>NW_027139453.1:10560000-11760000 GCF_035084215.1 Heptranchias perlo | reverse complement strand
CTCCCCCACCACCAGAGGAAATAGCTTCTCAGTATCTACTCTTCCAAATCGTTTTATCATTTTAAACACCTCAATCAGATCAACCTTTCAAACCGAAGGGAATACAATCCAAGTTTGGCTCGGGATCCCGGTCTTGTCTCGGTCGCCGACATTGTTTTCTCCCTTATCGGTTTCCCTCTGCTTTCACCAATTGCCCCAGAGACCACCGTTTATATCTGGATTCAGCACCAGGCAGAGAGATAGAAACAACTGCCTGGTGTTTGTTGACCTGATCGGGAGGTTAATGTCACCGAAGGCTGATTCACTGAGATCTCCAGGCCTGTGCTCGGCTACCATTTGGTTTGGGTCCCTGTTCGACGCTTGTTCTCGCCGGGTGAAGTGGACAGACTTTCTCTTTCACCAAGTTGTTGCAATACTGGACCGGTCTCATTTTCTGTGTGAATAACTGGGACAAGTGGACGGAGCAGGGACAGAGAAGGCTGTTGGAACCCGGAGCGTAACAAGGTCTAACTTTTGTCCCACCAGAATTATTTCAATATCATTATAATCCTGCAATTGCTGGGACCTCGAGCCACAATGATGAATGAACGGCGTGCGCCATTATCTATAGGTGAATGTTGCAGCAAGTGAGATACGGGATGGGGTGATTTGCCTATAATTTCTGGAACATTTGCGCCGTTCCTCCGAAAGGCTCGATTGAACGATAAAAGTTATTTTCGTCATTCAGCCCACCGTTGCCGTCAACGGCGATCGCCAATTCGTTGTATTGACGCCATTAATCGCGCCGCAGCCAATTACGATTGGACAATGATGGCAAATAAAGTATGAAGCAACAAGAAGTCACTGAGAAAAGTCACAGACTTCAGCCTCTCAGCTTCTCTCCTGCCTTCTCACTCTCAGGCTCAGTCTTTTGTTCCTTTTCAGTTGTGTTTATTTCTGCTCCCTCCCGTCTTCCTTCCTTCTATCCTTCACTGACATCTTTCTTGGAAAAAGGAGCTCCTGCCGTCAGCAGCTGTGAAAAAATCTGTGAAGCCAATTGGTGATTTTTCACTTAAAATGGAAGCGCAGTGAGACTCAACAGGTATTCGATCTCCGGACTTCTCATTTATCAATCAGTGAAAGCCTCAAAGTGAAAATAAGACCCGAAGTTCAACGAAACGCTGGCAATTGACCATGCAGCCATGTAAAACTTCGTGCCACCCAAAGCCGATCAGCCATCCTTTCAGACGGTTCCTGTTCATTCAATCTCGCTTTCTATTCCGATGTACAGCATCATCGAGTTGTACACTAATTATTTCAAGTAAACAATATCAACGTCTCTTCACCAAATTTTGTTTGTCCAACTTGTCTTATCCGGTAAGACTTTCTAAAATTTAAATGATCTGAAGCAAAATTGTCGTTTGTGTGAGAATAGGTACACCGGGTAGACTAGCGCTAATACACATTTCCTAATGTAAAACAAACACACGTTAAATTATTGTGCAGTAGTTGTCGGAGGTCACCCACAGGAGGAGGTCAGGGCCGGGTGTGTCACACACAGTACTCATCAACATTTCGTCGGAAGAGTTCAGAAATGCAAAGGGTAAGACCAGATAGTCTGGAGAGAGTGTGGGAATAAAAAAAGGATGAATAGGACTAGATATAAGATGTACTGACAGGGGATAAGGAAGAGAGGGTCATGACTGATATCGATGGTTTCACAGGCTGAGACCTTTGAACAAAAGATAGAGGTTATTGCGCAGACGCACTGAAGGGGAAGGCTGAACAAAGTCGCTTGACAAAGGTATCAATACTATAACGTTGGGAAAGATTTGGACAAATGTGGGCACCGTGGCTCAGTGGTTAAAGCACCTGTCTTGTAAACAGGGGATCCTGGGTTCAAATCCCAGCGGTGCCTTTAGCTCAAGTTGTTTGTTTCTTTGCTCCCATTTTCCCACCCGTTGTGCTCCAGAGAGCAGCGAGAGGAATGTTTCCTTCTCCTCAATGGCAGCCTCCAGGATCCCTTGGTTTTTGCTTCCCATTCTCTTTGTGTTGACTGCCGAGTTAAATTAGTTCCAGAGATTCCCATCCACGGGTTTACAATTGCAACGAATCATCTCCGTGAGGTTAAAGTGCCCCCTGCTACTTTATATTTCCATCAAATAATATCAATCAATTGCGGAATAAAAATTCAGCTGTTCGCTGATATTCTGTATTTTCCCCAATCAAGTAGACAGGAGGGAATGAATCTTTCTGTGAGGACGTTGGACAAACTGATTCTAGGGTAGAGCTAAACTTTCATGGTGGAGATTAAACACAGACCAACACCGCGGGACCGCTTCTGGTCAACGACTTTTATTCTTAAACCAGAGTTGTTTTAGCGAAGGGATTGAAGAGCTGGATTGTAAGTCTTAGGGGATTCCGACATGCCGGTTTATCGGATTTGCACGGTTCACTTCACTTCAATCGGAAAACATTCGACAATTTCAAAACTTTCATCCCCTCGAGACCGAACAGGAAGTGAAATTTCAATTTGTTTTTTTTTGCAGTTACTGCAACAAGATTCTTCTCAATATAAGAAAAACGGAGTGTTTCAAACTGTAGGGAATGAATTAACCGCAGATTCGGTGCCAGCGCTCGCCAGTGTGTTCTTATCTACAACACTCTTAGAATCATAGAATCATAGACTCGTTCCAGCACGGAAGAAGGCCATTCGGCCCGTCGAGTCCGTGCCGGCATTCTGCAAGTGCAATCCAACTATTCCCATCGCCCCGCCCTATCCTCGTAGCTCTGCAACTATTTTCCCTTCATGTACTTATCCAGTGCCCTTTTGAAAGCAACGACTGGATCTGCCTCCACCTCAGGCAGCTCATTCCAGGTCACAACCACACGCTGTGCAAAACATTTTTTCTCATATCGCCCTTGGTTCTTTTACCAATCACCTTAAATCTAGGACACCTGCTTCATGACGCCTCCGCCAATTGGAACATTTTCTGTCTATCTACTCTCTCCATACCCTTTATGATTTTGCATACCTCCATCAAATGTCGTCTCAAAATTCTTGCTGCAGGGAGAGAAGCCCCATCTTCTCCCGTCTATGCACGTAACTGAAGTCCCTCATCCCTGGAATCATTCCAGTAAATCCCTTCTACACCCCCTCTAAGGCCTTCACATCCTTCCGAATATCCGGTGCCCAGAACTGGTAACAAAACTCCAGCGTGGCTGAACCAGTGTTTTTTAAGGTTCATCATAACCTCCTTGCTTTTCAAGATTGGTTAACGGAGAGAAAACAGAGAGTGGTGATAAACGGGTCATTCTCAGGTTGGCAGGCTGTAATTAGTGTGGTGCCGCAAGGATCGGTGCTTTGGCCTCTGCCATTTACAATCTATATTCATGAATTAGATGAAGGGACCGAATGTAATGTATCCAAGTTTGCTGACGATACAAATCTCGGCGGCAAAGCAAGCTGTGAGGAGGACACAAAGGGTCTGCAAAGGGATATAGAAAGATTTATTGAGTGGGCAAGAAGGTGGCAGATAGAGTATCATGTGGAGAAATGTGAAGTTATTCGCTTTGGCAGTCAGGACAGAATAACATAATGTTGTTTCTATGGTGAGAATCTATTAAACGTTGATCTTCAGAGGGACTTGGCTGTCCTCATTCAAGAAAAAGTTAGTATGCAGGTACAGCAGGCAATTAGGAAAGCAACTGACAGAGATCAAACTGTGATCCCACAATGAAGCAGTGATCTCACATTTACCCAGTTATCCCACAATGACCCAATGAACCCACAGTGATACCACAGTAGACTGAACACACGTGAGCCCCATTGGGTGCAGCCTGTGGTCAAGGCCTTGGTCAGTCTCTTCTGGAGAGAAAGCTTCTTGGCCAAGGATTCCTCCTCCTCCCAAAAATTATCTCGCCATTTCTTTCATATTGCAGTATTTCCACCAAAAAGTTCATCTGGAGAGAGAGAGAAAATGACTTGACTAAAAACAAAGCAAGATATTTCAACGGCACAGCTAGAGCCCAGAGATTACGCACACTCCCTCACACTCCCTCCCTCACTCATTCCGTTAAACAGGAAATCTCTCAGCAAATATCACTGACGGACAAAATCTCCAGTTAAAAGCAGAGAATATAAAAAAGGGAGAAGTTGGGAGAGAGTGAGACAGAAAGACACCCAGGACAGGCTAAAGAGCACATGTTGCTTCTCTCTCTGTGTCTAATACATGTTTGCAGGATTTTGTCTGCTGCTTTGCCACTCACCAGCTCACTTACTCCCCCTAAAACGTGCCGGTCAGTCTCCCTGTCCCGGTCAATGTTTGCTGCAGAGCCCAAACTTCCCCTGTGTTCGTTTTCACTTCTGTTCCTGGAGCAGGGGACAAAAAAAAACTGTCGTTTCTTGCGACTTCACTAATTTTGTTGCAGTTTGCAAAGGTGGAAGAAATTTAAGTTTGCACTTTTCTTTTGTTTTAATTTTCAGTTGACAAAAAAAGGCCTGTAGTTTGTGGTCAGCTTACAATTTGTGGCTTTTTCAATCAGCCAACGAGTTAAAACAAATTCATGACATTTAAAAGAGTCAAAGCAAAGAAGTTTTAAAACAAACAAAAGCTTTAGAAAGATCCCTAACTGAGTCATCGCGACAATATCTCAGCAACATTACTTTACACAGAAACAAAGCCCAGTTTATAAAGCAGATCAATCCGAAGAGTAAACGATTGAGAAAATCTTTATAGACAACAACGACTTGTATTTATTTATTCCAACAAAAACTATATATAACTTACGATGCAGTCTCCTCTACATTGGGGAGACCAAACGCAGATTGGTTGATCGCTTTGCTGACCACCTCCGCTCAGTCCTCAAGAGTGACCATGACCTTCCGGTCGCTTATCATTTTAAATACCCGCCCCTCTCGCACTCCAACCTGCGTGTCCTCGGCCTGCTACATCGATTCAATTAAGCTCACCCTTTGCTCGAGGAGCAGCACCTCATCTTTTGAATCGGCACTTTACAACATTCCGGATTCGACACTGACTTCAAGAAATCAGAACCACTGCTCCCATTTTGTCTGACAGCAGGTGTTGGTAATGGTCCTGCAGTTGCCATTTACAGCTGCTCAAGGCCCATCTTTTGTTTCTTTACTTGTCCAACTACCACCCTCCTTGCCTTAAAACATCATCCCATTTGTCGTTACTCCTGCCCTCCACCCTATCACAAAATTTCCCGTTTATTCTTTCCTGCCATCCCCTTACTCACCCCATTTCCTTGTTTTGTACTTGATTAAAAACTGTTAAACCTTTAACTTCTTCCAGTTCTGACGAAAGGTTTTCGACCTGAAACGTTAACTTTGTTTTTTCTTCACAGTTGCTGCCTGACTTGCTGATTATTCCAAAATTTTCTATTTTCATCTCAGGTTTCCAGGGTCCGCAATATTTTGCTTTTGATTTAGAACACTGTACAAATTTCTGGTCACACGATTATAAAAAGGATATAGACATACTGGAGAAGTTGCAAGTAAAATTGACAGGTATGATACCAGAACTGAGAAAAGACTGAACAGGCATTGTTTCTCTCGAAAAGAGAAGGCGGAGGGTGACTTAATAGAGGGCTTCAAAATCGTGAAAAGGTTTGATAGGATAGAGGTGGAGAAGATGTTTGCACTTTTGGGTGAGTCTAAAGCGAGTGGTCAAACATACAAGATAGTCAATAATAAATGCAATAAGAAATTCAAGAGACAATTCTTTGCATAGAGAGTGGTTAGAATGTGGCACTTGAGGCCAATAGCATTGGTGCATTTAAGGGGAAGCTAGATTAGTACATGAGGGAGAAAGCAATAGAACGTTCTTCTGATCGCTTTAGATGAGGAGGGGTGGGGGGAAACTTTGTCGAGCTTAAGCACGGCATAATCCAGTTGGGCTGAATGGCCTGTTTCTGTGATCTATATTCTACGTAAAATCTATGTATTGTTACATCCATGGGTTACACTATTTAATTTTTAGATATTTGGCACTTCAGTATCACGAATATCCACTTCTGATTTCAAAGGATATCGTTGTTACATTCCTGGGTTGCCCAATCGTATAGTTTTATATTGGAACTTGCAGAAACACGAATATCCAGTTCATATCGTCAGGGCGAACTACTGGACCCGGGAATTGGAAGTACAATTTCAAAATTTGCGGATAACACCAAATTGAGGGGTATAGATAATATTGAGGAAGAATGCGACACAATACAAGAAGTAGTTAATAAAAGTACAGAATGGGCGTGAAAATGGTAACTGAATTTCAATAGAGATAAGTGTGAAGTGGTACATTTTGGTATTAGGAATAAGGAGGCCACATCCTCTGGAAAACAAGAGTGTAAATGGGACAGAGGAGCAAAGAGATCGAGTGGTACAGATTGAAAAATCATTAAAAGTTGCAACGAAGGTTAACAGGGCCATAAAATGCAAACAAATTAAAGGGGTTCAATTCGAGAGTAATAAAATTGAAAAAATGAGATGTTATATTAAATTTCTATAGAATTTTGGTTAGGCCAGACTTAGAATACTGTAATAAAAACAGAAAACGCTGCAACACTCAAATGGTCGGGCAGCTTCTGTCGAGGGAGGAACAGAGTTAATTTTTCAAGTCTGTGCACAGTTCTGGTCTCCATACCATAAAAAGGATATAGAGGCTCTGGAGAAGGTGCAAAAAAGACTGACAAGAACTATACCAGAACCGAGAGTTTATAACCATCATGAAAAACGCAACAGACTGGGAGTTTTATACCCTAGAAAAGAGAGGGTGACCTAATAAAGGTCTTTACAGTTATGAACGGTTTTGATATGGTGAAAGTAGAGAAGACGTTTACACTTGTGCGGAATCCAAAAGTTGGTTTCAACAATATAAAATTGTCACTAATCAATGGATTAAGGAAATCAAGAGAAACTTTTTTACACAGAGAGTTGTTAGAATGTGGAACCGGCCTCCGTATGGGGTGGTTGAGGCGAATAGCTTTGACACATTTCAGGGTAATCTAAATAAATGTATAGAATCAAAGAATCATAGAATGGTTATAACACGGAAGGAAGCCATTCAGCCCATCGAGCCCATGCCGGCTCTTTGTAAGAGCAAGCCAATTAGTCTGATTCCCAAGCTCTTGCAATTTTTTCCCTCATCCAATTCGTTTTTGGAAGCCACGAATGAATCTCCTTCCACCAACCATTCAGGCAGCGCATTCCAGATCATAACTACTGTCTGGGAGTAACTATTAAATTCTGATAGAGTTAGATGAGGTGGTGTGGGAGGAAATGGTCTGTTTCTGTATTGTGAATTCTATTTAGAATCTATGTAAAATTTATATATTGTTACATCCCTGTTTACGCTTTCATAGTCTTCGATATTGGACAATGTAGAAACACGAATATCAAGTTCAGATTATCAGGGATGCTATTTTTACATCCCTGGGTTAAAGCAATTCAAAACGTATGCCATGGCAAACTTCCTTCCAAAAGCCTTTAACTGTTGTCAATTAAAATATTTATTCCATTAGCTCTTACACGATGCAATGGTTAAAGGTGCAATGATCTCTTTTCTGTTTGTTCCATTCCCCGTAGTAAAACATTCCATGCTCCAAACACCGCTGATTGAAGACATTACATTTAAACACATTCACGATGAGCTGAAATTCTCACTGATCCTAACAACCAGAGGATAGGGTAAATCTCTATAACTCTATCAACCACCTTCAGAATATTAAATTGGAGTCTCCTTTTCTCAGTTCCTGTGGAGATAATCCTGGTCATTCAAGTCTTTGATAGTCGCTTTCCCTTCCCTGGCCTCATTCGAATGATTCTACATTGTGTCCTCGATGGCTTTAATTTTGCATCTATAATTGGGCAACAAAATTGGACACAATATTCTGGAAATACCTGCTTTAACCATAGGGACAAACTAATAACAGATTCATCATGGCCATCATCCCCAGAGAGCAGTAAAACTGTCTCGAACCAAACAGAATAAAGACAAATATCGAATAAAGTACCATCCGAGTCACTGTTGCTGCTCCCATCTTAAAAAGAGGATTCCCTGAAAGTTGCCTCATTGTTGTGGAGACCTATTTCAACGGGATCTCTCTAGATAAACCAAGTTATGCTGTTCGAAAGAAAAAATGCGCACGAGTAGTTTCCAATGTTAATTTATCGGAACAAGTCCGTCGATGATATTAACCACTTTCTGGTCCAAGAATATTAGCGCAGAAATCACTTCTGCTCCTACAATGGACAACTAGTGAACGCATTGCAATGAAAATCAACAACAACGTGCATTCATAGGCCGCCTTTAGTATGATAAAAATTCCCAAGGGGATTAAGAGGAGTGAGGAAAAGCGATTTGGTTGAAGGCGTGTGTCAAAGGAGGAGATGTAATTGGAGAAAAGGAGATAAGAAGGTTGATTATCGAGTGTAGAATTTAGATGTCTGAAAGAATGGCCAACAGTTGAGGGATGAAGAGAGTGGAGGATGGTAAAATATAACAATAACGATTTGCATTTATATAGCGCCTTTAACACAGATAATTAACTTATGGGATTCAGTGAGACATAATTAGATATCAAATGGATCCCCGGATAAAGAAGGAGATTTTAGGAAGGATGGGAAAAGCTTGAAGCAAGAGTTGAGTTTGCTGTCAGGTGTGAAAGAAGGATAGAAATTGCATTTATTGATCGCCTTTCAAGACAAGGGCAAAGAGGAGAAGGAATTCCTGAAGTGTGTTCCAGCGAACTTTCTGGAACAGTGTGTTACCAGCCCAAAGAGGATGGAAACAGTTCTGGAGCTAGCTCTGGGGAATGAAGTGGGATAAGTGGAGCATGTTTCAGCAGAAGAGCAGTTCGGGAACAGCGATCATAATGCTATTAAGTTTAGAATATTTATGGGAAAGGAAAAGGAACAATCAAATGTGAAAATGCTTAATTGGAGGAGGTCCAATTTCAGTTAGTGTAACGGGGATCTAGCCCAGGTGGATTGGAATCTAAATTGGTAGGCAAAACTGTAATTGAGCAATGGAAAGCTTTCAAGGAGGAGTTGGTTCGGGTATAGAATAGACACATCCCGACGAGGGATAATGGAATAACATCCAAAGACAGAGCTCCCTGGATGACTAAAGATATAGAGATTAAAATGAAAAAGAAAACGGAGGCTTATGACAAATTTTAGCTTCACAACATTGTACCGAACCAGGCTGAATAGAAAAAGTACAGAGGTGGTCTAAAAAGGGGAAAAGATGGGCATAAGCGTGAATGTGAGAATAGATTAATGCTAACATAAATGGGAACTCAAAATCTTTAACGAACATATAAATAGTGAAAGGGTTGTCAAAGGAAGCGCGGGTCGGAATAGGGACAGAAAATTAGATCCTTTTATGAAGGCAGAGGGCGTGGCTCAGGTACTAAATAAATACTTCACATCGGTCTTCACTAGAGAAGAGGGAGCTGCCATTGTAGATTTAAAGGAGGAGGGAGCAGCGATTTTGGATAGGATGAAAATAGACAAAGACGAAGTACTTAAAAGATTGGCAGGAATCAAAGTAGAAAAGTTACCCGGTCAGGATGGGATGCATCCTTGGTGACTGAGGGAAGTTAGAATGGAAATTGCGCAGGCTCTGGCTACAATTTCCCAAATCCTCCTTAGATTATAGAGGATAGTGCCGGAGGACGGGAGGATTGCAAATGTTGCAACCTTGTTCAAAAATGGGAGAGGGATCAATCCAAACTTACCGGCCAGACAACTGAACGTCGGTGGTGGGGACATTTTGGAGGCAATAATCCGGGAGAAAACTAATTGGCACTTGGAAAAGTCTGGGCGAATAAATGAAAGTCAGCACGGATTTGTAAAAGGAAAATTGTGTTTTGCTAACTTGATTGAGCTCTTTCTAAAATAACTGAGAGGGTTGGTGAGAGTAATGCTGTTGCTGTTGTGTTTCTCAAGGCAGCATTTGACCGAGTGTGGCGCCAACAAGCATGAGTAAAATTGAAGTCATTGTGAATCAGGGGGTAAACTCTCCAGTGGCTGGTGTCATACCTAGAATAAAGGAAGATGTTAGTGGTTGTTGGAGGCCAATCATTTCAGCCCCAGGACATTGCTGCAGTAGTTCCTCAGGCCAGTGACCCAGGCCCAACCATCATCAGTTGCTTCATCAATGACCTTCCCTCCCTCATAAGGTCAGAAATGGGGATGTTCACTGATGATTGCACATTGTTCAGTTCCATTCGCAACCCCTCAGATAATGAAGAAATCCATGCCCCCATGCAGCAAGACCTGGACATTTTCCAGGCTTGGGCTGATAAGTGGCAAGTAACATTCGCGCCAGACAAGTTCCAGGCAATGACCATCAACAACAAAAGAGAGTGTAACCACATCCCCTTGATATTCAACGACATTCAACTAAACTGGATCAGCCACATAAACAATGCGGATAAAAGAGCAGGTCAGAGGCTGGGTATTCTGCAGCGAGTGACTCACCTCCTGACTTCCCAAAGCCTTTCCACCATCTACAAGGTACAAGTCAGGAGTGTGATGGAATACTCCGCACTTGCCTGGATGAGTGCAGCTCCAACAACACTCAAGAAGCTCGACACCATCCTCGACAAAGCAGCACGCTTGATTGGCACCACACCCAACACCATAAACATTCACTCCCTTCACCACCAGCGCAACGTTGAAGCAGTCTGTACCATCCACAGTATGCACTGCAGCAACTCGCCAAGACTTCGTCGACAGCACCTCCCAACCCCGCGACCACCACCACTTAGAACGTCAAGGGCAGCAGACACATGGGAACAACACCAACTGCACGTTCCTCTCAAAGTCGCACACCATCCCGAATTGAATATATATCGCCGTTCCTTCATCGTCGCTGTGTCAAAATCCTGGAACTCCCTACCTAACAGCACTGTGGGAGAACGTTCACCACACAGAGTGCAGCGGTTCAAGAAGGCGGCTCACCACCACCTTCTAAATAGCAATTAGGGATGGGCAATAAATGCTGCCTTGCCAGCGACGCCCACATCCCATGAACGAATAAAAAACACCCTCACTTGGTTCCACTCACGTATCAGATGGCAGCCAGGAGAAGCTTCTCTTTCCACCCTATCACCGTTATCTCTGATGTTTCTAAAGTTTCAATTCTTGGCTCCTTCCTCTTCCTCATTTCATGCTGCCCTTTGGTGACATCGGCCACAGACAAGGACCAGCTTTCAGTTGGACGCTGAAAAATCACCGCCTCTCTTGCCCCTTCCAATGTCTTTTTGTTGTCAGACCGACGTTCTGTGTTAGATGAGCCACAACTTCCTCCAGTTGAAAATTGGGACTTCATGACCTTTGGCCCCACAATCTCCACATTCTTGCCACGGATTCCATCACCACCCCTGGCTTTTTGATTGGTGAGTCGCTCACCAATTACGCAAGCCTTTACTGACCTGCATTGGATTCCAGTCTCCTGAGCATGCTGTTCAATTTTATTTTTTTCTTTCACATTAATCCACCAGGGCCTCGCCCCTCCCTAACTCTGTCAGAGGGTCAGTAATGAGGCAGCGTTTTACTGTTGGAGGTGCCGACTTTCATACGATGTGTTAATCCGCGGCTCCATCTGCTCTCTCTGGCAGATGTGAAAGATCCCACGGCACCAATCGAAAAAGAGCAAGGGTCCCCGGTGAATTGTCAATATTTATCCCTCAAACAACATTACTAAAACCGATTTTCTGGTAAGTTATCTCATTGCTGTTTGTGGGAGCTTGCTGTGTCAACATTGGCTGCCGTGTTTCATACATTGCCACAGTGACTACGCTTCAAAATGTACTTCATTGACAGTAAAGTGTATTGGGACGTCCTGAGGTATCATAGTATGATAGTAGATACAGCACAGAATGAGGCTATTCGCCCCATCGTGAATGTGCCAGCTCTTTGAAAGAGATATCCAATTAGTTGTATTGCCCGGCTCCTTCCCGATAGCCGCGTAATTTTTTCCCTTCAATTATTTATGCAATTCGCTTTTTGGAAATTACCTTTGAATCAGCTTCCACCACCATTTCATGCATTGCTTTACAGAACATTACAACTCGCTGCGTAACAGAAAGTGTCCTCATGTTGCCTCTGGCTTTGTTGACGATCTCGTTAAGTTTGTGCCCTTTGGTAACCGACCCGTCGTCCGCTGACAATAGTTTATCCATTTTTACTCTGTCAAAACCATTCATGATTTTTCACACCTCTATAAAATTTCCTCTTAATGTTCTTTGTTCCAAGGAGAACAACTCCAGCTTCTCCAGTCTCTCCACATAACTGATATCCTTCATCCCTGGAACCATTGTAGTAAATCTCTTCTGCACCGTCTCCAAGGCCTTGACATCCTTCCTAAAGTGTGGTGCCCAAGATTTGGACATAATACTCCAGCTGAGGCCTAACCAGTATTTTATATTGGTTTGGCATAACTTCCTTCCCTCTATTAATAAAGCCCGGGATCCCATATGCTTTTTTAACACGCTTCTGAACTTATCCTGCCACCTTCAAACATATGTGTATGCACACCCGCAGGTCTCTCTGTTCTTTCACTACTTTTAAAATTGTACCAGTTAGTTTATATTGGCTCTCCTCATTCTTCCGAACAAAATGCATCATTTCACACTTCTCTGCGTTAAATTTCATGTGCCATGTGCCTGCTTATTTCACCAGTCTGTCTTTGTCCTCCTGATGTCTGTTACTGCTCTCCATATTGCTTACGACAATTCTGAGTTTAGGTTTACGTGCAATCTTTGATATTATACCCTCTATGCCCGAGTCCAAGTCGTTAATATATATCAAAAAGAGCAGTGGCCCCAATACTGACCCCGGGGGAGCACCACTGTATACTTCCGTCGAGTCTGTTAAACAACCTTCCACCACTGCTCTCTGCTTTTTCTCTCCCTCAGAAAATTTTGTATCCACACTGCCACTTTCCCTTTAATGCCATGGGCTTTAATTTTGCTGACAAGTCTATCATGTGGTACTTTAACAAACGCATTCTGAAACTCCATTTTCTTTTATTCATCATGGGATGTGGGCGTCGTTTGCAATTTCTGACCTTATGATGGAAGGAAGGTCATTGATGAAGCAGCTGAAGATGGTTGGGCCTCGGGCACTGCCCTGATGGACACCTGCAGCAATGTCCTGGTGCTGAGCCGACCGGCCTCCAACAACGACTCACATCTTCCTTTGTGCAAGTTATGACCCCAGCCAATAGAGAGTTTTCCCCCTGATTGCCATTGACTTCAATTTTACTCGGGATCCTTGGTGCCCCATTCGGTCAAATGCTACCTTGATGTCAAGGGCAGTCACTCTCACCTCACCTCTGGAATTCAGCTCTTTTATCCATGTTTGTACTAAGGCTACGGTCTGGAGCCGAATGGTTGGCGGAACCCAAACTGAGCATCGGTGTGCAGGTTATTTGTGAATAAATGCCGCTTGACAGCACGGTCGACGACACGTTCCATCACTGTGCTGATGATTGAGTGCAGTCTGATGGGACGGTAATTGGCTGGATTGGATTTGTCCTGTTTTTTGTGGACAGGACACACCTGGTCAATATTCCACATTGTCGGGTAGATGACAGTTTTGTAGCTATACTGGAAGAGTTTGACCAGAGGCGCGGCTCGTTCTTGAGCACAAGTCTTCAGCACTGCAGCTGGGATTTTGTCGGGGCCCATAGCCTTTGCTGTAACCAGTTCTCTCAGCCGTTTCTTGATATCGCGTGGAGTGAATCGAATTGGCTGAAGACTGGCTTCTGTGATGGCGGGGATATCGGGAGGAGGCCGAGATGGATCATCCACTCGGCACTTCCGGCTGAAGAACCAAACCCTAATCCTTCAGCCTTGTCTTTTGTACTCACGTGCGGAATCTGCCACCATTGAGGATGGGGATGTTGACAACGTCTCCTCCTCCCGTTAGTTGTTTAATTGTCCACCACCATTCACGACTGGATGTGACAGGACTGCAGAGCTTTGATCTGATCCGTAGGTTGTGGAATAGCTTCGATCTGTCCATAGCATGTTGCTTCCGCTGCTTCGGATGCCTATAGTCATGTGTTGTAGTTTCACCAGGTTGGCAGCTCGTTTTTAGGTACGCCTGGTGCTGCTCCTGGCATGCTCTTCTACACTCCTCATTGTACCATGTTTGATCACCTAAGGGATATGCCGTGCCATGAGGTCACAGATTGTGCTGGAATACAATTCTGCTGCTGCTGATGGCCCACAGCGACACATGGATGCCCAGTTTTGAGCTGCTAGATCTGTTCTGAATCTATCCCAGTTAGCACGGTGGTAGTGCCACACAACACTTCGGAAGGTGTCCTCAGTGTGAAGACGGGATTTCGTCTCCACAAGGACTGTGCGGTGGTCATGCCTACAAATACTGTCATAGACAGATGCATCCACGTCCGGTAGATTGGTGAGGACGACGTCAAGTCGGTTTCACCCTCCTGTTGGTTCACTCACCACCTGCCGCAGACCCAGTCTGGCAGTTAATTCCTTCAGGGCTCGGCCAGCTCGGCCAGTCGTGGTGCTGCCGAGCCACTCCTGGACATTCAAGTACCCCATCCAGCGTAAATTTTGTGACCTTGCCATACTCACTGCTGCCTTCAGGTGGTGCTCAACGTGGAGGGGGACTGATTCATGAGCTGAGGGAGTGCGATAGGTGGTCATCAACAGGAGGTTTCCTTGCCCATTTTTGACCTGATACCATAAGATTTCATGGGGTCCGGAGTCAAGGTTACGGACTCCTAGGGCCACTCCCTCCTGACTGTATGTCACTGTACCACCACCCCTGGCCGGTCTGTCTTGCCGGTGGGACAGGACATACCCAGGGATGGTGATGGAAGAGTCTGGGACTTTGGCTGAAAGGTATGATTCTGTGTGCATGGCTATGTCAGGCTATTGCTTGACTAGTCTGCGTGATAGCTCTTCCCAATTTTCGCACAAGTCCCCACATATTAGTGAGGAGTACTTTGCAGGGGTGACTGGGTTTGGTTTGCCTTTTTCGTGTCCGGTGCCTCGTGGCTCCATGCCGGGTGGTTTGTCCGGTTTTTTGCTTATGATGACTTTGTGTAGCGAGATTGTACAACTGAGTGGCTTGCTAGGCCATTTCAGAGGGTGATTAAGAATAGTTTCATGGTAGTTTCAGATCCACCATTAATGATACTAGTTTTTATAATTCTAGATTTTATTTAACTAATTGAAATTAAATTCCCCAGCTGTTATGGCGGGAAACTAATGATTCCGCATTAGTTGTCCACTAATATTACCACTATGCAATTGTATCCTTAATTTGAATGAGAAGGTCAAGGGTCGGTTTGCTGTCGATGTGAAGGTGGGGCAGGTTGGGTAATGGAGAGATGTAAGCGAATTTTAAAATTGAGTGGTATGGAACTGTTAACCAGTGAGGGTTAGTGAGGTCAAGCAGGACTTGGTGGTGGTTGGAAGGTGGAGTTTGTGTGGCCCGCCAGTAGTCCATTGGAGGAATGGAGCCTGGAGGGAGAGAGACATTGATGAAGCATCGGTGGCAATGGGCCGAGGAAGGAATGGAGGCGTCTGAGGGAATCACAGGGTCTTTGTGATGGAGGTTAAATCGGGTCCTCAGCTCAGCTCCGTGTTCCATGGCGACAATTTGACTCGAGCAGTTAAACAATGTAGAATAAAAAGGTAAACTTTTGAAGTAATATAGCGGAAAGAGGAGTGTCAATGGGACACGTTCAGTGTCCGTCCCCTAATATCACCCACAGTCATTTCCAGGCTGCAATCCTCAACCTGCCCTTTAACACGTTCAGTGTCCATCCCCTAATATCAGCCACAGTCATTTCTAGGCTGCAATCCTCAACCTGCCCTTTAACACGTTCAGTGTCTGTCCCCTACTATCACCCACAGTCATTACTTGGGTGCAATCCTCAACCTGCCCTTTAACACGTTCAGTGTCCGTCCCCTGATATCACCCACAGTTATTTCTGGGCTGCAATCCTCAACCTGCCCTTTAACACGTTCAGTGTCTGTCCCCTAATATCACCCAGAGTCATTTCCAGGCTGCAATCCTCAACCTGACCTTTAACACGTTCAGTGTCCGTCCCCTAATATCACCCACAGTCATTTCCAGGCTGCAATCCTCAACCTGCCCTTTAACACGTTCAGTGTCCGTCCCCTGATATCACCCAGAGTCATTTCTAGGCTGCAATCCTCAACCTGCCCTTTAACACGTTCAGTGTCTGTCCCCTAATATCAACCAGAGTCATTTCCAGGCTGCAATCCTCAACCTGCCCTTTAACGCGTTTAGTGTCCGTCCCCTAATATCACCCACATTCATTTCCAGGCTGCAATCCTCAAACTGCCCTTTAACACGTTCAGTGTCCGTCCCCTGATATCACCCAGAGTCTTTTGTCGGCTGCAATCCTCAACCTGCCCTTTAACTGTCCTCGTATCACAGACTCAAATTCATATTTTAACTGGGAAACTTCAGGTACAGAGTGAAACGGGTATGTATATGTCCCTGGATTCAGTGTACATTGCAGAAAAATCTCTATAAATTATAAATGAATCGCCAGGAGTGAACATAGTCAATACAATTAGAGGAAAACTGAAAATGAAGCCGCTCATTATTGTTGGATCAGTCCTGTGTGATTACAGCTTTTAACTTTATTCCTGACAGTGGTCTGATTAATTTAATGTCCTGGACTTTGAGATGTTTGTGATATATCCACCACATTATTACATCGGAGTCAAAGCTGCTTCTGTAATATGTTTGTTCAGGAGACTGTAACTGATGGCAGTCATCAGGGTGTATCCTAGCCATTGGATTATTAATCCCTGTTTAAAGCAGGGCTTGTTGGAATGGATCAGCTCAGATTGCCCGCCCGAGTTGTGGTGTCCAGACCAATAGAAGTCAGTGCTTATCACAGAAATGGGATATCCAGTAATCGAACAGATTGAACGCATTTATTATCCTGTTCTTGCAGCCTTCGGAGTTCCGGGTAAGCCGTTTACCTCAGCTGTTAATGGTGTAAATCGATGAATCTGCTGCTGTACGTGGCAATTTATTTTCTCCCTTCATGTTTTACACAGTCGCCTGTTCTGTTCTATCGACTGAATGAAGGAATGTGTTAATTCTCTGCACTTTCAATCGTGTAGGAGTTTCAATATATCTGTATTGACCTTTGCATGTCTAGCCCTGGCGTTGTTACTGGATAATTGTCTGTACTGAATGTTGTGTAATGGTATGTCCATAGATTCTAAACGTTCAGTCTTGTAATAGTTACATTATATCCTTAGTGACCTTTGTGTATCTAATCCTACCATTGTGACTGGGTTATTCTCCACTGAATGTACTGAAATCAGGTGTCTGGGCAAAGAGCTGGTATCAGACCATCAGAATCTGTTAACAGTTTAATGCTATGGAACTAGCTTCTCCTGGAATATTTTTTCATTAATGTGTTTTCAGTGATTGATTATGAGACATCTCACCGTCTCAGTGTTACATGGAGGCAGTGCAATATCCTCCCTCCCCAATAACATGCTTCAGTTAAACTGGGATTACATTGTATTTATTGGTGATCACTGTTATGAAGTATTATTTCATTATGTGAGTATCTGACGCCGCTCCAGGTGTCTGGTTACTGAACTGAGTTTGCTGCTGACTCTGTCACATCTCCTTCTCCGCTTCACTGTGGATAAATTCACGGACTGTCAGTGGACTTCACTGTAAAATGAAATGTTTTGAGGTTATGTTGTATCAGTTTGCACTGTATCAGTTGGAATCAAGAGCCCTTCTATTTTTCTGTCGACTTTAAGTATGATGTTGGCATTTTGTTAATTGAACAATCCCACCATCTAACACCTTACTTTATAATTACAGAAGAAGGAATCTCAATTATTATGAAATCTGTCTGGAAGAGGCATTTGATTCTGTCTATTCCATGATTTGTAGATGAAGTGAACAGTGTAGGTGAACAAGTGTAGACGTGAATGATCCGTAGAAACATTAAACTAATCAGCAGAGGCATCAATGTTTAACAAACTGACACTGAGAATAGGTTCGGAGGAACACGTGGCTAGTGAACAGAATGCAAGGGCTGGATGATAGGATTTAATCGGATATGAAAATGAAGTTGAGAAGGAGAGTAGAGTGAGTGATAGAGAGGGCGACTGAGAGGGAAAGCGAGGGGCTGTGTTGTGAATAATTTATCAGAATGAACAGTTGAAACTTCTAGTACATTTAAACATAGAGAGTGTAACTTGAAGGTGTTATTATGATGTTGTCAGATTGGGCGAGTTTTGATTCTCGGACTCGCTCCTCATGTTTATATCACTGTCAGGTCCTCACTCCGTTTTTGTGAATGTTCCTTGTTTTCCAACCAATCTCTGAACATAATTAAAATGTACTTAAAGAATAGAATCTGTAATTTCGTCATCAAAATGATTTATTCGGATACTGCATTTTTAAAGCTCGGAAGGATTCAATAAACAAAAGGACGATTTAATTAATACTTTTAAATTTAATTTTAATTGAATGTACAAAGTAACGTTAATTAACACATTTATCCAAAACATGTTCTCTGACACCAATAACCACAGAAATGAACTGTTAACTCTCCGAGTTGGATTGTGTTATTGGGACTTAAAGATTAGATTTCCTCCAACGCTCTGCTGCAGTCCCTCCCTGTGAATCCCAGCCTCTCCTCCCACTGCATTTGAATCTTCTGTCTCCTCATCAGTTGCTTCAGTTGATCAACATTCCCAAACCATCTGCTCCCGACTCCCCTCCAGCTCCGACATGTTATTTTCATTATCTGCTTCCCAATCTCACTCACTGGCTCCGTGTCCAGCTGCCTTTCCCATTGACTGCCAGCCCCTGTTGGCTGTCTTAACCCAGAGCAACAAACCAGCCGCATATCTTCCTGTCCCCTCATCTTCCCGACATTCGCTCCATTCCCCGTTCGTCCAGATCCCAAATCCGGCTTTAATGCGGTGTATTCCTACTCGGTTAAATCCACACTTCCTTCACCACCGACACTGCGCCCTCACTTGGCCCTTCCAGTGGACATGGTGCTCACTTCATTCACTTTCTGTATCGATTTCCCAATTCATTTCTCTGCCCTGAAACGCTGCCTAATTCAATGAACTAGTTTCCACCGTTCGATGCAGCAAGAAAGCGGGAAATTTCACCTCAGATCCTCCCAAACTGCTGCTTTCGCTCCAAGTCTGATCAGTAATTTCCCCGCTTTCTTTTTTCTCTCTCTTACAGTTAATTTGGTGGCGATTGTGATTCTGTCCCGTGGAAAGTGCGGTCTCTCCAAATGTATCAGTCGCTACCTGGTGGGAATGGCAGTGGCCGATCTCCTGGTCGTTATAGCTGGTGTGATATTAAGGTGGATTGGTACGATTTATTTCCGAGCTTCATTCCTGTTCATTACTCCCGTGTGTAGTTTTATTATTTTATTGAGTTATGCAACCGGGGTTGTTTCTGTTTGGTTAACAGTCGCTTTCACCTTTGATCGATTTGTGGCCATTTGTTATGAGAAGCTGAAAATTAAATATTGCACCGAGAAAACGGCGGCCGTGGTTCTGGGAACAATGAGTGTGCTGGGCTGTTTAGAGAGTCTCCCCTGGTACTTTACATATGAACCTGGGATTATAATGTATAATGTTCCCCGGGGTTGCATGCTTAAACTGAGCTACCTTACTTCCCCTGCATGGGCCGCATTTGACATGTTTCACCTCACTTTAACTCCTTTACTTCCGTTCTGTCCGATTTTGCTGCTCAATGCTCTGACGGTCAGACGTATTTTAGTCTCCAGTCGAGTCCGCGGGGGATTCCGCAGCCGGAGCAATGGAGAGAATCACAAGGATCCAGAGATGGAGAACCGAAAGAAATCCATCATTTTACTCTTCAGTATATCGGGCAGTTTTATTGTGTTATGGTTGCCACGGGTTGCATTTTACATTCATCTGCGAATAACAGACATTCGGTATTATTACTCCTACACTGACCCTGTTTATATCACAGAACACACATCAGTTATGCTGCAGCTTCTCAGTTCCTGCACAAACACGTGTATTTATGTCCTGACCCAGACTAAATTCAGAGAGGAGCTGAAGAACGCGTTAAAATACCCACTCAATCTAATTGTTCAATTAGTGAAATCATAGAAAGGGCTGAAGAGTTTCAAGCAGGAGAACTGAATCCCATTTCATACTCCATCCTCCACACTTCCCAGGGGACGGAAAGTACATTTTAAATTAGCAGCACAGAGCCATGAAATGATCTTAAATCGGATTCTGATTTTTTATTTTATTGATTATCTGATATATTGAGGCAGGATTTGCTTTGCAGACCACATTTGAATTGTTGATCAAAATGGCGGCATTAACAGCTCAAATGTATTTCTCCTAAATGACCGCCCTGCAAAATGGGCAAATCTGGCAATCAACGTAGCTGCTGTGGGCCTAATCAGAATCGGTGCACTCCACGTAAGTGGTGATATAGAGAGACAGAGAGAGGGAGAGGGAGAAAGGTAGAGAGACAGACATACAGAGGGAAAGAGAGAAAAAGTCAGAGAGAGAGAGAGACGGATCGAGACACAGAGAGACAGGGGAGAGAGAGACTGGGAGTAACAGGGAGAAAGCGAGAGAGATTCGACAGACTGAGGGATAGCGAGGCAGAAAGAGAGACAGAGGCAGAGGCAGAGAGAGAAAGAGAGAGATAGATAGAGAGAGAGACGGGGGTAGAGGGAGAGACGGAAATAGAGAGAAAGGGAGAGGCAGAGAGACAGAGGGACAGAGAGTGAAAAAAGAGAGAGACACACATACAAAGAGAAAGAAAGACAGAGTGAAACAAGAAGAGAAAACAGGACCGATATTATAAAATTATAATTTGACACTTATTTGGTTTTTTTTTTGGATACTGCACATGAACACACCATAACCAAAAAAAAGAGAAAACAGGGAAAAAGAAAGCCATACTGAGAGGGAGAAAGAGAAAGACCAAGAAACAGAGAGATAGTGGGAGCGGTGGCAGAGAAAGAGGTAAGCCGAGAGAGTAAAACAGAGCATGAGAAGGAGAGAGAGAGAACCAGAGCATTGGGTATGGAGACCACTAGTGAAATGGAAAGTGGCAGGTGGCGTATAATGCTTCAAAATATTATCATTTTATAATCCCCCTATATAGAATTCCTTCTCTATAATTATGGGTTTAAATTTATCCCGAACAACATTTCTCACCTGGCTTATGGGAATGAACGTTCTCCGGCCGTCGAACATTCCTCCCGTAGTGATCACATAAATGGAATCATAGAATCTTACAGCGCAGAAGGAGGCCATTTGGCCCATCGTGCCGGTGCCGGCTCTTTGAAAGACATATCCAATTAGTCCCTCACCCCTACTCTATTCCCATATCCCTGCAATTTTCTCCCATTCGAGTATTTATCCAATTCCCTTTTTAAAGTTACTATTGAACCTGCTTCCACCATCCTTTCAAGCAGTTCTTTCCAGATCCTAACAACTCGCTGCGTAGAATACAGCCTCCTCATCTTCCCTGTTTTTTTTGCCTATTATCTTAAATCTGTGAAAATTGGTTACCGCCTCTCGGACCAACGGAAATAGTTTCTCCCTATTTACTCTATCAAAATTGCTCGCAATATTGAACAGCTCCATTCAATCTATCCCTAACCTTCCCTGCTCTGCGGAGAACAATCCCAGCGTCTCCACTTTCTCCACATAAAAGCAGTTCCTCATGCCTAGTACCATTCTTGTAAGTATCTCCTGCACCCCCTTGAAGAACCTGACGTCTTTCCTAAAGTGTGGTGCCCAGAATGAGGCACATCGGGTGATTTATGAAGGTTTAGCATAAATTCCTTGTTTTTATACTCTATATCTCTATTTGTAAAGCCAATGCTTTTTAATGTGACTTATCAATCTGTCCTGCCGCCTTCAAAGATATGTGTACCTAAACCCTTAGTATTCTGTACCTAAAAAACTTTTAAAATTGTACCATTTGTTTTATATTGCCTCTCCCCATTCTTCCTACCAAAATGCGTCATTTCACACTTCACTGCATTAAATTTAATCGGCCACGTGTCTGCTCATTTCACCAGTCTGTCCATGTTCTCCTGAATTCTGTTTCAATTATCATGTAATTAAATTGTGTAGAACTACCGCTGTAGGATATTCACTGCTGCTTCTGGAGTGTGTGTGTGTGTGTGTGTGTGCCTGTGTTTGTGTGTGTGTTTGAGAGAGGGATAGCGGAATAGAAAGAAAGAAAGAGAGGGAGGCATGGAAAGGAGGAGACACAGTTGCACAAGGGGACATAATAATACAGGCAGGCAGAAAAGGAAAGTGAGAGAATGGGAGAGTCAAAGACAGAAACAGATATAGAGATAGAGGGAGAGAGAATAGGGAAGAGCGAAATAGAATGGAAGAGAATGAAAATGCATAATAATAGGCAGTGACTAAGGAGGAGAAAGGTAAAGAAAGAGAAAAACATGAGAGACCACTAGAAATACCGAAAGACAGATAGAGATATTGCCCGAGAAACAAACAACGATAGTCAGAAATAAAGACAGAAAGGAAAAAGCACGAAGTGAAGAAACAGAGGGAAGGCAGCACGTGGACCAAAGAAAATAAGTTATATGGAGAGAGACAAAAATTAAAATAGAAAGAAATACACGGAGAGAGAACACAAGGACAAAAGAAATATAATGATCAAAATACAAAGTAAATTAAGACAGATTCACATAAAAGGCGGGGGGGGGGGGGGGTGGGGAAGGCAGTGTGTGTGAGTGAGATAGAAACAAAGAGGGGCAGAGACAGAATTACTCGGAGATGGAGAGAAATAAGGAGATTTATGAAGACAAGAGAGAAAAATAAAGGAAGAAAAAAGCGGAGATATATTATATATATATATATAGATATGTGTCATAGAGAGAGAGAACGCACTCATGAATGGAACCAGAGAAAGATACACTGACAAGGAATTACAACGTGCTAGAAGCGGAGAGATAAATAGACAGAAGAAATCAATTCAAAATAACCAGAGACTGACATAGAGGCAGAGGAGGAGAGGGTCAGTCATGAAAAAAGACAATAAGAGAGAGAAAGAAAGAGGACTAGAAAGCAACGAAAAAATAGAAAACAGGCGAGAGGAGGAGAAATAGTGGGATTAAAACCGAGATTGAAAGAAATGGAATGAAATACAGAACCAGATTAAAAGAAGAGATCGGGAAGTCAACTCGCAACAGAAAGAAAGAAGTAGACAGAAACAGAGCTGGAGAGAGTGGGACATAAACAGAATGAAATAAAGACGGATGAAAAATAGAAGAAGGAAGAACGAGGTAGAGAAAAGGAAAACGGAAAGGTCGATACACGGAGAGAAACAAAGACAGAGATAGAGAGAGGGGATGAGGGGGCGGACATATGAGGAGAGGTTGAGTAGATTGGGACTCTACTCATTGGAGTTCAGAAGAATGAGAGGCGATCTTATTGAAACATATAAGATTGTGAAGGGTCTTGATCGGGTGGATGCAGTAAGGATGTTCCCAAAGATGGGTGAAACTAGAACTAGGGGGCATAATCTTAGAATAAGGGGC
Source organism: Heptranchias perlo (assembly GCF_035084215.1). NCBI lineage: Eukaryota > Metazoa > Chordata > Chondrichthyes > Hexanchiformes > Hexanchidae > Heptranchias > Heptranchias perlo. The sequence continues at coordinate 11,736,385 of NW_027139453.1, read as the reverse complement.
TGCTCTTTCAAAACTGAGATGAGGAGAAACTTCTTCACTCAGAGGGTGGTCGGTCTGTGGAATTTGCTGCCCCAGGAAGCTGTGGAAGCTACATCATTAGATAGATTTAAAACAGAAATAGACAGTTTCCTAGAAGTAAAGGGAATTAGGGGTTATGGGGAGCGGGCAGGAAATTGGACATGAAGCTGAGTTCGGATCGGTCAATGCCCTGTGGGTGGCGGAGAGGGCCCAGGGGCTATGTGGCCGGGTCCTGCTCCGACTTCTTGTGTTCTTTAGATTTGTGGTTGGGATCAGATCAGCCATGATCTTATTGAATGGCGGAGCAGGCTCGAGGGGCCGATTGGCCTACTCCTGCTCCAATTTCTTATGTTCTTATGTTCTAAAAAGAGAGAGAAGGATACGGAGAGAGAGAGGGGGAAAGATAAAAAGACGGATGAAGTCAGAGAGAGGGAGATACATCGAGGAAGAGGGGCAGGGAAGCTGATGTGAAAAAAGACAGAGAAGGCAGAGAGTGAAGACAGGCAGCGTCATGCAGAGAGTCATAGAATCATAGAGTCATAGAGTTATACAGAACGGATAGAGGCCCTTCGGCCCATCGTGTCCGCGCCGGCCATCAGCCCTGTCCACTCTAATCCCATATTCCAGCATTTGATCCGTAGCCTTGTATGCTATGGCATTTCAAGTGCTCATCCAAATGCTTCTTGAATGTTGTGAGGGTTCCTGCCTCCACAACCCTTTCAGACAGTGAGTTCCAGACTCCAACCACCCGCTGGGTGAAAAAGTTATTTCTCAAATCCTCTCTTAACCTCCCGCCTCTTACCTTGAATCTATGTCCCCTTGTTATAGAACCCTCAAGGAAGGGAAAAAGCTCCTTAGTATCCATCCTATCTGTGCCCCTCATAATTTTGTACACCTCAATCATGTCCCCCCTCAGCCTCCTCTGCTCCAAGGAAAACAAACCCAATCTTCCCAGTCTCTCTTCATAGCTGAAGCGCTCCAGCCCTGGTAACATCCTGGTGAATCTCCTCTGCACCCTCTCCAAAGCGATCACATCCTTCCTGTCGTGTGGCGAACAGAACTGCACACAGTACTCCAGCTGTGGCCTAACCAGTGTTTTATACGGGAGAGAGAGGCGCATAGAAAAAAAGCCAAGAGTAACAGGAAGAAAAAGATAGAGATACAAACAGCACCAGAGAGACAGAAATTAAAGTAGAAGTGTAAAAAACAAGATTGAAAAACACACAGGAGATAAACAGAGATAAACGATATACACAGAGGACAGACACGTTGAAACATGGACAAAAATATAACGTGACAGCAGGGTAGAGGCAGAAAACATTAAATAGCCAAATAAACTGTATGATCAGCCAGGAGAATTAGAGTGCTGACTAGAAGAACAGCAACAGATGAAGCAGGCCAGACAGTTCATGTTTGTTCTGGGGTAAATTTTTTGTGGATTTAATTTTGACAGTTCTAAAGGTGATGCCTGGAGGCTGCACAATAAAGTCACTCAGTCTTATATACCTGACCCTGACCAATATTTTCTGTAGGAGATTCGCAGCTGCGCTGTGAGGCAAAAATTCTTCCGATAAACGAAAGCCTGATATTAAATCGGCTTCAGCATGTCTGAAGGAAAAGGACTTTTAAAAGATGGAAGGACTGTTAAAAAGGATTGTTAATGACACATTGTAAAAGAAGATCACACAGCGGATGATAGATCACCATGAGAAAAAGAACGATTCCAGGGGGGCGCTAGAGGTCGTTTGAACACCTGCTGACTTAATTTGGTTACGTTGTGGACAATGAGAGAAAACAAATTTGGTGTCAATCAATCGTGGGCTGCATTTGTAGGAACCGATTGTTGACAAGTCACCGTCCCAGAGGTGCGATTCTGTATTCAAACGGATATTAAAAGCTGCACAGAAGTTGAGTGGGGAGAGGCACAGATCCACCCCGACTGTTCCATCCTCACATTTCGCTTCCTGGCAGCACCACCTCAGCTGAACTGTTCATCACTACTCATTAACACACAGCTTGATACTTCGATGCAGGTTTACAGATTGCCTGTGAAGCAGGTGACCTGGCTACATGAGAAATACACGCTATACAACTACCGTATCCATCAAAAAAAAATATCTGCAACCTCCCCAGCAGGCTTGAGCCAACCATGAGCATATCACTTTAGTTATGGGGTTAGTTTAAGGTGCACATTTGATTTGCAAACGGTTATGGATTTGGGGGATTCAGAATGTTTTTTTTTTATTGATGTTAAAGCAATTCTAAATCGATCTTAAACCCAAGATGTTGCAGAATTCTAATGTCAATTTTACTAGTGTATTACTAATAATAAAAAATGATTGTTTTCTTCATAAAGCCAATGTTTTTGCCTGAAGTTTCTTTAGGCAAAAGAGCCCATTAAGTTAAATGTAAAATTTAACCTGTTGCAAATTGAAGTCTAAAATCACTTTGCACCTTTTTGTTCCTACATTTGTACAATGTGAAACTCCCCCAGTAAGTTATTGGATTCTGTAATAAATCACAGTGTACTCTTAACCCTTCTACAGTGTTGCTAAACTAGACAGGACCCCGCAGCACTCTCCTGCTCTGTTACTTTACAAATATTGTTATTGTTTCAGATTAAAGAAAATGATGATCTTTGGAGAAACAAACTAAATCCCAGATCAGAGCTATATTTAGACTGAGTCCAACTTTACTCTGATTTATTTAATAAAGACTTCAACGACATTCTTTACACAAAATGAGTAATTTGACCTTTCCTCTGAATGTCCGGTCTCTCCTTCTCAGTAAGCATTATGTTCAAATAACCAAATGCTAAATGGCCATTTTCTTTGCAGAAATTCACCCTTTGTTGTTTAATTCCCTCACTGCACGACTGCATTTATGTTTAACACCAATTAGTTCCAGTCTCACTCAGTTTGTATCTTTAACTATAGTGGAACTGTGATTTAACAGGAGCAGAAAATGAACCTTCTCCATGCCTCTCAACATAACAAGCATCCGCCTTGTCCCTCAGTAAGGTGGCCGCTTTACCCATCAGTAAGATGGCAGCCTCACTGGCTGCCATTTTGTTTCATGTTCAGGGCGGCCATTTTGTTTAAACTTCATGGTGACACTTTGTTCAACATGGCCACCTTGTCCCTCAATAAATTGCCTCCGTGCAGCGGGCCATTTTGTTTCCAGTTCAGGGCAGTGAAGCTGTTGTTCACAATATCATCGTAGGTACGGCACAGGAGGAGGTCATTCGGTCCATCATGCCTGTGCTGGCTCCTTTAAAGGACAATCCAATTAGTCCCGTTTCCTCCTCTGCTCTTTCCCCTGAGTCCGAATGGGGGCTTGTTGTAGTACTGGTTTTAATGCAAAATACAGGTTGTTTTTGTCTATCAAGGTCATTTCCCAATCTTTTACACTTTAGAACCATCTGCCTTATAAACTGGGATTTGTTTCTGTGTAACTGAATGTTAGTGAGAGACTGAGCCTGAAACTAAGTGAGGGATCTTGCTGTGGATTTGATTTAAAAAAAAATATTCATTGTTTTGGCAGCTCTGAATGTCTAGAATTTGTTTTAACACGTTGGCTAATTGGAAAAAGCCACAAATTGGAAGTTGACCACAAACTACAGGCGTTTTATTCCCTGCTCCAGGAACAGAAGGGAAAACGACCGTATGGATTCTGCAGCAAACGCTAACAAGGACAGACAGACAGACCGGCACGTTTAAGGGGGAGTTTGTGAGTGAGTGGCAAAGCAGGAGAAAAAAAAAACTGCAAACGTGTATTAGGGAGAGAAGCAACATGTGCTCTTCAGTCTGTACTGAGTGTCTTTTTCTTTCTCTCCCCCTCCCAACTTTTATCTCTCCTCTTCAGATTCTCTGCTTTGTAAATGGGGATGTCGTTTGTCAATGGTGTTTGCTGAGAGATTGCCTGTGTAACGGGATGAATGTGTGAGTGAGTGAGTGTGAGGGAGATCTGGGCTCTTGCTGTGCCTTTTAACCCTTTGCTTTGATTTTAACCAATTCCTTTCTCTCATTCTAACTTTCTCGAGAGGATTTTTTTTTATAAATGCTCTAACATGAAAACATGAAGACGTGGAAAGAGAAATTTTGGTAGGACGAATCTTTGGACAAGAGGCTTTCTCTCCAGAGGGGACTGACCGAGGCATTCACAGCAGGTTGCTCTCAAAGGGGCTCACGTGAGCTGTATATGGTTTACTGTGCGATCACTGGGAGCAGTTTGGGATCACTGGGTCACTGTGGGTTCATTTTTGATCATCGTGGGATCACTGTGGGCATTGTCGGACCACAGGGACACTGTGCGATCACTGGGACAATATGTGATCGGTGCTATACTGTGGGATCACTGGGAGCTTCCAATGTTTCCGATATTACTATTTTTTATCACTGAGGATTCCCCTCCACTGTTGTTGAGAGTTCCCGCGACCGTGTCTATCCCATTTCCTGCATTCTGCCCTTACCCATTCCCCTCCCTCCCATAAGCACGATAGGGTCCCCATTGTCCTCACCTTTCACCCCAAAAGCCATCACATTCAGGGTATCATCCTCTGCCATTTCCACAATCCCCAGCGTGATGTTATCACCAAATTCATCTTGCCCTCCCCTCCCCCTGCAATAAATGCTGGCCTTGCCAGCGACGCCCACGTCCAATGAATGAATTAAAAAAGGGGTTAGGGTAGGGGCTGAACCACAAGGGATTGTGGCTATTTTAGCGGCAATTCGAGACCGATTCGCCGTAAGTCTTTGTAGACATTCACAGTTCCGCATCAATGTCAATACAGATGCAGTCAGTGAGAAAGGACGCTGGCGAAGTGGGACTGAATGACACGATGAGGAGTTTGAATAAACGTCAGTACAGATACAGTCAGTGTCCATTGGGTAATCCAACTGAGGCGGGCTTTGTAATGGGCAGAGAGGTTGGGCGGGCTTTGTAATGGACAGGGAGATCAGGAGGGCTCTGTAATGGTCAGGGAGTATCATATAGGATCTGTTGTGGGTGGTGGTAGTTGTGCCTGCTGCGCTGTAATGTGCAGAGAGCATATGCTGTCTTCTGCAATGGGTGGGAGGATTAGATGGGCTCTGTAATGGACAGGGAGGATCAGATGGGCTCTGTAAATGACAAGAGGGATTAGGCGGGCTCTCTAATGGGCGGGGAGGATCAGGTGGGATCTGTAATGAGTAGGGTTGATCAGATCGGCCTGTAATGGACAGGGGAGATCGGGTGGGTTCTATAATGGACAGGGAGGATCAGATGGGCTCTGTGAATGGCAAGAGGGATTTGGCGGGCTTTCTAATGGGCGAGGAGGATTAGGTGGAATCTGTAATGGGTAGGGTTGATCAGATGGGTCTGTAATGGACAGGTGAGGTCGGGTGGGCTCTGTAATGTTTAGCGAGTATCAGATGGGCTCTGTAATGGGTGGGGAGGATCAGATCGGCTCTGTAATGAGCGTGGAGGATCAGGTGGTCTCTGTAATGGGCGTGGAGGATCAGGTGGGCTCTGTAATGTATAGGATGGTCAGGTGGGCTCTGTAATTTGCAGGGAGGATCCAGTGGCTCTGCAATGGAAAGGGAGGATCCGGTGGGCTCGTAAATGTGCGGGGAAGATCAGATGTGCTCTGTAATGGGCGGGGAGGATAAGGTGGGCTCTATAATGGCCGGGAGGATCAGGTAGGCTGTGTAATGTGCAGAAAGGATTCGTTAGGCTCTGTTATGTACAGGGGGGATCGGGTGGTGTCTGCAATGAGCGGGGATCTGGTTTGCTCTTATGTGAATTGGAGGATTAGCGTGCTCTGTGTGTGGGGAGCATTTGCGGGCTCTTTTATGAGGGGGAAGATAGCCGGGCTCTGTTATGGGTGGATGGGCAGGCTCCGTAGTGGGGGCGGGGTTGGGCACTGTTGTGGTGGAGGGGATATCGATGGGCGGGTTCTGTTGTGCGAGGGGTGATGGGCTCTGTTGTGGGTGGCTGGTATTGATGGGCGGGCTCTGTTGTTTGCGTGTGTGTGCGTGTAGGGGGGGGGGGAGGCGGTGATGGGCTCTGTTGTGGGCGGGGGCGGTTGATGGGCGGGTTCAATTACCGACCGGCCTGTGTTGTGTGGTCACAAGTTTCATGTCAGCAGTCGATGCCTTCTGTAATCGGTGAAATGGCTTTAGTCCTCTTCATTTTGAGATATGGGAAGCGAGTGGGATGGAGTTTGATGGATGCAGGGTTATGGGGAGAGAGCTAGAATTTTGTGATCTCAGGATCTCCAAAAACTCTGATTTTTCTTAAAGATCCGTTTAACTCCCTTGTTTCATTTCGAAACATTTCAGAATTTTTGCAGTGATTGAGGGAGTGTTTGTCTAAAGGTTTTCAAAATCCTCATGCACATACCAGGAATAAACCGGCTTAAATCCACAGTCTGTGCTGAGTTAGTTGATACCAGTTGGAACAATACAACTGGACTCAGCGCCACTGTGCTAAATCAGGGGGAAAATCGACAATGCTCCTGCTCTCGATGGTGATCCAGTGACCCCGGTATCGGGTGAGAAAACCATCAGCGAACTCCACACACTCAAACTCAAGGCTCAGACACCTGGGCAGCAAACTGGTGGCAACCAGTGACCGTAGAACTGAACCACAGTCTGAGTTTGCACTTTAAGGGGAGGAAGAAAGAATATTTGGAGAGGAGAAAATTAATCATAAGATACCTAGAGGTGAATTTCTAACAATGATCACAGATAGGGTGTAGGAGTGTGTGAGACGGGGATTTACAGTTTTTGGGGAACAGGAGAGGAAATAATGTTCCAGAGATACCAAAACTCTGATTTGTGAATTTCTATCCTCTATTTACAGTGATGACGTTTGTAAACTCCTTTTACAGGGTATTAGAAGGGGAGGATTTACAGACGGGAAACTCAAACCAAACATCACCTCAAGGTCTGACAGAATTATTTGATTCATCAGGTCATGAATATCAGCGGCCTTTGAACGTGGAAGGAGAAATGTTTCTCTTTTCTGTCTGTGGGAAGAGATTTTAAACATCAGTATGACTGGAAAAGCACCGAGAAACACACACCCGAGTGAGAGTGTTCAAGTGCACTGACTGTGGGAAGAGCTTGAACCAGTTACACAGCATGAAATAACATTGCACCATTCACAGCGGGATGAAACCGTACACGTGTTCTGTGTGAGGAAGAGGCTTCAACTGATCGTCCAACCTGGAGAGGCCCGAAGACACCCGGACCACGGAGAAACCGTGGAAATGTGGGGACTGTGGGATGGGATTCAATTATCAGTCCCAGCTGGAAACTCATCGACGCAGTCATACTGGGGGAGACGGTTCACATGTTCCATGTGTTGGAAGGGATTCACTCTGTCATCCCATCTGCTGACACAGCAGCGAGTTCACACTGAGGATAGAGCGTTCGTCCGCTCCGTTTGTGGGAAGGAATTCACTAATTCATTCAAACTGCTGAAACACCAGCGAATTCACTTCTGACTGCAGGGGTTGGATTCTGCTGTTATTGGTGCGGTCAATCACCTCCAGGGCTGAACCATGTTCATTCCGATAGTTGGAGTTTGTTTCTGCGAATGTTAAGAAACCCAATAACTGGGCTGGGGTTTAATATTCTGGACAAATGTAAAATCGATCAACTTTATTTGAAACACATTGTTGTAGATGTTGGTCTTTCCCACCTGAGTGTTCAGCATCACCTGACTGGAGCGCAGAAAGGACAATCATGGGGGAGGATTGTACGGTGGGAACAGAACTTCACCCTGGACACAGTCCTTCAGGGCCACACTGAGAGGGGCAAACAGCAATTTGCTCTTTCTCGTCTCTCTTTACTGACAACAAAGTCGCCCTGCGTCAATCTTGATGCGTCTAAGAAATGTATCCCAGCTGTTCTCTTCCGTGGTTCAGAGCTCCTGGACACGGAACAGAAGACTCCTTTATACCTGTGTTTACAGTCGGGAAGAATAAGGGTGAATGCTGGAAACGTGTTTTCAAATCAGAGATTGGTGTTTCCGTGATGTGTTTCACTGAAACGGCAGGCTTAAGATTCGAGTCTAAAGATGACTGGTTCTTTAATTGTAACAATTATTTTCGCTTTAAATACAAGCACTGCACCCTGCAGTGTCCACAAGCGGAGGCGACATTTCCTCCTTACTGGAATCACTGAATCGTGCAGTATCCACCAGCGGACGGCGACATTTCCACCTTATTGGAACCATTGCACCACGCAGTTCCCACCAGCGGAGGGCGACATTTGTCTATAATTGTAACCCTCGCATCAGTGAGCAACTTGGACCTTGAAAGGTAAAAGAAGCAAGTAAAACAGCAACCTGTGGAATTATTGTCACTGGGATATATGCCATCAGTTTTTTTATACTATCATTACTTGTTTTTTGTAAAAGATTGAATGCAATCTGTAGTTTTTGGTCATTTTACAAACTATTCTTGAATAAAGTATACACTTTAGCGAGTATCGTCAACACAGTTTAATAAAGCCCTGATTTATCAAGTGTATCAGAGAACACAGAGTGGATTCTCGGGGGATGGGGCAGAATATGGGAAGAATTGAGTTATGACGATGGGACATGAGGGATACAAGGAAGTAGTGGAGATGGCTTATCTGTGATCGAGACAATGGGAATAGAGATGCCACATAAGATGACAAGGTCAAACATGTTGTCGTGATTATGGGCAGCAGAATTTATATGGAGGGAGAGGTTAAGGTAGGATAGGACCACAGTGAATTCAGAGGAGACCGTGCAAGGTCAGTGATTGAAATTTCCTCCTGAACTTATAGCCGGGTTGTAAATTGAAGAAAAGGAAGGAGACAGTCTGAGAGAGTCCAAAGTGGATGTTTGAGTCCTGTGGTGAGAAGAATTTAAGCTGTAGACCAGGTGGAGTCAGCTTGAAGCATCGACATTCAATGTCCCGCTTCGGGACAGTATGGAATAGGAAGTGATCCCAGGAAGTGTTCGCCGGGCAGAATATCAGTGGGCGTACAACTGGAAGTTAGCAGGAAAGGTAGCAGTGTCTGTTCCTTTAACTGGCGACAGCACAGTAACAGAGGAAGCATTATCCCTTTAAGAGCCGACCCTGCCTCGCTTCATTTTCTTGTGTCATAAGTTAATAATAAAACTCTTGAAAATCCAACACATTTAATAATAAATGCTAAAATATTCCTGCTCACCACATAGTTGTCTTTTTCATTTGATTTTAAATACTTCGTTCTTTTTTAATAATTAATATTTTGAAATATGATCCTTCATTAAAAGATAAATCAATAAACATCCCCGGCCCGTCTCCTTCAGTGTTCAAGACAAAGAGGCATTGGGTTTGGAACTTCCGCACTGTCCAGCAAAAGTCCTGCCCCCTCCCGACTGCGAGTGGGCGATGAACAGGCGATCGGCCTCCAGCTCAACTCCGCGCTTATTATTGGTGATAAATTAATGTCAATCATCTACACCTGCCAAGTTTGATTGATAGGCGATCTGGGGGGAACGGAACGCCCAGAACAAAATTCCGGCCAGGTAACAGAATCGGAAACAACTGAACTTTCACATTACCGGTTGAAATAAAAGGCTCAGGGCGGTGCGTCGCTCCGGGCCTCAGGATTCTGAAAGGCCTCAGGGCGGCGGGTCTCTCCGGGTCTCAGGTTTCTGAAAGGGGACAGGGCAGCGGATTGGCTCCGTGCCTCCGTTTAATGTTTAGTGTTAAATAAAAACAGAAAACTCTGCAAACACTCAGCAGGTATGTTTAGTGACACCTCGTCACTCGGCGCTGAAAGCCAGCTTCTCTCCACCGTAAATTTCAAATAGTCATTGGGGATCTCAATGGCGGGTGCTAGTACCCAGAATGATCGGGAGAAGGAATACGGCCCATTCAGAACAGTGGATCCCAGCGCGCAGGCGCAGTAGAGGTTTGCTTTCGGGTGCATTGTTGTACCGGGGGGTGGGGGGTGGTGAGCGAGGAAGAGACAGAGAGCGGGGACGGGGATCGATAAATATCACGGGGAGTGGACGCAGAGAGCGAGAGCCGGGGATCAAAGCACACCCCGGAAAGTGGGGATCGAGAGCGAGGGCCGAGGATAAATTCAAAACCCCGGTGGTGGTTGGAAACAGAGGCTTCGGAAACACGACTGTGGGTCTGAGGACCCAGAGCGCACGGAACCCGTGCGTGTCCAGAGGGCGGCATTTGCGAGGAACCAGCCGCCATCTTGGTAGAGGAAGTTGGGGAAGATTCAGCGAACAGCACGGCGCATGCGCGGCCATCTTGCGACTGTAAAAAGCTGTGGGCGCGGCTTCAGGGTCCCAGTGACACGCAACAAGAGTGGGCGGGGCTTCAGATCCCCCATGATAGGGCACAAAGAGTGGGCGTGGGTTCAATGTCCGAATGACGAGGAACAAATAATAGGCGGGGCTTCAGGGTCCCATGTAAGAGGAACAAAGATTGGGCGAAGCCTCAGGTTCCCAGCGAACTGGAACAAAGAATGGACGAGGCTTCAGGGTTTCATTGACAAGCTTCAAATTGTGGGCGGGGCAACAGGGTCGCAGAGACCAGCAACAAATTGTGGGCGGGGCTTCAGCGTTCCAGTGAGCAGGAAAAAAGTGGTGGGCGGGGCTTCAGGATCCTCGTGAGCAGGAACAAATGTTGGGCGGGGCTTCAGGGTCCAAGTGAACAGGAACAAACAGTGGGCGGGGCTTCAGGATCCCAGAAACCAAGATCAAAGAGTGGTCGAGGCTGCAGGGTCTCAGGGATCAGGAACAACGAGTGGGCGTGGTTTCAAGGTCCCCGTGACGAGGAACAAATAGTGGGCGGGGCTTCAGGGTCCCAGTAACCTGGAAAGAACAACATTCCCCCATTTATTTTATTCTCACTCTGCACACAGTGGGTGCAGAACTGAACCCAACCAGAGTAGAGTGAGGGAGGAAAATGGGAGTGGAGGAAATGAATGTTGGAGATGGTGCAATAGGTTTGGGTTTTAACACATGGAGGGGGAAGGAGTGTGTGGGACGGGGATTTACAGCTTTCGGGGAGCAGAAGAGGAAAAATGTTCGATAAAAACTAGAATTCTGTGTTCTGAATTCCTATCTTGTATTTACAGTGATGACAGGGTATTAGAAGGGAACGATTTGCAGACGGGATACTTAAACCAAACATCACCTCAAGATCTGACAGAGCCGCTCGATTCATCACGACCTGAACATCAGCGGCCTTTCAATATGGAAGGAGAAATGTTTGTCTGTTCTGTCTATGGGAAAAGATTTCAAACATCAGTGTGACTGGAAAAACCGAGAAACACAGACACAGCCTGGAAAAAAGCATCGCACCATTCACAGCGGGGAGAAACCGGACCCGTGTTCCGTGTGTGGACAAGGCTTCAACTGATCGTCCAACCTGGAGAGACCACGGAGAAACCGTGGAAATATGAGGTCTGCGGGAAGGGATTCAATTAATCATGTGAGCTGGAAACTCATCATCAGCCGAGCTCAAACTGGGGAGAGGCTGCTCACCTGCTCCGTGCATGAGAAGCGATTCACTCAGTCATCCCACCTCGTAAACCGCGAGCGAGTTCAAACTGCGGAGAGGCCGTTCACCTGCTCCGTGTATGAGAAGCGATTCACTCAGTCATCCCACCTAGTGAAACACCAGCGAGTTCAAACTGCGGAGAGGCCGTTCACCTGCTCTGTGTATGAGAAGCGATTCACTCAGTCATCCCACCTAGTGAAACACCAGCGAGTTCAAACTGGGGAGAGGCCATTCACCTGCTCCGTGTGTGGGAAGAGATTCACTCAGTCATCCCACCGAGTAAAATACGAGCGAGTTCAAACTGGGGAGAGGCTGCTCACCTGCTCCGTGTCTGGGAAGAGATTCACTCATTCGTAGCACATCACTGCACACCGGCGAGTTCACATGTGACTGCAAGGGTTGGATTCAAATGTTATTGTTGCTGTCAATCACATCTAGGATTGAATCACGTGCTTTTTCGCAGTTGGGCTTTGTATCTCCTGATGTTAATAAACCCAGTAACTGGGCTAGAGTTTAATATTTTCTTATCTGTCAAATAAATCAGTTTTGCGTCAAACACAGAGTGTGCCGAGTGATTAATCTCTCCTGGATAGAATCATAGATTCATAGAATCATAGAAGTTACAACATGGAAACAGGTCCTTCGGCCCAAAATGTCCATGTCGCCCAGTTTATGCCACTAAGCTAGTCCCAATTGAATGCACTTGGCCCATATGCCTCTGTACCCATCTTACCCATGTAACTGTCCAAATGCTTTTTAAAAGACAAAATTGTACCCGCCTCTACTATTGCCTCTGGCAGCTCGTTCCAGACACTCACCACCCTTTGAGTGAAAAAATTGCCCCTCTGGACCCTTTTGTATCTCTCCCCTCTCACCTTAAATCTATGTCCCCTCGTTATAGACTCCCCCACATTTGGGAAAAGATTTTGACTATCTACCTTATCTATGCCCCTCATTATTTAATAGACATCTATAAGATCACCCCTTAACCTCCTACTCTCCAGGGAAAAAAGTCCCAGTCTATCCAACATCTCCCTATAAGTCAAACCATCAAGTCCCGGTAGCATCCTAGTAAATCTTTTCTGCACTCTTTCTAGTTTAATAATATCCTTTCGATAACAGGGTGACCAGTATTCCAAGTATGGCCTTAATAATGTCCTGTACAACTTCAACAAGACATCCCAGCTCCTGTATTCAATGTTCTGACCAATGTAACCAAGCATGCCGAATGCCTTCTTCACCACCCTATCCACCTGTGACTCCACTTTCAAGGAGCTATGAACCTGTACTCCTAAATCTCTTTGTTCTATAACTCTCCCCAACGCCCTACCATTAACGGAGTAGGTCCTGGCCCGATTCGATCTTCCACAATGCATCACCTCACATTTATCTAAATTAAACTCCATCTGCCATTCATCGGCCCACTGGCCCAATTTATCAAGGTCCCGCTGCAATCCTAGATAACCTTCTTCACTGTCCACAATGCCACCAATCTTGGTTTCATCTGCAAACTTACTAACCATGCCTCCTAAATTCTCATCCAAATCATTAATATAAATAACAAATAACAGCGGACCCAGCACCGATCCCTGAGGCACACCGCTGGACACAGGCCTCCAGTTTGAAAAACAACCCTCAACAACCACACTCTGACTTCTGTCGTCAAGCCTATTTTGTATCCAATTGGCTACCTCACCTTGGATCCCATGAGATTTAACCTTATGTAACAACCTACCATGCGGTACCTTGTCAAAGGCTTTGCTGAAGTCCATGTAGACCACGTCGACTGCACAGCTCTCACAAAACCATACTGTCTGTTCCTAATCAGTCCCTGCCTCTCCAAATGCCTGTAGATCCTGTCCCTCAGAATACCCTCTAACAACTTACCCACTAAAGATGTCAGGCTCACCGGTCTGTAGTTCCCAGGCTTTTCCCTGCCGCCCTTCTTAAACAAAGGCACAACATTTGCTACCGTCCAATCTTCAGGCACCTCACCTGTAGCTGTCGACGATTCAAATATCTCTGCTAGGGGACCCGCAATTTCCTCCCTAACCTCCCATAACGTCCTGGGAAATACATCAGGTCCCGGAGATTTATCTACCTTGATGCGCGTTAAGTCTTCCAGCACCTCCCTCTCTGTAATATGTACACTCCTCAAGACATCACTATTTATTTCCCTAAGTTCCCTAACATCCATGGCTTTCACAACCGTAAATACCGATGTTAAATATTAATTCAGGATCTCACCCATCTCTTGTGGTTCCGCACATAGATGACCTTGTTGATCCTTAAGAGGCCCTACACTCTCCCTAGTTACTCTTTTGCCCTTTATGTACTTGTAGAAGCTCTTTGGATTCTCCTTTGCCTTATCTGCCAAAGCAATCTCATGTCCCCTTTTTGCCCTCCTGATTTCTCTCTTAACTCTACTACGACAATCTCTATACTCTTCAAGGGATCCACTTGATCCCAGCTGACTATGCATGTCATATGCCTCCTTCTTCTTTTTGACTAGGGCCTCAATCTCCCGAGTCATCCAAGGTTCCCTACTTCTACCAGCCTTGCCCTTCACTTTATAAGGAATGTGCTTACCCTGAACCCTGGTTAACACACTTTTGAAAGCCTCCCACTTACCAGACGTCCCTTTGCCTGCCAACAGACTCTACCAATCAAATTCTGAAAGTTCCTGTCTAATACCATCAAAATTGGCCTTTCCCCAATTTAGAATTTTAACTTTTGGGCCAGACCTATCATTCTCCATAGCTATCTTAAAACTAATGGAATTATGATCACTGGTCCCACAGTGATCCCTCACTAACACTTCTGTCACCTGCCCTTTCTTATTTCCCAAGAGGAGGTCAAGTTTAGCCCCCTCTCTAGTCGGGCCATCCACACACTGAATGAGAAATTCCTCCTGAATACACTCAACAAATTTCTCTCCATCCAAGCCCCGAATGCTATGGCTGTCCCAGTCAATGTTGGGAAAGTTAAAGTCCCCTACTATTACCACCCTATTTTTCTTGCAGCTGTCTGTAATCTCCTTACATATTTGCTCCTCAATTTCCCGTTGACTATTTGGGGGTCTGTAGTACAATCCTATCAAAGTGATAGAGGAGACTATTTGATGTCCTGTTACTCATTTCTTTATATTGAGAAGAGCAATGGTTCCAACACCACTCTCTGTTTTCTGGCCTTTACCCAACTTCCTATCCATGTTGTTGTGACCTGGAATGCACTCCCTGAAAGGTGGTGGAAGCAGATTCAATAGTTACTTTCAATATGGAATTAGATAGGAGGAATTTGCAGGGTTATGGGGTAAGTGCAGGAAAGTGGGACTAATTGGCTCGCTCTTTCAAAGAGCCGGTACAGACACGATGGGCTGAATGTCCTCCTTCCGTGCTGCAACCTTTCTATGATTCTTTCCATGATTCTATGATTCTATCTGCGTTCTTTCTCCTCATGCCTCTGTGTTGTACCTTGGCACTTTTCACTCGAGTGCCTCTGGTTGCTCAAGTTCGAGCTGAGTGTAACTGCAGGGATACGGGGGGCTGAGAATTTCCTGGATCGCACATTCCAGGAGGTGGTCAACCCACAACCACGGAGAGTTCAGGAGGATCGTAAGTGGGTGGCCATCTGGCAGGGTAGGAAGAAGCAGACAGCTCAGGCGCTCACTAATCGGTTTCAGTGCTCCATACCAGTGAGGATGACACCACCTCGGGGGAATGCAATCGAGAGCACATCCACCGTACCGCGGATCAAAGGACTACACCGGGTGGCACCGCCAAGTATAGAAATGCGCACAAATGATAGGTGTTTGATAGTCAGGGGGATAGTCAGGCTTGTCTGCAACCGCCGGCGTTAGTCCCGCATGGTGGGCTGTCTCCCTGGTCCCAGGATAATGGACATCACGGAGAGGATGCATTAGATTTTGCGTGTGGGACGGGGTAAAGCCAGAAGTCGTGGTCCATTTTGGAACCAATGATATTGGAAGGAAAAGGGTTGAGTTCCTCCAGACAGAGTTCCGGGATCTAGGGAGGAAGTTAAAGAGCAGGACCTCAAATGTGATAATCCCTGGATTGTTCCCAATGCCACCTGCTGATAAGCATAGGAATAGTGGGATAAGACAGGGTAATGTGTGAATTGAACAATGGTGAAGGAGGGAATGCTTCACATTCCTGGGGCATTGGGACCAGTTCTGGGACAAGGGAGATCTGTTCAAGATGGACGTGTTGCACCTCAACAGAACTAGGACCAATGTCCTCGCGTAGAGTTTAACTGGTGCTGTGGGTGAAAATTTAAACTAAATTGGCAGGAGGAGGGTACAAGGATAAAAGAATTAGAGAGGAGAAACAATGTGCAAAGAGGACTGGGAAAGACAAACAACATTAGCATAAAGAGTAGTTCAGAAATTGGAGGGACGATACAGGGGGTTACATGAGGCCAATTAAGATGAGTTTGGAGTGCATGTGCGTAAATACACGGAGCATGGTAAATGCGGTTCGGAAGCTGCAGACACATATTACCACGTGGGATTATGATATAGTTGCAATAACGGAGACCTGTCTCATACATATCAACTTAATATTCCTGGCTATAAGGTATTCAGGAAAGGTAGGGAAAGAAGACTAGGAGAGGGGGTGAGCGGGGCAAGGTTGATAGAAGATACTGTTACAGAACTGGAAAGGGATGATATAGCAGAGGGTTCAAAGACAGAATATACTTGGTTAAAATTAAGGAACAATAGAGAAGCCATTACGATCCTAGGTGAACACTATAGACCATCAAATAGTGGGAAGGAGATAGAGGAGCAAATTTGCAGCAAATTACAGAAAGGTGCAAGATGTATAGAGTTGTAATAATGGGGGACTTCAATTATCCCAATATCGATTTGGAAAATAAGAGTGTAAAGGGAAAAAAGGGGGAGGAATGTCTGAAATGTGTACAATAGAACTTTCTTGATAAATTTGTTTGCAATACAATGAGGAATGAAGCAGTGCTGGATCTCGTTCTGGGGAAGGAATTGTGCCAAATGGCGCATGTTTCATTTGGGGAGGATTGGGTAAACAATGATCATCATATTATTCGGTACTTATGGAAAAGGACAACGAACACATGTGAAAATACTCAACTGGAGGAGAGCTCATTTTAGCGAGTTGAAAGGGGACTAGACACAATTCCACTAGGAGGAATGGGACAGCATCTAAAGCTAGAAATAGATTACTAAGGATATAGCGACTAAAAAGACACAGAAAATGGAGGCAGATGATAAATTTTAGACTCATAATAGAGTAGAGAATCAAGCTGAATACAAGAAGTACTGAGGAGAAATGAAAAAGGAAATCAGACGGGCAAAGAGTATGTATGAGAATAGATCAGCGTGTAACATAAAAGGGAACACAAAAGTTTATTGTAAACATGTAATTAGTAAATGGATAGTCAAAGGAAGTGTGGTGCAGATTACGGACCAAAAAGGAGATTTTCTTGAGCAGGATAAAAATAGATAATGAGGAGGTGCTTAAAAGGTTGGCAGCGCTCAAAGTAGAAAAGTCACCCGGTCCAGATGGGATGCATCCGAAGTTGTTGAGGGAAGTAAGGGTGCGAATTGCGGAGACTCTGGCCGCAATCTTCCAATCCTCCTTAGTCATGAAGGCGGTGCAAGTGGATTGGAGGTTTGAAATTGTTACACCCCGGTTCAAAAAAGGGGAGGTGGATAAACCTGACAACGACAGACCAGTCAGCCTGACGTCAGTAGTGGGGAAACTTTCAGAGACAATAATTGGAGGTAAATTTAATTGTCATTTGGAAAAAGTATGGGCGAATAAATGACAGCCAGCATGGATTAGTTAAAGTAAAATCGTGTTTGACTAACTTGATGGAGTTCTTTGATGAAGTAGCGGAAAGGGATGAGGAAGGTCGTACAGTTTATGTTTTGTATATGAACTTTCAAAAGACATATTGTTGGCCAGAGGCTGCAGAAACCTATTGAGGTAAATTCGAAGTGCGAACAAAGACACTGACTTTTGAACTGAGGTGAACTGGAGTTCAGTCACTGGTCTGAACTGGCCAGAACCGGTTTGAATTCGTTCCTCTTCTTACAGGGACAAAGGAACTGTGATGAGACACCAGTCCTTAATTAGAAAAGGAGTATGAGGTGATGCTGCCTAGGCCCTTGGAACAGAGCCAATCAGGGGTTGACATCGATCACTCCAGCAACTTTGAGCCAACCAGAGAAGACAGCATCATTCGAAAAGATAGACTTGGGAATAAAACTGAAGAATTGCTGGCTTGGTCCCGGTTTGTGTGTTTGTGAGGGAGACTCCGGAGACGAACCATTGTGGAAGTGGGAACCCTACGTCAGGGACGTAGAGACTACGTCAGGGACTTAGAGACGACGTCGGAGGTGAGAAAGAGAATTGCCTGGCCAGAAGTATCTCTCCTTTCCGGGTAATATAATATACTTTCTATTCTGTGACCACTCAGGGAGTGTTCGTGAGGAAAACCTAGTGGGTGTGCGTTTAAGTCCCAATAGTCAGGGATGTGTTAGTCAGGGAAACCTAGTGGGTGTGCGTTTAAATCCTAATACTGAGGGATGTGTTAGTCAGGGAAACCTAGTGGGTGTGCTGTTAAATCCTAATACTCAGGGATGTGTTAGTCAGGGAAGCCTAGTGGGTGTGCTTTTAAATCCTAATACTCAGGGATGTGTTAGTCAGGGAAGCCTAGTGGGTGTGCGTTTAAATCCGAATACTCAGGGATGTGTTAGTCAGGGAAACCTAGTGGGTGTGCGTTCAAATCCTAGTTTGAGTATAAAACTGTATAACCTGCTGTAAACTGCATGCCTGTATCTAACGAGACGTATAAGCGGTATGAACATGATTTAATAACGTTAATAAAGCGAAGTGAGAATTAAGAGAGAATTGACTCTTCCTCTGTGCACTAAGCCAAAACCGTTAACCGGTGACTTCCGGTCAACATCTTTGGCATCCACGGGTGGGCTCGAGGATAAATCTCTCCGTTGCGTCAGTGGGAGCCTCGAGGCGAACCGAATTTGGCAAAGTATGCAGAGAACAGGAGTTTGGGTTAATGCATAGTTAATAACGTAAGATGACGAAGAAAGGGAAATCACCAAGCCCTGGGGTCTTGGACTGTTTTGACTGGAAGGGACTCCTTCAAAAATACGTAATAGGGAAGTGGCCGCAATACGGGGAGTATGCGGGTCACATTGGAGACAAGGGAACGCCTGTTGGGGAGGTTCTTTGGAAAATTGCTCAAACAAAGATGTCAGATAGGAAATTAAAAATGATACAAAAGTCCATAGCGATCGGATGTCTACTTGAGGAAATGATAGAATGCCGACAGCAGGCTAGGAGAGAGAAAGAAGAGACTCAGGAAATCCAAGACGAATTAGAAGTAGAGAATAAAAAACTCCGTGAGGAGATCGCCCGCCTTAGTGAGAATGTAACTGATCTGCAGGGACAGAGAAGTGCAGATTTGATGCACATGAACCAATATCAGTTACAGTGCGAACAATTGACGCATGAAAAGAGTAAGAGAGAGGGAGAAGCCCAAGCAGCTAAAGCTGAGGTGGAGAGATGGAAACAACAATGTAGTGATTTAAAAACTGCTATGAATGTGATTCGCAGATCAGCTCAGGAGAAGAGGAGTTGTACTGGCGATCACACAACGTGTCAGAAACTGATAGGGAGACTGCAAGATCAGCTAGCCGCACAGAGAGGCATATTGTTTGCTTTTGCACACGGGAGAGGTGAAGAAAGTGGTTTATGGGATGCAGATTGGGATGATTTAGCAGACAAGGCGGATAGATACAGCAGCGGTGATAGGGAACCTCCACTAGGGCACCAACCGCCAGCATATGCTCCAGAGCCGAAAAAAAACGTCTGCCCCAATGGCCCCACTTGTAACCACTAATGCACAGGTGGGGGGAGATAGCCAGGATATGACATATTCCTCCCACTTGGGCTACAGGAACTGAGGGTTATTGCAAAAGATATCGGGACGTGTGCGCCTGAGGATGATCCCAGGGAGTTGTTCCCAGCGGTCAGGCAAAAGAGAGCGATACACGGCTTAGACGATGCTGAGGAAAGGAAATTAATCCTAATGTGCCTACACACACATATACACTCCGCCCTACCGGAGGAACAAAAACTTGGTAGAGGCACGAATGAAGCCTTAAAGGACCAGATATTATCTGTCATGGGCGATAACAGAGGGGATCCAGTGGAGGCGCTGATGAGATGCTATCAAAGGAAAGGTGAACACCCCACTGTATTTTCGGCCCGCAATGGGACGGTGTTTCAAGGGGTCTATGGTACAGACTTAGACAGGGATAATTTACAGCGGGAGGTTAGGAACCGATGGCTGAGAACACTAGTGTCGCATGGCACTGAGGAGTCGAGGAAGGCACTAGATCAGTTTGACCCCGCTGATGACACACATACGGAACCCTGGATAATTAGGAAGATGGTTAGAGTATGGGAAAGGGAAACACCAAAACCATCCAAGGCATCCGGGGACAGAGCAATGTTTGTTAAAGATCAGACGACAATCTGGAGAAATGAAGGGAGGGGACCTACTCAGTGGGAACCCCCTCCAGCTTATCAGACAGTGGGATGAGGAAGAGGCAGAGGAAGAGGAAACTTCTCTGGAACGGGGAGAACTCAAGGCGAGGTGTCCAAATGCTATAACTGTGGCCAAGAGGGACACTTCGCAAGGGACTGCCCGAAACCGAGACGAGAGAATGCAGGTCGGGGATGAAATCAGAGCATACCCGTGGAAGGGCCGAATAGACCAAGTCATCAGTGTGATACGATAGAAATATCAACGAGTTCCGGGTTGTACCCCGAACTGCACTGACGGTCTCAGGCTTCTCCGTTATGGGTGCGTGACACGCGGTTGGATGCCCTCTTACATTTCTTTGGGACACAGGGGGATCCCGAACCACCGTTAACTCCACTCAGATCAATGACATAGATTGGAAAATTCAAAACAAGTTTATTCTAAGTGGATTGACAGGGCATTCACAAGTGGGATATATGAGTGTACCGTTGGAAGTCGGTGTGGGAGTCATAGTGATAGAGCATTCAGTGGTTCTTATTGAATTACCCAGGGAAAAAGAACATATATGAGGGAGTGACTATATGGCCAAAGCGGGATTTGGCTTCGACCATGTTAATTGTATGATTTGGCAAATGCCTTTGGGCATGGGCAGTATAAATCACACACTCGTCCCGGTGGGGAAATGTTGGGATAGGATATGCACGATCGGGGAAATGTGGATAGAACCAGGAGAAATGAGTGACGATCGTGAAGTACAACAAATTATTGTACAAAACTCAATAGTATTTGCCCGACATAAACATGATTGTGGGAAAATGACCGGGAGTGTGTGTATACAAGGCCCAGATCCCAAACCACAGAAGCAGTATGGTTTCCCAAAGCAAGCAGAAGAAGAGATAGAGAAGGTGATACATAGTTTGCTGAATCAAGGGATATTAAGACCATTAGCTTCTACTAATAACGCACCTATTTGGCCAGTGAGGAAACCCGACGGTAGCTGGCGACTAACGATAGACTACAGAGAATTAAATAAAGTCACTCCGTTAACAGCGCCTACAGTAGCAACTAGACCAGAGACAGTAGCTCGACAAAATGAGGATGCGCAGTGTTTTACGGTTTTGGACATAAGTAACGGTTTTTGATCTATTCCACTGGGGAAAGAATGTCAATATCAATTTGCATTTACTTTCCAAGGACAGCGATATACATGGACCGCCCTGCCGCAGGGCTTTCACAATTCCCCGTCCATTTTTCACCAACGGCTGAGGGAAGGGTTAAAAGGATTCTCAAGGCCTGAATGTCTAGTGCAGTATGTAGACGACTCACTACTATAAACTAAGAAGGAACATTATCAACTGCGAAGTTAATTATTACATTTGTTACATGACTCGGAATTAAAGATTAACCCTAAAAAAGCGCAGATCATGAAACAAAAAGTTACTTACTTGGGAATGATTCTGACGCCGGGACTAAGGGACATTGACAAGCGAAGGGTGGAGACAGTTGGCAGACTCCCTGTTCCGCGGGATGTAAAAGGGTTAAGTTCCTTCTTGGGGTTGGTCGGATATTGCAGGGAACATATTGATGGATTCGCCACAAAGGCGGCCCCGCTGATGGAATTATTAAAAAAGAATGTGGCCTGGGAGTGGAAAACAGAACACACCCAGGCCATGACTGATCTAAAGCAAGCACTAACTGCCGCGCCTGCTTAAAAAACCCCAAATACAACTGAGCCGTTTTCATTGGAGGTGGCTACCACAGACACCACCCTCTCGGCAGTTCTATTACAGGAGACACAAGGGAAATTACGACCAGTAGCGTACGCCTCACGTATGCTCTCACCAGTAGAGCAGGGGTATACGGTATGCGAAAGACACTTGCTAGCTGTATTTTGTGCAGTGCAGCATTTTACCTATATAGTGGGACTAAACCCACTAACAATATTAACAGAACACACCCCAGTACTGTTAGACGGAAGGATTAAGGATGGTTCAGTTAGCCAAAAAAGAATCGCTAGATGGACATTGTTGCTGCAAGGGAGAAATATAACCGTAAAGGGGGTAAAAACCACTACAATGTTAGCAGACAACTTCGTTTATCAGTGATAAAATCATAGTGCCAATTGATGATAGAAAATGACCCCAAGGGCCCATTTGTATCAAAACAAAAAGGAGGGGGTAAGACGGGGCCTGAAAGCAGAAAGACAAAGGAAACAGGAAAGGAAGAACCCTCTTTTAGAATTTTTGTGGATGGCTCTTCATCAGTACAGGATGAGGAAATGAGAACTGGCTGTGGGATATACATGGAGGATGACCACGGACAGGAAAGATTTAGTACGGCTCTGAAATTACCTAACACTATGAGTGCGCAGGCAGCAGAACTAGCAGCCGTCGCATATGTGGTTGGTCACCCGGATATTTTCCGCCCAGATCAGTCATATATTCTGATAGCATGTATGTTTGTAATAGCCTCACAGAACATTTGCCCCTATGGGAAGCGAGAGGTTTTGTCTCAGCGGATGGAAGACCCCTTCCGTCAGCCCCGCTATTACGGTACATCTTTGAAGAAGCACAGGGGAAAGGATATGGGGTCACAAAAGTGAAAGCTCAATCAAAACTATCTCCCGAAGGGAACAGAAAAGCTGATGAGCTAGCTAAACGAGGTGCTGTAAGTGGACAGGAATGGCAGCCACCGATTGGGGAAATCGGGGGCCAGAAAGAGAAGCAGGTCAAAGTAATGGATTTAACGGAGGAGCAAAAGAAAGACGGATAATTAAAAAAAAACTAATCGAAGGAGCAGAGTCAGACACATACAAAAGGCACAAGGGGGTCTATATTGAAGACGGAGTGGTTTTGTGTGAAGGAAAATTTGTGGTGCCAGAGTGGGGACGAAACCAAATAATCCACTGGTACCATGACTTATGGGGACATAAAGGGACGGAGAGCACCCTAGATAGGATAAAGGAGGTGTGTTGGTGGCCCGGAATGACAGGTGACGTGGAACACTATGTCAAGAATTGTTTAATCTGTGCACAACACAACCCCAATAGAAATGTTAAGAAAGGGGACCTTCGACATACTAGACCAGTAGAAGGGCCTTCGACTAATTTACAGATAGACTATACAGGACCGCTTCCTCCCACTCCAGGAGAATACAAGTACATTCTAGTAATAGTGGATACCTTCACTAAATGGGTGGAAGCTTTTCCGACCAGAACAAACTCAGCCAAAGTGACTGCGAAAATCCTATTAGAAAAGGTGTTTACCCGTTTGGGTTTACCCCGAAGCATGGAATCGGATCAGGGAACACATTTTACAGCCCAAGTAATGCAAGATGTTATGGCCCTTTTTGGGGTTCGACAGAGATTTCACATACCCTATCGACCACAGTCTAGTGGAATTGTGGAAAGAATGAATCGGACATTGAAGAACATGATAGCCAAAATGGTGCAGCAGCGCAAGACAACCTGACAGGTCGTTCTGCTCTTTGTGCTGATGATAGTCAGGAACACCGTGGATTCATCAACAGGCTACACTCCTTATAGACTCATGACAGGAAGGGACATGAGGGGAATGGAGTGGTTGGTAGGTTTGGATTTGTCTGAACCCGAGGTAGACCACATTATATCAGAAAAATGGGTACAACAGCTCGTAGAAACAGTAAAAGAAGCAAATTATGTCGCCGCTCACCGACAGGGTAAGAAGAAACAGCAAAGCAAGGCTTATTTCGATGCAAAAGCCAGCCCGATAGAGTTGAGCCCTGGACAGAGAGTAATGATTAGAATACACCAGCCCACCTCATTCTTGAGTCCAAAGTTTGCCGGTCCCTATGAGATAGTAGACAAAGCTAGCCCATCTGTATACAGGATATTAACGGCACCAGATAAGAGTGGCTGGTACCACATTAATCAGCTAAAGTTGGTAGGAGAAAAACAAGATAATCATCATTGGCATGTGCTGCTCGATGCTAACAATGTTCTGAATTCTGAAGGTCAGGGAGATCAAGAACAGGACCAGCTACAGGTCCAAGAGGAGGTGATCGGAAACAAATTTGACACTGTCCGTTCGCATGCAGAGGCGAATCCAGGAAAAAAACGAAAGGAACATAAAACAAAAAGGGAGAGTACGTGGGTTCGAAGAAACGGACGGTTAGAATCTGAAACAAATTGGGAACAGGATATGGACGGTCTGGCTCCGTATATGGAGAGACTGGACTTATGATAGTACCTAAAAAAACTGTTCATAAGAGCAGAAATTACTCTTGTTTATTCCAGGTCCAGCCTAGAATGAAGGGGATGATGCATTTTGTTGCTATCGGATTGATCATCATCAGAACTGTGGTTGAACCTGCCTCGGAGCCGTCACGACGAATGAACGTGCCTGAAGCAGTGTCGACGGCGGAAGGATATCCCGAGACCAGTGACAACTTTGCTCTGCAGAATAAGACAGTCCGAACCAACAAAGGGGAAAGAGAGGATTTAAATTTGTATTATACGGGAGTGGATGGGTTGGCGTGTGTAGGAAAGACTTTGGGTGTACCGGAGGGAGCGGGAGTACGGTTTTCATGTAACACTGTTCTAGAGGTGACATTATCGGTAATCCCAGAGGGAAATATTATCAATCAATTTGTGGGTCCATTTATTGAGCGACCATCGGGGAGCGACGGTCGAGGTAAAATTATGGTCCAATGGGACCACACCTATGTAAATATTACGTTGGGGCGGTGTTTCATATTCCCCGGCACGGAGGAAATTTGACCTACCCGTTAAAAAGAGTTCATAACGTGGGCAAGTATCATGAGGGTACTTGGATATCTTTGAGCAATCCACCATCTCATGCTATTGTAATGGACGGTGCTGAGAAAGGGGTAGATTTGTTAAAGTGTCATCAAGGAGGGAATCACTGGGCCTGTCCAGAAGAGATGACGATACAGAGACTTACTAATTGTGGGGTCAGTACTTATGAAAAATGTTCATTGTCCATTTTACCGGTTAACAACCAGTCCTTTTTACAATACGCCCTTGTGGGACAAACGTATTACACAGCCAAAGCGGCTATGTACTATAATATATGATGGAAACATGCCTTCTGGAAGGACACAATGTGGCCATTAACTATGTGAACTCAGACCTGGTTGTCGGTGGACAAGTTCTGCCTAAGCCAATAATGAGGATGGTAATAAACGAAAACCTCACAGTCCAACGTACCGATATAGACCAAGATCTGTGGAAATATGTTCCTACCGAACTACCACCCATTCCGCACCTGACTGCAGATTGGACGCAAATAGCCGAGGTAGCCAATGAGATAATTCATCAATGGACTAAACACACTAAAATAATTAAAACTCATGCTGATAAAGCAGATGAACTGTTACGGGACCCCGGATTCTGGAATAAATTTTAGAATTGGGGGTCTAATGTTCAAATACATCCGTGGGTCAGGATTTTATCACATGCTGCTGTAGTTGTGAGTTTATGTGCATTCATACTTGTCAAATTCAATGTATATCAGCTTAGAAGGTGGAAAAATGAAATTTTGCAACAATTGAGTGTTAGTGCTATAATAAAACAGAAGAAGCAATTATCAACATAAGGGAAGTGTGTGAAGTATATTTTATATGTTTCTGTTTGTATTTTTCCTATAACTATTTATATATTTTCTATAATCATATGATATCGCGAATGTAACATACCCATTGGGGAACAATGACGGCCTCAGGAGTGGTACACAGAAAGGGAGAATAATGATCCTGAGATAGGCATCTTTGGATCAAAAGGGGGGAGATGTTGGCCAGAGGCTGCAGAAACCTGTTGAACTTAATTCGAAGTGCAAACAAAGACACTGACCTTTTGAACTGAGGTGACCTGGAGTTCAGTCACTGGTCTGAACTGGCCAGAACCGGTTTGAATTCGTTCGGCTTCTTACAAGGACAAAGGAACTGTGATGAGACACCAGTCCTTATTTAGAAAAGGAGTAATGAGGTGATGCTACCAAGGCCCTTGGAACAGAGGCAATCAGGGGATGACATCGATCACTCCAGCAACTTTGAGCCAACCGGAGAAGACAGCATCATTCGAAAAGACAGGCTTGGAGTTAAAACTGAAGAATTGCTGGCTTGGTCCCAGCCTTTGTTTGTGAGGGAGACTCCGGAGACTAACCATTGTGGAAGTGAGAACCCCACATCAGGGACGTAGTGAGGACGTCGGGAGTGAGGAAGAGAATTGCCTGGCCGGAAGTATCTCTCCTTTCCGGGTAATATAATACCCTTTCTATTCTGTGACACTCAGGGAGTGTTAGCAGAGAAACCTAGTGGGTGTGCGTTTAAATCCTAGTTTGAGTATAAAACTGTATAACCTGCTGTAAACTGCATGCCTATATCTAACTAGACGTATACGCGGTATGCACATGATCTAATAACGTTAATAAAGCGAATTGAGAATGAAGATAGAATTGACTCTTCCTGTGTGTACTAAGTCAAAACTGTTAACCGGTGACTTCCGGTCAACAAAAGTCGAGACGAATTTTCACTTTAATTTTAGATTTGCAGCAACCGCAGTATTTTGCTATAAAGAACCGAGATTGGCTTCAAGGAAATCAGAATTCTTCTTGACAGACAAGGTCCGAAGGGAAGATTCACTGGTTACAGGAGAGCTGGCTCACTGTGACATGGATATTTCTGCAGTGAGCGACACCAGACTCTTTCCTTGTTTCCACAATGAATGTCGCTCCCTTTATTATATTCACATTCCAACAGGTTTCTGTGGATTTCGGAGCGATCATTAAAGGATCCGGCAGCGCTGCCTCCGTTGAGAAAAACAGTTCTAAGCCGCATTTCGAATGCAGCAAAAAACCCATCAGTTTCTCGCTGTTCCTCAGCTCCCGGAGTGAGTGAGGCCGCGACAGGTGCAATATTCAGACTGCCTGTCTGGCCTCGCTTACTGTAATCACCCGCTGCCGACGGAAAGCACCGAATCCAGTCTCAGTCCGCGCGTTACTGCCCCTCCCCAGGAAAAAAAATATACCACGGCGCGACCAAACCTCCCCATACACCGAGATCAGGCACAGGAAAATCCGGAAAGCTTGTACCCTGGTCACTCGGTCTCCCACCATAATTTACCGAGAAACAGAGTGAAAATGTCATTGGCCCACTGCGGGAAAATCAGTATCAGCAACACAGATCTTTCGGAGTTGGTATGGCCGAGCGGTCTAAGGCACTGTGTTTAGGTCGGACTCACTCCTCGCAGGCGTGGGTTCGAATCCCACTTCTGACATTTGGTCATTCACAAGCACGAAACTGTTCTTTGGGCTGGAGTTGATTTTTACGAGGTGTTTTGATGGAGTGATGAAGAAGAAATTGTTTCCACTGGCAGGATGGTCGGCAACCAGAGGAAACAGATTAAAGATAATTGGCGAAAGAACCAGAGAGGGTCGGTGAGGAGAAATTCAGTTTTCGCAGCGAGCTGTTATGATCTGGAATGCACTGCACGAAAGGGTGGAGGAAGCAGATTCAATTGTGACTTTGAAAAAGGGAATTGGATAAATATTGGAAGGGCAAAAACTTGCAGGGCCATTGTGAAAGAGCAGGGGAGTGGGACGAATTGGAGAGCCGACATCGCCATGATGGGCTGAATGGCCTCCACCTGTGCTGAAGGATTCAACGAACGCTGAGGTGCAAAATTCCCTGCTACCAGAAGATGGCACGTTTGCCGAAAACATTCCCGCTCACCCCAGAGGACCGTTGGAATCATAGATTAATCGAATGGTTCCAGCGCGGAAGGAAACTAGTCGGCCCTTCGAGTCCGTGCCAGCTCTCCGCAAGAGCAATCCAGCTCGTTCTTCTATCGCCACAGCCCTGAGTTTTTTTCCCTTCAAGTACTTATCTAATTCCCTTTTGAAGGCCCCGATTGAATCTGCCTCCACCACCCCCTCAGGAGGGTGATCATTCCTGTTCACAACCACTCAGTGTGTTAAAAAGTTTTTTCTCATGTCGTCTTTATTTTTCTTTGCCAATCAGTTTCAATCTATGTCCGCTGGTTCGTGACAACACCCAACCCCCGCCCCCGGCCCCGCCCCGCCAATGGGAAGTTAATCTCTATCTACTCTGTTCAGACCCTTCATGATTTTGAACACCTCTATCAAATCTCCTCTCAACCTTCTCTGCTCTAAGGAGAACAACCCCAGTTTCTCCAGTCTATGCATGTATCCGAAGTCCCTTATCCCTGGAATCACTCGAGCAAATCTTTTCTGTACCCTCTCTAAGGCCGTTACATCTTTCCTAAAGTGCGATGCCCAGAACTGAAGACAATCCTCCAGTTGTGGCCGAACCAGTGTTTTATAAAGTTTCATCGTATCCTCCTTGCTTTTGAACTCTATGCTTCTATTTATAAAGCGCAGGATCCTGTTTGCTTTCTTAACCGATTTCTCAACCTGCCCTGCCATCTTCAACGATCTGTGCACATATACCCCCAGATCTCACTGTCCAATGAAATGCAGCCAAGTTTGACCGTCCACATTTAATAATAACTTTGGTAACATCAGTGATTCAATTAATATTGAACTTTCCTGTCTCCCTCCACCCACCCCCTGCAGGTACTGACTGTCGCTGAGGGACGGCCTCCACAAAGATACGATGCCTTCTTGGCCCTTCACCCCAAGGGCCTGAACTTGTGTGTCAGAGAGGAGACTCGGTGTTAGCACCTACCGCACCTTCCACCAGGGGGCATTGCTGACCTGGAGTGATCGAGTGAGAGGGGGCGAGAGAGGGGGAGAGAGAAAGACAGATGGAGGGAGAGAGACAGAGACAGAGCGAAAGAGAGAGGGAGACTGAGAGAGAGAGACAGAGAGGGAGAGATAGAGAGAGAGGGAAAGAGAAAACCCGACAGAGAGACAGAGAGGGCGATAGAGAAAGAGAGAGAAAGAGAGAGAGAGGTAATGAGAGAAAGAGAGGGGGTGAGAGAGGCAGATCGAGGGTGAGGAGGAAACAGAAAGGGAAAGACAAACACACACGCACACACGGAGTCAGAGAGACAGCGATAGAGACGGAGAGTCAGAGATAGAGATAGATTGGGAGACAGATACAGAGAGGGAGAGGGAGAGATACAGATAGAGTGACAGATAGATAGACAGTGAGGGAGAGGCCGTAGAGGGAGAGAACGAAATAGGAAAGATAGAGAGAGAGAGAGAAGGGCACACACGCAGAGAGTGACAGAGTCACAGAGTGAGAAGAGAGAGAGAGATAGAGACGGAGTCTTATAGAGGGACAGAGACATAGATAGAGCTAGAGTGAGAGGACATAGAGAGCGACGGAGTGAGAGAGACAGAGAGAGCGACAAGGAGTTGTACACAGATATTGAGAAAGGGTGAGGCAGAGAGATTGAGAGAGACAGAGAGAGGCAGAATGGGACAGAGAGAGAGGAAACAAATCTGTAATGATGAACAAAAACAAAGAAAGAGAGTGAGAGAAAGGCAGATAGAGAGACAGCGAGCGAGAGATAGAGAGAGAGAGAGAAATGGATAGCGAGAGATAACTAGAAAGGGAGCGATAGACAGAGTGGAGAGTGGGAAGAGGGGAAGTCAGTGAGAGAGAAGAACAAGAGGGGAGACAGAGAGAGAGAGTGAGACAGAGAGAACCACATAGGGAACGAAATAGAGAGACAGAGGAAGAGTGTATGGGAAAGAAAAATAGAGACAAAGAGAGATAATGAGCGAGTAACATAGAAACATAGAAAATAGGATCAACGGTAGGCCATTCGGCCCTTCGGGCTTGCGCCGCCATTCGAAATGATCATTGCTGATCAATTAACTCAGTACCCTGTTTCCGCTTTTACCCATATCCCTTGATCCCTTTAGCATTAAGAAATATATCTATCTCCTTCTTGATTATATTTAATTACTTGGCCTCCACTGCCTTCTGTGGTAGAGAATTCCACAGGTTCACCACCGACTCAGTGAAGAAATTTCTCCTCATCTCGGTTCTAAATGGCATAGTCCATATCCTGAGACTGTGACCCCTGGTTCTGGACTCCCAGCATTCGGGATCAATCTCCCTGCATCTAGTCTGTCCAGTCCTGTTAGAATTTTATATGTTTCGATGAGATCACCTCTCATTCTTCTAAACTCGAGTGAATATAGGCTTATTCGACCCAATCTCTCACGCGTCAAACCTGCCATCCCAGGAATCAGTCTGGTAAACCTTCGTTGCACTTCCTCCATGGTAAGGACAACCTTCCTCAGGTAAGGAGACCAAAACTGCACACAATGCTCCAGATGTGGTCTCACCAAGGCCCTGTATAACTGCAATAAGACATCCCTGGTTCTGTTTTCAAATCCTCTTGCAATGAAGGCCGACATAATATTCGCCTTCCTAGCTGCTTGCTGCACCTGAATGCTGGCTTTCAGCGAATGGTGTACAGGGACACCCAGGTCTCGTTGCACCTCCCCTTTTCCCAATCTATCAGCATTCATGTAATAATCTGCTTTTCTGTTTTTACAACCAATGTGGATAACCTCACATTAATCCGCGTTATACTGCATCTGCCATGTCCTTGCCCACTCAGCCAACTTGTCTAAATCACATTGGAGCCGATTTCCACCCTCCTCACAGCTCACATTCCACCCCAGCTTTCTGTCGTCTGCAAACTCGGAAATATACATTTCGTTTCTTCATCTAAATCATTGCTATTTATTGTGAATAGTTGGGGCCCAAGCATTGATCCCCGCGGTACCCCACTATTCACTGCCTGCCACTCGGAAAAAGACCCGTTTATTCCGACAGACAGAGCGGACAAAGGAAGAGAAACAGGATGTGAGAGAAACAAAGACAAAGACAGACAGACTGAGAGATGGAAATTAACAGTCAGAGAGGGAGAGATGGGAAATAGGAAGGGAGAGGGGGCAGAGAGAGAGAGAGAGATGAAGAGAGAGTGAGAGAGGGAAAAACAGAGAGATGGAGATATCGAAACAAAGATGAACAAGCAGCAACAGAGAGAGAAAAAGCTGAGACAGATTGAGAAAGAGCGGTAGAGGGAGAGACAGAAAGACAACGAGTGGGAAAGACAGATAGAGAGACAGGGACATAGAGTGACAGAGAGGGAGTCAGTGAAAGAGAGATAGATAGAGTTCTGTCTCTATATCTGCTTAAAAGGGATGTGCTGTCAGTCCCGGATCATTCTGTGTCTGTTTAAAAGGGATGTGCTGTCAGTCCCGGATCATTCTGTGTCTGTTCAAAAGTGGTGTGCTGTCAGTCGCGGATCATTCTGTGTCGGTTCAAAATGGATGTGCTGTCAGTCCTTGATCATTCTGTGTCTGTCCAAAATGGGTGTGCTGTCAGTCGCAGATCATTCTGTGTCTGTTCAAAAGGGATGTGCTGTCAGTCCCTGATCATTATCTGTCTGTTCAAAAGGGATGTGTTGTCAGTCGCGGATCATTCTGTGTCCGTTTGAAAGGGGTGTGATATCAGCTGCGATGACCCATAAGTTAAGGTCGTTTGACTCAAAATCCATTGGGCTTTCCCCGGGCAGATTCTAACCCTGCTCGCAACGCATCTTTTCAGTAATTCGAAACCTGTTATTTTTCATTCATCCTTTCACCCTGAAGATCACTGGACCTGAAACTGCTCAGAGTTCTCTCCAATACATTTTACTAACAAATCATTGGGTATATGTTGTGGTGTAAGTACAAGAGTGCAGGTTTGAGTTCTACGGTGGTCGTTTTACACAAAGAGCATTTCCTTTTCCGACATGTTGCGAATGTGTTTTGCACCCGTGCATTTCTCACTCAGAGTCTTCAGTCCCTCCGCCATTTGTCCATCCCGTGGCGAGAGAGGATCTCACACTGAAGTTTACTTCCAGTAGTTGAATCTACATTTTCAATAATCCCATTCCCTCAAAGAAGGAAGCCAAGCAGAAGGAGGGATTAACATGGAATTTCAGAGAATGTACAGGGCAGGAACAGGCCATTCGGTCCAATAGGTCCATGCCGGGTTTTATGCTCCACACGAGCATCCTCCCATCTCACTTCACTTTACTCCATCATCCTATCTTTCTATTCCTTTCCCCTTCTTATACTCATCTAATTTCCCCTTAAATGCATCTCTGCTTTTCGCCTGAACAACTCCTTCTGCTAACAAGCTCCACATTCTAACCACTCACTGGGTAAAGACGTTTCTCCTGAATTTCCGAGTGGATTTATTGCTGAAATTATTCATCGCAGTTTTGGTCTCCCCCAAAAGGGGAAACATCTTCTCTATGTCTACCGTAAAGAGCCCCTTCATAATTTTAAATAACTATATAAGTTCACCTCTCAGACTTCTCTTTTCTAGAAAAAAGCAGCACAGACTGTTCAGTCTTTCCTGATAGTTATAACCTCTCAGTTCTGATATCATCATTGTAAATCGTGTTTGAACGTTTGCCAGTGCCTCTCTCGGCTTTTTGTAATATGTGGACTCGAACTGTGCTCAGTGCTCGAAGTAGGTTCTAACCAAGGTTCGACATAAATTTAACATAACCTCTCTGCTTTTGAATTCACTCCTCTAGAAATTAACCACATTGATTTATTTGCACATTCTATGGCCTTGTTGACCTGCATTCAGCTGCCTCGGCCCGAAGCTCTCACCCTCTCTACCTCTTTCTCACCCTTTAAGACGATCCGAAAAAACTTCCCCTTTGACCATACATTTGGTCACCTGACGTAATATCTCCTTATGTGTCTCGGTATCAAATTTTGATCCATCGTGCTCCTGTGAAGCGCCTTGGGACGTTTTACTACTTTAAAGGTGGTGTGTCAATGGAAGTTGTTGTTGTTCTGTTGTTCTTGTTGCATTGCTGCATTTAATGATTTGTTAATCCTTTAAGTCATCATGTAAATTATGTAATCATCCTCAGTGAGTCTGTGCGACGTTACATATTCATTGTCCATTGTTCTTCTCACGGTTTGAATCTCACTATCTCTTCTTTCTTGAAACGTTCCCTTTCAGTCTTTTGCATTCATTCAGTCTTCTGATTATGTGTCCCGGTGCCGATAACATAACCAGTCTGCCCTTACAGATTGTGAGTCTATTAACGTTTGTTCACAGGTTCGAATCTTGTCCTGAATATGACCTGCTCATTTGCAGATTCCTAGTTTTAATATGTGTAAGAGTCTTTAATATTGAGAAATGTGTAATAAAGTTATTGGAATTATTTTGGTTTTCACCGCCTGGCCTACCCCTCTCCAGAGAGATTATTCCATCACACTATTGACTTGTGCCTTGCAGGAGGTGGTGAATGTTTGGGGAGTGAGGAGGTGAGCCACCTGCCACAGAATACCCAGTCTCAGACCTGCTCCAATAGCCACAGCATTTACGTGATTGGTCCAGTTGAGTTTCTGGTCGATAGTGGTCCCTAGGATGTTGATGGTGGTGGTTTCGATAATGGTGATTCCATTGACTGTCAAGTGGAGGTGGTTTAGATTCTCCCTTGTTGGAGATGTTCATTGTTTGGCACTTGTGCAGCACGAATTTACCAGATTGATACCAGGGATGAGGGACTTCAGTTATGTGGAGAGACTGGAGAAGCTGGGATTGTTTTTTTTAATGCAGAGAAGATTAAATGGAGATTTAATAAAACTGTTCAAAATTACGAGAGGCTCTGAAAGACTAAATGGTAAAAGAGGAGAACCTGTTTCCACTGGCAGAAGGGTCGGTAACCACAGCAAACAGATTTAACATCATTTACAAAACAACCATACGGGAGGTTAGGAGAATTGTTCTTATGCAGTGAGTTGTCATGACCTGGAGTGAACTGTCTGAAAGGGCAGTGGACGTAGATTCAATAGTAACTTTGAAAAGGTAATTGGATACATACTTGAAAAGGAAATATTTGCAGAGTTGTGGCGAAATGGCTTCATTGCCCACCACCATTCACGATTGTCTGTTCTCGCCCCACCTGCCACAAGCCCAGTCTGGCAGCAATGTGCTTCAGGACATGGCCAACCCTGTCACTGGTGATACTGTGGAGCCAATCTTGGTGATGGACATTGAAATACCCCCATCCAGAGTACATTCTGTGATATTTCTACCCTCAGCGATTCAACGTGAAGGAGTACTGATTCGTCAGCTGAGAGAGGGCGGTAATGCTAATAATCCGCAAGAGGTTTGAGCTGAATCCATGACACTTCATGGGGTCTGTAGGCAATGTTTGTATTCCCAAGACCACTCCCCTTTTCAAGTAGATATCCAATTCCCTTTTGATAGTTACTATTGAATCTGCTTCCACCGCCATTTTAGGCAGTGCATTCCAGTTCATAATAACTCGATGCGTCGAGAAATTGCTCCTCATCTCTCCTCGGCTTCGTTTGCCAATTATATTCAATCTGTGTCCTCTGGATATCGACCCAACTGCCAGTGGAAACAGTTCCTCTTTTGTCCCCTATCAAACCCTCTCTTAACTTTGAAAACCTCGATTAATTCTCACTCAACCTTCTCTGTTCTAAGAACAACCACAGCTTCTCCTGTCTCTCCACATAACTGAATTCCCTCATCCCTGGCAGCATTCAAGTAAATCCTGCATCATTTCCAAGGCCTTGACATCCTTCTGAAAGTGTGATGCTCAGAATTGGACACAATACCACAGCCGAGGCCTAACCAGTGATTTATAAATGTTGAGCATAACTTCCTTGTTTATTACTCTACGCCTCTATTTATAAAGCCGAGGAACCCGCATTATTTTAACAGCCTTCTCAACTGGTCTTGCCAACTACAAAAATTTCTAAATGTTAACCTCTGGTCGCTCCAATCCTGCACCCACTTAAAAATTGTGCCACTTAATTTATATTGTCTCACGTCATTCTCCTTTCCGAAATGCATCACTTCACACTTCAACGTAAGCTGCGTAAATTTATAAACATTTACAGGTTGTTTCTCTGAGTGTGTCCCTGTCTATATGATAATTGTGAGAATTTATAAATAGTGACAGGTTGTTTCTCTGAGTGTGTTAATGTCTATATGATAGTTGAATAAATCCATAAATAGCGACAGATTGTTTCTCTGATTTTGTCCCTGTCTATATGATAGTTGTGTGAATCTAAAAATAGTGACAGATTGTTTATCTGAGTGTGTTCATGTCCATTTGATAGTTGTTTTGAATCTATAAAAGGTCCAGGCAGATTGGAAAACTGCTAATGTAACACCCTGATTTGAAAAGGGTGGTAGGCAGAAGGCTGGAAATTATAGACCAGTGAGCCTAACATCTGTGGTGGGTAAAATTTTGGAGTCAATTATTAAGGAGACAGTAGCAGAACATTTTTATGAACATAATTTAATAGGACAAAGTCAGCATGGCTTTACGAAGGGGAAGTCATGTCTGATAAATTCGCTTGAGTTCTTTGAGGACATAACATACAGGGTGGATAAAGGGGAACCAGTGGACGTATTGTATTTAGACTTCCAGAAGGCATTCGACAAGGTGCCACATAAAAGATTATTGCTCAAGATAAAGAATCACTGGATTGTGGGTAATATTCTGGCATGGGTGGAGGATTGGTTATCTAACAGGAAGCAGAGAGTTGGGATAAATGGTTCATTCTCGGACTGGCAACCGATAGCCAGTGGTGTTCCGCAGGGGTCGGTGCTGGGTCCCCAACTCTTTACAATCTATATTAATGATTTGGAGGAGGGGACCGAGTGTAACATATCAAAGTTTGCAGATGATACAAAGATGGGAGGGAAAGTAGAGAGTGAGGAGGACATAAAAACCTACAGGGGGTTATAGACAGGCTGGGTTAGTGGGCGGAGATTTGGCAGATGCAATACAATATTCGAAAATGTGAGGTTATGCACTTTGGCAGGAAAAATCAGAGAGCAAGTTATTATCTTAATGGCGCGAAACTGGAAAGTACTGCCGTACAAAGGGATCTGGGGGTCTTAACGCAAGAAAATCAAAAAGTTAGCATGCAGGTGCAGCAGGTGATCAAGAAGGCCAACGGAATGTTGGCTTTTATTGCTAGGGGGTTAGTATATAAAAACAGGGAGGTATTGCTGCAGTTATATAGGCTATTGGTGAGACCGCACCTGGAATACTGCATACAGTTTTGGAGCCCATACTTAAGAAAATACATACTTGCTCTCGAGGCAGTACAAAGAAGGTTCACTCGGTTAATCCCGGAGATGAGGGGGCGGACATATGAGGAGAGGTTGAGTAGATTGGGACTCTACTCATTGGAGTTCAGAAGAATGAGAGGCGATCTTATTGAAACATATAAGATTGTGAAGCGGCTTGATCGGGTGGATGCGCTAAGGATGTTCCCAAAGATGGGTGAAACTAGAACTAGGGGGCATAATCTTAGAATAAGGGGCTGCTCTTTCAAAACTGAGATGAGGAGAAACTTCTTCATTCATAGGGTAGTAGGTCTGTGGAATTTGCTGCCCCAGAAAGCTGTGGAAGCTACATCATTAAATAAATTTAAACAGAAATAGACAGTTTCCTAGAAGTAAAGGGAATTAGGGGTTACGGGGAGCGTTCACGAAATTGGACATGAATTTAGATTTGAGGTTGGGATCAGATCAGCCATGATCTTATTGAATGGCGGAGCAGGCTCGAGGGGCCAATTGGCGTACTCCTGCTCCTATTTCTTATGTTCTTATGTTCTTATAAAGAGTGACAAGTTGTTTCTCTGAGTGTGTCCCTGTCAATATGATAGTTGTATGAATCTATAAATAGTGACAGGTGGTTTCTCTGTGAGTGCTCATCTCTATATGATTGTTGTGTGAGTTTATACATATTTATAGGGTGTTTCTGTGAGACTGTTAAAGTTAACAGTTTTATTTTGCGAGACTGCGAAAGTTTCGAATGGGTCCCATTTAGTGTTCAGATGTTTCCAGGATATTTATCTCATTTGTTACTATTTTAAACGTTTTCCTTGGATTCCTTGGTGTCAATCCTTTGCTCATTTTATTTTTCCATCCCCTCTG
The DNA here is from genome assembly GCF_035084215.1 of Heptranchias perlo. Lineage (NCBI taxonomy): Eukaryota > Metazoa > Chordata > Chondrichthyes > Hexanchiformes > Hexanchidae > Heptranchias > Heptranchias perlo. The sequence continues at coordinate 11,699,319 of NW_027139453.1, read as the reverse complement.
TAAACACCATGATATGTTTGGCTGTGTAAGGTCACTCTTTAGAAACACGTTGTTGCTGTCTTGTTCTAGTTTAAGGCCTGACTCGGGAGCAGCTCATCGTTCCATCGTCGGGATCCGAGCTTTTTAAGATTCTGTTCGTTCAGGAAAGGTTTTTTATCGTGAAATTTGTACGCTGATGGCTTGGGATGGAATAAAACAGAGAACCAGATGCTGCGTTACAGCTTTTTTCCGCTGTCATTCCTTGCTTTTCTCTGTCACTATCTCGTATTTGTTCCTCCGCTTCAGCTCAATACAGGAGGAGAAACTCCGTTCTCTCTGTTTTTTTCCTCGATATTTTATGGGCAGTTGAAATATTCCGCATTCGCTTACCATCAGTTTAAAAATGTGTAGTATATATTATGCTAGGTTCTGTTGTGGAAAATTGTTATGGTGACAACAAGTCTGTTTGTTAAATGACTGTGATTGATGCCAGTTACAATGACGCTTAATTGTGTGACGTGCGGATTTTCCCCTGCTTTAAATAAGGAGCTCCCTTCGCCGTGTCAACTCAAACAGTCAGTTCATTGCTAACAGCATAAAAACCATCAGCCACTCTCACAGATTTAATATCATGGATTTGCAGCTCGATTTACAATACGTTTTGGAACAAATTTGGATCGGAAAAGTATTTTCGGATATCCAAAAGATATACTATCCCCTCCTCGCTGCTGCTCGTGTTCCTCGTAAGTTTCTACGTCCAGTTATTAATTCAAAAACCCATGTTCAACTGTAATATTATTCTTGCTGTTTACCTTGAGATATTCAGTTATTAATGGCATTTTCTGTTTCAACTTTTTTTTATCTTTGTTAACGAATTGATTGATAAATAAAAATGCTTGCATATTTTTGCTGCTATTGGTGTGGCTGTTTAATCTCCATATCCAGTTATTAATTCTGAAAATCATGCTTAACTGTGTTTCTCTCCTTGTCAATTCCCAACCTATCCAGGCTTCTGTCGGCTATTGATTCTGTACTTGATACGGTGTTACCAAGATTCAGATATTCGATATCCAACTCCAGCAATGATATTGGACGAGTCTATTTATTGAACAACCTTCAGTCTACTCTCTACACTGGACATTTCTAACATTTCAGACGAATGTGCTCATGGTTTAGGACACTTTCCACCTTCTGCTCTCTATGGTTACTTACACAGAGTCTGAGGACAAATCCTGGCACATCACACGCTTTTAAATGTCTGAAATTATCCGGTAATGGTTGAGTTCCAGTCATAGTATCTTATTAGGTACAGCACCGGAGGAGGACATTCGGCCCATCGTGCCTGTGCTGGCTCTTCAAAAGAGTTATCCAAATATTATCATTCCACTTCTCTTTCCCATAGCGCTGTATTTTTTTCTCTTCAAGTGTTTGTCTAATACCCTTTTGAAAGTTACTATTGAATTTCCTTCCTCCATCCTGTCAGGCAGTGAATTCCAGATCATTACAACTCGCTGGGTGAAACATGTTTCCTCATGTCGCCTCTGGCTGTTCTGCCGATCACCCCTCAATCTGTGTCCTCCGGTTACCGACCTTTTTTCCACTGGAAGCATTATGTCCTTATTGACTCTTTCAATGCCGTTCATGATTTTGAACAGTCAGTGTCTCCATTCCGAACATCTCCAGTTCTCAATTAGTGTCGCAGTTTCTGCCGGTTAGAATAGGATTACAAGTATAATTTACATTCTCACAAACTGTTCATTCAGTTACATTGCAATATGTTTATTTCCCATCTTTGTTTTGAAATTACAGTTGAATCCGACGTCCGTCTGGCACAGTTGAGTGAATCTCTCAGTGAGCCCCAGAGTGTCCCTTTATTGACTTTTGCTGTAATTGAGGATAAGCGATCTCAGCTGATGGGAACTGAGGGACTAAGGATGAGAAAAAAAATTGACATTTCCTCGTCTATTTTTCTCTACAAGATTTCCAACCAAAAAAACGCACCAGGACAATCCTCTCCCATTTGTATTCTGATACTTTACAAAAGCAATCTCCAACCACTTTGCCGATTGGATAATTCATCTGTTTTCGATACTAATCAATGCATTTAGTGGAACATTACATGGTCAATGATATCACACTATTTGAAGTCACAGCACATTCTTATTCATGTTATTGTGATGTTATTTGGAAAAAGTTCCTTTCAGTGAGCTTCACTTTGTGTATTTCAACAAAAAGGCAGAAAACTCAATCTTCAAAACACTTTTTGCAGCCTAGTTATCTTTACAACTGCAGCGCACTTGTAATTATTATCTCAACATTTACATGAGTGCATTTTAAATACAATTACCTGTAATAATTGCATTTCCAGGTTGCATTTTCTGCAGTTTACTTTTGCATTGATTTCAGCTCTCAATATTATGCAACCGCATTAATAGTCCACCCAGGAGCAGGAATCCAAGTGGCATTTCCCCTTCCCTAATACAGGGCACAGAAGCGAATCGCACCGCTCCAAATGTTGACTGATCCCGGGACACGAAGGATTCCTGAGAGGTTCTGGTGTTTCAGTCCCGGTGACCTCGGGTGGTGTTTTTATCTGCTGGGCTGTGGGCAGCTGTCATTTAATCTCTCATTGATCTTCCACTTATTGCTTTCATGGTGTATTTGTTCCCATTTATTTTTTGATTCCACCGATTATTTTTACAATTAAACGTCTCGTCAGCTCCAAAGGGAAAGGAATTCGATTCTATTATTGAATGTCAGGAATGAGTTGCAGATTTCACTCACAGCTCCATCACACTGTTGTTTTTGTTAACAACCTGATGTATAATTTCCCTGTTTATTTCCATTCCTTACAGTTAACTTAGTGACGATTGTGATCCTGTCTCGGGGAAAGTGCGGTCTCTCCAAATGTGTCACTCGCTACCTGGTGTCCATGGCAGCGGCGGATCTACTGATCGTTATCACTGATCTGATATTGAGGCAGATTCCGATTGTTTATTCCGAACGATTCCTTTTCCTGTTGTACTTCCCCGTGTGTAATATCCACGCTGTCCTGCTTTATGCCGCCACAGACTGTTCTGTCTGGTTCACCGTAACTTTTACCTTTGATCGATTTGTGGCCATTTGTTGCCAAAAGCTGAAAACTAAATATTGCACCGAGAAAACGGCGGCTGTGGTTCTCGGAACAGTGACTGTGCTGAGCTGTTTAAAGGACATCACCTGGTACTTTATGTATTCGGGTAAATACAGACTTGATAATGATCCGTGGTTTTGCAATGTAACACCCGAAGTTACTGATTCACAATTGTGGACAGCAATCGAACTCCTTCATTATATTCTCACCCCGTTTGTCCCGTTTGTTCTGATTCTGCTGCTCAATGCTTTAATCGTCAGACACATTTTAGTGGCTAACAGAGCCCGTAGGAGACTCCGGGGCTACGACAGCGGGGAGAGTGCGAGTGATCCAGAGATGGTGAGCCGAAGGAAATCCATCATTTTACTGTTTGTTATCTCGGGGAATTTCATACTGTTATGGGCAATGCTTATGGTGCAATCTGTATGGAACCGGATGTTGAAATTTCGCGATGATATTCTACCACTCCCTGCATTTGTACAAGAATCAGGGTTTATGCTGCAACTTCTGAGTTGTAGCACAAACACTTGCATTTATGCAGTGACCCAGACAAAATTCAGACACCAATTGAAAAATGTGTTGAAATATCCCTTCACTATAATTATTAAATTCATAAAATAACGGGATGAGACGGAGGCTTTCCTGAACAGAACGCAAATCTATTTAAGATTGTGTCCAATCCACTCTCCCCCGGTTTCATCCAAGAGTTGTATGAAGAGAGGGAGTCTCAAATCTAAACCGGGCCATAACACAAATCAGCCCGCGTAAAATCTAATTTGACTTGTCGGTGGAAGGAGTGCGAGTACATTCCCAGAGTTCGCCCAGCAAAAACTGAGATACACAGGCATCGTCCGGTGAACACTTACATTCCCACAGTTCGTCCAGTAAAAAATAAATTCCCAGGGATCCTCCAGTAAGCACTGACATTCCCAGGGATCGTCCATTAAACGCTCACATTCCCAGAGATCGTCCGATAAACCTTTACATTCCCAGAGATCGTCCGGTAAACATTTACATAACCAGAGATCGTCCAGTAAACACTCACATTCATAGAGTTCGTCCAATAAACACTTACATTCCCAGGGATCGTCCGGTAAACACTGACATTCCCAGGGATCGTCCAGAAAACATTTGCATTACCAGCGACCGTCCCATTAATCCTTACATTCCCAGGGATCGTCCAGTAAATACTTACATTCCAAGTGACCAACCAATAATTATGAATATTACCAGTGAACATCCGGTAGACATTTCAATTCCCAAGGACAATCCGTTAAAAACTAAAATTCCCAGGCAACATCCGGTAAACACTTGCACTCACAGTGAGGATGTGATAAACAGTAATATTCCCGGTAATTTTCGGGTAAACACGTCAATTTCCAGGGATCATCCGATGAACTCGAGTAAATGAAAGGGTCCATTCATTAAAAAAATAAATTCCAAGTCACCATCCAGTAAACGCTTACATTCCCAGAGATCATGAGGTAATCACTAACATTGCAGTGATCATCTGAAAATCAAGTACATTCCCAGTGACCAAAGGTAATCACAAACATTCCCAGTGAACAAACAGTAATCACTAACATTCCTAGTGACCATACCGTAATCACTAACATTCCCAGTGACCATACGGTAATCACTAACATTCCCAGTGACCATACGGTAATCACTTATGTTCCCAGTGACCATCTGGTAATCACTAACATTCCCAGTGACCATACGGTAATCACTTATGTTCCCTGTGACCATCTGGTAATCACTAACATTCCGAGTTATCATACGGTAATCACTTACATTGCCAGGGACCATACGGTAAACACTAACATTCCCAGTGACCATGCGGTAATCAAGAACATTCCCAGTGACCACACGGTAATCACTAACATTCCCAATGACCATCCGGTAATCAATAACATTCCCAGACACCACACGGTAATCACTAACTTTTCCAGTGACCATACGGTAATCACGAAGATTCCCAGTGGCCATACAGTAATCACTAACATTCCCAGAGACCATCCGGTAAACGCTAACTTTTCCAATGACCATACGGTAATCACGAACATTCCCAGTGACCATACAGTAATCATTAACATTCCCAGTGACGACCCAGTGAATATACGGAAATCACTAACATTCCCAGTGAACATTTGGTAATCACTAACATTCCCAGTGATCATCGGGTAATCATTTACATTCCCAGTGATCATAAGATAATCACTAAAATTCCCAGTGACCATACGGTTATCAATAACATTTCCAGTGACCAAAGCTAATCACAAACATTCCCAGTGACCAAACAGTAATCACTAACATTCCCAGTGACCATCCGGTAATCAATGACATTCCCAGACACCACACGGTAATCACTAATATTCCCAGTGACCATACTGTAATCACGAACATTCCCAGTGACCATAAAGTAATCATTAACATTCCCAGTGACGATCCAGTGAAGATTATCATTCGCAGTCACCATCCGGTAATCACTAACATTCCCCAGTGATCATCGGGTAATCATTTACATTCCCAGTGACCATAAGATAATCACTAAAATTCCCAGTGACCATACGGTTATCAATAACATTCCCAGTGACCAAACGTTAATCACTAACATTCCGAGTGACCATACGGTAATCACTAACATTCCCAGTGACCATTCGGTAATCGCTAACATTCCCCGTGACCACCGGGTAATCACTAACATTCCCAATGACCATTCGGTAATCACTAACATTCCCAGTGACCATTCGGTAATCGCTAACATTCCCCGTGACCACCGGGTAATCACTAACATTCCCAATGACCATTCGGAAATCACTAACATTCCCAGTGACTAGCCGGTAACCACTAACATTCCCAGTGACCATAAGGTAATAACGACCATTTCCAGTGAGCATCCGGTAATCACCAAAATTCCCAGTGACCATCCGGTAATCACTAATATTCCCAGTGAACAAAAGTAATCAATAACATTCCCAGTAACCATAAGATTATCACTGACATTCCCAGTGAACATACGGTAATCGCTAGGAATATAGGAACACAGGAACAGGAGTAGGCCATTCAGCCCCTCGTGCCTGCTCCGCCATTTGATTGGATCTTGGTTGATCTGTGATCTAATTCCATATAACTGCCTTTGGCCCATATCCCTTCATACCTTTGATTGCCAAAAAACTATCTATCTCAGATTTAAATTTAGCAATTGAGCTAGTATCAATTGTCGTTTGCAGAAGAGAGTTCCAAACTTCTACCACCCTTTGTGTGTAGAAATGTTTTCTAATCTCCCTCCTGAAAGGTCTGGCTCTAATTTTTAGACTGTGCCCCCTCCTCCGAGAATCCCCAACCAGCCGAAATAGCTTCTCTCTACCCACCCTATCCGTTCCCCATAAAATCTTATAAACTTCGATCAGATCACCCCTTAACCTTCGAAATTTGAGAGAATACAACAACAATTTGTGTAATCTCTCCTCGTAACTTAACCCTTGAAGTCCGGCTATCATTCTAGTTAATCTACGCCGCACTCCCTCCAAGGCCAATATGTCCTTCCGAAGGTGCGGTGTCCAGAACTGCTCACAATACTCCAGGTGCGGTCGAACCAGGGTTTTGTATAGCTGCAGCATAACTTCTGCCCCCTTGTACTCGAGTCCTCTCGATATAAGGGCGAGCATTCCATTCGCCATCTTGATTATTTTCTGCACTTGTTCATGACACTTCAATGATCTATGCAGCTGAACCCATAAGTCCCTTTGGACATCCACTGTTGTTAACTTTTTACCATTGAGGAAGTATCCTGTTCCATCCTTTTTTGATTCAAAGTGGATGATCTCACATTTGTCTACATTGAATTCCATTTGCCACAGTTTTGCCCATTCACCTTATCTATCAATATCGGTTTGTAATTTCATGTTTTCATCTACACTGCTTACAATGCCACCAATCTTTGTGTTATCGGCAAACTTAGACATGAGACTTTCTATGCCTTCATCTAATTTGTTAATGAATATTGTGAATAATTGAGGCCACAAGACAGATCCCTGAGGGATTCCAGTAGTCACATCCTGCCAATGTGAGTACATTCCCATTATCCCCACACTCTGTCGCCTTTCACTCAGCCAACTTCCTAACCAAGTCCGTACTTTTCCCTCGATTCCATGGGCTTCTATCTTAGCTAACAGTCTCTTATGTGGGACCTTATCAAATGCCTTCTGGAAATCCATATAAATAACATCCATTGACATTCCCCTGTACACTACTTTAGTCACCTCTTCAAAAAATTCAATCAGGTTTGTCAGGCAAGACCTACCTTTCTCAAAACCATGCTAGCTCTCTCTGATTAACTGAAAATTCTCGAGGTGTTCCGTCACCCGATCCTTAATTATGGACTCCAACATTTTCCCCACATCAGATGTTAGACTAACTGGTCTATAATTCCCCGGTTTCCCTCTCTCTCCATTCTTAAAAAGCGGAGTGACATGTGCAATTTTCCAATCTAGAGGGATAGTTCCTAAATCTAGAGAACTCTGAAAGTTTCTCGTCCGGGCATCCGAAATGTGCTCACCTACTTCCTTTAAAATCCTGGGATGGAAAACATCTGGTCCTGGGGATTTGTCACTCTTCAGTGCTATTGTTTTCTTCATTACTGTTGCTTTACTTATGTTAATTTTATCGAGTCCCTGTCCCCGATTCAATATTAGTTTTCTTGGGATTTCCAGCATGCTCTCCTCTTTTTCTACTGTAAATACTGACGCAAAGTAATCGTTCAACATGTCCGCCATATCCCCATTGTCAATGACAATATCCCCACTTTCAGTTTTTAAGGGGCCCACACTGCTCCTGACCAGCCTCTTTTTCCTAATATAACGATAAAAGTTCATCGTATTGGTTTTGATATCTCTTGCGAGCTTCTTTTCATACTCTCTTTTTGTAGCTCTTACTATCTGTTTTGTGACCCTTTGTTGAACTTTGTATCTTTCCCATTCGCCAGGATCTGTGCATTTTTTTGCCTTTTTGTATGCCCTTTACTTATATCTAATACGGTCTCTTATCTCTTTAGTTGCCCAAGGCTGTTTTTGTTGGTAAGTAGAGTTCTTGCCCCTCAGTGGTATAAACCGATTCTGTATCACGTTAAATGTTTCTTTAAACATTTCCCACTGATCATCAATCGTTTTACCCATTGACAGATTTGCCCAGTTTACTGTGGGTAGTCTATGTCTCATCCCATTGAAGTCGGCCTTGCCTAGGTCTACAATCTTAGCAGCTGATTCACGTATTTCCCTTTCAAACATTACATTGAACTCGATCATATTATGATCACTATTGGATCGATGTTTACGCACAGTTAAGCCGTTATCTAAATCTGGTTCATTAATCATTACTAAATCTAGTATGGCTTGCCCCCTTGTTGCCTCTAGGACATCCTGCTGTAGAAAACTATCCCGGACACACTCAAGAAATTCGCTACCTTTCTGACAGTTGCTAGTCTGCTTTTCCAAATCTATGATAAAAGTCCCCCATTAAGACCACTATGCCTTTCTTACACGCTTATCTAATCTCTGTATTTATACCATCTCGCACTTCAGAGCTTCTGCCAGGGCTCCTAGATGCAACTCCCACTATAGTCGTGGATCCTTTCCTTTTTCTGAATTCAACCCATAAGATCTCTGTATACATTATAACCCGGTATATTTAGTTCCCAATCCTGACAATCTTGCAGCTATGTCTCAGTTATAGCTATCATGTCATACCCTCCAATTTGAATTTGAACCTGTAGTTCATTTAATTTATTCCTTATACTCCGTGAATTTGTGTATAGAACTCTTAGTTGGGCCACACACCCAAGCCTGACCTTTAGCTTTGATGCTGGGTTAATCGCCTTGCGCCTTCTAGTTTTTACTTTATCTGTAGTGCCGAAATTAGATTTTCTTTCCGCTGCTCTTCGTTTTTCCCTTTCACTTGTTCTTGAACAACTGTTTGTACCATTTGCATTGTAAATTTCCCCTGGGTCTTCCCCTTTCTTGCTGCTCTCAACTTTACTCCTTTCTGACTCCCCGCTCAGGTTCTCATCCCCCTGCCACTCTAGTTTAAATCTTCCCCAACAGCACTAGCAAACACCCCCGTGAGGACATTGGTCCCGGTCCTGCTCGGGTGTAACCCGTCCCGCTTGTACAGGTCCCACCTTCCTCAGAACCGGTCCCAATGTCCCAGAAATCTAAATCCCTCCCTCCGACACCATCCCTGCAGCCACGCATTCATCCGGTCTATTCTCCTGTTCCTGTACTCACCAGCACGTGGCACCGGTCGTAAACCTGAGATCACTACCTTTGAAGTCCTGCAATCCCTAGGTGTTTATTCCGGTCGATTTCTCTCTGTGCAATCCCTGGGTGTTTATTCCGGTCGATCTCTCTCTCTGCAATCCCTGGGTGTTTATTCCGTTCGATCTCTCTCGTTCCAATTCCCAGTTGTTTATTCCCGTCCACCTCTCCTTGCCAATGCCAGGATGTTTCTTCTCTTCATCCTCTCCCTGTCCATTCCCGAGTGTTTAATCCCTTCCATTAATCGCTATCCAATTCCTGGTTTTAATTCCCTGCCAATTCTCTCTGTTCACTTCCCGTGTGTTTATTCCTTTCGATCTCTCTGTCTAATTCTCGGGTGTTTATTCCCTTCCATCTCTCCCTGGCCAATTACTGGGTGTTTTTTTCCTTACCGTTTCTCTCTGTCCAATTCCTGTGTTTATTGCTTTCGATATTTCACTGTCCAATTCAAGGTATTTTCTCCCTTCCTTGTCTTTCTGTCCAATTCAAGGTATTTTCTCCCATCCATGTCTCTCTGTCCAATTCCCAGGTGTTTTCTCCCTTCCATGTTTCACTGTCCAATTCCGAGGTATTTTCTCCCTTCCATGTCTCTCTGTCCAATTCCTGGATTTTAATTCCCTTCCATCTCTACCTGTCCAATTCCCTGGTGTTAATTCACTTTGATCTCTCTGTGTCCAATCACTGGGTAAATATTCCTTTATACCGCCCCCTGTGCAATCCCGGGCGTCATTCCTTCGGTATCCGTGTGTCCTATCCCCGGGTGTTTAATCTCTTCCTTTTTCTCAGGTGAGTCCAGTTTGGTTTTCCCGAAGTACATCACTTGGACCTCGGCACTGACCTGCTCACACGCCTCGTCCGACAGGACCAGCGCCCCTGGAACATGGAGAGGATATGTCTTCATCCGCACTCCCACCCCTGAGCAGAGTTAGAGTCCGTAACACCAACCGGGTAAAGGAGAGGGGAGGGGAGGAGAGGAGGGGGCAATCTCGGAGCGCCAGGCCAAACCGAGGTCTTCTGCTCTGGGAGCTGAATGAGGCAACGAGGGTCACTGCTTTCACTGTCCCTTCCACCGCACCTCCACTTTCAAAGGGGAACGGGGGAGGCGGCAATAAATGAGCACCACCCACCCACCCTCGCATGACAATCAAAAAACAGTAAAAGGGAGGGGGTGGGGTTTCCAGGGTCATTTTGGGAGAGACTTGCCCTGATCAAATGGAATGAGATGTCAGATTATAAACCAGGAGATTAGGGAGATCCAATCACTAAACGTTGGGGGATTTTGTCGGGGACTGAATGTTTCTTTGTTCGGACCCTGGAATGGGTCTGATTGGATCGTTCCGACCAGAAGACGACAGATACCTGTTCTCAAATGATCCTTCTCTGCCGGATTCAAATGACGGGCTGATGTCGGCTGATCATCGGCTCTCGGACTTGTCTTCCTCCCCGAATCTGTAACGCAAGAAGAGTCACATGGGTACTGGAGGGAGGAGAAATAGCCCAGGGTCAAGGGTCTTTATCTCAACAGAAACTGCACTCCCCTCAGGCACTGCTGCAACTAAACCCAGGCACTGCATCTCACACCCCTCAGTCACTACATCCCACTCCCCTCAGGCAGAACATCCCACTCCCCTCAGTCAATATATCCAACTTCTCTCAGTCACTACATCCCACTCCCATCAGTAACTACATCCCACTCCCCTCAGTCACTACATCCAACACCCCTCCGTCACTACATCTCTTCCACTGAGGCACAGCATCCCACTCCCCACAGTCAATACATCCAACTTCTCTCAGTCACTACATCCCACTCCCAACAGTAACTACATCCCACTCCCCTCATTCACTACATCCCACTCCCCTCAGTCACTACATCCCGCTCCCCTCATGCACTGCATTTCACTCCGCTCAGTCAATACATCCAACTCCTCCCAGTCACTACATCCCACTCCCATCAGTAACTACATCCCACTCCCCTCAGTCACTATATCCGTCTCCCCTCAGTCACTACAACTCACTCCTCTCAGGCACTAGATAACATTAACGCCGGCACTGCATCCCACACCCCACAGGCACTGCATTCGACTCCTCTCAGGGACTGTATCCCACTCGCCTCAGACACTGCATCCCACTCCCCTCAGTCAGGACATCCAACTCCACTCAGTCGCTACATCCCACTCCCCTCAGTAACTACACCCCACTCCGCTCAGGCACTACATCCCACTACCCCCACACACTGCATCCCATTGCCGTCAGGCACTGCATCCCACTCCCCTCCGACACTGCATCCCACTCCCCCCAGACACTGCAACCCACTCCCCTGAGGCATTGCAACCCACTCCCCTTAGGCACGGCAACCAACTCCCCTAAAGCACTCCATCCCACTCACCTCAGGCACTGCATTCCACTCCGCTCAGTCACTACATCCGACTCCCCTCAGTCACTACATCCCACTTCCCACAGGCACTGCATTCCACTCCCCTCAGCCAGTGCATCCCACTCCACTCAGTCATTGCATCCAACTCCCCTCAGTCACTATATCCCACTCCCCTAAGGCACTGCATCCCACTCCCCTCAGGAACAGCATCACACTCCACTCAGACACTACATCCCTTTCTCCTCAGTCACTAAATCCCACTCGCCTCAGCCACTACATCCCACTCCCCTCAGTAACTACATCCCACTCCCCTCAGGCACGACATCCCACTGTACTCAGTAACTTCATCCCACTCCCCTTAGTCACTACATCCCTCTCCTCTAAGGCACTGCACTCCACTCCCCTCAGTCACTACATCCATCTCCTCTCAGTCACTACATCCCACTCCCCTCAGTAACTACACTCCACTCCGCTCAGGCACTACATGACATTAACGCACGCACTGCATCCCACACCCCTCAGGCACTGCATTCAACTCCCCTCAGGCACGGCATCCAACTCCACTCATGCACTCCATCCCACTCCCCTAAGGCACTGCATCCCACTCCCCTCAGACACTACTTCCAACTCCCCTCAGTCACTACATCCAACTTCCCTCAGCCAGTGCATTCCATTCCCCTCAGTCATTACATCCAACTCCCCTCAGTCACTATATACCACTCCCCTCAGGCTCTGCATCCCACTCCCCTCAGGCACAGCATCCCACTCCCCTCAGACACTACATCCCACTCGCCTCTGAAACTACATCCCACTCCCCTCAGTAACTACATCCCACTCCCCTCAGGCACGACATCACACTGTCCTCAGTAACTACATCCCACTCCCCTCAGTCACGACAACCAACTCCCCTCAGGCACTAAATCCCACTCCCCCCAGTCACTCCATTCCACTCCCCTCAGACACTACATCCCACTCCTCTCAGTCACTACATCCTACTCCCCTCAGTCACTACATCCCACTCCCCTCAGTCACTGCATCCCACTCCACTCAGTCACTACAGCCCACTCCCCTCGGTTACTGCATCCAACTCCCCTCAGACACTACATCCCACTCCCCTCAGTCACAACATTCGACTCACCTCAGTCACTACATCCCACTCCCCTCAGTCACTACATCCCGCTCCGCTCAGTAACTGCATCCCACTCCCCTCAGTCACTACATCACACCCCGCTCAGTAACTTCAACCCACTACCGGCTGTTCGAGACTGGATGATTCTCAGAGACTGAGCATTTCAGGAGTCACATTGGGTGAAGAGCCTGTTTGAATGACCCCACAAGACTGATACGTGAGTCTGCAGACCCCGCTGGGATAGTGGCCGATCTCTCAGAGGATTCTAGCATCGTTTGTTCCTCAGGTCCCTGACTTGTGGATGTCTCTGGATCTGTAATAAAGGGACAGAAACATGGGAGAGTGCAGGACTGGAGAACACACGGACATGTAATCGGACTGGTACGGGAGGCTGAAAAATGGAAGACACCGATTTAATGTAACCCATAAACATCCAATCCCACTCCCCTCATTCACTCCATCCCACTCCCCTCATCACGACATCCCACTCCCTTCAGTCAGTATGTCCCACTCCCCTCAGACACTACATCCCACTCCCCTCAGTCTCTACATCCAAATCCCCTCTGTCACTATATCCTACTCCCCTCAGGCACTGCATCCCACTCCCCTCAGGCACAGCACCCCACTCCCGTCACACACTACATCACTTTCCCCTCAGTCACTACATCCCACTCGCCTCTGTCACGACACCCCACTCCCCTCAGTAACTACATCCCACTCGCCTCAGGCAGTACATCCCACTGTCCTCAGTAACTACATCCCACTCCATTTAGTCTCGACAACCCACTCCCCTCAGTCACTACATCCCAGGCCACCCCCCCGTCACCCCATTCCACTCCTCTCAGTCACTACAACCCACTACCCTCAGGCACTACATCCCACTCCTCTCAGGCGCTACAGCACACTCCCCTCAGTAACTACATCCCACTCCCCTCAGTCACTGCTTCCCACTCCCCTCAGGCACAACATCCCACTCCCCTCAGCCAATACATCCAACTCCTCTCAGTCACTACATTCCACTCCCCTCTGTCACTACATCCCGCTCCTCTCATTCACTGCATTCCACTCCCATCAGTAACAATATCCCACTCACCTCAGTCACTATATCCGTCTCCCCTCAGTCACGACAACCCACTCCCCTCAGGCACTCCATAACATTAACGCCGGCACTGCATCCCACACCCCACAGGCACTGCATTCCACTCCCCTCAGGGGCTGTATCCCACTCGCCTCAGACACTACATCCCACTCCCCTCAGTCGCTACATCGCACTCCCCTCAGTAACTACATCCCACTCTGCTCAGTCACAGCATCCCACTCCATTCAGGCACTGCATCCCACTCCCCTCAGTCACTACATCCCTCTCCCCTAAGGCAATGCACACCACTCCCCTCACTCGCTACATCCCACTTCCCTCAGGCACTGCATTCCACTTCCCTCAGGCACTGCATTCCACTCCCCTCAGCCAGTGCAACCCATCCCCCTCAGTCATTGCATCCAACTCCCCTCAGTCACTATATACCACTCCCATCATGCACTGCATCCCAATCCCCTCAGGCACAGCATCCCACTCCCCTCAGACACTACATCCCATTCCCCTCAGTTACTACATCCCACTCGCCTCTGTCACTACATCCCACTCACCTCAGTAACTACATCCCACTCACCTCAGGCACTACATCCCACTGTCCTCAGTAACTACATCCCACTCCCCTCAGTCACGACAACCCACCCCCTTCAGGCGCTACATCCCACTCCCCCCAGTCACTCCATTCCACTCCCCTCAGACACTACATCCCACTCTCCTCAGACACTACATCCCACTCCCCTCAGTTACTGCATCCCACTCCCCTCAGTCACTACATCCCACTGCCTTCAGTCACAATATCCGACTCCCCTCAGTCACTACATCCCACTCTCCTCAGTCACTACATCCCACTCCGCTCAGTAACTTCAACCCACTCCCGGGTGTTCGAGACTGGATGATTCTCAGAGACTGAGCATTTCAGGAGTCACATTGGGTGAAGAGTCTGTTTGAATGAACCCACAAGACTGATACCTGAGTCTGCAGACCCCGCTGGGATAGTGGACGGTCTCTCAGCGGATTCTAGACTCGTTTGTTCCTCGGGTCCCTGACTTGTGGATGTCTCTGGATCTGTAATAAAGGGACAGAAACATGGGAGAGTGCAGGACTGGAGAACACACGGACAGGTAATCGGACTGGTACGGGAGGCCGAAAAATGGAAGACACCGATTTAATGTAACCCATAAACATCCAATCCCACTCCCCTCATTCACTCCATCCCACTCCCCTCAGCACGACATCCCACTCCCTTCAGTCAGTATGTCCCACTCCCCTTAGTCACTACATCCCATTCAACTCATTCACTCCATCCCACTCCCCTCATCACAACATCCCACTCCCCTCAGTCACCACATCCCTCTCCCCTAAGGCAATGCACACCACTCCCCTCACTCGCTACATCCCACTTCCCTCAGGCACTGCATTCCACTTCCCTCAGGCACTGCATTCCACTCCCCTCAGCCAGTGCAACCCATCCCCCTCAGTCATTGCATCCAACTCCCCTCAGTCACTATATACCACTCCCATCATGCACTGCATCCCAATCCCCTCAGGCACAGCATCCCACTCCCCTCAGACACTACATCCCATTCCCCTCAGTTACTACATCCCACTCGCCTCTGTCACTACATCCCACTCACCTCAGTAACTACATCCCACTCACCTCAGGCACTACATCCCACTGTCCTCAGTAACTACATCCCACTCCCCTCAGTCACGACAACCCACCCCCTTCAGGCGCTACATCCCACTCCCCCCAGTCACTCCATTCCACTCCCCTCAGACACTACATCCCACTCTCCTCAGACACTACATCCCACTCCCCTCAGTTACTGCATCCCACTCCCCTCAGTCACTACATCCCACTGCCTTCAGTCACAATATCCGACTCCCCTCAGTCACTACATCCCACTCTCCTCAGTCACTACATCCCACTCCGCTCAGTAACTTCAACCCACTCCCGGGTGTTCGAGACTGGATGATTCTCAGAGACTGAGCATTTCAGGAGTCACATTGGGTGAAGAGTCTGTTTGAATGAACCCACAAGACTGATACCTGAGTCTGCAGACCCCGCTGGGATAGTGGACGGTCTCTCAGCGGATTCTAGACTCGTTTGTTCCTCGGGTCCCTGACTTGTGGATGTCTCTGGATCTGTAATAAAGGGACAGAAACATGGGAGAGTGCAGGACTGGAGAACACACGGACAGGTAATCGGACTGGTACGGGAGGCCGAAAAATGGAAGACACCGATTTAATGTAACCCATAAACATCCAATCCCACTCCCCTCATTCACTCCATCCCACTCCCCTCAGCACGACATCCCACTCCCTTCAGTCAGTATGTCCCACTCCCCTTAGTCACTACATCCCATTCAACTCATTCACTCCATCCCACTCCCCTCATCACAACATCCCACTCCCCTCAGTCACTACATCCCTCTCCCCTAAGGCAATGCACACCACTCCCCTCACTCGCTACATCCCACTTCCCTCAGGCACTGCATTCCACTTCCCTCAGGCACTGCATTCCACTCCCCTCAGCCAGTGCAACCCATCCCCCTCAGTCATTGCATCCAACTCCCCTCAGTCACTATATACCACTCCCATCATGCACTGCATCCCAATCCCCTCAGGCACAGCATCCCACTCCCCTCAGACACTACATCCCATTCCCCTCAGTTACTACATCCCACTCGCCTCTGTCACTACATCCCACTCACCTCAGTAACTACATCCCACTCACCTCAGGCACTACATCCCACTGTCCTCAGTAACTACATCCCACTCCCCTCAGTCACGACAACCCACCCCCTTCAGGCGCTACATCCCACTCCCCCCAGTCACTCCATTCCACTCCCCTCAGACACTACATCCCACTCTCCTCAGACACTACATCCCACTCCCCTCAGTTACTGCATCCCACTCCCCTCAGTCACTACATCCCACTGCCTTCAGTCACAATATCCGACTCCCCTCAGTCACTACATCCCACTCTCCTCAGTCACTACATCCCACTCCGCTCAGTAACTTCAACCCACTCCCGGGTGTTCGAGACTGGATGATTCTCAGAGACTGAGCATTTCAGGAGTCACATTGGGTGAAGAGTCTGTTTGAATGAACCCACAAGACTGATACCTGAGTCTGCAGACCCCGCTGGGATAGTGGACGGTCTCTCAGCGGATTCTAGACTCGTTTGTTCCTCGGGTCCCTGACTTGTGGATGTCTCTGGATCTGTAATAAAGGGACAGAAACATGGGAGAGTGCAGGACTGGAGAACACACGGACAGGTAATCGGACTGGTACGGGAGGCCGAAAAATGGAAGACACCGATTTAATGTAACCCATAAACATCCAATCCCACTCCCCTCATTCACTCCATCCCACTCCCCTCAGCACGACATCCCACTCCCTTCAGTCAGTATGTCCCACTCCCCTTAGTCACTACATCCCATTCAACTCATTCACTCCATCCCACTCCCCTCATCACAACATCCCACTCCCTTCAGTCACTATATCCCACTCCCCTAAGTCACTACATCACACTCCCATCAGACACTACACCCTGAACGGCTCAGTCACTACATCCCACTCCACTAAGCCACTACATCCCACACACCTCTTTCAATCCGCCCGATTCCCGTCAGTCACGACATACCATTCCCCGCATCCACTACGTCCCTCTCCCCTCAGTCACAACATCCCACTCCACTCTTCATTACATCCCACTCCACTAAGTAACTATTTCCCACACCACTGTTTCACTACATCCCACTCCCCTCATTCTCAACATCCGACTCCCCTCTGTTTGAGGCTGGATGATTATCAGGGACTGGGAATTTCAGCAGTCACATTGGGTGAAGAGTCTGTTTGAATGAACCCACAAGACTGATACCTGAATCTGCAGATCCCGCTGGGATAGAGGACGGACAGTCAATGGATTCGAGAGTCGTTTGTTCGTCGGGTCCCTGACATGTGGATGTCTCTGGATCTTTAATAAAAGGACAGAAACATGGGAGAATGCAGGAGTGGGGAACACACCGATAGGTCATCGGGCTGGTACTGGAGTCCGGAGAATGGGAGATACCAGTCTTAATATAACCCATAAGACTCCAATCACATTCGACTAAGCCACTCCATCCCACTCCCCTCATTCACTACATCCCAGTCCCATAGTCACTACATCCCACTCCCCTCAGTCATTACATGCAACTCCCCTCAGACAATACATCCCACTCCCCTCAGACACTACATCCCACTCCCCTCAGACACTACATCCCACTCCCCTTAGTCATTACATCCCACTCCCCTCAGATACTACATCCCACGCCGCTCAGTCACGACATCCCACTCCGCTCAAACACGACATCCCTCTCCCCTCAGCCACGACATCCCACTCCCCTCAGTCACTACATCCCAATCCCCTCAGCCTCTACATCCCACTCCCCTCAGTCACCACACCACATACCCCTCAGTCACTACATCCCACTCCCCCCAATCACTACATACCACTCGCATCAGTCACTACAACGCAGTCCCCTCAGTCACTAGATCTCACTCCCCTGATTAGCTACATCGCACTCCCATCAGTTAATACATTCAACTCCCCTCAGTCATTGCATCCCACTCCCCTCAGGCACTGCATCCCACTCCCCTCAGTCACTGCATCCCACTCCCCTCAGTCTCTCCATTCCATTACACTCAGTGACTACATCCCACTCATCTCAGTCACTAAATCCAACTCCCCTCACGCTCCCGATCACACTCCCCTCAGTCAATACATCCCATTCCCCTGAGTGTGTCTACATCACACTCCCCTCAGTCACAACACCTTACTCCCCTCACACACTAAATCCCACACCCGTCTGTTCGAGACTGGATGAGTCTCAGGGACTGAGCATTTCAGGAGTCACATTGGGTGATGGGTCTGTTTGAATGAACCTACAAACTGATACCTGAGTCTGCAGACCCCGTTGGGATAGAGGACGGTCTCTCAGTGGATTCTAGAGTCGTTTGTTCCTCGGGTCCCTGACTTGTGGATGTCACTGGATCTCTAATAAAGGGACAGAAACATGGGAGAGTGCAGGAGTGGAGAACAGAAGAAAAGGTCATCGGATTAGTACTGGAGTCCGTAGAATGGCCGAAACTGGTCTTAATATAACCCATAATACTCCAATCCCACTCCCATTAGACACGACATCCCACTCCCCTCAATCACTCTATCCCACTCTGCTCAGTCACAGCATCCCACTCCACTCAGGCACTGCATCCCACTCCCCTGAGTCACTACATCCCTCTCCCCTAAGGCAATGCACTCCACTCCCCTCAGTCACTACATCCATCTCCTCTCAGACACTACATCCCACTCCCCTCAGGAACGACACCCCACTCCGCTCAGGCACTACATGACATTAACGCAGGCACTGCATCCCACACCCCTCAGGCACTGCATTCCACGCCCCTCAGGCACTGCATCCCACTCCCCTCAGACACTACGTCCCACTCCCCTCAGTCACTGCTTCCCACTTACCTCAGGCACTGCATTCCACTCCCCTCATCCAGTGCATCACAGCCCCGTCAGTCATTGCATCCAACTCCCCTCAGTCACTATATACCACTCCGCTCAGGCACTGCATCCCACTCCCCTCAGGCACAGCATCCCACTCCCCTCAGACACTACATCCCATTCCCCTCAGTCACTACATCCCACTCGCCTCTGTCACTACATCCCAGTCCCCTCAGTCACTACATCCCTCTCCCCTAAGGCAATGCACTCCACTCCCCTCAGTCACTACTTCCATCTCCTCTAAGTCACTACATCCCACTCCCCTCAGGAACGACACCCCACTCCGCTCAGGCACTACATGACATTAACGCAGGCACTGCATCCCACACCCCTCAGGCACTGCATTCCACTACCCTCAGGCTCTGCATCCCACTCCCCTCAGACACTACGTCCCACTCCCCTCAATCACTGCTTCCCACTTACCTCAGTCACTGCATTCCACTCCCCTCATCCAGTGCATCACTGCCCCGTCAGTCATTTCATCCAACTCCCCTCAGTCACTACATACCATTCCCCTCAGGCACTGCATCCCACTCCCCTCAGTCACTGATTCCCACTCCCCTCAGGCACAACATCCCACTCCCCTCAGCCAATACATCCAACTCCTCTCAGTCACTACATTCCACTCCACTCTGTCACTGCATCCCGCTCCTCTCATTCACTGCATTCCACTCCCATCAGTAACAATATCCCACTCACCTCAGTCACTATATCCGTCTCCCCTCAGTCACTACAACCCACTCCCCTCAGGCACTCCATAACATTAACGCCGGCACTGCATCCCACACCCCACAGGCACTGCATTCCACTCCCCTCAGGGACTGTATCCCACTCGCCTGAGACACTACATCAAACTCCCCTCAGTCACGACATCCAACTCCACTCAGTCGCTACATCGCACTCCCCTCAGTAACTACATCCCACTCTGCTCAGTCACAGCATCCCACTATATTCAGGCACTGCATCCCACTCCCCTCAGTCACTACATCCCTCTCCCCTAAGGCAATGCACTCCACTCCCCTCACTCGCTACATCCCACTTCCCTCAGGCACTGCATTCCACTTCCCTCAGGCACTACATCCCACTTCCCTCAGGCACAGCATTCCACTCCCCTCTGCCACTGCAACCCATCCCCCTCAGTCATTGCATCCAACTCCCCTCAGTCACTATATACCACTCCCATCATGCACTGCATCCCAATCACCTCAGGCACAGCATCCCACTCCCCTCAGACACTACATCCCATTCCCCTCATTCACTACATCCCACTCGCCTCTGTCACTACATCCCACTCCCCTCAGTAACTACATCCCACTCACCTCAGGCACTACATCCCACTGTCCTCAGTAACTACATCCCACTCCCCTCAGTCACGACAACCCACCCCCTTCACGCACTACATCCCACTCCCCCCAGTCACTCCATTCCACTCCCCTCAGACACTACATCCCACTCTCCTCAGACACTACATCCCACTCCCCTCAGTTACTGCATCCCACTCCCCTCAGTCACTACATCCCACTGCCTTCAGTCACAATATCCGACTCCCCTCAGTCACTACATCCCACTCTCCTCAGTCACTACATCCCACTCCGCTCAGTAACTTCAACCCACTCCCGGGTGTTCGAGAGTGGATGATTCTCAGAGACTGAGCATTTCAGGAGTCACATTGGGTGAAGAGTCTGTTTGAATGAACCCACAAGACTGATACCTGAGTCTGCAGACCCCGCTGGGATAGTGGACGGTCTCTCAGCGGATTCTAGACTCGTTTGTTCCTCGGGTCCCTGACTTGTGGATGTCTCTGGATCTGTAATAAAGGGACTGAAACATGGGAGAGTGCAGGACTGGAGAACACACGGACAGATAATCGGACTGGTACGGGAGGCCGAAAAATGGAAGACACCGATTTAATGTAACCCATAAACATCCAATCCCACTCACCTCATTCACTCCATCCCACTCCCCTCAGCACGACATCCCACTCCCTTCAGTCAGTATGTCCCACTCCCCTTAGTCACTCCATCCCACTCAACTCAGTCACTCCATCCCACTCCCCTCATCACAACATCCCACTCCCTTCAGTCACTATATCCCACTCCCCTCAGTCACTACATCACACTCCCATCAGACACTACACCCTGAACGGCTCAGTCACTACATCCCACTCCACTAAGCCACTACATCCCACACACCTCTTTCAATCCGCCCGATTCCCGTCAGTCACGACATACCATTCCTCGCATCCACTACGTCCCACTCCCCTCAGTCACAACATCCCACTCCACTCTTCATTACATCCCACTCCACTAAGTAACTATTTCCCACACCATTGTTTCACTACATCCCACTCCCCTCATTCTCAACATCCGACTCCCCTCTGTTTGAGGCTGGATGATTATCAGGGACTGGGCATTTCAACAGTCAAATTGGGTGAAGAGTCTGTTTGAATGAACCCACAAGACTGATACCTGAATCTGCAGACCCCGCTGGGATAGAGGACGGACAGTCAATGGATTCGAGAGTCGTTTGTTCGTCGGGTCCCTGACTTGTGGATGTCTCTGGATCTTTAATAAAAGGACAGAAACATGGGAGAATGCAGGAGTGGGGAACACACCGATAGGTCATCTGGCTGGTACTGGAGTCCGGAGAATGGGAGATACCAGTCTTAATATAACCCATAAGACTCCAATCACATTTGACTCAGTCACGACATCCCACTCCCCTCAGCCACTCCATCCCACTCCCCTCATTCACTACATCCCAGTCCCATAGTCACTACATCCCACTCCCCTCAGTCATTACATCCAACTCCCCTCAGACAATACATCCCACTCCCCTCAGACACTACATCCCATTCCCCTCAGACACTACATCCCACTCCCCTTAGGCATTACATCCCACTCCCCTCAGATACTACATCCCACGCCGCTCAGTCACTACATCCCACTCCGCTCAAACACGACATCCCTCTCCCCTCAGCCACGACATCCCACTCCCCTCAGTCACTACATCCCAATCCCCTCAGCCTCTACATCCCACTCCCCTCAGTCACCACACCACATACCCCTCAGTCACTACATCCCACTCCCCCCAATCACTACATACCACTCGCATCAGTCACTACAACGCAGTCCCCTCAGTCACTAGATCTCACTCCCCTGATTAGCTACATCGCACTCCCATCAGTTAATACATTCAACTCCCCTCAGTCATTGCATCCCACTCCCCTCAGGCACGGCATCCCACTCCCCTCAGTCTCTCCATTCCATTACACTCAGTGACTACATCCCACTCATCTCAGTCACTAAATCCAACTCCCCTCACGCTCCCGATCCCACACCCCTCAGTCAATACATCCCATTCCCCTGAGTGTGTCGACATCACACTCCCCTCAGTCACAACACCTCACTCCCCTCACACACTAAATCCCACACCCGTCTGTTCGAGACTGGATGAGTCTCATGGACTGAGCATTTCAGGAGTCACATTGGGTGATGGGTCTGTTTGAATGAACCTACAAACTGATACCTGAGTCTGCAGACCCCGTTGGGATAGAGGACGGTCTCTCAGTGGATTCTAGAGTCGTTTGTTCCTCGGGTCCCTGACTTGTGGATGTCACTGGATCTGTAATAAAGGGACAGAAACATGGGAGAGTGCAGGAGTGGAGAACAGAAGAAAAGGTCATCGGATTAGTACTGGAGTCCTTAGAATGGCCGAAACTGGTCTTAATATAACCCATAATACTCCAATCCCACTCCCATTGGACACGACATCCCACTCCCCTCAATCACTCTATCCCACTCTGCTCAGTCACAGCATCCCACTCCATTCAGGCACTGCATCCCACTCCCCTCAGTCACTACATCCCTCTCCCCTAAGGCAATGAACTCCACTCCCCTCACTCGCTACATCCCACTTCCCTCAGGCACTGCATTCCACTTCCCTCAGGCACTGCATTCCACTTCCCTCATGCACTGCATTCCACTCCCCTCAGCCAGTGCAACCCATCCCCCTCAGTCATTGCATCCAACTCCCCTCAGTCACTATATACCACTCCCATCAGGCACAGCATCCCACTCCCCTCAGACACTACATCCCATTCCCCTCAGTTACTACATCCCACTCGCCTCTGTCACTACATCCCACTCACCTCAGTAACTACATCCCACTCACCTCAGGCACTACATCCCACTGTCCTCAGTAACTACATCCCACTCCCCTCAGTCACGACAACCCACACCCTTCAGGCACTACATCCCACTCCCCCCAGTCACTCCATTCCACTCCCCTCAGCCAGTGCAACCCATCCCCCTCAGTCATTGCATCCAACTCCCCTCAGTCACTATATACCACTCCCATCAGGCACTGCATCCCACTCCCCTCAGGCACAGCATCCCACTCCCCTCAGACACTACATCCCATTCCCCTCAGTTACTACATCCCACTCGCCTCTGTCACTACATCCCACTCACCTCAGTAACTACATCCCACTCACCTCAGGCACTACATCCCACTGTCCTCAGTAACTACATCCCACTCCCCTCAGTCACGACAACCCACCCCCTTCAGGCACTACATTCCACTCCCCTCAGACACTATAACCCACTCTCCTCAGACACGACATCCCACTCCCCTCAGTTACTGCATCCCACTCCCCTCAGTCACTACATCCCACTGCCTTCAGTCACAATATCCGACTCCCCTCAGTCACTACATCCCACTCTCCTCAGTCACTACATCCCACTCCGCTCAGTAACTTCAACCCACTCCCGGGTGTTCGAGACTGGATGATTCTCAGAGACTGACCAGTTCAGGAGTCCCATTGGGTGAAGAGTCTGTTTGAATGAACCCACAAGACTGATACCTGAGTCTGCAGACCCCGCTGGGATAGTGGACGGTCTCTCAGCGGATTCTAGACTCGTTTGTTCCTCGGGTCCCTGACTTGTGGATGTCTCTGGATCTGTAATAAAGGGACAGAAACATGGGAGAGTGCAGGACTGGAGAACACACGGACAGATAATCGGACTGGTACGGGAGGCCGAAAAATGGAAGACACCGATTTAATGTAACCCATAAACATCCAATCCCACTCACCTCATTCACTCCATCCCACTCCCCTCAGCACGATATCCCACTCCCTTCAGTCAGTATGTCCCACTCCCCTTAGTCACTACATCCCACTCAACTCAGTCACTCCATCCCACTCCCCTCATCACAACATCCCACTCCCTTCAGTCACTATATCACACTCCCCTCAGTCACTACATCACACTCCCATCAGACACTACACCCTGAACGGCTCAGTCACTACATCCCACTCCACTAAGCCACTACATCCCACACACCTCTTTCAATCCGCCCGATTCCCGTCAGTCACGACATACCATTCCTCGCATCCACTACGTCCCACTCCCCTCAGTCACAACATCCCACTCCACTCTTCATTACATCCCACTCCACTAAGTAACTATTTCCCACACCATTGTTTCACTACACCCCACTCCCCTCATTCTCAACATCCGACTCCCCTCTGTTTGAGGCTGGATGATTATCAGGGACTGGGCATTTCAGCAGTCACATTGGGTGAAGAGTCTGTTTGAATGAACCCACAAGACTGATACCTGAATCTGCAGACCCCGCTGGGATAGAGGACGGACAGTCAATGGATTCGAGAGTCGTTTGTTCGTCGGGTCCCTGACTTGTGGATGTCTCTGGATCTTTAATAAAAGGACAGAAACATGGGAGAATGCAGGAGTGGGGAACACACCGATAGGTCATCGGGCTGGTACTGGAGTCCGGAGAATGGGAGATACCAGTCTTAATATAACCCATAAGACTCCAATCACATTCGACTCAGTCACGACATCCCACTCCCCTCAGCCACTCCATCCCACTCCCCTCATTCACTACATCCCAGTCCCATAGTCACGACATCCCATTCCCCTCAGTCATTACATCCAACTCCCCTCAGACAATACATCCCACTCCCCTCAGACACTACATCACACTCCCCTCAGACACTACATCCCACTCCCCTTAGTCATTACATCCCACTCCCCTCAGATACTACATCCCACGCCGCTCAGTCACTACATCCCACTCCGCTCAAACACGACATCCCTCTCCCCTCAGCCACGACATCCCACTCCCCTCAGTCACTACATCCCAATCCCCTCAGCCTCTACATCCCACTCCCCTCAGTCACCACACCACATACCCCTCAGTCACTACATCCCACTCCCCCCAATCACTACATACCACTCGCATCAGTCACTACAACGCAGTCCCCTCAGTCACTAGATCTCACTCCCCTGATGAGCGAAATCGCACTCCCATCAGTTAATACATTCAACTCCCCTCAGTCATTGCATCCCACTCCCCTCAGGCACGGCATCCCACTCCCCTCAGTCACTGCATCCCACTCCCCTCAGTCTCTCCATTCCATTACACTCAGTGACTACATCCCACTCATCTCAGTCACTAAATCCAACTCCCCTCACGCTCCCGATCCCACTCCCCTCAGTCAATACATCCCATTCCCCTGAGTGTGTCTACATCACACTCCCCTCAGTCACAACACCTCACTCCCCTCACACACTAAATCCCACACCCGTCTGTTCGAGACTGGATGAGTCTCAGGGACTGAGCATTTCAGGAGTCACATTGGGTGATGGGTCTGTTTGAATGAACCTACAAACTGATACCTGAGTCTGCAGACCCCGTTGGGATAGAGGACGGTCTCTCAGTGGATTCTAGAGTCGTTTGTTCCTCGGGTCCCTGACTTGTGGATGTCACTGGATCTGTAATAAAGGGACAGAAACATGGGAGAGTGCAGGAGTGGAGAACAGAAGAAAAGGTCATCGGATTAGTACTGGAGTCCTTAGAATGGCCGAAACTGGTCTTAATATAACCCATAATACTCCAATCCCACTCCCATTAGACACGACATCCCACTCCCCTCAATCACTCTATCCCTCTCTGCTCAGTCACAGCATCCCACTCCATTCAGGCACTGCATCCCACTCCCCTCAGTCACTACATCCCTCTCCCCTAAGGCAATGAACTCCACTCCCCTCACTCGCTACTTCCCACTTCCCTCAGGCACTGCATTCCACTTCCCTCAGGCACTGCATTCCACTTCCCTCAGGCACTGCATTCCACTCCCCTCAGCCAGTGCAACCCATCCCCCTCAGTCATTGCATCCAACTCCCCTCAGTCACTATATACCACTCCCATCAAGGACAGCATCCCACTCCCCTCAGACACTACATCCCATTCCCCTCAGTTACTACATCCCACTCGCCTCTGTCACTACATCCCACTCACATCAGTAACTACATCCCACTCACCTCAGGCACTACATCCCACTGTCCTCAGTAACTACATCCCACTCCCCTCAGTCACGACAACCCACCCCCTTCAGGCACTGCATCCCACTCCCCCCAGTCACTCCATTCCACTCCCCTCAGCCAGAGCAACCCATCCCCCTCAGTCATTGCATCCAACTCCCCTCAGTCACTATATACCACTCCCATCAGGCACTGCATCCCACTCCCCTCAGGCACAGCATCCCACTCCCCTCAGACACTACATCCCATTCCCCTCAGTTACTACATCCCACTCGCCTCAGGCACTACATCCCACTGTCCTCAGTAACTACATCCCACTCCCCTCAGTCACGACAACCCACCCCCTTCACGCACTACATCCCACTCCCCCCAGTCACTCCATTCCACTCCCCTCAGACACTACATCCCACTCTCCTCAGACACGACATCCCACTCCCCTCAGTTACTGCATCCCACTCCCCTCAGTCACTACATCCCACTGCCTTCAGTCACAATATCCGACTCCCCTCAGTCACTACATCCCACTCTCCTCAGTCACTACATCCCACTCCGCTCAGTAACTTCAACCCACTCCCGGGTGTTCGAGACTGGATGTTTCTCAGAGACTGAGCATTTCAGGAGTCACATTGGGTGAAGAGTCTGTTTGAATGAACCCACAAGACTGATAACTGAGTCTGCAGACCCCGCTGGGATAGTGGACGGTCTCTCAGCGGATTCTAGACTCGTTTGTTCCTCGGGTCCCTGACTTGTGGATGTCTCTGGATCTGTAATAAAGGGACAGAAACATGGGAGAGTGCAGGACTGGAGAACACACGGACAGATAATCGGACTGGTACGGGAGGCCGAAAAATGGAAGACACCGATTTAATGTAACCCATAAACATCCAATCCCACTCACCTCATTCACTCCATCCAACTCCCCTCAGCACGACATCCCACTCCCTTCAGTCAGTATGTCCCACTCCCCTTAGTCACTCCATCCCACTCAACTCAGTCACTCCATCCCACTCCCCTCATCACAACATCCCACTCCCTTCAGTCACTATATCCCACTCCCCTCAGTCACTACATCACACTCCCATCAGACACTACACCCTGAACGGCTTAGTCACTACATCCCACTCCACTAAGCCACTACATCCCACACACCTCTTTCAATCCGCCCGATTCCCGTCAGTCACGACATACCATTCCTCGCATCTACTACGTCCCACTCCCCTCAGTCACAACATCCCACTCCACTCTTCATTACATCCCACTCCACTAAGTAACTATTTCCCACACCATTGTTTCACTGCACCCCACTCCCCTCATTCTCAACATCCGACTCCCCTCTGTTTGAGGCTATATGATTATCAGGGACTGGGCATTTCAGCAGTCACATTGGGTGAAGAGTCTGTTTGAATGAACCCACAAGACTGATACCTGAATCTGCAGACCCCGCTGGGATAGAGGACGGACAGTCAATGGATTCGAGAGTCGTTTGTTCGTCGGGTCCCTGACTTGTGGATGTCTCTGGATCTTTAATAAAAGGACAGAAACATGGGAGAATGCAGGAGTGGGGAACACACCGATAGGTCATCGGGCTGGTACTGGAGTCCGGAGAATGGGAGATACCAGTCTTAATATAACCCATAAGACTCCAATCACATTCGACTCAGTCACGACATCCCACTCCCCTCAGCCACTCCATCCCACTCCCCTCATTCACTACATCCCAGTCCCATAGTCACGACATCCCACTCCCCTCAGTCATTACATCCAACTCCCCTCAGACTATACATCCCACTCCCCTCAGACACTACATCACACTCCCCTCAGACACTACATCCCACTCCACTTAGTCATTACATCCCACTCCCCTCAGATACTACATCCCACGCCGCTCAGTCACTACATCCCACTCCGCTCAAACACGACATCCCTCTCCCCTCAGCCACGACATCCCACTCCCCTCAGTCACTACATCCCAATCCCCTCAGCCTCTACATCCCACTCCCCTCAGTCACCACACCACATACCCCTCAGTCACTACATCCCACTCCCCCCAATCACTACATACCACTCGCATCAGTCACTACAACGCAGTCCCCTCAGTCACTAGATCTCACTCCCCTGATTAGCTACATCGCACTCCCATCAGTGAATACATTCAACTCCCCTCAGTCATTGCATCCCACTCCCCTCAGACACGGCATCCCACTCCCCTCAGTCACTGCATCCCACTCCCCTCAGTCTCTCCATTCCATTACACTCAGTGACTACATCCCACTCATCTTAGTCACTAAATCCAACTCCCCTCACGCTCCCGATCCCACTCCCCTCAGTCAATACATCCCATTCCCCTGAGTGTGTCTACATCACACTCCCCTCAGTCACAACACCTCACTCCCCTCACACACTAAATCCCACACCCGTCTGTTCGAGACTGGATGAGTCTCAGGGACTGAGCATTTCAGGAGTCACATTGGGTGATGGGTCTGTTTGAATGAACCTACAAACTGATACCTGAGTCTGCAGACCCCGTTGGGATAGAGGACGGTCTCTCAGTGGATTCGAGAGTCGTTTGTTCCTCGGGTCCCTGACTTGTGGATGTCACTGGATCTGTAATAAAGGGACAGAAACATGGGAGAGTGCAGGAGTGGAGAACAGAAGAAAAGGTCATCGGATTAGTACTGGAGTCCTTAAAATGGCCGAAACTGGTCTTAATATAACCCATAATACTCCAATCCCACCCCCATTAGACACGACATCCCACTCCCCTCAATCACTCTATCCCACTCTGCTCAGTCACAGCATCCCACTCCATTCAGGCACTGCATCCCACTCCCCTCAGTCACTACATCCCTCTCCCCTAAGGCAATGAACTCCACTCCCCTCACTCGCTACATCCCACTTCCCTCAGGCACTGCATTCCACTTCCCTCAGGCACTGCATTCCACTTCCCTCAGGCACTGCATTCCACTCCCCTCAGCCAGTGCAACCCATCCCCCTCAGTCATTGCATCCAACTCCCCTCAGTCACTATATACCACTCCCATCAGGCACTGCATCCCACTCCCCTCAGGCACAGCATCCCACTCCCCTCAGACACTACATCCCATTCCCCTCAGTTACTACATCCCACTCGCCTCTGTCACTACATCCCACTCACCTCAGTAACTACATCCCACTCAGCTCAGGCACTACATCCCACTGTCCTCAGTAACTACATCCCACTCCCCTCAGTCACGACAACCCACCCCCTTCAGGCACTACATCCCACTCCCCCCAGTCACTCCATTCCACTCCCCTCAGCCAGTGCAACCCATCCCCCTCAGTCATTGCATCCAACTCCCCTCAGTCACTATATACCACTCCCATCAGGCACTGCATCCCACTCCCCTCAGGCACAGCATCCCACTCCCCTCAGACACTACATCCCATTCCCCTCAGTAACTACATCCCACTCGCCTCTGTCACTACATCCCACTCACCTCAGTAACTACATCCCACTCACCTCAGGCACTACATCCCACTGTCCTCAGTAACCACATCCCACTCCCCTCAGTCACGACAACCCACCCCCTTCAGGCACTACATCCCACTCCCCCCAGTCACTCCATTCCACTCCCCTCAGACACTACATCCCACTCTCCTCAGACACTACATCCCACTCCCCTCAGTTACTGCATCCCACTCCCCTCAGTCACTACATCCCACTGCCTTCAGTCACAATATCCGACTCCCCTCAGTCACTACATCCGACTCTCCTCAGTCACTACATCCCACTCCGCTCAGTAACTTCAACCCACTCCCGGGTGTTCGAGACTGGATGATTCTCAGAGACTGAGCATTTCAGGAGTCACATTGGGTGAAGAGTCTGTTTGAATGAACCCACAAGACTGATACCTGAGTCTGCAGACCCCGCTGGGATAGTGGACGGTCTCTCAGCGGATTCTAGACTCGTTTGTTCCTCGGGTCCCTGACTTGTGGATGTCTCTGGAACTGTAATAAAGGGACAGAAACATGGGAGAGTGCAGGACTGGAGAACACACGGACAGGTAATCGGACTGGTACGGGAGGCCGAAAAATGGAAGACACCGATTTAATGTAACCCATAAACATCCAATCCCACTCCCCTCATTCACTCCATCCCACTCCCCTCAGCACGACATCCCACTCCCTTCAGTCAGTATGTCCCACTCCCCTTAGTCACTACATCCCATTCAACTCATTCACTCCATCCCACTCAGCTCAGGCACTACATCCCACTGTCCTCAGTAACTACATCCCACTCCCCTCAGTCACGACAACCCACCCCCTTCAGGCACTACATCCCACTCCCCCCAGTCACTCCATTCCACTCCCCTCAGCCAGTGCAACCCATCCCCCTCAGTCATTGCATCCAACTCCCCTCAGTCACTATATACCACTCCCATCAGGCACTGCATCCCACTCCCCTCAGGCACAGCATCCCACTCCCCTCAGACACTACATCCCATTCCCCTCAGTAACTACATCCCACTCGCCTCTGTCACTACATCCCACTCACCTCAGTAACTACATCCCACTCACCTCAGGCACTACATCCCACTGTCCTCAGTAACCACATCCCACTCCCCTCAGTCACGACAACCCACCCCCTTCAGGCACTACATCCCACTCCCCCCAGTCACTCCATTCCACTCCCCTCAGACACTACATCCCACTCTCCTCAGACACTACATCCCACTCCCCTCAGTTACTGCATCCCACTCCCCTCAGTCACTACATCCCACTGCCTTCAGTCACAATATCCGACTCCCCTCAGTCACAATATCCGACTCCCCTCAGTCACTACATCCCACTCTCCTCAGTCACTACATCCCACTCCGCTCAGTAACTTCAACCCACTCCCGGGTGTTCGAGACTGGATGATTCTCAGAGACTGAGCATTTCAGGAGTCACATTGGGTGAAGAGTCTGTTTGAATGAACCCACAAGACTGATACCTGAGTCTGCAGACCCCGCTGGGATAGTGGACGGTCTCTCAGCGCATTCTAGACTCGTTTGTTCCTCGGGTCCCTGACTTGTGGATGTCTCTGGAACTGTAATAAAGGGACAGAAACATGGGAGAGTGCAGGACTGGAGAACACACGGACAGGTAATCGGACTGGTACGGGAGGCCGAAAAATGGAAGACACCGATTTAATGTAACCCATAAACATCCAATCCCACTCCCCTCATTCACTCCATCCCACTCCCCTCAGCACGACATCCCACTCCCTTCAGTCAGTATGTCCCACTCCCCTTAGTCACTACATCCCATTCAACTCATTCACTCCATCCCACTCCCCTCATCACAACATCCCACTCCCTTCAGTCACTATATCCCACTCCCCTAAGTCACTACATCACACTCCCATCAGACACTACACACTGAACGGCTCAGTCACTACATCCCACTCCACTAAGCCACTACATCCCACACACCTCTTTCAATCCGCCCGATTCCCGTCAGTCACGACATACCATTTCCCGCATCCACTACGTCCCTCTCCCCTCAGTCACAACATCCCACTCCACTCTTCATTACATCCCACTCCACTAAGTAACTATTTCCCACACCACTGTTTCACGACATCCCACTCCCCTCATTCTCAACATCCGACTCCCCTCTGTTTGAGGCTGGATGATTATCAGGGACTGGGAGTTTCAGCAGTCACATTGGGTGAAGAGTCTGTTTGAATGAACCCACAAGACTGATACCTGAATCTGCAGACCCCGCTGGGATAGAGGACGGACAGTCAATGGATTCGAGAGTCGTTTGTTCGTCGGGTCCCTGACATGTGCATGTCTCTGGATCTTTAGTAAAAGGACAGAAACATGGGAGAATGCAGGAGTGGGGAACACACCGACAGGTCATCGGGCTGGTACTGGAGTCCGGAGAATGGGAGATACCAGTCTTAATATAACCCATAAGACTCCAATCACATTCGACTCAGTCACGACATCCCGCTGCCCTCAGCCACTCCATCCCACTCCCCTCATTCACTACATCCCAGTCCCATAGTCACTACATCCCACTCCCCTCAGTCATTACATCCAACTCCCCTCAGACAATACATCCCACTCCCCTCAGACACTACATCCCACTCCCCTCAGACACTACATCCCACTCCCCTTAGTCATTACATCCCACTCCCCTCAGATACTACATCCCACGCCGCTCAGTCACTACATCCCACTCCGCTCAAACACGACATCCCTCTCCCCTCAGCCACGACATCCCACTCCCCTCAGTCACTACATCCCAATCCCCTCAGCCTCTACATCCCACTCCCCTCAGTCACCACACCACATACCCCTCAGTCACTACATCCCACTCCCCCCAATCACTACATACCACTCGCATCAGTCACTACAACGCAGTCCCCTCAGTCACTAGATCTCACTCCCCTGATGAGCGAAATCGCACTCCCATCAGTTAATACATTCAACTCCCCTCAGTCATTGCATCCCACTCCCCTCAGGCACGGCATCCCACTCCCCTCAGTCACTGCATCCCACTCCCCTCAGTCTCTCCATTCCATTACACTCAGTGACTACATCCCACTCATCTCAGTCACTAAATCCAACTCCCCTCACGCTCCCGATCCCACTCCCCTCAGTCAATACATCCCATTCCCCTGAGTGTGTCTACATCACACTCCCCTCAGTCACAACACCTCACTCCCCTCACACACTAAATCCCACACCCGTCTGTTCGAGACTGGATGAGTCTCAGGGACTGAGCATTTCAGGATTCACATTGGGTGATGGGTCTGTTTGAATGAACCTACAAACTGATACCTGAGTCTGCAGACCCCGTTGGGATAGAGGACGGTCTCTCAGTGGATTCTAGAGTCGTTTGTTCCTCGGGTCCCTGACTTGTGGATGTCACTGGATCTGTAACAAAGGGACAGAAACATGGGAGAGTGCAGGAGTGGAGAACAGAAGAAAAGGTCATCGGATTAGTACTGGAGTCCGTAGAATGGCCGAAACTGGTCTTAATATAACCCATAATACTCCAATCCCACTCCCATTAGACACGACATCCCACTCCCCTCAGTCACTACATCCCAATCCCCTCAGCCTCTACATCCCACTCCCCTCATTCACCACACCACATACCCCTCAGTCACTACATCCCACTCCCCCCAATCACTACATACCACTCGCATCAGTCACTACAACGCAGTCCCCTCAGTCACTAGATCTCACTCCCCTGATTAGCTACATCGCACTACCATCAGTTAATACATTCAACTCCCCTCAGTCATTGCATCCCACTCCCCTCAGTCTCTCCATTCTATTACACTCAGTGACTACATCCGACTCATCTCAGTCACTAAATCCAACTCCCCTCACGCTCCCGATCCCACTCCCCTCAGTCAATACATCCCATTCCCCTGAGTGTTTCTACATCACACTCCCCTCAGTCACAACATCTCACTCCCCTCACTCACTACATCCCACACCCGTCTGTTCGAGACTGGATGAGTCTCAGGGACTGAGCATTTCAGGAGTCACATTGGGTGATTAGTCTGTTTGAATGAACATACAAACTGATACCTGAGTCTGCAGACCCCGTTGGGATACAGGACGGTCTCTCAGTGGATTCTAGAGTCGTTTGTTCCTCGGGTCCCTGACTTGTGGATGTCACTGGATCTGTAATGAAGGGACAGAAACATGGGAGAGTGCAGGAGTGGAGAACAGAAGAAAAGGTCATCGGATTAGTACTGGAGTCCGTAGAATGGCCGAAACTGGTCTTAATATAACCCATAATACTCCAATCCCACTCCCATTAGACACGACATCCCACTCCGCTCAATCACTCTATCCCACTCTGCTCAGTCACAGCATCCTACTCCACTCAGGCACTGCATCCCACTCCCCTGAGTCACGACATCCCACTCCCCTCAGTCACGACATACCACTCCCCTCAGTCACGACATCCCTCTCCCCTAAGGCAATGCACTCCACTCCCCTCAGTCACTACATCCATCTCCTCTCAGTCACTACATCCCACTCCCCTCAGGAACGACACCCCACTCCGCTCAGGCACTACATGACATTAACGCAGGCACTGCATCCCACACCCCTCAGGCACTGCATTCCACGCCCCTCAGGCACTGCATCCCACTCCCCTCAGACACTACGTCCCACTCCCCTCAGTCACTGCTTCCCACTTACCTCAGGCACTGCATTCCACTCCCCTCATCCAGTGCATCACAGCCCCGTCAGTCATTGCATCCAACTCCCCTCAGTCACTATATACCACTCCCCTCAGGCACTGCTTCCCACTCCCCTCAGGCACAACATCCCACTCCCCTCAGACACTACATCCCATTCCCCTCAGTCACTACATCCCACTCGCCTCTGTCACTACATCCCACTCCCCTCAGTCACTACATCCCTCTCCCCTAAGGCAATGCACTCCACTCCCCTCAGTCACTACATCCATCTCCTCTCAGTCACTACATCCCACTCCTCTCAGCAACGACACCACACTCCGCTCAGGCACTACATGACATTAACGCAGGCACTGCATCCCACACCCCTCAGGCACTGCATTCCACTCCCCTCAGGCTCTGCATCCCACTCCCCTCAGACACTACGTCCCACTCCCCTCAATCACTGCTTCCCACTTACCTCAGGCACTGCATCCCACTCCCCTCAGTCACTGCTTCCCACTCCCCTCAGGCACAACATCCCACTCCCCTCAGCCAATACATCCAACTCCTCTCAGTCACTACATTCCACTCCACTCTGTCACTGCATCCCGCTCCTCTCATTCATTGCATTCCACTCCCATCAGTAACAATATCCCACTCACCTCAGTCACTATATCCGTCTCCCCTCAGTCACTACATCTCACTCCCCTCAGGCACTCCATAACATTAACGCCGGCACTGCATCCCACACCCCACAGGCACTGCATTCCACTCCCCTCAGGGACTGTATCCCACTCGCCTGAGACACTACATCAAACTCCCCTCAGTCACGACATCCAACTCCACTCAGTCGCTACATCGCACTCCCCTCAGTAACTATATCCCACTCTGCTCAGTCACAGCATCCCACTCCATTCAGGCACTGCATCCCACTCCCCTCAGTCACTACATCCCTCTCCCCTAAGGCAATGCACTCCACTCCCCTCACTCGCTACATCCCACTTCCCTCAGGCACTGCATTCCACTTCCCTCAGGCACTACATCCCACTTCCCTCAGCCACTGCAACACATCCCCCTCAGTCATTGCATCCAACTCCCCTCGGTCACTATATACCACTCCCATCAGCACTGCATCCCAATCCCCTCAGGCACAGCATCCCACTCCCCTCAGACACTACATCCCATTCCCCTCAGTCACTACATCCCACTCGCCTCTGTCACTACATCCCACTTGCTTCAGTAACTACATCCCACTCACCTCAGGCACTACATCCCACTGTCCTCAGTAACTACATCCCACTCCCCTCAGTCACGACAACCCACCCCCTTCAGGCGCTACATCCCACTCCCCTCAGTCACGACAACCCACCCCCTTCAGGCACTACATCCCACTCCCCTCTTCAATATATCCCACTCCATGAAGTAACTATTTCCCACACCACTGTTTCAATACATCCCACTCCCCTCATTCTCATCATCCGACTCCCATCTGTTTGAGACTGGATGATTATCAGGGACTGGGCATTTCAGCAGTCACATTGGGTGAAGAGTCTGTTTGAATGAACCCACAAGACTGATACCTAAATCTGCAGACGCCGTTGGGATAGATGACGGACTCTCAATGGATTCGAGAGTCGTTTGTTCGTCGGGTCCTTGACTTGTGGATGTCTCTGGATCTTTAATAAAAGGACAGAAACATGGGAGAATGCAAGAGTGGGGAACACACCGACAGGTCATCGGGCTGGTACTGGAGACCGGAGAATGGGAGATACCAGTCTTAATATAACCCATAAGACTCCAATCCCATTCCACTCAGTCAAGACATCCCACCCCCCTCAGCCACTCCATCCCACTCCCCTCATTCACTGCATCCCACTCCCCATAGTCACTACATCCCACTCCCCTCAGTCATTACATCCAACTCCCCTCAGACACTACATCCCACTCCCCTCAGACACTACATCCCACTCCGCTTAGTCATTACATCCCACTCCCCTCAGATACTACATCCCACGCCGCTCAGTCACGAAATCCCACTCCGCTCAAACACGACATCTCTCTCCCCTCAGGCACGACATCCCACTCCCCTCAGTCACTACATCCCAATCCCCTCAGCCTCTACATCCCACTCCCCTCAGTCACTACACCACATACCACTCAGTCACAACATCCCACTCCCCCCAATCACTACATCCCACTCGCATCAGTCACTACAACGCAGTACCCTCAGTCACCAGATCCCACTCCCCTGATTAGCTACATCAGTTAATACATTCAACTCCCCTCAGTCATTGCATCCCACTCCCCTCAGGCACGGCAGCCCACTCCCGTCAGTCCCTGCATCCCACTTCCCTCAGTCTCTCCATCCCATTTCACTCAGTGACTACATCCCACTCATCTCAGTCACTAAATCCCACTCCCCTCACGCTCCCTATCCCACTCCCCTCAATCAATACATCCCATTCCCCTGAGTGTGTCTACATCACACTCCCCTCAGTCACAACATCTCACTCCCCTCACTCACTGTTCGAGACTGGATGAGTCTCAGGGACTGAGCATTTCAGGAGTCACATTGGGTGATGGGTCTGTTTGAATGAACCTACAAACTGATACCTGAGTCTGCAGACCCCGTTGGGATAGAGGACGGTCTCTCAGTGGATTTTCGAGTCATTTGTTCCTTGGGTCCCTGACTTGTGGATGTCACTGGATCTGTAATAAAGGGACAGAAACATGGGAGAGTGCAGAAGTGGACAACAGAAGAAAAGGTCATCGGGTTAGTACTGGAGTCCGGAGAATGGCAGAAACTGGTCTTAATATAACCCATAATACTCCAATCCCACTCCCATTAGACACGACATCTCACTTCCCTCAATCACTCCATCCCACTCCCCTCACTCACTACATCCCAACACCCATAAGTCACGACATCCCCATCCCCTCAGTCACTTCATAACAATCCCCTCAGTCACAACATCCAACTCCACTCTGTCACTACATCTGACTCCCCTCGCTCACTATATTCCACTCCCCTCAGTCACTTCATTCCACTCCCCTCAGTCACAACATCCCACGCCCCTCAGGCTCTATATCCCACTCCCCTCATTCACTGCATCCCACTCCCCTCAGTCACTACATCTCTCCACTCTCTGTCAATACATCCCACTCCCCTCAGTTTCTATATCCCACTCCCCTCAGAAACTACATCCCACTCCCCTCAGTCACAACATCGAAATTCCCTCAGTCACTACATCCCACTCAACTCAGACACTACATCCCACTCACCTCATTTACTCCATCCAATTCCGCATAGTCATTACATCCCACTCCCCTCAATCACTCCAACCCATTCCCCTGCCACTATATCCCACTCCCCGCAGCCACTACATCCCATTCCCCTTAATCACTTCATCCTACTCTCCTCAGTCACTACATCCCAGTCCCGTGAGTCACTACATCCAACTCCCATGAGTCACAACATTCCACTCCCTCAGTCACTACATCCCACTCTCCTCAGTCACTACATCACACTCACATGAGTCACTACATCCCACTCCTGTGAGTCACGGCATCACATTGCCATGAGTCACTACATCCCACTCCCGTGAGCCACTACATCCCACTCCCCTCAGCCACTACATCCCACTCTCCTCAGGCACTGCATTCCACTCCCCTCAGTCACTACATCCCACTCTCCTCAGACACTGCATTCCACTCCCCTCATTCCCTACATGACACTCCCCTCAGTCACTGCATTCCACTTCCCTCAGTCAATACATTCCACTCTCCTCACTCACTACATGGTGATACAGGGGCTTCTGAGAGTCACCCCCCTGGGATATTTAAAAAAAACAAGTACCTGTACATTAAACAACGTGTTTGCCCGTTGGTCCCAACTCATAAACGAAGTAACTGGCGCAGTTTTTAATTGTTGCCTCGTGGGTCCACCTGCAGTTATTTCCATTCCAGTTAAAACAAACTGTTCTCGTTACTTCTCCCTGTCCCACAGTGGGATGAGAACCTGAAATGAGGTTTGAAAATATTCATGAATGTGAGCGATCTGAACAGTGCTGGACAGTGAGTGTAAATCTGAGATTAAAAAGTCTGAAATTACCATTTAACCAGCCTGGAGACTCTGTGGAGCAGTGACCGAATGAGACAACAGTCTCCGGAATCTTCCATCCACCAGAACTGAAAAAAAACAATCACAGATTCAGACCCTGAACTGATTGAACTTATTAACGGAGAGAGAGACTGCAACCGGGAAAAAGCACAGGAAACTGGGGCACATTCTTTACTCTCTGTCCCCATTCTATATTCCCCTCTACCCCGGGTATCTCCCTTTACTCTCTGTCCCCATTTTATATTCCGCTCTACCCCGGGTATCTCCTTTTAATCTCTGTCCCCATTCTATATTCCCTCTACCCTGAGTATCTCCCTTTATTCTCTGTCCCCATTCTATATTCCCTCTACCCTGAGTATCTCACATTACTCTCTGTCCCCGTTCTAGATTCCCCTCCACCCCGCGTATCTCCCTTTACTCTCTGTCCCCATTCTATATTCCCCTTTACGGTAGGTATCTCCCATTACTCTCTGTCCTCGTTCTATATTCCCCTCTATCCCGCGTATCTCCCTTTACTCTCTGTCCCCGTTCTATAATCCCCTCTACCCTGTGTATCTCCCTTTACTCCCTGTCCCTCTTCTATATTCCCCTCTACCCCAGGTATCTCCCTTTACTCCCTGTCCCCGTTCTATATTCCCTCTACCCCAGGTATCTCTCTTTACTCTCTGTCCCCATTCTAAGTTCCCTCCAACCGGGGTATCTCCCTTTACACTCTCTCTCCGTTCAATGTTCCCTCTATCCCGGGTATCACCCTTTACTCTCTGTCCCTCTTCTATATTCCCCTCTACCCCGGGTTTTCCCTTTACTCTCTGTCCCCTTTCTATATTCCCATCCACCCCAGATATCTCCCTTCACTACCTGTCCCTGTTCCATGTTCCCCTCTACCCCAAGTATCTAGCTTTACTTTCTGTCCCCGTTCTATATTCCCCTTTAACCTGGGTTTCTCTCTTTACTCTCTGTCCCCGTTCTATATTCCCCTCTACCCCAATTACCTCCCTTTAATGTCTGGCCCCGTTCTATATTCCCCTCAACCTGGGTATCTCCATTTACTCTCTGTCCCGTTCTATATTCCCCTCGACCCCATATATCTCCCTTTACTCTCTGTGCCTGTTCTATTTTCCCATCTACCCCAAGTATCTCCCTTTACTCTCTGTCCCGTTCTATATTCCCCTCTACCCTGAGTATCTCCCTTTCCTCTCTGTCCCGTTCTGTATTCAACTCTACCCCGGGTATCTCCCTTTAATCTCTGTCCCGTTCTATATTCCC
Source organism: Heptranchias perlo (assembly GCF_035084215.1). Classification (NCBI taxonomy): domain Eukaryota; kingdom Metazoa; phylum Chordata; class Chondrichthyes; order Hexanchiformes; family Hexanchidae; genus Heptranchias; species Heptranchias perlo. Next base: position 11,658,833 of record NW_027139453.1, on the reverse strand, counting down.
CTCGAACCCATATATCTCCCTTTACTCTCTGTGCCTGTTCTATTTTCCCCTCTACCCCAAGTATCTCCCTTTACTCTCTGTCCCGTTCTATATTCCCCTCTACCCCGGGTATCTCCCTTTACTCTCTGTCCCCGTTCTATATTCCCCTCTACGCCATATATCTCCCTTTACTCTCTGTGCCTGTTCTGTATTCCCCTTTACCCCGAGTATCTCCCTTTACTCTCTGTGCCTGTTCTGTATTCCCCTTTACCCCTAGTATCTCCCTTTACTCTCTGTCCCGTTCTATATTCCCCCCTACCCCGAGTATCTCCCTTTACTCTCTATCCCTGTCCAATATCCACTCTACCCCAAGTATCTCCCCTTACCGTCTGTCCCCGTTCTATATTCCCCTCTATCCCGGGTATCTCCCTTTACTCTCTGTCCCGTTCTCTATTCCCCTCGAACCCATATATCTCCCTTTACTCTCTGTGCCTGTTCTATTTTCCCCTCTACCCCAAGTATCTCCCTTTACTCTCTGTCCCGTTCTATATTCCCCTCTACCCCGGTTATCTCCCTTTACTCTCTGTCGCCGTTCTATATTCCCCTCTACGCCATATATCTCCCTTTACTCTCTGTGCCTGTTCTGTATTCCCCTTTACTCCGAGTATCTCCCTTTACTCTCTGTGCCTGTTCTGTATTCCCCTTTACCCCGAGTATCTCCCTTTACTCTCTGTCCCGTTCTATATTCCCCCCTACCCCGAGTATCTCCCTTTACTCTCTATCCCTGTCCTATATCCACTCTACCCCAAGTATCTCCCTTTACCGTCTGTCCCCGTTCTATATTGCCCTCTATCCCGGGTATCTCCCTTTACTCTCTATCCCCGTTCTATATTCCCCTCTATGCCGGGTAGCTCCCTTTACTCTCTGTCCCCGTTCTTTATTCCCCTCTACCCCGGTTATCTCCCTTTATTCTCTGTCCCTGTTCTATATTCCTTCTACCCTGTGTATCTCCCTTCATTCCCCTTGTTTCTCTCTGTTGAGTCGGTTTGTTCCCCTTTCCCTGTTTGCACTCTCAGCCCCATTGCTCTGAGTGATGATCCCGCTCTCCCTGTACTTCTCAGTCCTAAACTCACACTCTGTTCTATTTTGTAAATTTCCTCCTCCCTTATCGACTGGTTAACCTGAAATATCCCCTTCACATTACCTTTTAAATCTGTACCATCCTCGGATAAGTATATCATCACCCTTCAGCTGACCAGTGCATTGATTCCAAACACAATCCGTGCTCCTCCAGGACTGGTCCAGGACTGTATGAACTTCACACGGGTCAGTGAGTGCGGAGTCTGTGGCTGAGTGACAGAAATATGTTTAATGTTAATATTAGGTACAGTTAATGTTACACAGCGGCTTATAACCCCGCCCCCCTACCCGAAGCACCAATAGCCTCAGATTCACTCTCCACCCGGGGTGAAAATCCCCCCAAATGAAAGTTGGAAACTTTCCTCCTTCTCTAATCTGCAACTGAGTGTAGATGGTGAGGGACTCGATGGTCAGTGAGAGATATCATGGAGTATCTCAGTCCCCAGGTGAACACTGAGTGTAGATGGTGAGGGACACTCGATGGTCAGTGAGAGATATCATGGGGTAACTCAGTCCCCAGGTGAAATTAGATTAGGACTAACTTTCTCATGTCTGTTCTTCATTAATAATAATATAAAATTATATAATTATATATGAATATTGAATAGATCAACACTGAATCTATAACTAAATTGGAGACTGAATATAAATCGTATTCTAATAATATTTTGTATAAATCCTGTGATGAATATACTCGATAAATACTGAGTGTATTGATATTAAATATAAATAAAGATAAATATTAGATCTGAATGTAAAAATAACCAATAAATGACGATGTGAAATGTAAACAAAGATATAAATGTAAACGATAATTTAAATATACAAATATAAAAAGATAGGAATTAAATTTAAAACCAAATACATTGAGCTAAATATTGGGGAGAAATGTGTAAATATAATTATAATATTTTCAGTATTCTCAGTCTATTTGTGTAAATAAAGAACAAGGAATTCAGTACATATTAAAGATCGAAAACCTTCTCAATTCTCTTCAGGTGAAATCCAGAGTCCAAGAAAGAGGAGAATAAATCATAGAAATCAATAATGTAAATATTTAATACCGATTACAAAGGCACAAATTTTAAATCAAACTAGTCATTAAAAGTATAAGGAATATAAATTGAGGAATTTAAATATAAACTCGATGTTTGAACCTCTCCAATCAGGTGTCCTACCCCTAAAACGGCCCCAATCAAAGTCCCAACTAACATCCTCTGTGACTGTGACCGTGGGAAACTCTCCCTCCTCCTCCTTTTCCACCTGTCTGCAGCCTTTGACACGGTTGACCACACCGATCCTCAGTCCAGACTCGACTATTCCAATGCTCTCCTGGCCGGCCTCCCATCTTCCACCCTCCATAAACTTGAGTTCATCCAGAACTCTGCTGCCCGGATCCTAATTCGCACCAAGTCCCGTTCACCCATCACCCACTGTGCTCGCTGACCTCCACTGGTTTCCAGTCTGCAAACGCCTCTGATGTACAATTTTCATCCTGCTGTTTAAATCCTTTCATGTCCTCACCCCTCCCTATCTTTAAACCTCCTCCAGCAGTACAATCAAACTCTCTCTGTTCCTCTGACTCCTGCCTCTTGTACATCTCCCCCCGACTGCCTTCACCCCACCATTGGCGGCCATGCCTTTAACCACCAAGACCTCAAGTTCTGGAACTCCTTCCCTAAACCTTCACTCCTCTCCATCTCCCTCTCCTCCTATCAAACACTCCTTAAAACACACTCTTGGACCAAACTTTCAGTCACCCCTCCAAACATCTCCTTCTCTGTCACTTCATCCATTTCTTTGGCAAGATCTCTGAAAAGCACCTTGGGAAGTTTTTCCACGTGAAGAGGTTAAATAAACACAACATGTTCTTGTTGTACAACGAGTGAACTTTGTCCGTCATGAAACTTACTTACTCAGGTCACCCAGAATCAGCAACAGAGTCCTCATCTCACTGGCTGATATTGTGGAAAGAAAAACACGGAATTAGTATGTTAGAGCGTTAAAGTGATAGGGGATCAGAGGGAACTTTAAATAGGGAGTGAGACTGGGAATCAGTCCTTATATCTATCTATAGTGCGTGAGATCTACCTCTCTCCCTCACTGGGACCCTAAAGACAGAGGTGAGATCTACCTCTCTCCCTCACTGGGACCCTACAGACAGAGGTGAGATCTGCCTCTCTCTCTCACTGGGACCCTACTGACAGAGGTGAGATCTCCCTCTCTACCTCACTGGGACACTACAGAAAGAGGTGAAATTTACCTCTCTCCCTTATTGGGACCGTACACACAGACGTGAGCTCCACCTCCTTCCATGTCCTCGATAAACACCAATTCCATGACTCCAATCTTTCCCTGTTTCTCTTTTCAATCTCTAATCCCCGATGATTAAACCACATGTGGTCCTGACCTGCCGCCTCTCTCCTCCAGGTCCCTCTCTAGTCGCTCTTTATAGATCACTTTCTGATATTCACACACAGGTCATTACTGAGCCCTGTATTGGGACAGGACCAGCTGCACACCCTTGAATCCATACTTAGTAAGTCACAAACTTCTGAGCATGTTCTAAAAGTCCATTCATACCTGACTGCTCACCAGAGTGTCCGAAGGAGGTGTCGCTGTGTGAGATGGAGTGAGTTCAGTTCACCTCCACCCTCCTCAGTCTCAGGTACGACCTGCTGTGAACGTTGTCGGACTTTGTGATAGCTCATCCACTGCCACCGATCACATTGGAGTCATGTGTGACTGAGGCCAGTGTTGGTTGGCTAAAACATTATTGTTTATTAAAGTTATATGATATTGCAGAATCCATGCAAATTAAAGACATTCTGTAAAAAGGCCTGAGATAAGCAAACAAGTAAATATCTCTCTTGGGCCTTAAGTTACTAGCTGGGCTTTGGTGCTGAAAAATAATTTGTCTTCAGCTACCCAGCATCAAAGATGGAGGGAGATTGGAACTGGGGGGAGGGTCTGAGCAAGTTATGGTCAGTAATAGGTCAGTATTGGGAAATGGGCTGTGTATATTGGAGCATTGATGCTACTGAGTGTTGGAGATAGAATATTCACAGGATAAATCCCTCGCATATCAATAATGAGTCAGTATTGGGGAATGACCTGTGCATATTGGAGTGTTACTGGGCACTGAGTGTTAGAGAGAGAACATTTACAGGATATAAACCTCCCATAACAGTATTGGGTTAGTTTTGGGGAATGGGCTGCATATATTGGATTGTTAATGGGTACTAAGTGTTAGAGAGAGAATATTCACAGGAAACATCCCTCCCATATCAGTAATGGGTCAGTATTGGGGTGATGTCTAGAGGGGATTGTTGGGACAGAGAAACGGGCAGAATGATCCAGGGAGGCAACCGGAAGGACGTCCATGTTTGTTCTCTTCAGCACATCGGAGGGGGGACAATGTCGGCCTGTAAAAAAATGAGCTTGTTTTGTTTGTCAGAGGATGGTCACAGAATGAGCACAATAGATTATTCATATCAGAGGCAGAGATAAGATCTCCCAAAGGCCACAAGTGCACATTTCGCAACACATGCAAACAAGAGTGAGGAGAGAGAGAGAGAGAGAGAGCTGGGAGAATGTTTGACTACACGGGACATTGTGAGGCCCCTGACCAGATGTCAATGTCCCAGACACTGACTGCTGCTCACCCACTGACATTGGGACAGTAAAGTGACTGCGATGGTCTCTGTATTTAAATTTGAAGTCAAGCATCACCGAGGGTGTGTTTATCAAAGCATTAGTGTAATCTTTACAAATGAGGGAGTTACTAATAGACCATTGCCCAATATTGACACCCATATTACTGATATGGGTGGGATTTCTCTCTGATGTGAGTGGGATTTCTCTCTGATATGGGTGGGATTTCTCTCTGATATGGGTGGGATGTCTCTCTCCCTGCGATCCCCTGTCAGACAGTCAGTGCAGTGGGGATTGAAATAATTCTAAATTGAAGCAGTGGGGTGAAAGTGCGGGGAGTCCAGCCCAAGGATTGCCTCAGGTGAATAGCGGATATATTTATTCATTCTCGCGATGTGTCGTCGTTGGCAAGACCGGCATTTATTGCTCGTCCCTAGTTGCCCTGAGAAGGTGATTATGGGCCCTCCTCTTGAACCGCTGGTAGCGGATTGAAACAACTGAGTGGCCACTTCAATGGGCAGTTAAGAGGCGGCCATGTTGGTGTGGGACTGGAGTCACATATAGGCCCAGACCGGGTAAGGACGGTAGGTTTCATTCCCGAAAGGGACATTAATGGGCATTGAGTGTTAGGGAGAGAATATTCCCAGGATAAATCTCTCCCATATCAGGAATACATTGAGGGATTTCAGTTATGTGGAGAGATGGGAGACGCTGGGATTTTTCTCCTCAGAGCAGAGAAGGTTACGGGGAGACCTGATTGAGGTGTTCAAAATCATGAGAGGGTGTGGACAGAGCAAATAGGGAGAGACCTTTTCCTCTGACAAATGGGTCGTTAACCAGAGGTCATCGATTTAAAATAATTGGCAAAAGATCTAGAGGGGAATTGAGGAGAAATGATTTCACACCGGGAGTTGTCATGATCTGGAACGCACTCCTTGAAAGCGGAAGGTGGAAGTAGGTTCCATCGGGACTGTCAAAAGGCAATTGGACATGGACTTGAAGGGGAATAATTTGTAGGGTTACGGGGTCAAAGCTGGGGTGTGGGACCGAATTGGACAGCTGTTTTAAAAAGAGCCAGCACGGGCACGATGGGCCGAACGGCCTCCTTCTTCCCTGTAAGATTCTATTATTCTATTTCAGTATTGGGGAGATGGTCGATCAGCAACTCCCTCAGGTGTACAGATTACACTAATCCTTCGATAAACACACCCTCGGTGATGCTTGAGTTTAAATTTAATTGCTGGGACCATCGCAGTCCCTTTACTGTCCCAATGTTAGTGGGTGAGCAGCAGTCAGTGTCTGGGACATTGACATCTGGTCAGGGGCCTCACAATGTCCCGTGTCTTGCTGAATCAAATGCTCGCCCAGCTCTCTCTCTCTCTCTCTCTCCTCACTCTTGTTTGCATGTGTTGCAAAATGTGCACTTGTGGCCTTTGGCAGATCTTATCTGTGCCTTTGATATGAAGAGTCGATTGTTCTCATTCTGTGACCATCCTCTGAGAAACACGATATCAGGAATGGGTCAGAATTGGGGAATGGGCTGTGTGTTGATTGGAACTTTATTGGGAATTGAGTGCTAGATGCAGAATATTCGCTGGATAAATCCCTCCCACAATTGGTAATGGGTTGAGTGTAATGGAACTTTATATACTAACAGGAGGAGTCCATTCAGCCCCTCGAACCCGCCCTGCCTTTCATATCGATCATGTCTCATCTGTATCTTAACTCCGTCTACCCGCTATGAATCCATATCCCTAAATACCCTCACCCAACAAAAATCGATCAATCTCAGTTTTGACATTTTGACTTGACCCCCAGCCTCAACAGCTTTTTGGGGGAGAGAGTTCCAGATTTCCACTCCCCTTTGTGTGAATAAGTGCTTCCTGACATCACTCCTGAACGGCCGAGCTCTAATTTTAAGGTTCTGCGCCCCCCCACCCACCTTGTTCTGGACTCCCCCCCACCACCAGAGGAAATAGTTTCTCTCCATCTACCCTATCAAATCCTTTAATCATCTTAAACCCCTCTCTTAGATCACCCCTTGATCTTCTGCACTCGAGGAAATACAAGCCTAGTCTGTGCAACCTGTCCTCGTAATTTAACCCTTTTAGCCCCGGTATTATTCTGGTGAATCTGGGCTGCACCCCCTCCAAGGCCAATATATCCTTCCTGAGATGCGGTGCCCAGAACTGAACCCAGTTCTCCAGATGTGGTCTGACCAGAGCGTCATATAACTGGAGCATAACTTCCTCCCTGTGTATTCCAGCCGACTTCAGATAAAGGCCAACATTCCATCAGTCTTATAACTTATTTTCTGTACCTGCCCATTAGTTTTTAGTGATTTCTGTACATGGGCCCCTAAATCATTCTGCTGTCTATCGAGGGCACAAACCTAAAAGGGGTACAGGAACAGAGAAATCTGGGTGTATATGTGCACAAATCGTTGAAGGTGGCAGGGTAGGTTGAGAAAGTGGTTAAAAAAGCAGACGGCATCCTGGGCTTTACAAATAGAGGCCGAGAGTACAAAAGAAAGTAAGTCATGATGAACATTTATAAAACGCTGGTTCGAACACAATTGGATTATTGTGTCCAGTTCTGGGCACGACACTTTTGGAAAGATGTGAAGGCCTTAGAGAGGGTGCAGAAGAGATTTAGTAGAATGATTCCAGGGATGAGGGACTTTAGTTACGGGAATAGACTGGACAATCTGGGGTTGTTCTCCTTGGAACAGAGACGGTTGCGAGGAGATTTGATCTCGGTATTCAAAATCATGAAGGGTCGAGACTGAGTAGATAGAGGGAAATCAATCAGCCTCATGCCAATTTCCAGCACTTGGTCCGTAGCCCTGTGGGTTAAGGCACTTCAGGTGCGCATCCAGGCACTTTTTAAATGAGTTGAGGGTTCCTGCCTCTCCCACCCTCTCAGGCAGTGTGTTGCAGGCACCCACCATCCTCTGGGTGAAAAATTTCTAAATTGAAGGTGTGGGGTGGAAGTAAGAACATAAGAACATAAGAAATAGGAGGAGGAGTAGGCCAATTGGCCCCTCGAGCCTGCTCCGCCATTCAATAAGTTCATGGCTGATCTGATCCGAACCTCAAATCTAAATTCATGTCCAATTTCCTGCCCGCTCCCCGTAACCCCTAATTCCCTTTACTTCTAGGAAACTGTCTATTTCTGTTTTAAATTTATTTAATGATGTAGCTTCCACAACTTCCTGGGGCAGCAAATTCCACAGACCTACTACCCTCTGAGTGAAGAAGTTTCTCCTCATCTCAATTTTGAAAGAGCAGCCACTTATTCTAAGATTATCCCCCCTAGTTCTAGTTTCACCCATCCTTTGGAACATCCTTACCGCATCGACCCGATCAAGCCCCTTCACAATCTTCTATGTTTCAATAAGATCGCATCTCATTCTTCTGAACTCCAATGAGTGGAGTCCCAATCTACTCAACCTCTCCTCATATGTCCGCACCCACATCCCCGGGATTAGCCGAGTGAACCTTCTTTGTACTGCCTCGAGAGCAAGTACGTCTTTTCTTAAGTATGGACACCAAAACTGTATGCTGTATTCCAGGTGCGGTCTCACCAATACCTTATATAACTGCAGCAATACCTCCCTGTTTTTATATTTTATCCCCATGGGAATAAAAGCCAACATTCCGTTGGCCTTCTTGATCACCTGCTGCACCTGCATACTAACTTTTTTATTTTCTTGCACGAGAACCCCCAGATCCCTTTGTACTGCAGTACTTTCCAGTTTCTCGCCATTCAGATAATAACTTGCTCTCTGATTTTTCCCGCCAAAGTGCATAACCTCACATTTTCCAATATTGTATTGCATCTGCCAAATCTCCGCCCAATCACCCAGCCTGTCTATATCCCCTTGTAGTTTTTTTATGTCCTCCTCACTCTCCACTTTCCATCCCTTCTTTGAATCATCTGCAAACTTTGATATGTTACACTCGGTCCCCTCCTCCAAATCGTTAATATAGATTGTAAAGTGTTGGGGACCTACCATCGACCCCTGCGGAACACCACTGGTTACTGGTTGCCAGTCCGAGAATGAACCATTTATCCCAACTCTCTGTTTCCTGTTAGATAACCAATCCTCCACACATGCCAAAATATTACCCCCAATCCAGTGATTCTTTATCTTGAGCAATAATCTTTTATGTGGCACCTTGTCGAATGCCTTCATGAAGTCTAAATACACTACGTCCACTGGTTCCCCTTTATCCACCCTGTACATTATGTCCTCAAAGAACTCAAGCAAATTTGTCAGACATGACTTCCCCTTCATAAAGCCATGCTGACTTTGTCCTATTAAATTATGTTTATCCAAATGTTCCGCTACTGTCTCCTTAATAACAGATTCCAAAATTTTACCCACCCACATGTTAGGCTAACTGGTCTATAATTTCCAGCCTTCTGCCTCCTACTCTTTTAAAATAAGGATGTTACATTAGCAGTTTTCCAATCTGCCGGGACCTTTGCCGAGTCCAGAGAATTTTGGAAAATTATTACCAAAGCATCCACAATCCCTAGTGCCACTTCCCTCAAGACCCTAGGATGTAATTCATCAGGTCCAGGGGATTTATCCGCCTTGAGTCCCATTAATTTACTGAGTACCAATTCCTTAGTGATTTTAATCGGATTTAGCTCCTCCCGCACTGGAGCCCCCTGTTTGTCCAGTGTTGGGATATTCTTAGTGTCCTCTACCATAAAGACTGAAACAAAATATTTGTTCAGCATTTTTGCCATCCCCATGTTTCACACCATTAATTTCCTGGTCTCATCCTCTAACGGACTTACGTTTGCCTTAGCCACCCTTTTTCTTTTTCTCTAACTATAGGAGCTCTTGCTATCTGTTTTTATATTTTTTGCTAATTTACTTTCATAACCTATCTTCACTTTCTTATTCATTCCTTTAGTTACTTTTTGCTGTCTTTTGAAGACTCCTCAATCTTCTATCCTCCCACTAAATTTGGCTACCTTATATGTCCTTGTTTTTAGTCAGATACTAGCCTTAATTTCTTTACTTAGCCACGGATGGCTGTCATTTCTTTTACACCCTTTTTTCCTCAGGGGAATATATATATTTTGAAAGTTGTAAAATAACTCCTTGATTGAACAGCACTGCTCATATACCGTCTTACCCTTTAATCTATTTTCCCAGTCCACTTTAATCAATTCCGTTCACATACCATCATTGTCTCCTTTATTCAAGCTCAGTACGCTTGTTTGAGAACCAACCTTCTCACCCTCTAATTGGATACGGAATGTAAACATGTTATGGTCACTCATTCCAAGGGGATCCTTAACTAGGACATTATTAATTAATCCTGGCTCATTGCACAGGACCAAGTCCAAAGTTGCTTGCCCCCTTGTAGGATCAGTTACATACTGCTCCAGAAATCCATCCCTAATACACTCAATAAACCCTTCCTCAAGGCTGCCCTGCCCAACTTGATTTGTCCAGTTAATATGATAGTTAAAATCCCCCATAATTATAGCTGTTCCCTTATTACATGCCTCGTCTATTTCCTGATTAATACTTCTTCCAGCAGAGTTGCAACTATTAGGAGGCCTATATACTACGCCCACTAGTGTTTTTTCACCATATTATTCCTTATCGCTACCGAAACTGTTTCATTATCCTGATCCTTGTCCAAATGTCGTTTCTCTGTATTATAGTGATTCCTTCCTTTATTAACATAGCCACCCCACCTCCCCTTCCGTCCTGCCTGTCCTTCCTGATTGTTAAATACCCTGGCATATTTGATTCCCAGTCGTTGTCACTCTGCAGCCATGTTTCTGTAATGGCCACAAGATCATACCCATACGTCGTTATTTGTGCCGTTAACTCGTCCATTTTGTTACGAATGCTACGTGCATTCAGATAATGAGCTTTCAAATATGTTTTGTGACACTTAGTTCCTGCTTTTCCCTTTTTTAGCACGTTACCCTTCACTCCATACCTTCTGTCCATTCCTGACACGCTTTCCTCTGTCTCCCTGCTCAGGTTCTCAACCCCCTGCATCAGCTTTGATGCTGGCTTAATCGCCTTACGCCTTCTAGTTTTTATTTTATCTATCGTGCCTAAAGTCACTTTCTTTACGCTGCTCTACGCTTTTCCCTCTCACTTGTTCTTGAACAACTGTTTGTGTTATTTGCATTGTCGATTTCCCCTGGGTCTTCCCCTCTCTTGCTGCTCTCAATATTATTCCCTTCTGACTCCCCGCTCAGGTTCCCATCCCCCTGCCACTCTGGTTTAAACCTTCCCCAACAGCACGAGCAAACACCCCCGCGAGGACATTGGTCCCGGTCCTGCTCGGGTGTAACCCGTCACGCTTGAACAGGTCACACCTTCCCCAGAACCGGTCCCAATGTCCCAGGAATCTAAATCCCTCCCTCCTACACCATCTCTGCAGCCACGCATTCATCCTGTCTATTCTCCTGTTCCTATACTCACGAGCACGTGGCACCGGTAGTAACCCTGAGATCACTACCTTTGAAGTCCTGCTTTTTAATTTATCTCCTAACTCCTTCAATTCACCTTGAATGACGTCATCCCCTTTTTAAACTATATCGTTGGTACCAATATGGACCACGACTACTGGCTGTTCACCCACCCCCTCAAGAATGCCCTGCAGCCGCTCCGTGACATCCTTGACCCGAGCACCAGGGAGGCAACATACCATCCTGGAGTCACGTTGGCGGACGCAGAAACGTCTATCTGTTCCCCTTACAGTGCGGGGAGTCCAGCCCAAGGATTGCCTGACAGGTGAAGAGCGGATATATTTATTCATTCTCGGGATGTGGGCGTCGCTGGCAATGCTGGCATTATTGTCCATGCCTCGTTGCCCTGAGAAGGCGGTGGTGAGCCCTCACCTTAAACATCAGAGGGGAATTAAACGTCATCCAAGTAGGTGTGGGACTGGAGTCATATATCGGCTCAGACCGGGTGTGGACGGCAGCTTTCCTTCCCTAAAGGACATTGGTGAACCAGTTGGGTTTTTACAATCCGACAGTTTCACAGTCACTGTTTCTGAGACCAGCTCTTTATTTTCAACTGGTTTATAAACTGAATTCTATTTTTCAAATGGACATGGGGGGATTTGAACTTTCGTTCTACTAGATCAATAGTTTCGGCTTCTGGATCAATAGTCCAGAGATATAACCATTGTGCTACCGTGCCCTCAGTAACCTCAATCTTACTGCAGCACTGTATTCCTCTGTGTCTTACACTGTGTGTGAAAATGGACAAATGACTTTCCATCTCACTCCCAATTGCCCCTTGTAAAAGGCCTGGTCCCTGATGGTTTCATCGATCTCTGTTATCACCAATTTGCTGATTCCCTGAATCCCCGTGAGTTAACGCCAGGATACAAGGAAGTTGCTCGATCCCAAACTGCACCCATTGTCACTTCTGAGGCTGCCTGATATTCTCATTCCCTGCGACCAACAGATTTGAATGTTGCACCGTGTGTCGGGGATCGGACAATGTCGGCCTTTAAAATGTGGGAGCTTGTTGTGTTCGTCAGAGGATGGTCACAGAATGAGAACAATTGACTCTTCATATCAGAGGCACAGATAAGATCTCCCAAAGGCCACAGATGCACATTTCGCAACACATGCAAACAAGAGTGAGGAGAGAGAGAGAGAGAGCTGGGAGAGTGTTGGAGTAACCAGGACACGGGACATTGTGAGGCCCCTGTCCAGATGGCAATGTCCTAGACACTGACTGCTGCTCACCCACTAATATTGGGACCGTAAAGGGACTGCGATGGTCTCTGTATTTAAATTTAAAGTTAAGAATCACCGAAGGTGTGTTTATCGAAGGATTAGTGTAATCTGTACACCTGAGGGGGTTACTGATAGACCATTGCCCAGTACTGACAGGTTACAGATATGGGTGAGATTTGTCTCTGATATGAATGGGATTTCACTCTGATATGGGTGGGATTTGTCTCTGATATGAGTGGGATTTCTCTCTGTTATGGGTGGGATTTGTCTCTGATATGAATGGGATTTCACTCTGATATGGGTGGGATTTCACTCTGATATGGGTGGGATTTCTGTAAGGTTACTCATATGGGAGGGACTCAACCCACCCATATCAGCGACAAATCCAACCCACATCAGAGATAAATCCCACCCATATCAGAGAGAAATCCCACTCATTTCGGAGAGAAATCGCAACCATATCGGAGAGAAATCCCATCCATATCGGAGAGATATCCCACCCACATCAGAGAGAAATCCCACCCATATCAGAGACAAATCCGAACCACATCAAATACACATCTCACCCATATCAGAGACAAATTTCACCCATATCAGGGAGAAATCCCACCCATATCAGAGACAAATCCCAACTGTGCCAGAGACAAATCCAACCCAAATCAAAAAGAAATCCCACCCATATCAGAAAGAATTCCAACCCATATCAGAGATAAATCCCACCCATATTAGGGAAAAATCCCACCCATGTCAGAGAGAAATCCCAACGAATTTTAGAGACAAATCCGACTGATAACATGGAGAAATCCCACCCGTTTCAGTGAAAAATCCCACCCATATTATAGACAAATCTCACCTATATCAGAGACAAATCCAACCCATATCAGGGAGAAATCCTAACCATATCTGAGCCAAATTCCACTCATATCAGAGAGAAATCCCACCCATTTCAGAGAGAAATCCCACCCATTTCAGAGAGAAATCCCACCCATTTCAGAGAGAAATCCCACCCATTTCAGAGAGAAATCCCACCCATATCAGGGAGAAATCCCACCCATATCAGAGAGAAATCCCACCCATATCAGGGAGAAATCCCACCCATATAAGAGAGAAATCCCACCCATTTCAGAGAGAAATCCCACCCATATCAGAGAGAAATTCCACCCATTTCAGAGAGAAAGCCCACAACAAGCTGCCACTTTTTACAAGCCGATATTGTCCAACCTCCGATGTGCTGTAGACAACAAAGATGGACGTCGTCCCATTTACCTGCCTGGATCATACTGATTCTGCCAATTTCTCAGTCCCAACAATCCCCTCTCGGCATCACCTCAATACTGACCCATTACTGATATGGGAGGGATATATCCTGTGAATATTGTCTCTCCAACACTCAGTACCGATTAACACTTCAATATACACAGCCCATTCCCCAATACTGACCCACTACTTACCATAAATTGCTTAGACCCTCCCCCTTGTTCCAATCTCCCCGCACCCATTAGAGATATTTACTTGTTTGTTTATCTCAGGTCCATTTCATTCAAAGTCTTTAATTTGCATGGATTCTGTCATATTTTGGATCGTCATTAATAGATAATGTTTCAGCCAACCAGCACTGGCCTCAGTCACACATGTCTCCGATGTGATAGGTGGCAGTGAATGAACTGTCACTAAGTCCGACACCGTTCACAGCAGGTCGTACCTGAGACTGCAGAGGATGCAGGTGAACTGAACTCACTCCATCTCACACAGCGACACCTCCTTCGGACACTCTGGTGAGCAGTCAGGTATGAATGGACTTTCAGAACATGCTCAGAAATTTGTGACTTACTAAGTATGGACTCAGGTGTGTGCGGCTTGTCCTGTCCCAATACAGGACTCAGTAATGACCTGTGTGTGAATATTAGAAGGGGGTCTATAAAGGGAGACTAGAGAGGGACCTGGAGGAGAGTGACGGCAGGTCAGGATCACATGTGGTTTAATTACTGGGGGTTTGGAGATTGAAGAGAGAAACAGGGAAAAATTGGAGTCAAGGATTTGGTGTTTATCGAGGACATGGAAGGAGGTGGAGCTCACCTCTGTCTGTAGGTTCCCAGTGAAGGAGAGAGGTAGATTTCACCTTTGTGTGTAGGGTGTCAGTGAGGGAGAGAGGTAGGTCTCACCTACTGTAGATAGATATACCTACTGATTCCCAGTCCCACTCCCTATTTAAAGTTCCCTCTGATTCGCCTATCCCTTTATTGCTCTCTAATACTAATTCCATGTTTTTCTTTCCAGAATAGCATCCAGTGAAATGAGGACTCTGTTGCTGATTCTGGGTTACCTGAGTGAGTAATTTCATTATAAACACAGTTCACTCTTTGTACAACAAGAACAAGTTGTGTTTATTCAACCTCTTCACGGAGAAAAACTTCCCAAGGTGCTTCACAGAGATCTGATCAAAGAAATGGGTGACGTGACAGAGAAGGAGATGTTTGGAGGGGTGACCAAAATTTTGGTCCAGGATTGTGTTCTAAGGAGGGTTTGAAAGGAGGAGAGGGAGGTGGAGAGGGGGAGAGGTTTAGGGAGGGTGTTCCAGAACTTGAGGTCTTGGTGGTTAAAGGCATGGCCGCCAATGGTGGGGTGAATGGTGTGTGGGGGAGATGTACAAGGGGCTGGAGACAGAGGAACAGAGAGAGTTGAATTGTACTGCTGGAGGTGGTTTAAAGATAGGGAGGGGCGAGGATGTGAAAGGATTTAAACAGCAGGATGAAAATTGTACATCAGAGGCGTTTGCAGACTGGGAACCAGTGTAGGTCAGCGAGCACAGTGGGTGATGGGTGAACGGGACTTGGTGCGAGTTAGTTCGGATACGGGCAGCGGAGCTTTGGATGAGCTCAAGTTTACGGAGGGTGGAAGACGGGGTGCCGGCCAAAAGAGCACTAGAATGGTCGAGTCTGGACTGAGGGTCGATGCGGTCAACCGTGTTAAAGGCTGCAGACAGGTGGAGAAGGAAGAGGAGGGAGAGTTCACCACGGTCAGAGTCACAGAGGATGTTAGTTGGAACTTTGATTGGGGCCGTTTCAGGTTTGTGTCAGGGGCGGAAACCTGATTGGAGAGGTTCAAACATGGAGTTTATATTTAAATTTCTCAATTTTTATTCTTTAAACTTTTAATGACGAGTTTGATTTAAAATTTGTGCCTTTGTAATTGGTATTAAATATTTACATTATTGATTTCTATGATTTATTCTCCTCTTTCTTGGACTCTGGGTTTGCCTGAACAGAATTGAGAAAGTTTTCTATCTTTACGATGTCCTGAAATCCTTGTTCGTTATTTACACAAGCAGACTGAGAATATTGTAAATATTATAGTTATATTTACACATTTCTCTCCAATATTTAGCTCAATGTATTTCGTTTTAAATTTAATTCCGATCTTTATATATCTGCATATTTAAATTATCGATTCCATTTATATCTTCGTTTATATTTCCCATTGTCGTTTATTGGTTATTTTTACATTCAGATCTTATACTTCTCTTTAAGATATTTGATATCAATATACTCAGTATTAATAGAGCATATTTATCATAGGATTTATTTAAAATATTATTAAAATACTATTTATATTCAGACTCCAATTTATTTATCGTATCAGTGTTGATCTATTCAATATTCATAGAAAATTATATAATTTTATATTTTTATCAATGAAGAACAGACAACAGAAAGTTGTTCCAAATTTAGTTTCACCTGGGAACTGAGATACCACATGATATCTCTCACTGACCATCGAGTGTCCATCAACATCTACATTCCGTGTTCACCTGGTGACTGAGATAACCCCATGATATCTCTCACTGACCATCGACTGTCCCTCACCATCGACACTCAGTGTGCACATGGGGAGCGAGATACCCCATGATATCTCTCACTGACCATCGACTGTTTCCCACCATCTACACTCAGTGTTCACCTTGGGACTGAGATACCCAATGATATCTCTCACTGACCATCGAGTGTCCCTCACCATCTACACTCAGTGTCCAGCTGGGGACTGCGATACCCCATGATATCTCTCATCGGCACTGACTGTCCCTCACCATCTTAGATATGGTGACCAAACCAGTACACAGTACTCCAGGTGAGGTCTTACCGAAGCCCTGTACAATTGTATTAAGACGTCCTTACTCTTGTACTCCATTCCCCTTGCAATAAAGGCCAACATAGCATTTGCCTTCCTAATTGATTGCTGTACTTGCATACTCACTTTCGGAGTTTCTTGTACCAGGACACCCTTAATCTATCTGAATACCAACATTTAATAGTTTCTCATCAATCAAAAAATATTCTGTTTTCTACTCTTCCGACCAAAGTGAATAACCTCACATTTCCCCACATTATACTCCATCTGTCAACTTATTGAACACTCACTTAATCTGTCTATACCCCTTTGCAGACTCTTTGTGCCCTCCTCACAGATTACTCACCCGGTCACAGGGCATTGTGTGGCTGGGAGGTAACAGTTAATGTAAAACCGCGAGATCTGTCTGTGATGAGTGAGGGAGAGGGTGAGAGTGAGGTAGAGGGTGAGAGTGAGGCAGAGGGTGAGAGTGAGGGAGAGGTTGAGAGTGAGTGAGAGGGTGAGAGTGGGCCCGACATCCCGAGTCGCTGTGTTGATAAAAGTAAAAGAGAGCCCAACTTTGAAGGAGTCGGAACGAAACCTGATTTACAGAATCGCTAGATTCCAGCTTTAAATTTGCTGCTTTTCTATTGGGAGGAAGTGAAGCTGAGGTTATTGGTGCGTTCTGTTATCTGAGAGCTGCTGGTTAATCATGAGAAGGGAGGACTGTCTGTGAGCAGTGAATTAGAGGGGGAGGCTGAGCTGGGAGAGAGATGGAAACCTGGGTGAGAGAAGGAGGGAAGTTTCCAGCTTTCATTTGGAGGATTTTCACCCCGGGCGGAGAGTGAATCTGAGGTTATTGGTGCTTCGGGGGGCACAAGTCATTGTGTAACATTAACTGTACTTAATATTCACGTTCAACATCTTTCTGTCACTCAGCCGCAGACTCCGCACGCACTGACCCGTGTGAAGATCACAAGGTCCTGGACCAGTTCTGGAGGAGCACGGATTGTGTTGAGACTCAATGCACCGCTCAGTTGAAGAGTGATGATAAACTTGTCCGAAGATGGTACAGATTTAAAAGGTATCGTGAAGGGGAAATTTCAGGCAAACCGTTCGATAAGGGAGGAGTTAATGTACAAAACAGAATAGAATGTGAGTGGAGGACTGAGAATCACAGGGAGAGTGGGATCATCAGTCAGAGCAATGGGGCAGGGAGTGGATAAAGGGAAAGGGGAACAAACAGACTCAACAGAGAGAAACAGGGGAATAAAGGGAGATACACAGGGTGGACGGAATATAGAACAGGAACAGAGAGTAAAGGGACACACAGGGGGTAGAGGGAATATAGAACAGGGACAAAGAGTAAAGGGACACACAGGGGGTAGAGGGAATATATAACATGGACAGAGAGTAAAGTGAGATACCATGGGTAGAGGGAATATAGAACAGGGACAGAGAGTAAAGGTACATACCGGGGGTAGAGGGGAATATAGAAGAGGGATAGAGAGTAAACGGACACAGAGGGTAGAGTGAATATAGAACAGGGACAAAGAATAAAGGGACACACAGGGGGTAGAGGGAATATAGAACAGGGACAGAGAGTAAAGGGACATACTGGGGGTAGAGGGGAATATAGAACAGGGATAGAGAGTAAAGGGAGATACCCGGAGTGGACGGGAATATAGAACGGGGGCAGAGAGTAAAGGGAGATACCCGGGGTAAAGGGGAATATAGAATGAGGACAGAGAGTAAAGGGAGTTACACAGGGTAGAGGGGAATATAGAACGGGGACAGAGGGTAAAGGGAGATGCCCAGTGTAGAGGGGAATATAGAACAGGGAAAGAGAGTCAAGGGAGATACCCGTGGTAGAGGGGAATATAGAACGTGGACAGAGAGTAAAGGGTGATACCCGGGGGAAAGGGGAATATAGAATGAGGACAGAGAGAAAAGCGAGATACACAGGGTAGAGGGAATATACAACAGGGACAGAAAGTGAAGGGAGATACCCGGGGTATAGGGAAATATAGAACGGGGACAGAGGGTAAAGGGAGATACCCAAGGTAGAGGGGAATACAGAACGGGGACAGAGATTAATGGGAGATACCAGGGGTAGAGGGGAAAAAGAACGGGGACAGAGATTAAAGGGAGATACAAGGGGTAGAGGGGAATATAGGACGGGGATAGATAGTAAAGGATGGGCCCCAGTTTCGAATACTTTTTTCCCTGATTCCAGTCTCTCTCTCCGTTAATCAGTTCCATCAGTTCAGGTTCTGAATCTGTGATTGTTTTTTTCAGTTCTGGTGGATGGAAGATTCCGGAGACTGTTGTCCCATTCGGTCACTGCTCCACAGAGTCCCCAGGCTGGTTAAATGGTAATTTCAGACTTTTTAATCTCAGATTTACACTCACTGTCCAGCACTGTTCAGATCGCTCACATTCATCAATATTTACAAACCCTCATTTCAGGTTCTCATCCCACCGTGGGACAGGGAGAAGTAACGAGGACAGTTTGTTTTACCAATTATGGTGATCAATGCAGATGGATCCGGAAGATAAAAATTAAAAACTGCACCAGTTACTTCGTTTATGAGTTGGTACCGACAATTGGTCACGTTGCTTATTGTACAGGTACATTGCTGTTTGTAAATGTCCCAGGATGGTGACTCTGGGAAGCCCCCGTGTCATCAACAGAAAAAACAAATTTACTCGAAAGCATTCTTTTTGCAGGAAAACAATGAATAAAGGAACTGAAACACGATGTGAACTTTTCACCAATACTTAAGGACACGGAATCACAGGCTGTTGTCCGTCTCTATCGGAACTCTGTTCCCTGCAGGGACCATGGGTCGCGATAGGCCCCAAGTGTATCAATGGACACCGAACACTCCCTCTTCAGGGCTCACGGGTCGTGATAGGTCCAGAGTGTATCATTGGACACCGCACACTCCCTCTCCAAGGCCCACGGGTCGCGATAGGCCACAGGTCTATCAATGGACACCGCACACTATCTCTTCAGGGCCCACACGTCACTATAGGCCCCAAGTATATCACTGTACAGAGCACACTTCTTCTCCAGGACCCAGTGGTCGCGATAGGCCTCAGGTGTATCACTGGACACCGCACACTACCTCTCCAGGGCTCACGGTTCGTGTTAGGACCCAAATGTATCACCAGAAACCCCACAATGACTCTCCAGGACCTACGGGTCGTGATAGGCCCCAATCTTATCACTGGACACCCCAGACTCCAGGGATATAGTGACTAAGGGGAGTGGGATGTAGTGAATGAGGGGAGACGGATATAGTGATTGAGGGGATAGGGAAGTCGTGAAAGAGGGGAGTGGGATGTAGTGACTGAGGGGAGTGAGGTTTGTGACTAAGGGGAGTCGGATGTCTTGATTGAGGGGAGTGTAAATTAGTCATTGAGGGGAGTTCGATGTAGTGACTGAGGGGAGTGGGATGTAATGACTGACGTGAGTGGATGTCGTGACTGACGAGAGTGGAATACAGTGACTGAGGGGAGTGGGATGTAGTGGCTGAGGTGAGAGGAATGTATTGACGGAGGTGAGTGGGTAGATGTTACTGAGGTGAGTCGGATGTAGTGTCTGAGGGGAGTGGAATGTAGTGACTGTGGGGAGTGGGAGGTAGTGCCTGAGGCGAGTGGAATGCAGTGACTGAGGGGAGTGGGATGCAGTGACTGAAGGAAGTGGGATGCTGTGACTGTAGGGAGTGGGATTTCCTGACTCAGGGGATTGGGATGTAGTGTCTGAGGGGAATGGGATGTCGAGTCTGAGGGGAGTGGGATGAAGTGTCTGAGGGTAGTGGAATGTAGTGACTGAGGGGTGTGGGATGTAGTGACTGAGGGAAGTGGGATGTTGTCAATGTAGGGAATGGGATTTCCTGACTGAAGGGATTGGGAAGTAGTGTCTGAAGGGAATGGGATGTCGAGTCTGAGCGGAGTCAGATGTAGTACCTTGGGGGAGTGGAATGCAGTGTCTGAGTGGTGTGGGATGTAGTGACTGAAGGAAGTGGGATGCTGTGACTGCAGGGAGTGAGATTTCCTGACTGAGGGGATTGGGATGTAGTGTCTGAGGGGAGTTGGATTGAATGATTATGGGTTATATTAAGACCGGTGTCTATCATTCTCCGGGCTCCAGTACCAGCCCGATGTCCTGTCCGTGTCTTCTCCACTCCTGCACTCTCCCATGTTTCTGTCCCTTTATTACAGATCCTGAGACATCCACAAGTCAGGGACCCGAGGAGCAAACGACTCTAGAATCCGCTGAAAGTCCGTCCTCTATCCCAGCGCGATCTTTTATTTTATTCGTTCACGGGATGTGGGCGTCGCTGGCAAGGCCAGCATTTATTGCCCATCCCTAATTGCCCTCGAGAAGGTGGTGGTGAGCCGCCTTCTTGAACCGCTGCAGTCCGTGTGGTGACGGTTCTCCCACAGTGCTGTTGGGAAGGGAGTTCCAGGATTTTGACCCAGCGACAATGAAGGAACGGCGATATATTTCCATGTCGGGATGGTGTGTGACTTGGAGGGGAACGTGCAGGTGGTGTTGTTCCCATGCGCCTGCTGCCCTTGTCCTTCTAGGTGGTAGAGTTCGCGGGTTTGGGAGGTGCTGTCGAAGAAGCCTTGGCGAGTTGCTGCAGTGCATCCTGTGGATGGTGCACACTGCAGCCACAGTGCGCCGGTGGTGAAGGAAGTGAATGTTTAGGGTGGTGGATGGGGTGCCAATCAAGCGGGCTGCTTTATCTTGGATGGTG
The DNA here is from genome assembly GCF_035084215.1 of Heptranchias perlo. NCBI lineage: Eukaryota > Metazoa > Chordata > Chondrichthyes > Hexanchiformes > Hexanchidae > Heptranchias > Heptranchias perlo. The sequence continues at coordinate 11,637,438 of NW_027139453.1, read as the reverse complement.
TCGAGCTTCTTGAGTGTTGTTGGAGCTGCACTCATCCAGGCAAGTGGAGAGTATTCCATCACACTCCTGACTTGTGCCTTGTAGATAGTGGAAAGGCTTTGGGGAGTCAGGAGGTGAGTCACTCGCCGCAGAATACCCAGCCTCTGACCTGCTCTCGTTGCCACAGTATTTCTATGGCTGGTCCAGTTAAGTTTCTGGTCAATGGTGACCCCCAGGATGTTGATGGTGGGGGATTCGGTGATGGTAATGCCGTTGAATGTCAAGGAGAGGTGGTTAGACTCTCTCTTTTTGGAGATTGTCATTGCCTGGCACTTATCTGGCGCGAATGAAACTTGCCACTTATGAGCCCAAGCCTGGATGTTGTCCAGGTCTTCTGCATGCAGGCTCGGACTGCTTCATTATCTGTGGGGTTGCGAATGGAACTGGACACTGTGCAGTCATCAGCGAACATCCCCATTTCTGACCTTATGATGGAGGGAAGGTCATTGATGAAGCAGCTGAAGATGGTTTGGCCAAGGACACTGCCCTGAGGAACTCCTGCAGCAATGCCCTGGGGCTGTGATGACTGGCCTCCAACAACCACTACCATCTTCCTTTGTGCCAGGTATGACTCCAGCCACTGGAGAGTTTTCCCCCTGATTCCCATTGACTTCAATTTTACTAGGGCTCCTTGGTGCCACACTCGGTCAAATGCTGCCTTGATGTCAAGGGCAGTCACTCTCACCTCACCTCTGGAATTCAGCTCTTTTGTCCATGTTTGGACCAAGGCTGTAATGAGGTCTGGAGCCGAGTGGTCCTGGTGGAACCCAAACTGAGCATCGGTGAGCAGGTTATTGGTGAGTAAGTGCCGCTTGATCGCACTGTCGACGACACCTTCCATCACTTTGCTGATGAATGAGAGTAGACTGATGGGGCGGTAATTGGCCGGATTGGATTTGTCCTGCTTTTTGTGGACAGGACATACCTGGGCAATTTTCCACATTGTCGGGTGGATGCCACTGTTGTAGCTGTACTGGAACAGCTTGGCTAGAGGCGCAGCTGGTTCTGGAGCACAAGTCTTCAGCACTAAAGCTGGGATGTTGTCGGGGCCCAAAGCCTTTGCTGTCTCCAGTGCACTCAGCCGTTTCTTGATATCACGTGGAGTGAATCGAATTGGCCGAAGACTGGCTTCCGTGATGGTGGGGATATCGAGAGGAGGCTGAGATGGATTATCCACTCGGCACTTCTGGCAGAAGATGGTTGCAAACGCTTCAGCCTTGTCTTTTGCACTCACGTGCTGGACTCCGCCATCATTGAGAATGGGGATGTTTGCAGAGCCTCCTCCTCCCGTTAGTTGTTTAATTGTCCACCACCATTCACGACTGGATGTGGCAGGACTGCAGAGCTTTGATCTGACCCGTTGGTTGTGGAATCGCTTAGCTCTGCCTATAGCATGTTGCTTCCGCTGTTTAGCATGCATGTAGTCCTGAGTTGTAGCTTCACCAGGTTGGCACCTCATTTTTAGGTACGCCTGGTGCTGCTCCTGGCATGCTCTTCTGCACTCCTCATTGAACCAGGGTTGATCCCCTGGCTTGTTGGTAATGGTAGAGTGAGGAATATGCCGGGCCATGAGGTTACAGATTGTGCTGGAATGCAATTCTGCTGCTGCTGATGGCCCACAGCGCCTCATGGATGCCCAGTTTTGAGCTGCTAGATCTGTTCTGAATCTATCCCATTTAGCACGGTGGTAGTGCCACACAACACGTTGGATGGTGTCCTCAGTGCGAAGACGGGATTTCATCTCCACGAGGACTGTGCGGTGGTCACTCCTACCAATACTGTCATGGACAGATGCATTTGTGACAGGTAGATTGGTGAGGACGAGGTCAAGGAAGTTTTTCCCTCGTGTTGGTTCGCTCACCACCTGCCGCAGGCCCAGTCTAGCAGCTATGTCCATCAGGACTCGGCCAGCTCGGTCAGTGGTGGTGCTACCGAGCCACTCTTGGTGATGGACATTGAAGTCCCCCACCCAGAGTATATTTTCTGCCCTTGCTACCCTCAGTGCTTCCTCCAAGTGGTGTTCAACATGGAGGAGGACTGATGCATCAGCTGAGTGAGGACGGTAGGTGGTAATCAGCAGGAGGTTTCCTTGCCCATGTTTGACCTGATGACATGAGATTTCATGGGGTCCAGAGTCAATCTTGAGGACTACCAGGGTCACTCCCTCCTGAATGTATATCACTGTACCGCCACCTCTGGTGGGTCTGTCATGCCGGTGGGACAGGACATACCCAGGGATGGTGATGGAAGAGTCTGGGACGTTGGCTGAAAGATATGATTCTGTGAGTAAGGCTATGTCAGGCTGTTGCTTGACTAGTCTGTGGGACAGCTCTCAAAATTTTGGCACAAGTCCCCAGATGTTATTAAGGAGGACCTTGCAGGGTCGACTGGGCTTGGTGTTTTGCCGTTGTCGTGTCCGGTGCCTAGTGGTGCGATGCCGGGTGGTCAGGTATCAGTCTTGTGGGTTCATTCAAACAGACTCTTCACCCAATGTGACACCTGAACTTCTCAGTCTCTGAGAATCATCCAGTATCGAACTGAAGGGTGTGGGATGCAGTGAGTGAGGGGAGTGGGATGTAGAGGCTGAGGAGAGTGTGATGTAGTGACTGGCACGTGTGGAATACAGTGATTGAGGGGATTGGGTTGTTGTGACTGAGGGAAATGGGATGTAAGGACTGAGGCTAGTGGGATGTAGTGACTGGCATGTGTGGAATGCAGTGATTGAGGGGATTGGGTTGTTGTGACTGAGGGAAATGGGATGTATTCACTCACGGTAGTGGGATGTAATGCCTGAGAGGAGTGGGATACATTAACTGCGGGGAGTCGGATGTAGTGTCTGAGGTAATTGGGATGTATTGACTGCGGGGAGTTGGATTTCGTGACTGAGGGGAATCGGATTTAGTGTCTGAGGGAAGTGAGAACTGAAGACTGAGAGGATTGGGAAGTCGTGACCGAGGGTAATCGGATGTAGTGACTGAGGGGAGTGGGATTTGGTGACTGAGGGCGGCGGGATGTGGTGAATGAGGAGACTGAGTTTCAGTACCTGAGGTGAGTATGATGTATTGACTGTGCGGACAGCACGGTGTGAGGACAACACAGTGTGCTGAGAGTTCGGTACGTTTGGGAGTTTGGTGAAGTGGGGGAAGGAGGTGCTGCTTTGCCTTGCTTTTCCTGCAGAGCGGCAGTGGACCTGAGAGCGGTGAGCGGCGGGAGAGAGCGAGACCAGAGCGGGGATAAAAACAGCGCGGAGAGAGCAAGAGTCCAGTCGGTGAGCGGCGGGAGAGAGCGAGACCAGAGCGGAGATATAAACAGCGCAGAGAGAGCGAGAGTTCAGTCTGTGAGCGGCGGGAGAGAGCGAGACCAGAGCGGGGATATAAACAGCGCAGAGAGAGCGAGAGTCCAGTTGGTGAGCGGCGGGAGAGAGCGAGACCAGAGCGGAGAAAACAGCGCGGAGAGAGCGAGACCAGAGCTTACTCTGAGAGCGAGACTCTGAGACCAGCGGCAGTTCGGGGTGACGTCACCAGTCAGAAAGTGACGCGGCACAGGGGAGGCAGCTGATTGGTGAGTAGGTTCAGGTGAGTATTTCTACCATTTTACTGTAAGTAAAGTAATAAGAAAGGGAAGATCTGCAGGTTTTATAGCAGATAGTGTTTTTTTTTAGTGAACCTAGGTCCCTAGTATAGTTAACATTTTCTAATTTCAACGTAATTTAAAAGGGGTAACTCAGCTAAGGCAAGTCATGGCAGCAGACCTCGCACCCGTGATATGCTCCTCCTGCAAGATGTGGGAAGTCATGGACACTACCAGTGTCCCTGCCGACCATGTGTGCGGGAAGTGTGTCCACCTGCAGCTACTGACCGATCGTATCTCGGAGCTGGAGCTGCGGGTGGACTCACTGTGGAGCATCCGCGATGCAGAGAAACTCGTGGATAGCACGCTTAGCGAGTTGGTCACACCGCAGGTAAAGGGTATACAGGCAGGAAGTGAATGGGTGACCACCAGGAAGAGTAAGAGATGCAGGCAGGTAGTGCAGGGGTCCCCTGTGGCCATCCCCCTCTCAAACAGATATGCCACTTTGGATGCTGTTGGGGGGGATGACTTATCAGGGGAAGGCAGCAGCAGCCAACTTCCTGGCACCACGGGTAGCTCTGCTGCACAGGCTGGGAGGAAAAAGAGTGGCAGAGCTATAGTGATAGGGGACTCAATTGTAAGGGGAATAGACAGGCGTTTCTGCGGCCGCAACCGAGACTCCAGGATGGTGTGTTGCCTCCCTGGTGCAAGGATCAAGGATGTCTCGGAGCGGCTACAGAACATTTTGGAGGGGGAGGGCGAACAGCCAGCTGTCGTGGTGCACATAGGCACCAACGATATAGGTAAAAAAGGGGATGAGGTCCTAAAAGCAGAAGATAGGGAGTTAGGAGGTAAATTAAAAAATAGGACCTCAAAGGTAGTAATCTCAGGATTGCTGCCAGTGCCACGTGCTAGTCAGAGTAGAAATAGGAGGATATTTCAAATGAATACGTGGCTAGAGGAATGGTGCAAGGGGGAGGGATTCAAATTCCTGGGACACTGGAAACGGTTCTGGGGTAGGTGTGACCAGTACAAACCGGATGGTCTGCACCTGGGCAGGGCCGGGACCGCTGTCCTAGGAGGAGTGTTTGCTAGTGCTGTTGGGGAGGGTTTAAACTAAAGTGGCAGGGGGTTGGGAACCTGAGCAGGGAGAGAGAGGAAAGCGTAACAGGAAGGGACAGAAGGTATGGAGTAATAGGTAAAGTGTTAAAAAAGGAAAAAGCAGGAACTAAGCGTCACAAAACAGATTTGAAAGTTCTTTATCTGAATGCACGTAGCATTCGTAATAAAATGGACGAGTTAACGGCACAAATAACTACGTATGGGTATGATCTTGTGGCCATTACAGAAACATGGCTGCAGGGTGACAACGACTGGGAATTAAATATGCCAGGGTATTTAACAATCAGGAAGGACAGGCAGGAAGGAAGGGGAGGTGGGGTGGCTATGTTAATAAAGGAAGGAATCACTGTAATACAGAGAAATTATATTGGGACAAAGCATCAAGATAATGAAACAGTTTGGGTGGAGATAAGGAATAATAAGGGAAAAAAAACATTAGTGGGCGTAGTATATAGGCCTCCTAATAGTTGCAACTCTGCTGGAAGAAGTATTAATCAGGAGATAGTCGGGGCATGTAATAAGGGAACAGCCATAATTATGGGGGATTTTAATTATCATATTAACTGGACAAATCAAATTGGGCAGAGCAGCCTTGAGGACGAGTTCATTGAGTGCATCAGGGATGGATTTCTTGAGCAGTATGTAACTGATCCTACAAGGGGGCAGGCAACCTTGGACCTGGTCCTGTGTAATGAGTCAGGATTAATTAATAATGTCCTAGTTAAGGATCCCCTTGGAACGAGCGACCACAACATGGTTGAATTCCATATCCAATTAGAGGGTGAGAAGGTTGATTCTCAAACAAGCGTACTGAGCTTGAATAAAGGTGACTATGATGGTATGAGAGCGGAATTGATTAAAGTGGACTGGGAAAATAGATTAAAGGGTAAGACGGTACATGAGCAGTGGTGTTCATTTAGGGAGTTATTTTACAACTTTCAAAATAAATATATTCCACTGAGGAAAAAAGGGTGTAAAACAAATGACAGCCATCCGTGGCTAAGTAAAGAAATCAAGGATAGTATCCGACTAAAAACAAGGACATATAAGGTAGCCAAACTTAGTGGGAGGATAGAAGATTGGGAATTCTTCAAAAGACAGCAAAAAGTAACTAAAGGATTGATAAAGAAAGGGAAGTTAGATTATGAAAAGAAATTAGCAAAAAATATAAAAACAGATAGCAAGAGTTTCTATAGTTATATAATAAGTAAAAGGGTGGCTAAGGCAAACATAGGTCCCTTAGAGGATGAGACCGGGAAATTAATGGTGGGAAACATGGAGATGGCAAAAATGCTGAACAAATATTTTGTTTCAGTCTTTACAGTAGAGGACACTAAGAATATCCCAACACTGGACAAACAGGGGACTCTCGGGGGGGAGGAGCTAAATACGATTAAAATCACTCAGGAGATGGTACTCAGTAAAATAATGGGACTCAAGGCGGATAAATCCCCTGGACCTGATGGCTTCCATCCTAGGGTCTTGAGGGAAGTGGCAGTAGGGATTGTGGATGCTTTGGTGATAGTTTTCCAAAATTCCCTGGACTCAGGAGAGGTCCCGGCAGATTGGAAAACTGCTAATGTAACACCGTTATTTAAAAAGGGTAGTAGGCAGAAGGCTGGAAATTATAGGCCAGTTAGCTTAACATCTGTGGTGGGTAAAATTTTGGAGTCTATTATTAAGGAGACAGTAACGGAATATTTAGATAAGCATAATTTAATAGGACAAAGTCAGCATGGCTTTATGAAGGGGAAGTCATGTCTGACAAATTTGCTTGAGTTCTTCGAGGATATAACGTATAGGGTGGATAAAGGGGAACCAGTGGACATAGTGTATTTAGACTTCCAGAAGGCATTCGACAAGGTGCCACATAAAAGATTATTACTTAAGATAAAAAATCACGGGATTGGGGGTAATATTCTGGCATGGGTGGAGGATTGGTTATCGAACAGGAAGCAGAGAGTTGGGATAAATGGTTCATTTTCGGACTGGCAATCAGTAACCAGTGGTGTTCCACAGGGGTCGGTGCTGGGTCCCCAACTCTTTACAATCTATATTAACGATTTGGAGGAGGGGACCGAGTGCAACATATCAAAATTTGCAGATGATACAAAGATGGGAGGGAAAGTAGAGAGTGAGGAGGACATAAAAAACCTGCAAGGGGATATAGACAGGCTGGGTGAGTGGGCGGAGATTTGGCAGATGCAATATAATATTGGAAAATGTGAGGTTATGCACTTTGGCAGGAAAAATCAGAGAGCAAGTTATTTTCTTAATGGCGAGAGACTGCAAAGTACTGCAGTACAAAGGGATCTGGGGGTCCTAGTGCAAGAAAATCAAAAAAGTTGGTATGCAGGTGCAGCAGGTGATCAAGAAAGCCAACGGAATGTTGGCTTTTGTTGCTAAGGGGATAGAATATAAAAACAAGGAGGTATTGCTGCAGTTAGAAAAGGTATTGGTGAGACCGCACCTGGAATACTGCATACAGTTTTGGTCTCCATACTTAAGAAAATACATACTTGCTCTCGAGGCAGTACAAAGAAGGTTCACTCGGTTAATCCCGGGGATGAGGGGGCGGACATATGAGGAGAGGTTGAGTAGATTGGGACTCTACTCATTGGAGTTCAGAAGAATGAGAGGCGATCTTATTGAAACATATAAGATTGTGAAGGGTCTTGATCGGGTGGATGCAGTAAGGATGTTCCCAAAGATGGGTGAAACTAGAACTAGGGGGCATAATCTTAGAATAAGGGGCTGCTCTTTCAAAACTGAGATGAGGAGAAACTTCTTCACTCAGAGGGTGGGAGGTCTGTGGAATTTGCTGCCCCAGGAAGCTGTGGAAGCTACATCATTAGATAAATTTAAAACAGAAATAGACAGTTTCCTGGAAGTAAAGGGAATTAGGGGTTATGGGGAGCGGGCAGGAAATTGGACATGAAGCTGAGTTCGGATCGGTCAATGCCCTGTGGGTGGCGGAGAGGGCCCAGGGGCTGTGTGGCCGGGTCCTGCTCCGACTTCTTGTGTTCTTTAGATTTGTGGTTGGGATCAGATCAGCCATGATCTTATTGAATGGCGGAGCAGGCTCGAGGGGCCGATTGGCCTACTCCTGCTCCAATTTCTTATGTTCTTATGTTCTTATGGACATAGCACCTTAGGGGAGTGGGATGCAGCGTCTGTCGTGAGTGTGATATTGTGACTGAGGGGAGTGGGATGTAATGACTGAGGGGAGTGTGATGCAGTGACTGAGGGGAGTTCGATGTATTGACTGAGGGGTGTGGGATGCAGTGACTGAGGGGAGTGGGATGTAGTGACTGAGGGACCAGGTTGTAGTGATTGAGAGGTGTGGGATGTAGTGATAGAGAAGAGTGTAATGTAATGATTGAGCGGATTGGGATGCAGTGACTGAGGGGAGTGGGTTGTAGTGACTGATGGGAGTAGGATGTAATGACTGAGGTGAGAGGGCTGTAGAGACTGAGGGTAGTGGGATGTAATGACAGAGGTGAGTGTGACGTAGTGACTGAGTGCAGTGAGATGTAGTGATTGAGGAGATTGTGATGTAGTGACTGAGGGGAGTGGGATTGAATGATTATTTGTTATTTTAAGACCGGTGTCTCCCATTCTCCAGACTCCTGTCCTAGACCGATAAACTGTCCGTGTGTTCTACACTCCTGCACACTCCCATGTTCCTGGCCTTTTATTACAAATGCAGAGTCATCCAAAATTCAGGGACCCGAGGAACAACCGACTCTCGAATTCGCTGAGAGTCCGTCCGCCAACCCAGCGGGGTCTGCAGATCAGTCTTGTGGGATCATTCAAACAGACTCTTCACCAAATATGACTCCTGAAATTCTCAGTCTCTGAGAATCATCCAGCCTCGAACTGAGGGGAGCGGGATGCAGTAACTGAGGGGAATGGAATGTAGAGGCTGACGAGAGTGTGAAGCAGTGACTGAAATGTGTGCGATGTAGCAAATGAGGGGATTGGGGTGTAGTTACTAAGGGCAGTGGGATGTATTGACTGAGAGTAGTGGGTTGCAATGCCTGATGGGAGAGTGATGTATTGAGTGAAGCTTGTGGGATGTAGTGCCTGAGGGGATTGGCATGTAATTACTGAGGTGAGTGGGATGTATTGACAAAGGAGAGTGGGATGTAGTGAATGAGGGGAGTGCGAACTGATTACTGAGAGGGGTGTGAAGTAGTGAATGAGGGGAGTGTGAAGCAGTGACTGAGGGGCTTGGGAAGTCGTGACTATGGCCAGTGGGAGGCAGTGACTGTGGTGAGTTGGATATAGTGACTGAGGTTAGTGGGATGTAGTGACAGAGGGGAGTTGAATGTAGTGACTGAGGGGAGTGGGATGTGGTGTATGAGAGGAGTGGGATGCAGTTTCTGAGTGGAGTGGGATGTAATGACTGAGGGGATTGCGATGTAGTGACTGAATGGAGTGGGATATCGTGACAGAGTGGAGTGGGATTGGATGATTATGGATTATATTAAGACCGGTGTCCACCATTCTCCGGACTCCAGTACCAGCCCAATGACTTTTTCGTGTGTTCACCACTCCTGCACTCTCCCATGTTTCTGTCCCTTTGTTGCAGTTCCAGAGACATCCACAAGTCAGGGACCCGAGGAACAAACGACTTTTGAATCCGCTGAGAGTCCGTCCTCTATCCCAACGGGGTCTGCAGACTCAGGTATCAGTTTTGTGGGTTCATTCAAACAGACTCTTCACCCAATGAGACTCCCGAAATGGTCAGTCCCTGAGAATCATCCAGCCTCGAACTGAAGGGACTGGAATATAGTGACTGAGGGGATTGGGGTGTAGTGAATGTGGGGTTTGGGGTGTAATGACTGAGGGGAGTGGGATGTAATGCCTGAGGGGTTTGGGATGTAGTGACCGAATGGAGTGGGATGTAGTGACTGAGGGGAGTGGGATGGAGAGTCCGAAGCTATTGGGATGTAGTGAATGATGGGATTGGAATGTATAGATTGAGGGGAGTGGGTTGTAGTGACTGAGGGATGTGGGATGTAGTGCCTGAGTGGAGTGGGATGTAGTGATTGAGAAGAGTCGGATGTAGATTCTGAGGGTAGTGGGACGCACAGAGTGAGGAGAGTGGGATGTAATGACTAAGTGGAGTGGGATGTAGTGATTGAGAAGAGTGGGAGGTAGATTCTGAGGGTAGTGGGACGCACAGAGTGAGGAGAGTGGGATGTAATGACTGAGTGGAGTGGGATGTAATGAGTGAGGGGTCTGGGATGCAGTGACTGAGGGGAATGTAATGTGGAGGCTGAAGAGAGTGTGATGTAGTGACTGAAATGTGTGCGATGTAGTGAATGAGGGGATTGCGGTGCAGTGACTAAGGGGAATGGGATGTATTGACTGAGAGTTGTGGGATGCAATGTCTGATGGGAGAGGGATGTATTGAGTGAAGCTAGTGGGATGTAGTACCTGAGGGGATTGGGATGTAATTACTGAGGGGAGTGGGATGTATTGACTAAGGGGAGTGGGATGTAATGATTGAGGGGAGTGGGAAATGATTACTGAGAGGAGTGGGAAGTAGTGACTGAGGGGATTGTGATGAAGTGACTGAGTGGATTGGGAAGCCGTGAATGAGGGCAGTGGGATGTAGCGACTGTGGTGAGTTGTATATGGTGTCTGAGGTTAGTGGGATCTAGTGACAGAGGGGAGTGGAATGTATTGACTGAGGAATGTTGAATGTAGTGACTGAGGGGATTGGGATGCAGTGACTGAGGGAAGTCGAATATGGTGACTGAGGGGATTGGGATGTAGTGACTGAGGTGAGTGGCATGTAGCGACTGAGGGGAGTGGGATGTAGTGTCTGAGGGGAGTTGGATGCAGTTTCTGAGGGGAATAGGAAGTAGTGACTGAGGGGAGTGGCACAGAGTGACTGACCTGAGTGGGATGTAGTGACTGAGTGGAGTTGGATGATGAGTCTGAGGCTAGTGGGATGTAGTGAATGAGGGGATTGGGATGTATTGACTGAGGGGAGTGGTTTGTAGTGACTGAGGGTTGTGGGATGCAGTGCCTGAGTGGAGTTGGATGTGGTGACTGAGAGGTGTGGCATGTAGATTCTGAGGGTAATGGGACGCACAGACTGAGGAGAATGGGATGTAACGACTGAGTGGAATGGGATGTAATGATGGAGGGGTGTGAGATGCAGTGACTGAGGGGAGTGGGATGTATTGTCTGAGGGGACTGGGATGTAGTGATTGAGGGGAGTGGGATGTAGTGATAGAGAAGAGTGTAATGTAGTGATTGAATGGATTGGGTTGCAGTGACTGAGGGGAGTGGGATGTATTGACTGAGGGGAGTGGGATGTAATGACTGAGGTGAGTGGGATGTAGAGACTGAGGGTAGTGGGATGTAATGAGAGAGGTGAGTGGGACGTAGTGACTGAGTGCAGTGGGATGTAATGACTGAGGAGACTGTGATGTAGTGACTGAGGTGAGTGGGATTTAGTGTCTGAGGGGAGTTGGATGCAGTTTCTCGGGGGTGTAGGATGTAGTGATTGAGGGGAGTGGCACGAAGTGACTGACCTGAGTGGGATGTAGTGCCTGAGGGGAGTGCAATGTAGTGACTGAGGGGAGTGGGATGTAATGATGGAGGGGTGTGAAATGCAGTGACTGAGGGGAGTGGGATGTATTGTCTGAGGGGACTGGGACGTAGTGATTGAGGGGAGTGGGATGTCGTTATTGAGGGGATTGGGATGCAGTGACTGAGGGGAGTGGGATGTGGTGTCAGAGGGGAGTGGCATGCAGTTTCTGAGGGGAATTGGGATGTAATGACTGAGGGGAGTGCGATGTCGTGACTGAGGGTAGTGGGATCTGGTGACAAAGGAGAGTGGGATGTAGTGACTGAGGTGATTGGGATGTAGTGACTGATGGGAGTGGATTTTTATGATTATGGATTATATTAAGACCGGTGTCTACTATTCTCCATACTCCAGCAGAAGCCCGATGAACTGTTCGTGTGTTCTCCAATCCTGCACTCTCCCATGTTCCTGTCCCTTTGTTGCAGTTCCAGACACATCCACAAGTCAGGGACCGGAGGAAGAAAGGACTCTGGAATCCACTGAGAGTCCGTCCTCTATCCCAACGGCGTCTGCAGACACAGATATCAGTTTTGTGGATTCATTCAAACAGACTCTTCACCAAATGTGACTCCCGAAATGGTCAATCCCTGAGAATCATCCAGCCTCGAAATGAAGGGAGTGGGATATCGTGACTGAGGGGATTGGGTTGTACTGTATGAGGGGTTTGGGGTGTAGTAACTGAGGGGAGTGGGATGTAATGCCTGAGGGGTTTGGTATGTCGTGACTGAGGCTCGTGGGATGTAGTGAATGAGTGGATTGGGATGTAATGACTGAGGTGAGTGGGTTGTAGTGATTTAGGGATGTGGGATGTAGTACCCGAGTTGTGTGGGATGTAGTGACTGAGAGGAGTGTGGTGTAGAGTCTGAGGGTAGTGGGACGCACAGACTGAGTGGAGTGGGATGTGACGACTGAGTGGAGTGGGATATAATGAGTGAAGGGTGTGGGATGTAGTGAGTGAGGGGAGTGGGTTTTGGTACCTGAGTTGAGTGTGATGTAGTGACTGTGGGGAGTGGCACGCAGTGACTGAAGGGAGTGCGATGCAGTGACTGAGGGGTGCAGGATGCAGCGTCTGTGATGAGTGTGATGTTGTGACCGAGGGTCCTGAGAGGTAGGGAACTGAGGGGAATGTGATACAATGAGTGAGGGGAGTAGGATGCAGTGACTGAGGGGTGTGTGATGTAGTGACTGAGGAGCGTGGTATTTCGTGACTGTTGGGAGTGGGATGTAGTGATTGAGGGGAGTGGGATGTAGTTAGTAGGGGAGTGCGATATAATGACTGAGGGGAGTGGGAATTGGTTACTGAGAGCAGTGGGAAGTAATTACGGAGTGTAATGTGATGTAATGACTAATGGGTTTGGGACGTCGTGACTGAGGGCAGTGGGATGTAGTGACTGTGGTTAGTTGGATATGGTGACTGAGGGGATTGGGATGTAGTGACTGAGGGAAGTCGAATATCGTGACTGATGGGATTGGGATGTCGTGACTGAGAGGAGTGGCATGTCGTGACTGAGGGGAGTGGGATGTAGTGTCTGATTGGAGTTGGATGCAGTTTCTGAGGGTGGTAGAATGTAGTGACTATGGGGAGTGGCACGAAGTGACTGACCTGAGTGGGATGTAGTGACTGAGGGCAGTGGGATGTGGTGCCTGAGAGGAGTGGGATGCAGTTTCTGAGAAGAGTGGGATGCAATGACTGAGTGGATTGGGATATAGTGACTGAGGGGATTGGGATGTCGTGACTGAGGGGAGTTGGATTTTTTGATTATGGGTTATATTAAGACCGATGTCTGCCAATCTCCTGACCCCAGTACCAGCCCGATGACCTGTCCGTGTGTTCTCCACTCCTGCACTCTCCCATGCTTCTGTCCCTTTGTTACAGTTCCAGAGACATCCACAAGTCAGCGACCCGAGGAACAAACCACTCTCGAATCCGTTGAAAGTCCGTCTTCTATCCCAACGGCGTCAGAAGAGTCAGGTATCAGTCTTGTGGGTTCATTCAAACAGACTCTTCACCCAATATGACTCCTGAAATGGTCAGTCCCTGAGAATCATCCAGCCTCGAACTGAAGGGAGTGGGATATAGTGACTGAGGGGATTGGGGTGTAGTGAATGAAGTGTTTGGGGTGTAGTGACTGAGGCGAGTGGGATGTAATGCTTGAGGGGTTTGGTATGTCGTGACTGAGGCGAGTGGGATGTATTGACTGAGGGGCGTGAGATGGTGAGACTGAGGGGAGTGGGATGTAGTGACCGAATGGAGTGGGATGTAGTGACTGAGGGAAGTGGGATGGAGAGTCTGAGGGGAGTGGGATGTAGTGACTGAGGGGAGTGGGATGTAGTGACTGAGGGGAGTGTAATGTCGTGACTGAGGGTAGTGGGATGTGCTGACAGAGGGGAGTGTGATGTAGTGACTGAGGTGATTGGGATGTAGTGACTGAGGAGAGTGGGAATTTTTGATTATGGATTATATTAAGACCGGTGTCTACTATTCTACAGACTCCAGTACCAGCCCGATGACCTGTCCGTGTGTTCTCCACTCCTGCACTCTCCCATGTTTCCGTCCCTTTATTACAGATCCAGAGACATCCACAAGTCAGGGATCCGAGGAAAAAACGACTCTCGAATCCGCTGAGAGTCCGTCCTCTATCACAACGGGGTCGACAGACTCAGGTATCAGTTTTGTGGGTTCATTCAAACAGATTCTGCACTCACTGTTATTCCCGAAATGGTCAGTCCCTGAGAATCATCCAGCGTCGAGGCGAAGGGAGTGTGATATAGTGACTGAGGGGATTGGGGTGTTGTGACTGAGGGGAGTGGGATGTAATGGCTGAGGGGTTTGGTATGTCGTGACTGAGGGGAGTGGGATGTATTGAATGAGGGGCGTGGGATGGAGAGACTGAATGGAGTGGGTTGTAGTGACCGATGGGAGGGGGATGTAGTGATTGTGGGGAGTGGGATGGAGATTCTGAGGCTGGTGGGATGTAGTGAATGAGGAGATTGGGATTTATTGACTGAGTGGAGTGGGTTGTAGTGACTGATGGATTTGGGATGTAGAGCCTGAGTGGAGTGGGATGCAGTGACTGAGAGGAGTGGGATGTGGAGTCTGAGGGTAGTGGGACGCACAGACTGAAGAGAGTGGGATGTAACGACTGAGTGGAGTGGGATGTAATGAGTGAGGGGTGTGGAATGTAGTGGGTGAGGGGAGTTGGTTTTGTTACCTGATTTGAGTGTGATGTATTGACAGTGGGGAGTGGCACGCAGTGACTGAAGGGAGTGCGATGCAGTGACTGAGGGGAGTAGGATGCAGCGTCTGTGGTGAGTGTGATGTTGTGTCTGAGGGACCTGGGATGTCGTGACAGAGGGGAGTGTGATGCAATGAGTGAGGGGAGTAGGATGCAGTGACTGAGGGGTGTGTGACGTAGTGACTGAGGAGCGTGGTATGTAGTGACTGATGGGAGTGGGATGTATTGATTGAGGGGAGTGGGATATAATGCGTGATGGGTGTAGGATGTAGTGAGTGAGGGGAGTTGGTTTTGGTACCTGAGTTGAGTGTGATGTAGTGACTGTGGGGAGTGGCACGCAGTGACTGAAGGGAGTGCGATGCAGTGACTGAGGGGAGTAGGATGCAGCGTCTGTGTTGAGTGTGATGTTGTGACTTAGAGAGCTGTGAGGTAGTGACTGAGGGGAGTGTGATGCAATGAGTGAGAGGAGTAGGATGCAGTGACTGAGGGCTGTGTGACGTAGTGACTGAGGAGCGTGGTATGTAGTGACTGATGATAGGGGGATGTAGTGATTGAGGGGAGTGGGATGTAGTTATGAGGGAAGTGGGATATAGTGACTTAGGGGAGCGGGAACTGATTACTGAGAGGATTGGGAAGTAGTGACTGAGGGGAATGTGATGTAGTGACTGATGGGTTTGGGAAGTCGTGACTGGGGGCAGTGGGATGTAGTGACTGTGGTGAGTTGGATATAGTGACTTAGGTTAGTGGGATTTAGTGATAGAGGGGAGTGGAATGTATTGACTGAGGGGAGTGGAATGTATTGACTGAGGGGAGTTGAATGTAGTGACTGAGGGGATTGGGATGTAGTGACTGAGTGAAGTCGAATATCGTGACTGAGGGGATTGGGATGTAGTGACAGAGCGCAGTGGCATGTAGTGAGTGAGGGGAGTGGGATGTAGTGACTGAGAGGAGTGGGATGTACTGACTGAGAGGAGTGGGAAGTAGAGGCTGAGGGTAGTGGGACGCACAGACTGAGTAGAGTGGCATGTAACGACTGAGTGGAGTGGGATGTAATGCGTGAGGGGTGTGGGATGTAGTGGGTGAGGGGAGTTGGTTTTGGTACCTGATTTGAGTGTGATGTATTGACTGTGGGGAGTGGCACTCAGTGACTGAAG
Source organism: Heptranchias perlo (assembly GCF_035084215.1). Taxonomy (NCBI): domain Eukaryota; kingdom Metazoa; phylum Chordata; class Chondrichthyes; order Hexanchiformes; family Hexanchidae; genus Heptranchias; species Heptranchias perlo. The sequence goes on along the minus strand of NW_027139453.1, from coordinate 11,621,707 downwards.
GGAGTGCGATGCAGTGACTGAGGGGAGTAGGATGCAGCGTCCGTGGTGAGTGTGATGTTGTGTCTGAGGGTCTTGGGAGGTAGTGACTGAGGGGAGTGTGATGCAGTTAGTGAGGGGAGTAGGATGCAGTGACTGAGCGGTGTGTGATGTAGTGACTGAGGAGCGTGGTATGTGGTGACTGTTGGGAGTTGGATGTAGTGATTGAGGGGAGTGTGATGTAGTTATGAGGGGAGTGCGATATAGTTACTGAGAGGAGTGAGAAGCAGTTACTGAGGGGAATGTGATGTAGTGACTGAGGGGATTGGGAAGTCGTGACTGCGGGGATTGGGATGTAATGACTGAGGTGAGTGGGATGAAGAGACAGTGATGAGTGGGATGTAGTGACTGAGGAGAGTGGAATGTAATGATTGAGGGGAGTGTCATGTAGTGACTGAGGGCAGTGGAATGTAGTGACTGAGAGGATTTTTTGTAGTGACTGAGAGAAGAGGGATGTAATGAATGAGTGCAGTGGTATACACTGACCGTGGGGTTTGGTTTTTAGAGACTGAGGGGAGTGGGATATAGTGAATGCGGGGAGTGCCATGCCGTGAATGAGGGTAGTTGGATGTAGTGACTGAGTGGAGTGGAATATAGTGGCTGAGAGGAGTGGGATGAAGTTTCTGAGGGGAGTTGGATGAAGTGATTGCGGGGAGAGACTGACCTGAGTGGGATGTCGTGATGAGGGGAGTGGGATGTCGTGAATGAGGTGAATGGGATTGGAATATTATGGGTCATATTAAGACCGGTGTCTCCCATTCTCCGCACTCCAGTAACAATCCGATGACCTGTTCGTGTGTTCTAAATTCCTGCAATCTTCCTTGTGTATGTCCCTTTATTACAGATCCAGAGACATCCACAAGTCAGGGACCCGAGGAACAAACCACTCGAGAATCCTCTGAGAGACCGTCCAGTATCCCAGCGGGGTCTGCAGACTCAGGTATCAGTCTTGTGGGTTCATTCAAACAGACTCTTCAACCAATGTGACTTCTGAAATGGTCAGTCCCTGAGAATCATCCAGGCTCAAAATGAAGGGTGTGGAATACAGTGACCGAGGACATTGGGGTGTAGTGAATGAGGGGATTGGAGTATAGTGACTGAGGGGAGTGGGATGTAATGCCTGAGGGGTATGGGATGTCGTGACTGTGGGGAGTGGGATGTATTGTTTGGGTGTCATGGGATGTATTGACTGAGGGGCGTGGAATGGAGAGCCAGAGGGGAGTGGGATGTAGTGACCAAAAGGAATGGGATGTAGTGACTGCGGGGAGTGGGGTGGAGAGTCTGAGGCCAGTTGGTTGTAGTGACTGAGGGGCGTGCGATATCGTGACTGAGGGGAGTGGGATTGGATGATTTTGGGCTATATTAAGACCGGTGTCTATCATTCTCCGGACTCCAGTACCAGCCCGATGACCTGTCCGTGTGTTCTCCACTCCTGCACTCTCCCATGTTTCTGTTCCTTTTATTACAGATCCAGAGTCATCAACAATTCAGGGACCCGAGGAACAAACCACTCTAGAGTCCGTTGAGAGTCCGTCCTCTATCCCAACGGGGTCTGCAGACTCAGGTATCAGTCTTGTGGGTTCATTCAAACAGACTCTTCACCCAATGTGACTCCTGAAATGGTCAGTCCCTGAGAAACATCCAGCCTCGAACTGAAAGGAGTGGGATATAGTGACTTAGGGGAGTTGGATGTAGTGATTGAGGGGAGTGGGATGCAGTGACTGAGGGGAGTGTAATGTAGTGACTGAGGGGAGTATGATGCAGTGAGTAAGGGGTATAGGATGTAGTGACTGAGGGGCTTGGGATCTAGTGGCTGAGGTTAGTGGGATGAAGTGATTGAGGGTAGTGGAATGTAGTGACTGACAGTAGTGGGACATAGTGTCTGAGGGGAGTGGGACGCAGTGTCTGAGGGAAATGCGATGTAGAAACTGAGTGGAGTGGGATTTAGTGACAGATGGCAGTGGGATGCAGTGACTGCGTGGACGGGCATGGAGAAACTGAGGGGAGTGCGATGTATTGAAAGAGGTGAGTGGGATGTAGAAACTGATGGGGAGTGAGATGTAGTGATAGAGGAAAAAGGGTTGCAGTGACCAAGGGGAATGGGATGCAGTGACTCAGGCGAGTAGGAATTCGTGTCTGAGGGGAGTGGGATGTAGTGATAGAGGAAAGAAGGTTGTAGTGACTGAGGGGAGCGGAATGTAGTGTCTGAGGGGAGTGGGCTGTAGTGACAGAGGGGAGTCGGATGTATTGACTGACGGGAGTGGGATGTAGCGAGAGAGGGGAGTGGGAAGGGATGACAGAGGGTAATGGGAAGGAGTGACAGAGGGGTGTGGAATGTTGTGGCTGAGGAGAGTGGGATGTAATGACTGAGGGTAGAGAGATGTAGTGACTGAGGGGAGTGGGATGCAGTGCCTGAGGAGAGTGGGATATACAGACTGAGGGGAGTGGGATGTAGTGTCTGAATGGAGTGGGGTATCGTGAATGAGAGGAGTGGGATGTTGTGACTGATGGGAGTGGGATGTCGTGAATGAGAGGAGTGGGATGTTGTGACTGATGGGAGTGGGATGTCGTGAATGAGAGGAGTGGGATGCAGTGAATGAGAGCAGTGGAATGCAGAGTCTGCGGCGAGTGGCATCACGTGACTGCGAGGTGTGGGGTATAGTGACTGAGTGGAGTGGGATGTAGTGAATGAATGGCGTGGGATGCAGTGTCGGAGGGGAGTGGAATGTTTTGACTGACGGGTGTCGGATGTAGTTACTGAGGGATGTGAGATGTAGTGACTGAGTGGAGTGAGATGTCTTGACTGAGGGGATTGGGATTTTGCGACTGAGAGGAGTGGGATGTAGTGACTGAGGGGAGTGACATGTTGAGGCTGAGAGGAGTGGGAATTTGTGAGTGGAGGGAGTGGGATATAGTGACAGACTGGAGTTGGATGTAGTTACTGAATGGCGTGGGATGCGCTGACGGAGGGTAGTGGAATATATTGACTGAGGGTGTGGGATGTCGTGACTGAGGGAAGCGGAATTTTGCGACTGAGAGGAGTGGGATGCAGTAATTGAGAGCAGTGGGTTGTAGTGACTGAGGGGAGTTGCATCCCGTGTCTGAGGTGAGTGGGATATAGGGACTGAGTGGAGTGGGATGTTGTGACTGACGGGTGTGGGATGTAAAGACGGAAAGGAGTGAGTTGTAGTGTCTGAGCGGAGTGGGATGTCGTGACTGAGGGGATACAGTGAATGAGGGGATTGGAATGTATTGAATGTTGGGGGTGGGATGTATTGTTGAGGGGAGTGGGATGTAGTGACTGAGGAGATTGGATGTAGTGTCTGAGGAGAGTGGGATGTAGTGAATGAGGGGAGTGGGATGTAATGACTGAGAGGAGTGGGATGTAGTGTCTGAGGCGAATGGGATGTAGTGACTGAGTGGAGTGGGATGTAGTGAATGAGGGGAGTGTCATGTAGTTTCTGAGGGGAGTGGGATGTAATGACTGAGAGGAATGGGATTTAGTGTCTGAGGCGAATGGGATGTAGTGACTGATGGTTGTGCAATGTAATGACTGACGGGATTGGTATGTCGTGACTGAGGGGAGTGGGTTTTAGTGACTGAGAGGAGTGGGAAATAGTGACTGAGACGAGTGGGATGTAGCGACTGAGGGTTGTGGAATGTAATGACTGAGGGGATTGGTATGTCGTGACTGAGGGGAGTGGGTTTTAGTTACTGAGGGGAGTGCGATATAGTGACTGAGGGGAGTGTCATGTAGTGACTCAGTGGAGTGGGATGTTCAATCTGAGGGGAGTGGCATCCCGTGACTTAGGGGAGTGGGATGTAGTGACTGAGGGTAGTGGGATGCAGTGAACGAGGGGAGTGGAATATATTGACTGATGGGAGTGGGATATAGTGTCTGAGTGGTTTAGGATATAGTGACTGAGTGGAGTGGGATGTAGTGACTTAGAGGAGTGTGTTGCAGTGACTATGGGGAGAGGGATATTGTGACTGATGGGAGTGGGATGTAGTGACTGAATGGAGTGGGATGTAGTGGCTGAGGGGAGTGGGACGCAGTGACTGAGGTGAGTGGAATGTATTGACTGAGGTGAGTGGGATTTAGTGTCTGAGGAGAGTGGGATGCAGTGACTGTGGAGAGTGGAATGTATTGACTGATGGGAGTAAGATTTGTAACTGAGGGGAGTGGGATGTAGTGACTGAATGGAGTAGGATGCAGTGACTGAGTGGAGTGGGATGCAGTGAATGAGGGGAGTGGGATGCAGTGAATGAGGGGAGTGGGATGCAATGACTGAGGGGAGTGGGATGCAATGACTGAGTGGAGTGGGTTGCAGTGCCTGAGGGTAATGCGATTTCTGTTGAGATAAAGACCCTTGACCCGGTGCTATTTCTCCTCCCTCCAGTACCCATGTGACTCTTCTTGCGTTACAGATTCGGGGAGGAAGACAAGTCCGAGACCCGATGATCAGTCGACATCAGCCCGTCTTTTGAATCCGGCAGAGAAGGACCTTTTCAGACCAGGTATCTGTCGTATTCTGGTCGGCACGATCCAATCAGATCCATTCTAGGGTCCGAGCCCAGAACCATTCAGTCCCCGACACAATCCCCCAACATTTAGTGATTAGATCTCCCTGATCTCCTGGTTTATAATCTGACAGCTCAGTGCATGTGATCAGGACAAGTTTCTCACAAATCAACCTAGAAACCCCACCCCCTCCCCTTTACTGTCTTTCGATTGTCTCCCGGGCGGGGCGGGTGAGGTCCTCATTGCCTCATTCAGCTCCCAGAGTAGAAGACCCAGGGTTGACCTGGCGCTCCGACGTTGGCCCCTGCGCTCCTCCACTCCACTCTCCTGTACCCGGTTGGTGTTTCGAACTCTAACTCTGCTCAGGTGGTGGACGGTGTGGCTGAAGACTTATCCTCTCCGTGTTCCAGGAGCGCTGGTCTTGTCGGACGAGGCATGTGAGCAGGTCAGTGCCGAGGTCCAAGTGATGTACTTCGGGAATACCAAACTGGACTCCCCCGAGAAAAAGGAAGCCTATCTCCGTCAGGTGAGGGATTGATTCTTCATTCATTCTCGGGGTATGGGCCTCACTGGGCACGGCTGGCATTGAATGACCACCTGTAATTGGCATTGATTGACCATTTGTAATTGGCATTGATTGACCATCTCTAATTGGCATTGATTGACCATCTCTAATTTGCATTGATTGACCATCTCTAGTTTACATTGATTGACCATCTCTAGTTTACATTGATTGACCATCTCTAGTTTACATTGATTGACCGTCTCTAGTTTACATTGATTGACCGTCTCTCGTTTATATTCATTGACCATCTCTAGTTTACATTAATTGACCATTTCTAGTTTGATTCCCCTCGTGCTATGGGGAGGGGATTCCCCTGGTGTCATGGGGTGGGGCTTCCCCTGGTGTTATGGGGATTGGATTCCCCTGGTTTATGGGGAAGGGAGATGTTTCCTGGGACCTCCTGGTAATGTGCTTTATAACTGTGATCTCTCTATCGTACCTGACTCCTCACCGGTTAATTCTCACCCGTTCCCAGGTACAAGAGTTGCTGAAAGACCATCTCCCCTGCAAGAGATACACGCTGAAGTTTAACGGTGAAGAGGAGGATGTGAATGGGAAGAAGTAACAAATCGGAACCAGGAGAACAGGGAATGTCATTGGGTGGGTGATTCTGGGCCAATGTGTTTAAAAGAGGTGTTCAACGTCTGTTTAAAAATGGTGTTCATTAAGCTGATTTATAAAGAGGTTTTTGTTAAGAAAGGGTTAATCAGACAGTCTTGAAATTGTCGAATGTAACACTGGGGATGGGTTTCTCTTTTACTGTAGTAATGTCAGTTTTTAGCCTTTGTTTCTTCCGTATTGAAGTAAGATTCTTAAATTGTAAGCTCTTCACATCGTGAGAATTATACAGCAAATAGAAGGTCGTAACCACCTGTTTGATGGGAGACGTTAATCGGAGGCTCGGGTAAGAAAGGATTCAGCACAGATACAGGACGGGCAGAAAGATTTCTTTGTGAGGGAGATACAGATTCCATTCATTAGAAGGGAGGACATGAAGCCTTTCATACAACGAGAAGAAGGTGAATTTATGGAGTGCCTTTAACGTTGTAAATCGTCCCAAGGTGCTTCACAGGAAGGATCATCAAACAAAATTTAACACCGAGCCATATAAGGAGATATTAGGACAGGTGACCAAAAGCTTGATCAAAGAGGTAGGTTTTTAGGACAGTCTTCAAGGAGGAGAGCGAGGTAGAGCTTAGGGCCGAGGCAGCTGAAGGCACGGACTCTAATGGTGGAGAGATGGGGATCGGGGGATGAGCAATAGGCCAGAATAGGAGGAGGACAGAGATCTCGAAAGGTTGCACGGGGCTGAAGGAGGTTACAGAGATATGGAGGTGGGGCGAGGGCCATGTAGAGATCTCGGAGGGTTGTAGTGGCTGGAGGAGGTTACAGAGATAGGGAGGGTGGCGAGGGCCATGCAGAGATCTCGGTGGGATGTAGGGGCTGGAGGAGGTTACAGAGATAGGGAGGGGGTGAGGGCCATGCAGAGATCTCGGAGTGTTGTAAGGGCTGGAGGAGGTTACAGAGATAGGGAGGGTGGCGAGGGCCATGCAGAGATCTCTGATGTTTGTAAGGGCTGGAGGAGGTTACAGAGATAGGGAGCGGACCGAGGGCCATGGAGGGATTTCAACATGAGGATGAGGATTTTAAAATCGAGGCGTTGCCGCACCGGGAGCCAATGTAGATGATGATAAGCACCAGCCTGAGAAAGAGCTGCGCCTGGAGCTGGACAGTTAGGGAGTGAGAGTCATGTTAAGGGAGTTCGGGATCTGTACCCAGAATGGACAGAACATCATCAAATCAGCGTTGACTGAAACATAATCCAAGGCACCTCTTGATGTAACTATGAAAACGGAGAATTGTGCTGGAGAAGGGAGAGTAAAAGGTTCAAGAAGTGGGGGTTGAAACCGAGACTTTGGAATTGGATGAAGATTTCATCAACCTGTATACTGAGCTCTGGACTGGAACGTGTTTGAGTTCTCAGGTTAAAACTCGCAGGGTTATATTGTAAGTATTGCTGTAAAGTGGGTGTAATTATTGTCTGCTTAATAAACCTTTGACATTGGACATTTTGGGTATCCTTTTGATTTGAGGATTTAATTAAGGGTGAAACAAACATATTTACCGCCTCAATACCCGGTCTGGGCCTACATCTGACTCCAGTCCCCCACTGCCCGGTCTGGGCATACACCCGACTCCAGTCCCTCAATACCTGGACTGGGCCGACACCTGACTCCAGTCCCTCACTCCTCGGTCTGGGCCTACACGTGACTCCAGTCCCTCACTCCCCGGTCTGGGCCGACACCTGGCTCCAATCCCACACTCCCCGGTCTGGGCCCACACTGACTCCAGTCCCTAACTACATGGTCCTGGGCCTACAACTAACTCCAGATCCTCACTCCCCGGTCTGAGCCTACACCTGACTCCCTTCCCTCACTCCCCGGTCTGGGTCTACACCTGACTCGAGATCCTCACTCCCTGGTCTGTTCCTACACCTGACTCCAGATCCTCACTCCCCGGTCTGAGCCTACACCTGACTGCAGTCCCTTACTACGTGGTTCTGGGCCAATATTTATCCCTCAACCAACATCAATAAATCAGGTTATCTGATCATTATCTCATTGCTATTTGTGGGATCTTGCTGTGCGCAAATTGTCTGCGATGTTTCCCACGTTAAAACAGTGACTTTTCTTCAAAAATACCTCTTTGCGATGCCCTGAGATGGTGAAAGGCGATTTATAAATGCAACTAACCCAGATTCGATAAATTGTGTTTCCCCGTCCGTATCTGCCTTTTCTCAATATAAATGATTCCCGACAACCTTTCTACCGTGGTGCTACTCAGGCTGGTGTCCACATCCCTCTTGGGGGAAAGCATCAAACCATCAACGCCAGATATTAACAACGAAATAGTTGAGAGAAAACAGGGCAGATGTTTTTAACGCAAAGCAACTGGAAGTGATGAATTTTGGTAGGAAGAATGAGGAGAGGCAATATGAAGTAAATGATACAATTCTAAAGGGGCGCAGCAACAGAGAGACCTGGGAGTTTACGTACATAAATATTTAACAGTGGCAGGTCAAGTCAGGACCTCCTGACTCCCCAAAGCCTTTCCACCATCTACAAGGCACAAGTCAGGAGTGTGATGGAATACTCTCCACTTGCCTGGATGAGTGCAACTCCAACCACACCGAGAAGCTCGACACCATCCAAGATAAAGCAGCCCGCTTGCTTGGCACCCCATCCACCACCCTAAACATTCACTCCCTTCACCACCGGCGCACTGTGGCTGCAGTGTGCACCATCCACAGGATGCACTGCAGCATCTCGCCAAGGCTTCTTCGGTAGCACCTCCCAAACCCGCGACCTCTACCACCTAGAAGGACAAGGGCAGCAGGCGCATGGGAACAACACTACCTGCACGTTCCCCTCCAAGTCACACACCATCCCGACTTGGAAATATATCGCCGTTCCTTCATCGTTGCTGGGTCAAAATTCTGGAATCCCTCCCTAACAGCACTGTAGAGAACCATTACCACACGGACTGCAGCGGTTCAAGAAAGCGGCTAACCAACACCTTCTCAATGACAATTAGGGATGGGCAATAAATGCTGGCCACGCCAGCGACGCCCACATCCCATGAACGAATAACAAAAAACTAAAGGCAGCCCGTCCCAGAGATGAGGACTTTGCCCTTTATGGTCTGGAGACATTCGGACTGAGATTGGGGGCTGTGGTCTCGTCTCTGAAGTGAAGCTAGAACCCATGACCTTCTGACTCAGCAGTGAGAGAGCTCTCCACCGAGGCATGGCTGATACCAACGCCCGGGACTATTTCTGCCCCCCACCCTCTGATTCTGCATTGAATTCGGAGGGGGTGGGGATTCATTCTGGACCTGGCCTGGGAGACGGAGACATAGATTCAATATTAGAATTTAATGTGGGCTCTGTTCTCTCTCACTGACATTTGACGATCTGATCTCGCACGGTGCTCATGGGATAATGGAACTGAAACGTGCCCTTTGTTTCCATGAACAGGTCAACAAGACGTTTTCTTCCCCACAGCGCCGATCCCAGGCTGAACGGTTACCGAGAGCGACGGCCAACGCCATGACAACCCTCTCTGCAGATTGACGCAAGGGGTTACCAACCCTCCAGGATTGACCTGAAGTCTCCAGGGATGAAAGGTCAATCTTCAGGACACACCGAGCGACGAACAATACAAGGTAGAGAAACCAGAGGGACGTTGAGAATAAACGGTGTGGTTTTATCCCCTTTGAAAACTTTTGGTTATTAATGTTAAATATATTGGGATTTGTGGGAAGAAAGGGCTGATCGATGGACAGTCAAGATTCATACAATCGGGTAACGAAGGCTCATTTCACTTTCCAATTGGCCGTGGGGAGGTGGGGCGCCGTGACGATTGGTCTGTTGGGCGACAAATCACGGAAGTGTGGGGGCGACTCGGGCCAGGAGGTCATGTGATGAAACCTGGAGCAATACGTCCGCTCACAGCTGGGAGATAGCAGTTGGCACGAAATACTCCCATAGCATGTGGCCCACCTGAAAAATACAGACCAGGGATTGGAAAATACAGGAATCCGTCGCAGGCCCTGGTCTGAGGGATCCTGTAATAGGTACACCACACAGTAAACCAGGGATATATTCAAGTCCCTGGCCTGAGGGATCCTGCAACAGCTGCAGGGCTCAGTTAACCAGGGATACATTCCAGGCCCTGGTCTGATGGATACTGTAATAGGTACACCACACAGTAAACCAGCTATATATTCAAGGCCCTGGTCTGAGGGATCCTGCAACAGCTGCAGGACTCAGTAAACCAGGGATACATTCCAGGCCCTGGTCTGCTGGATCCTGTAACAGGTACATGACTCATTAAACCATGGATAGATTACAGGCCCTGGTCTGAGGGATGCTGCAATAGGTACAGGACTCAGTAAACCAGGGATACATTTCACGCCCTGGTCTGAAGAACTCGATAACAGATTCTGGAGTCAATGAACCAGTGATACATTCCAGGCCCTGATCTGAGGGATCCTGTAACAGGTACAGGACTCAGTAAACCAGGGATACATTCCAGGCCCTGGTCTGAGAGATCCTGTAACAGGTACAGGACTCAGTAAACCAGGGATACATTCCAGGCCCTGATCTGAGGGATCCTGTAACAGGTACAGGACTCAGTAAACCAGGGATACATTCCAGGCCCTGGACTGAGGGATCCTGTAACAGGTACAGGACTCAGTATACCAGGGATACATTCCAGGCCCTGATCTGAGGGATCCTGTAACAGGTACAGGACTCAGTAAACCATGGATGCATTCCAGGCCATGGTCTGAGGGATCCTGTAACAGGTACAGAACTCAGTAAACCAGGGATATATTGCAGGCCCTGGTCTCAAGGACTCGATAACAGATTCTGGAGTCAATAAACCAGGGATACATTCCAGGCCCAGGTCTGAGGGATCCTGTCACAGGTACAAGATTCAGTAAACCATGGATATGTTTCAGGCCCTGGTCTGGGGGATCCTGTAACATGTACAGGACGCAGTAAACCAAGGATACATCCCAGGCCCTGGTCTGAGGGATCCTGTAACAGGTACAGGACTCAGTAAAGCAGAGATACATTCCAGGCCCTGGTCTGTGGAATCCTGTAACAGGTTCAGGACTCAATAAACTATGGATACATTCCAGGCACTCGTCTGAGGGACTCTGTAACAGGTAAAGGACTCAGTAAACCAGGGATATATTCCAGGCCCTGGTCTGAGGGATCCTGTAAAATGTACGTTAATCAGTAAACCAGGGATACATTCCAAGCCGTGGTATGAGGGATCCTGCAACAGTTACAGGACTCAGTAAACCAAGGATCCATTGCAGGCCCTGGTCTAAGGGATACTGTAATAGGTACAAGACTCAGTAAAACTGGGATACATCCCAATCCCTGGACTGGGAGATCCTGTAACAAGTTCAGGACTCAGTAAAGTAAGGATACATTCCTGGCCCTGTTCTAATCGATACTGTAACAGGTAGAAGACTCAGTAAACCAGGGAGACATTCCAGGCCCTGGTCTGAGGGATCCTGTAACAGGTACAGGACTCAGTAAACCAGGGATACATTCCAGGCCCTGCTCTGAGGGATCCTGTAAAAGGTACAGGACTCAGTAAACCAGGGAGACATGCCAGGCCCTGCTCTGAGGGATCCTGTAACAGGTACAGGACTCAGTAAACCAGGGATACATTCCAGGCCCTGGTCTGAAGGATTCTGTAACATGTATAGCCTCAGTCAACCAAGGATACATTCCAGGCCCTGGTCTGAGGGGTCATGTAACCGTTATAGTCCCTGAGGGTTGTAATTAACGTAATTAGTTTTGTTTCATCAAATTCAGTGATTCTGTTTATCAGTCATATTATTTGATGGTTTCAGTCACTAAACTGAATCTGTTGTGATGAGTCCTTTTACAGTAAAGAGTGGAGTTTAGTTTTGGGAGGTGGGTGCAATCCATGTCTGGGACACACTCGTTCTGTGAAATATTGAATCTTGTTCATAAGATTGCGTGTTTGGATTAATGAGGCGAGAGCGAGCGAGAGAGAGAGAGAAATACAGGGAGAGAGAGAAATACAGAGAGCGATAGAGAGAGAGAGAGAGAGAGAGAGAGACAGAGAGAAAAAAGAGAGAAAGAGTAATACAGAGAGACACAGAGAGAAGTAGAGAGAGAGAGACAGAGAGAGAGAAATATTGAGAAATACATAGAGAGACAGAGAGAGAGACGGAAAGAGGGAGACAGAGAGTGATAGATAAACAGGTAAAGAAAGAGAGAGTGAGAGAGAGTGAGAGGGAGGGATAGAGAGAGAGGGAGACTTAGAGACAGAAAAATATTGAAAGAAACAGATAGAGACAAAAAGAGAGACACAGAGAGCGAGAACAGAGAGGGTCACAGAGGAAGAGAAACAGAGAGAGAGACAGAACGAGTGACAGAGAGCAAGAGAGGGGGAGAGTGAAAGAGAGAGAGAGAAAGAAAGGGAGAGAGAGAGAGACAGAGACAGAGAGAGAGAGAGACGCACACAGAGAAAGAGAGAGAGTCAGAGAAAGACAGAGAAAACAGAAAGAGAGAGACAGTCAGAGAGAGATAGATATATATATATAGAGAGAGAGAACGTGAGAGGGAAACATTGATGAACTGAATTAAAACGTGTCTCCAATCTCCCACCACTGATGTTGACCCTTGAAGCACCATCTTGTGCATCTCCCGATCTCACTTTGTTCTGCTCAGCTCCTTCACTCGGCTGATTTCAGCAATTAAACCCAAAATATTCGAGGGTCTCTATCAGAGCTGTTCTAGTCCTCCCTGGTTTTGGGCTCCCACTTTAACTCTGGCCTTTTATTCCCCTATTTAAAGTAGGGAGTTTGTATCTCTGTTCATGAGAATTCTCACTCTTGCTTTTTATGTCCTAACTGCGCTTTTCTAAGTGAAGGTTTTATTTGCACTCAGAGCATGCCAGGGAGTTTTCATAAAACTTCAATTTTTATTAAAATGAGCAGTGAGAAAAAATTGATTGTTGATCCCGACAGACATGGAGATAAGAAAGTCCCTCAGCATTGGGGGTGTGTCTCTGTGTGTGTATCTCTCACTGTGTCTCTGTGTGTCTCTCACTGTGTCTCTGTGTGCGTCTCACTGTGTCTCTGTGTGTGTCTCTCTCATTGTGTCTCTGTGTGTCTCTCACTGTGTCTCTGTGTGTGTCGCTCTCACTGTGTCTCTGTGTGTGCCTCTCTCACTGTGCCCCTGTGTGTGTCTCTCTCACTGTGTCTCTGTGTGTGTATCTCTCACTGTGACTCTGGGCGTCTCTTTCACTATGTCCCTGAGTGTTTGTCTCTCACTGTCTCTGTTTATTTTTCTCTCTCACTGTGTCTCTGTGTGTCTCTCTCACTGTGCCTCTCTCTCTCACTGCGTGTCTCTCTCTCTGTGCCTCTTTCTAACTGTGTCTCTCTCTTTGTCTCTGTGCGTGTGCCTATCTCTCTGTGCTTTTCTTTCTGTCTCTCCCTCTCTCTGTCTCTCCCTCTATGTCCCTCTCTCTCTGTATCTGTATGTGTCGCTATCACTCTCTGTCTCTCTATATATATCTGTGTGTGTGTCTCTCTCTCTGTGTGCCTCTCTCTCTGTCTCACTCTCTCTCTCCCTGTCTCTCTCTCTATCTCTCTCTCTATCTCTCTCTTTCTCACCGTCTCTCTCTCTCTCTCCCTCTCTCTCTCTCTGTGTCCCTATCTCTGTCACTCTGTGTGTGTCTCTCTCTCCCTGTGCCTCTCTCTCTTTCTCACTCTGTGTATCTCTGTGTCTTTCACACTCTCTCTGTGTGTCTCTTTCTGTCTCTCTGTGTCTCTCTCCCTCGCTCTCTCTGTCCCCCTCTCGCTCTGTGCCTCTCTGTCTCTATCTATCGTTCTGTGTCTGTGTGTGAGTGTCTCCCTGTGTGTCTATTTTGCGTGTCTCTCTCTGTGCCTCTCTCTCTGTGCCTCTCTTTTTCTCGCTCTTGCTCTCGCTGTTTCTCTCGGTGTGTTTGTGTCTCTCTCTCTGTTTCTCTTTGTCTCTCTCTGTCTCTCTGTGTGTGCCTCTTTCTCTCTCTGTGCCTCTCTCTTTGTCTGTCTCTCTGTCTTTCTCTCTCTGTGTCCATCTCTGTATGTCTCTCTCTCTCTTTCTCTGTGACTCTATATATCTCTCTCTAACTCTCCACAGTGATCCAGTAACCAAACCATCACCTCATCCCCACAGGAAGTATCTTTGTGTGTGTGTGTCTATATATATATATATATATATATATGTGTGTGTGTGTCTGTGTCTGTGTTTATATTTATATATCTGTGTCTTTCTTTCTCACTGTTTCAGGAATTGTCTGATTTGGAAACAATAAAAGCTGGAACTGTGAGTTTAAAACTGCAGTAATTTTCCCAACAAGGTCTGGAGTTAAAGGTTTCAAATCAGGAAACCAAGTCTGTGATATTTGAGACGTCCCAATACACAGGCGTCTAGTCCCTGGGTAAACCAGTTCACCCGGGCAGCCTGGATTAACATTACAATAGACAGGGTTCCAGAGGGAGAGAGAGAGAGACATCCTAACATAGACAGTGACTCAGCTTGGGGGTTGTCCCCAATACAAAGCCTTTCCCATCCTCCAGTGAAGGGAAGAGGACATCTTTCAGTCTGGTCTTACTATTCAACCTGTGTGTGTTTGTGTGTCTGTGTGTCTCCGTATCTCTCTCTCTATCTGTCTCTCTGTCACTCTCTCTCTCTCTCTCTCTCCCACTGTCTGTGTGTCTCCCTGTCTCTGTTTTTCTTTCACTCTCTGTCTCTCTCCCCCTCTCCCTCTCTCTCACTCTCTGCCTTTCTCCCTCATCTCTCTCACCTCCTCCCTCTCTCTCCCTCTCTCTCTCCCTGTCTGTCTCTGTTTGTGTCTCTCTGTGTGTCTCTCTCTGTCTATCTCTCTCTCTGTCGCCATCTCTCCCTGTCTCCGTCTCTGTCTGTCTCCGTCTCTCTCTCTGACTCTCTGTCTCTGTCCCCCTCTCTCTCCCTCTATCTCTGTCGCCCCCCCCCTCTCTCTCTCCCTCGCTCTCTCTCTCTCCCCCTTTCTCTCTATCTCTCTCTTTCTGTCTCTATCTCTCTCTCACACCCTCTCTCTCTCTGCCTCCCTCCTCCTCTCTCTCTCTCTCTCCCTCGCTCTATCACTCTCCGCTCTCTCTGTCTATCTCTCGCTCTATGTCCCTCTCTCTCTCTCACCCTCTCTCTCTCTCTGTCTCCCCACGCTCTCTCTCTGTCTCCCCTGAAACCTGCCCTCATAATTTAACCCGGTACATTCTGGTGAATCTGCGTTGCATCCTACCTGAGGTGTGGTGCCCATAACTGAACACAGTATTCTCAATGTGGTCTCAGCAGAGCTTTACTTAACTGTAACTTACTTAATTCCCTTTATATTCCAGCCCCTTTAGAGAAAGGCCAACATTCAATTAGCCTTTTAAATTATTTTTTTTTACATGTCCACTGGGTTTTATCTATTTCTGTACTTGGACCCTTTAATCACTCTGCGCCTCCACAGTTCCGAGCTTCTCACCATCGGTCCATTTTTTTGCAGCAGTTCAAGTTTGGTGTTTACTCCCCTCACTGCACCGCTGTCTTTGTGTTAAACACCAGCTGGTGCCATTCTCACTCAGTTCTTATCTTTAACTATAGCGTAACATAAATTTAAGATGAACAATGTTTGTCCCAAAAACTATCCTCTACTGTATTTGGCCTGGAAGCGTTTGACGAGACAGTGTAGAGGGAACATAACTCTGTATCTAACTCGTTCCGTACCTGCCCTGTGAGTGTTGGCAGGACAGTTTAGAGGGAGCTTTACTCGGAATCTAACCCGTAGTTGACCTGCCGTGGGAGTGTTTGATGTGACATTGTAGGGGGAGCATTACTCTGTATCTAACCCTTGCTGTACCTCTCCTGGGAGTGTTTGATGGGACAGTGTAGAGTGAGCTTTACTCTGTTTCTGACCCTTGCTGTATCTGCCTTGGGAGCGTTTGATGGGACAGTGTAGGGGGAGCTTTACTCTGTTTCTGACCCTTGCTGTATCTGCCTTGGGAGCGTTTGATGTGAGAGGTTTACTCTGTATCGAACCCATGCTGTACCTGCCCTCGGAGTGTTTGATGGGACATTGTAGAGTGAGCTTTACTCTGTATCTAACCCTTGCTCTAACTGCCCTGGGAGAGTGTGATGTGAGTGGTTTAATTTTATCTAACCTTTGCTGTACCTGCCCTGGGAGAGTTTGATGTGAGAGGTTTAATGTGTATCTAACCCATGCTGCCCCTCGGCGACATCATTCGAAAATAGAACGTCAGGTTCCACATGTATACTGACGGCACCCTGCTCTACCTCACTACCACCTGTCTCGAGCCTTCCACTGTGATCAATTTGTCACACTGCTTGTCCGACATCCAATATTGGATGTGCAGAAATTTCCTACAAATAAATATTGGATGGATTGATGCCATTACCTTTGGTCCCCACCGCTAACTCCGTTCCATAGATACTGACTCCGTCCCTCTCCCTGGCCACTGTCTGAGGTGGAACCGGACTATTGGCAACCTTGGCGGCCTATTTTACCCTTAGTTGAGCTTCCAACCACATATCCGCTCCATCATCAAGGCCGCCTTTGCCTACCTTTGTACAATCGCCCATCTCCGCCCCTGCCTCATCTGCTGCTCAAACTCTCATCTATGCCTTGGTTATCTCTAGACTTGGCAATTCCAATGATCAACTGGCCGGCCTCCCACCTGCACCCTCCATAAATTAGAACTAATTCAAATCTCTGCTGCCCGTATCCTAACGTACATGAAATCCCATTTTGCCATCACACCTGTGCTCGCTGGACCTACACTGGCTCCCATTCCGTGAACATCACGATTTTAAATTTCTCATCCTTGTGTTCAAATCCCTCCATGGCCTCGCCCCTCCCTATCCCTGTAACCTCCAACATTCCCGACTACCCTCCGAGATCTCTGCATGGCCCTCGCGCCCTCCCTATCTCTGTAACCTCCCCCAGTCCTCCAACCCTCCAACTTGTCTACGCTCTTCCAATTCATCGTCTGGCGCATCCCCGAATTTCATCGCTCCACCACTGGCGGCCGTGCCTTCAGCTGCCTAGGCCCTAAGCTCTGGAAATCCCCAAAACGATCTGCCTCTCGACCTCTCTCTACTCTTTTGCAACGCTGCTTAACATCTACCTCTTTTATTAAGCTTTTAGTCACCTGTTCTAATATATCCTCATTGGACTCTGTATCAAATTCTGTTTGATAATCGCTCCTATGAATCACCTTTGGAGGTTTTACATTGTTAAAGCCACTATATAAAATCAAGTTGTTTTTTATCGTTATATATATGAGCTTTCAAAAGTAATTTTACAAAGTACCACATAACCGGCTTTTTGTAAAATAATAGCACGTGGTACTAAATGGACAGTAGTAATTGGCTATGAGATAGGGGGCAGATTTTATGGTGAACGGATGTTTTTCATATTGGGGAGAAGTATGCAGTGGGGTCTCCCAGGCGTCAGTATTAGGAACATTGCTTTTCTTGTCATGTATAAACGGTCTGGTATATTGAGTAAAATTTCGAACTTTGCGGATGATACAAAACTTGGCAACGCAGTAAATGTTGAGGAGTTTGGTAACAGACTTCAGGAGGACAGAGACAGATGGCAGATACAATTTAATACGGTTAAGTGTGAAGTGATGCACTTTGAAAATAATGTCATTGAATAAAAACAAGGAAGCCATGCTAAACATTTACAAATCACTGGTCAGGCCCCAGCTGGAGTATAGTGTACAATTAGGCACCACATTTTTAGAAGGATGTCAAGACGTTGGAGAGAGTACGAAGGAGGTTTATCAGAATGATACCAGGGATGAGAGACTTCAGGTGCATGGAGAGATTGGAGAAGCTGAGATTGGTCTCCCCAGAGTGAGAAGGTTAAGGGGAGACTTATTACAGGACAGGTTTATCTCGGAAAGGACAGAAGTGAAACTAATATTTGTACTGGACTCACTATGAAAATGCAGTCGATATGTTTATAATTGTCCTCTCTCTCCCTCGTGTGGCCAAAGCGAGAAACAAAGTAGAATTACATCGAATTTACAGCACAGAAACAAGCCATTCGGCGCAACTGGACGAAGCCAGTGTTTATGCTCCACGCGAGCCTCCTCCAACACCTCTTCATCTCATCCTGTCAACATATCCATCTATTCCTTTCTCCCTCATGTGCTCATCTAGATTCCCGTTAAACGCCTCCATGTAATTGGCCTCAACTACTCAATGTGGTAGTAAATTCCATCTTCTAACCTCTGTCTGAGTAACGAAGTGTTACCTCAATTCTTTATTGGATTTATTTGTGCCTATCTTATAATTAGGGTCCCAGTTTTGGACTCTTTCTACAAGAGGAAACATCTTTTCTCCGTCTACCCTAGCAAACCCTTTCATAATTTTTAAGATCACTATTAGGTCACCCCTCATCCTTCTCTTTTCTAGTGAAAAGTGGCCCAGCCTGCTCAGTCTTTCCTGATCGTTTTCACCTCTCAGACACATTACAGTAATGGCCGATTACAGAAAAAAAATGGCAACTAAACAGCAATTTGAACTCGGGACTCTCCGACCGCCCGCGTTCTCGTTCATTTCTATCAACAACTGAGCCGCTCTTCGTTGCTTGGCTGTTTGATTTACAATATCCTGCACCGCCTATCCTCTTGATCCAATGTGTTGCTCCCACTTTCCCATTCAATTTGTTTCAGTTCCTGGTCATCTGATACAAAATAGCTGCGAGCGGAAGGTTTTTAGCCGACAGGAAGGTGATCGGTGGAAGGAATGAAAGCAGAGATTTGACTTCGCCACCAGTGACCAGACGCTCACTTTACCTTTATTTGTCGTTGCATTTGCTCAGAGCGGACTTTGGGGAAAGTGAAGCGAACTTCAGTGACTGTAAAATCCCCAGGGCTGCACCAGGTGAAATTGGCGACAGCTGTATCTGAAAGGTTTAACAGTAAACATCGTTCCCGAGCTTCGGTAAGAGACAGCACAGAATGATTTGTAGCGCTGACTGTCTCTACATTCTCCCGCCCACGGGGATGGTCCTGGAAGTGTCTGCAAGGAGGGGGTGGGGGGTTAAAAAGTATAAAACTTGTTCGAAGAAAAAAATCAGAATAAGTTCAAAATCTAAACTTGTTCCACACGGGAGCTGGGAAAGGCCCCTCGACCTTTCGGCGGATCAACAACTGTAAGCTGAGTAATTTCACCCGTTCCACTGTGAGACCAGGTAGCATTCTGAATTCTCCCTGCGCCACACTTCAAACCGATGAATACCTGCTTCAGGAAAAGAAGAATTGTGTGTTTGATTCTTCAGATTTAATGATCTCGTAATGGTTCTCTTGACACCTCAGCTGTCACCAATGTCGCCCTTTCCCTCCTATAAACAAGTAAACTCGCACCTGCTATTGCAACACGGTCGGCCAGAGGAACCCAAGTGCCCACATGGGAACGCTAATACGTCGATGCGTTATAGAACATACCAGTTGCACCTTGAACTCCGTCGAAATTTTCAGAAGTAAAAAGTTCATCTGCTCGAACTGAGAACGCCCGTATTTCATAAAGGACCGGGCAATGATCGATTGCGCCACTAGAGATCAAATTATCTGTTCATATGCTTGTAAATACCCTGAGCATTGTCCTTAATATACCGCACACGTTTTTATGGTTTTCCCTTTTTACACCTCTTAAGATTTTTTTTAGTTTCAGCACCACAATAAACAACACTTCACTGTGAAATTTGCTTAATTAGTTCTTCAGTGTCAGAGCGAGAATTGTCTGAACCCGAATTCATTTAACGTAACAAACACAAGCATACAATTTCATCCGTGTATTAACGCACTAATGGACACTCAAAGATAAACACAGCCAGAAACGCAGGCAGTATCTGCTTCACCATCATCTCATCTTCTCAAGGACAATTAGGGATGGGCAATAAATGCTGGACTCGCCAGCGACGCCCACATCCCAAGAACGAATAGAAAAATTGAAATAAATATGTACGATCTGATAGCCATTACAGAGATATGGCTGCAATATGACAAAGGCTGGAACCTGAATATTCTAAGGTATTGACATTTCAGAATAATAGGAAGCTAGGAAAAGAAGAGGGATAGCTCCGTTAACTAAGGATAACATGATTATAATAGAGAGAAATGACCTTAGTTCTAATGACCAAGATGTAGAATCAGTTTGGTAGAGATAAGAAATAGTAAAGGCAAGAAGTCACTTGAGGGATTAGTTTATTGTCCCCCTAACAGTAACCACACTGTAGGACAGGGTATACAGGAAGAAATAATGTGTGCTTGTGAGAAAGGAACAGCGATAATAAGGGGAGGTTTTAACCTATATATAGATTGCAAGAATCTGATTGACAAAGGTAGCCTGGAAGATGAGTTCACAGAGTGCTTTCGGGACAGTTTCGTAGAGCAGCACGTTCTAAAGCCAACCAGAGAGCAGGCTATTCTTGATATGGTAATGTGTAATGGGACAGGATTAATTAATGACCTCAGTTCAAAGGAGCAGCTAGGTAGCAGTGATCACAATAAGATTTAATTACCCGTTAAGTTTGAGGGAAAGAACTGTAAGTCTAAGACTAATGCTTTAAACTTAAATAAGGGCAATTATGAGGGCATGATGTCAGAGCTGGCTGAAGTGAACTGATAACTTAGGTTAAGGGATATGCCAGTAGAGATGCAGTGGCAGATATTTAATGAGATATTTCATAACACTCAGCAAAGATACACATTCCAGTGAAAAAGAAAGACTCTAGGGGAAGGACGTACCATCCGTGGTTAACTAAGGAAGTTAAAGATAGTATCAAATTGAACGAAAATACATAAATTCCGCGAAGATTAGTGGCAGGTCAGAAGATTGGACAGAATATAAAAAACAGCACAGAATGACTCAAAGAATAATAAGAAGCGAGAAATTATAGTACGAGAGAAATCTAGCTAGGAATATAAAAATAGATAGCAAGAGTTTCTACTGGTATTTAAAAAGGAAAAGACTAAGTAAAGTGAGCGTTGCTCCTCTGGAGAGAGTCTGGGGAATTAATAATGGAGAATAAAGAAATGGCGGATGAATTGAACAGATATTTTGCGTCCGTCTTCACTGTCGAGGATACAAATAACTTGCCAGAAATAATTGTAAATCAAGCGGTAAAAGGCAGGGAGGAACTTAAAACATTTACAATCACCAGCGAAAGGGTATTGAAAAAAATATTATAACTAAAAGCTGACAAGTCTCCAGGTCCTGACAGACTTCATTCCAGGGTCTGAAAACAAGTTGATGCAGAGATAGTAGATGCATTAATGTTAATTTTCCAAAATTCCCTCGATTCTGGAAGGGTCCCATCAGATTGGAAAATGACGAATGTAACTCCTCCATCCAAGAAAGGAGGGAGACAGAAAACAGGAAACTACAGACCAGTTAGATTAACATTTGTAACAGGTAATATGCTAGAATCTATTATTAAGAAGGTTATAGCGTGGCAGTAAGAACATCTCAATGCAATCAGGCAGAGTCAACACGGTTTTGTAAAAGCAAAATCGTGTTTGACTAATTTATTAGAGTTTTTTGAGGAATCAACAAGCAACGTAGATAAAGGGGATCCAGTTGATATGGTGACTTGGATTTCCAGAAGGCTTTTGACAAGGTGCCAGATCAAAGGCTACGACACAAAATAAGAGCTCATGGTGTAGGGGGTAATATATTAGCATGGATAAAGGATTGGGTAGCTAACAGGAAACAGGGAGCAGGCATAAATGGGTCATTTTCAGTTTGGCAAAATGCAACGAGTGGAGTGCCACTGGGATCAGTTCTGTGGCCTCAACGATTTACATGTTATATCAATGACTTGGATGAAGGGACTGAATATATGGTTGCGAAATTTGCTGATGAGAGAAAGGTAGGTAGGAAAGTAAATTGTGAAGAGGACATAAGGAGTCTGCAAAGGGATATGGATAGGCTAAGTGAGTGGGCAAAAATTTAGCAGGTGCAGTAATGTGGGAAAATGTCAACTTGTCCACTTTGGCAGGAGGAATAGAAAAGCAAAACATTATTTAAATGGAGAGAGATTGCAGATTTCTGAGATACACAGGGATCTGGGTGTCCTAGTACATGAATCAGAAATAGTTAGTATGCAGGCACAGTAATTGATTAGGAAGACAAATGGAATGATGTTATTTATTGCAAGGGGAATAGAATATAAAAGGAGAGATGTTTTGCTCCAGTTGTGCAGGGCATTGGTGAGACGACATCTTGAATAATGTGTGCAGATTTGTGCTCCTTATTTAAGAGAGGACATAATTGCTTTAGAGGCGGTTCAGGGAAGGATCACTCGACTGATTCCTGGGATGAGGGGGTTATCTTGTGAGGAAAGGTTGGAAAACTTAGGCCTGTAAACACGGGAGTTTAGAAGAATGAAAGGTGATCTTATTGAAATACATGAGATCCTGAAGGGACAAGAATGTGTAGATGCTGAAAGAATGTTTCCCATTGTGGTCGAGACTAGAAATGGGGCCACACTTTAAACATAAAGGGTCGCCCATTTAAGACGGAGATGAGGAGAATCTTTTACTCTCAGAGGGTCGTGAGTCTGTGGAACTTCCTTCCCCAGAGTGCGGTGGAAGCAGTGTCATTGAATGTTTTTTTAAGGCGGAGTTATATAGATTCCTGATTAACAAGGGAGTCAAAGGTAACAGTAGGTAGACGGAAAAGTAGGGTTGAGGTCAAAATCAGATCAGCCATGATCTTATCAAATGGCAGAGCAGGCTTTTGGGACGAATGGTCTACTCTTGCTCTTGTTGTTATGTTCGTATGACAGTCCGAATTGCCTCCTTCTATGCTGTGTCATTGTGTGATTCTATGATTTTACGATGAATAATCAGCATGGAAAATGAAAGAGATCTGTGAGACCTGATTTACAATAAATTGAAGCTGTCGCAACAATGCTCGGTGACAGTGAATAAAGCAAATATGTTGGGATCTGTTAAATGGTCAACATTGAGCTGAAATAGTGAGGTCACACTGTCACTTCATAAATCCTTGCTGCTGGTGCACTTAGAATACTGTGTACAGTACTGGTCACCACTGTAGGAAAGTGATATTCAAGCAATTGAGTGGATACAGAAGAGAGCAAAGAGAACGAGTGAGCGGATGGAGAGGTTTGGTTATGAGAAGCGCTTCAGTAAAGTGGACATGTTATTAGTGGGAAAGAGAAGGTTGAGAGCTTATATGATTTCAGTTTTTAGATTCTAAATGGACCTGATAATGTGGACCATGATAAGCTATTTCACCTTGTCCAGACCCGTAGTACCAGAGGACATGGCCTGCGCTTGAAGGGTGGTAAATTCAAAACTAACCTGCAGAAATTATATTACAGTGTGCGAGTGGTACATCTATGGAACAGAAACAATATGGAGACGTTGGAAGCAGTCAGCATTGATTCATGCAAAAGCAAATTAAACAGATATCGTTCAGAAATTAGTATTTTGGGGTACAGTATGTGAATACTTTGAGACGTCACATGCGGTAAGTGCAGCACATTTAGGGTGAAAAGTTCCCAAATCTCTCCACCAGTATGGTTTTCCCCGTGTCATTTCTGGGTCTGTTGTAAACTAATTGATGGAGATTGATTGCAAAAATCCTTTATTATCTCTCAGGATGGTAGAAGGGCAAGTGATGGACCTTGCTCTCTTGTCGTTCTGTAATTCTTAGTGTCTTTTGGTATCACCCTGCAAGCCCGCGACTTTCATATTTATTTTCCATTCTTTCCAAAGTTACTGAGATTATATTCTGGTCATTGTAGCGTTAGATTATACCTTTCTGCCGTGCCTGTAAACATTATTGGTGTAGCAGCGGTAATTGTAACCTGTTTGTTCAATGATCTGATTAATATCAGTCACCATGGAATAAAATTCTCCCAGGAGAGGTTTACTCTACAATAAAAAAGGCGTTTAATTCATCATCTCAGCTCAAAGTGTGAGGAGAGCATCGCCTCCAGCATCAACTGGAATCATCAGCCCACCAACAAACTAAAATAATGGATTCGTTCCTCATAATAAAATATCTGATACTCTGGACACTTTACGATATCCAAAAGATTTACTATCCCGTCCTCGCTGCTGTTGGTGTTCCTGGTAAGTCCTGTTATTCAGCTATTAATTCTGCAAACCATGATTAATTGTATTACTGTTCTGTTATTTACTATCCCTCGTCGCAGCATTTGTTGTTCCTGGTAGGGCTTCATATCCAGCAATTCATTCTATAAATCATGTTTCATTGTATTTCTGTACTTGTTATTTAATAACAACTCCTCGCTGCTTTTTGTGTTCCTGGAAAGTCTCTATAACCTGTTATTCATTCTGTGACCTCTGTACAACTGTATTACTCATATTGTAATGTACATCACGATATCCAGAGAAACGGTTAAATCAGTGCGCTTCT
Organism: Heptranchias perlo; assembly: GCF_035084215.1. Lineage (NCBI taxonomy): Eukaryota > Metazoa > Chordata > Chondrichthyes > Hexanchiformes > Hexanchidae > Heptranchias > Heptranchias perlo. The sequence goes on along the minus strand of NW_027139453.1, from coordinate 11,597,518 downwards.
CTCACTGTGTTTGGTATAAAACCGCGCTCCTCTTACTGTGTTTGGTATAATCCCGCGCTCCTCTTACTGTGTTTGGTATAATACCGCGCTCCTCTTACTGTGTTTGGTATAATACCGCGCTCCTCTTACTGTGTTTGGTATAATCCCGCGCTCCTCTTACTGTGTTTGGTATAATACCGCGCTCTCTTATTGTGTTTGGTATAATCCCGCGCTCCTCTTACTGTGATTGTATAATACCGCGCTCCTCTTACTGTGATTGGTTTATTACCGCGCTCCTCTCACTGTGTTTCGTACAATCCCGCGCTCCTTTTACTCTGGTAGAATACCGCACTCCTCTTACTGTTTCCAGAACAATATCGCGCTCCTCTTACTGCGTTCGATATAATACCGCGCTCCTCTTTGTGTGTCTGGTAAGTACCGCGCTCCTCTTACTGTGCTTCATATAATACCGCTCTCCTCTAACTGTGTTTGGTACAATACCGCGCTCCTCTTACTGGGTTTGGTATAATACTGCGCCCCTTACTGTGATTGGTAAAATACCGCGCTCCTCTTAATGTGATTGGTAGAATACCGCGCTCCTCTAACTGTGATTGGTATAATACTGAACTCCTCATGCTGTGATTGGTATAATACCGCTCTTCTCTTACTGTGATTGGTTTATTACCGCGCTCCTCTTACTGTGATTGGTATAATACCGCGCTCCTCTTACTGTTTCCAGAACAATATCGCGCTCCTCTTACTGCGTTCGATATAATACCGCGCTCCTCTTTGTGTTTTGGTGAGAACCTCGCTCCTCTTACTGTATTTCATATAATACCGCGCTGCTCTTACTGTGATTGGTATAATACCGCGCTCCTCTCAATGTGATTGGTATAATACCGCGCTCCTCTCAATGTGATTGGTATAATACCGCGCTGCTCTTACTGTGATTGGTATAATACCGCGATACTCTCAATGTGATTGGTGTAATACCGCGCTGCTCTTACTGTGATTGGTATAATACCGCTCTCCTCTTAATGTGTTTGGTATAATACCGCGCTGCTCTTACTGTGTTTGGTGTAATACCGCGCTTCTCTTACTGTATTTGGTAAAATAAAGCGCCGATCTTGCTGTGTTTTGTTTAATACCGCGCTCCTCTGACTGTATTTTGTAAAATACCGCGCTGATCTTCCTGTGTTTTGTGTAATACCGCGCTCCTCTTACTGGATTTTGGTAAAATACCGCGCTGATCTTCCTGTGTTTTGTGTAATACCGCGCTCCTCTTACTGTATTTGGTAAAATACCGCGCTGATCTTCCTGTGTTTTGTGTAATACCGCGCTCCTCTTACTGTATTTGGTAAAATACCGCGCTGATCTTCCTGTATTTTGTGTAATACCGCCCTCCTTTTACTGTGTTTGGTAAAATACCGCGCTGATCTTCCTTTGTTTTGTGTAATACAGCGCTTCCTTGCTGCGATTACGGACAGTCACACATTCACTTGTCTCAGCTGAATGAAAAGTCCGCCCTTATTTCGCGCTGTTTGCTCGACGTCATTCAAATACTCTTTGAGGTTCCAAAATCAGCAATTTCAGTGAACGATTCCCTGCCTTCTTCAGATTGCTCTCTTTGGTCTCCACTGAACACTCTGTCAGTTCACAAATTCTTAGCATTAGTTTGCCAGGGACCTTTAACTCTATCTCCATGTGGTTCGGGTTGTGGGAGGAATAATTCAGTTCCCGTCAGCTGCCTCACTTCTCCCTATCTCCCTCACTGCACCAGTGTCACTGCCCTCGGATGCTGAGGACAGAAATGCAAGTGCAACATGTATCAGGATCAATTCTTCATTTTATTATATTGCAGTGGATCTATCTCCAATCATTGCTGTGAAATAACCATTTACTCCCAGACCAGTCTTACAAGGTTCAAAGAATCGATCAACGAGTCTCAACCTGAATATCTACCATCTCCTGCTATTCCGCAATACAAATGAGTTCACTTCATGTGTTCCTGTTTAATATATGGATATGTAACCACACGATTCGTACTGGACTGCGATGAATCATAAACTAAATTCATGTTTTATTTTACCACATTCCCTGTTTCAATTCATGAAACGATTTGGTGATCACCAACAGATAAAAACAAAAAACCCAGCGCTGCTCCTGTGTTCAGATCTTTAATGTTTAATGTTGTCAGACTGTTTGATATAACTGAACATTCTTAAAAACGTCATTTGTAATATAACTGGACAGTCGGTCTTTGAAATGAATTAAAATTTGCATATTGCACACACTGGATGTGAAGTTTCTGATTTTATAAATAATTCCATCACTGGTTGAAGTTACTGCAATCGATCGACATAAAGTCCGAAGTAGTTGCTCTACTGTCCGTGCCTCATGACCCCATGCACTTTGCAAAGCAACCGTTCCACACCACATTGGTACATGGCGGAGTTCCAATGTGCTTATGATTTTGTCTCCCCTTTAAACTCCAGAAATGTTTGCCTTGTCTGTTTCAGATTGATATCCAATTGACTCTCTGGTCTGTTTCTCCCATAGAAAGTTTCTCTTGCCCAAATATCACAGTCTAATTCGGAGCACGACCATCAAACTTATAAAGAGTTCCTTAAAATGTTGATACTACTGATTTCATCAGCGCTGTCCAATGATCCTGCGTGGACTCCATGGAATCAGACGACACGTGATATTGACTTCCATTTCCCTATTTAACAAACATTTTACTGGAGCAGTGAGAGGAAATATATTTATCATATTTAATTAAGATACAACAGCCAATTGGATAAAGCTGAAGGGGAAAAAATCCAGAATTAAGGGGGAATAGTGGAAATTGGGCTTCTTGGAAGGCGCATTCAGAGAGCTGGCAGCAGCACGATGGGCTGAAATGCCTCATTCTGTGCTTCAGGATTCTGAGATTCGATGATTTAGTGTTCTTGAGATTCTATGATTTTATGATTCTATGATATTGTGATTCTGTGATTCTATGATTCTATGACTATTTCTGTCACACGGGCACCTTTGTTCTGAGAGTTTACTGTAATTTGCTTGTCTTCCGCTGAATTGCAGTTAACTGAATGACGATCATTGTCCTGTCTCGTGGAAAGTGCGGACTCTCCAAATGTGTCACTCGCTACCTGGTGGCCATGGCAGCGGCGGATCTACTGGTCGTTATCATTGATCTGATACTGAGGCAGATCCCCATTACTTATCGTTCACAGTTCACTTTTCTATACCACATTGACGTGTGTAATATCCACGCCGTCCTGCTTTATGCAGTCACAGACTGTTCTGTCTGGTTCACCGTCACGTTCACCTTCCATCGATTTGTGGCCATTTGTTGCCAGAAGCTGAAAGCTAAATATTGCACCGAGAAAACGGCGGCTGTGGTTTTAGGAACAGTGACTGTGCTATTCTGTTTAAATAATATTTTTTGGTACTTTTTCTATAACGGTGATTATATGTTATCCAATGCCCCCTGGTTCTGTGGTGTGACAAGCGGTGCTCTATTCTCGCAGATGTGGACAGGCATTGAATTCCTTCATTATCTTCTAACTCCAGGTGTCCCATTTGTCCTGATTCTGCTGCTCAATGCTTTGACTGTCAAACATATTTTAGTGGCCAGCAGAGCCCGCAGGAGACTCCGGGGTCACAGCAATAGGGAGAGCCCCAGTGACCCAGAGATGGATAGCCGACGGAAATCCATCATTTTACTCTTTGTTATCTCGGGGAATTTTATCCTGTTAAGGGCGCTGTTTCTGGTGTTTGTCGTTTCTCAGCGAATATTTTTGGTGTGGTATCTTTCTGTAAATCTTCCTACATTCGTACAAGAAATGGGATTCATACTTCAGCTTCTGAGCTGTTGTAAGAACACCTGTATTTATGCAATAACCCAGACTAAATTCAGAGAGCATTTGAAGAATGTGGTGAAATATCCCTTTATTGTAATTGTCAGGTTAATTAAATAATTTAGAGAATGGAATAATCCTGACATTAGTTTCTTACTTGGACGCTATTCGATTCATCCTCTCCCCTGAACATCCATTCTCCAAAATGACGCACATTGTTTAATGTATATCCACAAGATGTCCACCTTCATCTTCCCAGGCAACTCGGCGTGGACAATAAAGGAGCCTTTTCATCTTCATCCTTATTCTGCAGAATTTTTCTTTCATTAGTGGTCTGTTAGTTTGACCAATCCATTCACTGCGGTCTCTGCGATTACAAATGAACAATGTTCAATATTCCAGCAAGCATTTTGTGATTATCATAGAATCATCAAATGTTTACAGCACATAAGCTTTCCATTCGGCCCATCAAGCCCTTGCCGGCTCTTTATAAGATCAATCCAGTTCGTCGCATTTCCCCACACTTTCCCTGTAGCCCTTCAGATGTTTTCCCATTAATTATTTACCAAATTTCACTTTGAAAGCCACGATTGAATCTGCTTCCACCACCCTTTCAGGCAACGTATTCCAGTTCACAATTACTCGCTGGGTTAAAATGTTTCCTCTCATGTCGTCTGCGGTTCTTTTGCCTTTCACCTTAAGTCTCTGTCCCCGGATTCTCAACCCGTCCATCAATGGGAACCGTTTCTCTTTATTTATTTATCGAAAATCTTCATGATTTTGAATACTTCTATTCAATCTCCTCTTAGCCTTCTCTGCTCTAAATAGAACAACCTCACATTCTCCAGTCTATACACAGAACTGTAGTCCCTCATCCCTGGAACTATACTATTAAATCTTTTCTGCAGCCTCTCCAAAGCCTTCACGTCCTCCCTAAAGTACAGTGCCCATAATTGGACACAATGCTCAAGTTGTGGCCGAACCAGTGTTTTATAAAGCTTCAACGTGACTTACTTGCTTTTGCACTCTATGTCTCTATTTATAAAGCCCAGGGTCCAGTATGATTTTTTTTTTTAAATTCACAACCTGTCCTGATACCTTCAAGGATTTGTGTACGTATACCCCCAGGTCTCTCTGTTCCTGCACCCTCTTTAGATTTGTAACATTTAGTTTCTATTGCCTCTCCACATTCTTCCTGCCAAAATGTAATCACCTCGCATATTTTGCGTTCAATTTCAGATGCCATGTGTCCACCATTGCAACAGCCTGTCCAGATACTCTTGAATTCTGTTACTATCCTCCTCACTGTTAATTACACTTCCAAGTTTGTGTCTTCTGCAATTTGAAATTGTGCCTGTACACCCAAGTTCAAGTCATTAATATATATCAACAAATCAATGGTCCTAGTACTAATCCCTGGGGAATATCGCCATATACCTTCCTCCAATACGAAAAACAACCGTTCACCACAACTCTCTGTTGCCTGTCACTTAGCCAATTTAGTATCCGTGCTGCCTCTGCTCTATTATTCCGTGGGCTTCAATTTTGCATGTTTCAAAAGTTGACCAAAGTTTATAATACGTTCAGGAGAGAGACGAGCAGAGAACAAATGTAAGATGGAGCTCACAGTCCTTGTGATACTCGGATGAAGACGTCATTTAAGACAGTCCTCTGACATGCGTTTCATATCATTAATGAGTGTGGTTCACAGGGTAGAAAACTCATGAGTTTCAGTAAAAAAGGCACTTTCATCACCAGAAATTAATTTCCGCAATCTGGTCTCAGGGAGTTTATGTACAGCTTAAAAATGATAGATGCTCGGACTGATCCCTGAGGGAAACCATTGATTTGTTATCCCCGTGGCATGGTGCAGTCGGCTCTGTGTTCTCTGAAACTTCGGCGGAGGGCCTAATTGGTTAGTCTAAACACGGAAACAGATTGAGTGCTGTGGGGTTGAAACATGTGAGGAAAGCGGAATAGATGCAGGACAGAGGGGAAAAGTGAGAATAAGAAACCGAGCCAAACTAAATAATAACAAACAATCACGTGAACTGAGGTGCAAAACATGGAAAGTGGAAGGAAGGGACACGTATACCCTAATGTCCTGGGGCTGAGATGATGGTGTGTGAATCTTTAAACTCGCTGTATCAGTGTGCAGGTATTTAAAGTGGGATGGTGTGAGTGTGACGATGTGTAGCAGCATTCTGAATTTTCTCTCTCCCCTCTTTATCTTACTTTTTGTCTCAGTTCTCATTATCCTGTTTCAGTGCCTCCATTCTTCACCAGCTCTTTATTTCCGACCCTCCACCATCTTTGTTTCATTCTCTCTCAATCTGCTTCTTTCTCCTTGCTTTACCCTCTGTCGGCATTTCTCCCTTCTCTCTCGAGACGATGTGTCGCCCAGTTGCAACCCTATACATTTTCTCTCTCCTTCGAATCCTATTTCCCGCCCTCTTAATGTCCTCGACTGTCTCATTCTCTCTCTGTTTCACTTCCTTTTCTTACTCTAATCTCGGAACACGCAATTTACCTTTTCTCTCTCGCCACTCTCCTGTTTTACTACCTTCCATTCCTCTATCATTCTGTTTCCCGCTCTCATCTGTTGTGTTTGGTGACCGCATCTCTTCCACTGTCTTTGTTTCATTCTCTGTGAGTATTTCTCTATCTGCCCCTCTTCTTTGCATTGTTGCTTTCTCTCTTTAAAGGCTCTCTACATCACGGATTCTAAATGTTTTTTGTTCATGGGATGTGGGCGTTGCTGGCTATGACGGCATTTCATGCCCATCGCGCATTGCCCTTGAGAAGGTGGTGCTGAGTGATCTTCTTGAACCGCTGCAGTCCGTGTGGTGATGGTTTCTCCCATAGTGCTGTTGAGAAGGGAACTCCAAGATTGAACTAACGATGATGAGGGAACGGCGACACATTTCCAAGTCGGGATGGTGTGTTAGTTGGTTTTTGTGGTGTCCGGTTCTATGTTTATTACAACTGTTTTTTTTAAAGCGAGATTTTACAACTGAGCTGCTTGCTGGGCCATTTCAGAATCAACCACATTGTTCGGGGTCAGGAATCAGATAGAGGCCAAACCTGGGAGGGACGACAGGTTTTTACCACAATCCATTAATTTCACGGTCACCATTACTGATACTAGTATTTTAATTACACATTTTATTTAATTAATTGTTTTGGTTTAAATTCCCCAGCAGCAGTAGCGAAATTTGTATTCACAACGCCAAATTACGAGTGCTGTAACTTAACCACTATGCTACGGCACCCTTATGGAATATCAGCTAGTGAGAAGGGGTTGATTAATAATCTTGTCGTGCGTGGTCCTTGAGGGTAGAGTGACCATAACATGATAGAATTCTTCATGGAGATGGATAGTGAAGTTGTCCAATCTGAAACTAGGGTCCTAAATCTAAAAAAAGGAAACTGGGAAGGTATGAGGAGTGAGATTTCTATGATAGTTTGGAAGCTTCATCAAAAGGATTGATGGTGGATAGCCAATGGCTGACATTTAAGGAACGAATGCATGAATTGCAACAATTTTATACATTCCTTTCTGGTGCAAAAACACAAAAGGAAAATCAGCCAAACCATGGCTAACAAAAGAAATTATGGATAGTTTTGGATCCAAAGAGGAGACATATCAAGTTGCCAGAAAAATTAGCAAGCCTGAGATTTGGGAGTAGTTTAGAATTAAGCAAAAAAGGACCAAAAGATTGAATAAGAGTGGAAAATAAAATATGAGAATAAACTTGGAAGAAACATAAAAGTGGACTGTAAAAGCATCTCCATGTATGTAAAAAGAAAGCGATTAGTGAAGACAAATGTAGGTTCCTTACAGACAGAAACGGGAGAATTTATAATGTGGAACACGGAAATGGCAGAGCAATTAAACACATACTTTGATTCTGTCTTCACTGAAGAGGACAAAAATAACTTCACAGAAAAGCTAGGGAGACAAGGGACTGGTGAGAACGAGGAATTAAAGGAAATTAGTATTAGTAAATCAATAGTGCTGGATAAATTAATGGGACTGAACGCTGATGAATCCCCAGGGTCTGCTAATCTGCATCCCAGAGTTATAAAATAGGTCGCCATGGAAATAATCGATGCGTTACTTGTCATCGTCCAAAATTCGATAGATTATGGAATAGTTCCTGCAGATTGGAGGGTGGCAAAAGTAATCCCACGATTTAAAACGATGGAGAGAGAAAAGAGGGAACTACAGACCGGTTAGCCGAACATCAGTAGTAGGGAGAATGTTGGAGTCCATTATAAAGGATGTGATCACAGGATATTAATAAAATATCAATGGGATTAGACAAAGTCAACATGGATTTATGAAAAGGAAATCATGTTTATCAAACCTACTGGTTGTTTTTTTGAGGATGTAACTTGTAGAATAAATAAGGTAGAACCACTGGATCTGGTTTATTTGTATATTCAGAAGGCCTTTGATAAAGTCTCACATGAGAGGTTAGTGCAGAAAATTAATGCACGTCGGATTGGTGGAATTATACTGGCATGGATTGAAAATTGGTTAACAGACAGGAAATGGATAGTCGGAATAAATGCTTCTTTTTCGGGGTGGCAGGCAGTGACTAGTGGGGCACCGCAGGGATCAGTGCTTGGGCCCCAGATATTCACAATATATATCAATGATTTGGATGAGGGGACTAAATGTAATATTTCCAAATTTGCTGATGACACAAAACTAGGTGGGATCGTGAGTTGTGAAGAGGATGCAAAGAGGCTTCAAGGCGATTTAGGCAAGTTGAGTGAGTGGGCAAATACATGGCAGATGCAGTATTAAGTGGATAAATGTGAAGTTATCGACTTCGGATGGAAAAACAGAAAGGCAGAGTATTATTTAATTGGTTATACATTGGGGAATGTTGATGTACAAAAGGGCCTGGCTGTCCTTGTACATCAGTCACTGAAAGCAAACATGCAGGTGCAGCAAGCAGTTAGGAAGGCAAATGGTATGTTAGCCTTCATTGCAAGAGGATTTGAGTATAGGAAAATGATATCTTACTGCAGTTATGCAGGACCATGATGAGACCACACCTGCAGTACTGTGTACAGTTTTATTCTCCTTAGCTAAGAAAGGATTTAGTTGCCAGAAAGGCAGTGCAGCGAAGGTTCACCAGAATGATCGCTTGGATGGCAGGACTGTTATGTAAGGAGAGATTCGGTCGACTCGTCCTGTATTCACTCGAGTTTAGAAGAATGAGAAGGGATCTCAATGAAACATATAAAATTCTGTAAAGACGATATGGACTAGATGCAGGGAGGATGTTACCCCTCGTTGGGAGTCCAGAACAAGGGGTCACAGCCTCAGGTTACGAGGTAGGACATTTAGGACTGAGATGAGGAGAAGTTTCTTCCCTCAGAGGGTGGTGAACCTGTTGAATTCTCGACCACAGGAGGCTGTGGAGGCGAAATCACTGAATATATTTGAGAAGGAGTTGGATAGATTTCGGAACACAAAAGGCGTCAAGGGGTATGGGGATAGAGATGGAAAATGGTATTAAGATAAAGGATCAGCCATTATCATATTGAATGGCGAAGCAGGATCGAAGGGCCGAATGGCCTACTCCTGCTCCTATTTTCTATGTTCTATGTTTCCTTCTCTATGACTATCTCTCTGTGCCTATCTCTCTCTCCGTATCTCTCTCTCTTTCTCTCAGTCTCTCTGTCCATGTCTGTCTCTCCATGTCTCTCTCCCTCTGTCTCTCTTCCTTTCAGTATCTCTCTCTTCTTCAGTGTTTGTTTATCATTCAATATCTAAATGTCTCTCTGTTTCGCTCTCTCTCTTGCTCTGTGTCTCGTTCCTTCTCTCTGTCTCCCTCTTTCCTTCTCTCTCTCTGACTCTCTTTGTCTCTCTCGGTGTCTCTCTCTGTCTCTGTGCCTCTCTCTTTCACTTTCTCTCTCTCTCGCTGTCTCTATTTCCGTTCCTCTGCCTCTCTCTCGCTCATTGTGATCTTTCTCTCTCACCGTCTCTCTCTCTGTCTCTATCAACCTCTCTCTCACTGCCTGTCTGTCTTTCTGTCTCTCCCCCTCTCTCTCACTGCCTCTATCCCTCTGCGTCATTCTCTCAGTGTGTCTCTCTGTTTGTCTCTCTCTCCCTCTCTCTGTTTCTGTATGTATGTATTTCTGCGACTCTCTCTACGTGTGTCTCTCTCTGTCCCCGCGCTCTCTGACTCTCTAAGTGTCTCACTCCACATGTCTCTCTTTGTTTGCTTCTCTCTCTGTGTTTCTCCCTCTCATTGTTTCCCACTTTCTGTCTCTCACTCTCTGTTTCTCTCTCTCTCTCTCTCTTTGTGTCCCCGTGTCTGTTTGTCTCTCTCTTCCTCTGTGTCTCTCTCTCTATTTTTCTTTGTCTAGTCTACCTAGCTCTCTCTCTCTCTCTCTCTCTGCCTTTCTTTCGCTCTCGATCTTTTACTCTCGATGACTCTCTGCCACTCTCTCTGTCTGTCTCTCTCTTTCTATGTCTCTCTCACTCTCTCTTCCTCATTCTCTGTGCCTCTCTCTCTGCCTATCTCTCTCTCCCTCTGTCTCTGTCTGTGTCTCTCTCTGGCTCTGTCTTTTTCTCTCCATTTTTATCTCCATCTCTGTATCTCTTTCTCTGCCTCTCCCTCTGTCACTCTCGGTGAGTCTCCCTCTCTCTGTGTATGATTCTCTCTGTCTCATTCTCTGTCTATGTCACTCTCTCTGTCTATCTCTCTCTCCGTGTCTCTCACTCTGTCCCTTACTCTGCTTCTCTCTCTCTCTCTCTCCCCCTCTGTTTCTTTCCCCCTTTCTCTTTGTGTGTATCTCTCTCTCTGTTTCTTTCGCTCTATCTGTGTGTGTCTCTCTCTGTCCGTCTCTCTCTCTTTCTCTCTCTCTCTATCTTGCTCTCTCTATCTCCGTCCCTCTGCCTCTGTCTCGCTCACTGTGCCTCTTTCTTTCTCACCATCTCTCTCTTTCTCTCTCTGGCTCCATCTCTCTCTCTCTCTCTCTCTGATTCTCAAACTGTCCCGTTCCCTTTCTGTCTCTCTATCCGTCTCTCTGTCTCCTTCTCTCTCTCTGTCACTATATCTGTCTCTCTGTCTGTCTGTCTGTCTCTTTGTGTCCACGTGACTGTGTGTCTCTCTCTCCCTGTGTGTGTCTCTCTCTGTCTCTCTCTCCATTTCTCTCTGCCTCGTCTACCAAGCTCTCTCTCTCTCTCTCTGCCTTTCTTTCACTATCGATCTTTTTCTCTCGATGACTCTCTGCCACTCTCTCTGTCTGTCTCTCTCTTTCTATTTCTCTCTCACACTCTTCCTCCATCTCTGTGCCTCTCCCTCTGCCTATCTCTCTCTCTCTCTCTGTCTCTGTCTGTGTCTCTCTCTGGCTCTGTCTGTGTCTCTCCATTTTTATCTCCATCTCTGTATCTCTTTCTCTGCCCCTCCCTCTGTCTCTCTCAGTGAGTCTCCTTCTCTCTGTGTATGATTCTCTCTGTCTCTTTCTCTGCGTGTCTCCCTCTCTGTCTATCTCTCTCTCTGTCCCTTGCTCTGCTTCTCTTTCTCTCTCTCCCTCTCTGTTTCTTTCTCCCTTTCTCTTTGTATGTATCTCTCTCTCTCCGTTTCTTTCGCTCTTTGTGTTTGTGTCTCTCTCTGTCCGTCTCTCTCTCGTTTTCCCTCTCTCTCTCTTGCTCTGTGTCTCTCTCGGTCTCTCTGTCTCCCTTTTTCCTGCTCTCTCACTGACTCTCTTTGTCTCTCTCTCTCTCATTCTCTCTCTCTCTCTGCCTCTGACGTTGTGCCTCTCTCTCTTTCTCACTCTCTCTCTCTCTCGCTCTCCCTATCTCCGTCCCTCTGCCTCTGTCTCGCTCCCTGTGCCTTTCTTTCTCACCATCTCTCTCTGTCTATCTCTGGCTCCACCTCTCTCTCTCTCTCTCTCTGTGCCTATCGCTCTCCACCTGTCTCTATCCCCCTGGGTCAATCTCTCTCTGTCTCTCTCTCTCTTTGTCTCTCGCTGTCCAGAATGACAGAATGGTTAAAGCAAAGCAACTTTATTCACTACAATTATTTATCCAATTCCTTTTTGAAAGCCACAATTGAATCTGCTGCCACCACCCTTTAAGGCAGCGCATTCCAGATCACAATTACTCGCTGCATAATAATCTTTTCCCTAATGTCCCCTTTGGTTCTTTTGCCAATCACCTTAAATCTGTGCCCTCTTGTTCTCGACCCTGCCGCCAATGGGAACAATTTCTCTTTATTTACTTTATCTAAACCCGTCATGATTTTGAACACGTCGATCAAATCTCCTCTTTACCTTCTTTGCTCTTAGGAGAACAATACCAGCTCCTCCAGTCTATCCACGTAACTGAATTCCCTCATCCCTGGAACCAACCCAGTGAATATTTTCTGCACCCTCTCAAAGGCCTTCACATCATTCCTAAATGTGGTGCCCAGAATTGTACACAATTCTCCAGCCATTCTCTAAAGTATCGAATTATTTATAAACCAGAAAAAACTGCAGCAAAATTCAACCAAACAGATGAGAATTGCAGGCACTAGGTGCAGGAAAGATTGTAAAGGCTGAGGCTGCTTTCTCTGGAAAAGAGAAGGCAGAGAGGTGATCTATTGGAGGTCTTTAAAATCAGGGGAGAGTGCGGGTGTTAAATGGGGGAGAAAAAGAGATGATTCCACTTATGAGAGGGACCAAAACTAGGGGCCATAGATATAAGATAGTCACCAATAATTCCAATAAGTAATTCAGGAGAAACTTCTTCACCCAGAGAGTGGTTAGAATGTGGAACTTGCTACCGCATGGAATGGCTGAGGAGAATAGAATAGATGCATTTAATGGGAAGCTGGATAAGTCCATGAGGGAGAAAGGAATAGAAGGTTATTCTGATAGGGTGAGATGGAGTAGTGTGGGAGGATTCTCATGTGGAGCAGAAACACCGGCATGGACCAGTTGAGGCGAATGGCCTGTTTCTGATGTAAAAAAAATTACAAACGTTCAAAATAATTTATCGGTTCCACTTAGTGACTTGTCTCCGCCTGATCAGTGGTCTTATTGTTTGAGATGTGTCAGTTAAAGTCCTTTGAACCCCAAACCCGCCACAATGTGGAACCAAAGTAGAGATAAATATAAAGTAGCTGTTTTTGCTTCCAATCCAGAACACCAGTCGAAGGCGGGCGAGCAAATAGTCTCTCTGAGGGATGGGACATTTTTTACATTTTAAAATATACTTTATGAATAAAATTTTAAAGGTACATACAATGCAATTCAAGTAATGCTTCAAACATTACAATACGGGTCACTGAAACATTGAAACATACAAAACAGGAGCAAGATTTGGCCATTCGGCCCTTCAGGCCTGCTCCGCCTTTCAAAATGATCATGGCTGATCATCTAACTCAGTACCCTGTTCCCGCTTGATCCATTTAGCATTAAGAAATATATCTATCTCCTTCTTGAGTGCATCTAATGGCTTGGCCTCCTCTGCCTTCTGTGGAAGAGAATTCCACAGGTTCACCACCCTCTGAGTGAAGAAATTTCTCCTCATCTCGGTTCTAAATGACATACCCCCTATCCTGAAATTGTGACCCCTGGATCTGGACTCCCCAGCCGTCGGGAACATCCTCCCTGCATGTAATCTGTCTAGTCCTGTTATATGTTTCGATGAGATCATCTCTCATTCTTCTGAACTCTAGTGAAAATATTTTGCAACGGTACATACAGTACAATTCAATGGCCCCGGTACAATCAATACAGTTACGTGCCATACATGGTGTACGATACAAAGGAGGGGGGGGGGTGCGGTTGACCTTGCACGGTTACATTTCCCCATAGAGCCTTCGCGTAGGTTGCGCCTCACCTGGACCTTTGAGTGCGCCAGTCGGTAACATTCGGTCGTGGACAGCTCCTTCAGCCGGAAGACCAGCAGGTTTCGGACGGACCAAAGCGCCTCCTTCACCGGCTTGATGGTCTTCCAGCCGCGTCTATTATCAGTCTCGGCGTGCGTCCCGGGGAACATCCCGTCGAGTTGAGGGATGGGCCATTCACCTTTCCCTTACCCCTGAGAGTCGTTTAAACCGGTGGAACCACATTCCAGTTGGAACCTGCAGCCCTGCTCCCCGCTGCACAATGCTGTTGATCACAAACTCTCTCTCTCTTTGTCCGTGGAGGAATTTCGGTCGCTGCCGGGTTCAGACAGTTCTGGCTGTTTCACATTTTTCCGTGAGTAAATGATGTTAATCGTGAACAGCAAATGTTACGTGAGGGACGAATATTGTGAATAAATCTCCTACCTCTCCCTTCCCATTTATAATGGGAGGTCCAAACATGCAGCCTATCAGCACGGGGCAATGGGTAGCAAACAGGTCAATTTCCCATCTCTACCCAGATAGGAAGCAGCTATTTGTAATAACCCTACAGAATCATATTGAATCCTATAATGATACACCCAGAGAAGGAGTCCATTCGGCCCATCGTGCCTGTGCCAGCTCTTTGGAAGAGCTATCCAATTAATCCCATTCCCCTGCCCTTTCCCCATAGCCCTGCAAAATTTTCCCCTTCAAATATTTGTCCAATTCCCTTTTGAAAGTTACGATTGAATCTGCTTCCCCCGCCCTTTCAGTCAACGCATTCCAGATCATATCAATTGCTGCGTAAAAAAAAAAAATCCTCTCATCTCCCCTCTGGTTCTTTTGCCAATTGCCAATCTGTGTCCTCTGGTTACCGACCCTACTCTCAGTGGAAACAGTTTCTCCTTATATATTCTTTCAAAGCCATTCATGACTTTGAACACCTCTATTAAATCTCTCTTTACATTCTCCGCTCGAAGGAGACCAATCCCAGCTTCTCCAGTCTCTCCACATAACTGAAGTCTCGCATCCCTGGAACCATTCTAGTAAATCTCCTTTGCACCCTCTCTAAGGCCTTGACGTTCTCTTTAAATTGTGGCGCCTAGTATTGAACACAATACTCCAACAGGGGCCTAACCAGTGTTATATAAATGTTTAGCATAACTTCCATGCTTTTGTACTTCATGTCTCACTATTTATAAAGCCAAGTATCCCGCATGCTTTTTTAACAGCCTTCTCATCTTGTCATGCCACCATCAAAGATTTTTGTACGTGCACCCCCAGGTCACTCTGTTCCTGCATCCCCTTTGAAATGGCACCATTTCATTTCTATTGCCTCTCCTCATTCTTCCTCTCAAAATCCGAGAGTCAACAAACAGACATCAGCATTGTCTGCGATTTGTGTGAAAAACAAGCTGATGACAGCCTGCAGGGGGCGTTATTTTCCTTTATTGTAAAGGACAAATTTTGTTTCACAAACTGTGAGAAATGTTGTAAAGAAAAACACTGATAGGAAAATACCTCTGACTGAAAGAGCGTGGAAACACCTACATATGAACGTAGAAACAGGAGTTGGCCATTCAGCCACTAGAAGCTGTTCCGCCTTTCAATTATATCATGGCTGATGTGATAAATAGTGGCAGCAGTGGGATACAAACCCTCGTCCCTGCAGAGGCCGTAGCTTAAATCCAGAGAGTATGCTGTGAATGGAGCCCAGGACGTCAGTTGAATGACTGTGGTAAAACCTTCTCTGCTCTGAGGAGAACAACCCCAGCTTCTCCAGTCTCTCCACATAACTGAAGTCCATCATCCCTGGTATCATTCTAGTAAATGTCTTCTTCACCCTCACTAAGGCCTTCACATCCTTCCGAAAGTGCGGTAACCAGAATTGCCTTCTGTCTCTTAGCCAATTCTGTATCCATGCTGTCACTGTCCCTTGAATCCCTTGGGCTTTAATTTTGCTAACAAGTCGATTATGTGGTACTTCATAAAATGCCTTTTGAAAGTTCATATACACAACATCTACGCTCATCAACCCTCTCTGTTACTTTGTCAAAGAACTCAATCAAGTTAGTCAAACATGACTTTCCTTAAACAATTCCATGCTGACTTTCATTTATCAGCCCAAACTTTGCAAAGTACAAATTAACTTTGTCCCAGATTATTGTCTCTAAAAGTTCCCCCACCATCGACATTAGGTTGACTGGCCTGTAATTGTTGGGTTTATACCTCTCCACTTGTTGAAAAAAGGGGAAACATTTGCAATCCTCCAGTCCTCCGGCACTGTCCCCATATCTAAGGAGGATTAGAAGATCATAGTTCACAAATCTCATGCAGCAGATGTGTTTGAAACCTATTAAGGCCTCATAATGTGTTCTGCATACATGATCATCAGGAACATCTGCCCAGAACCCATATGAAATGGACGGTAAAAGGCAGGCTCACCAGTAAGGAGGAGGACAGGGAGATGGGACTTCTTGTTCGTTCAAGGAAGAAGTTCATTGTGAACAATCAGGACTTTAAAGGAACCTCAATGACCTACACTTTCTTTGAAAATATTTTGCGAGTAAATGCGTTTACCATTGAAACCGCTCTCGGTTTTCAACTCACTGAAGCTGATTGCGGTCGCTTTGTATCTGTAAGCGTGTAGTTTGGTATGGGGCGCTTTCAATTTCTGATATCTCACGAAACACCGGGGAAAGTAAACTCAGAATCAAACTGCCCCTGTAAGTGATGAATTGAAGGGAAAGGAGCTTCAAACAACATATTGGGAGAGATATCAAGAGCAGCAAGGGGACACAAAGAAAGTAGTAAGGGTTGCAAAAACGCAACATGAGAAAAAAAACTTGCAAGTTTTATCAAGGATAACACTAAAAGTATTTAAAAGTATATTAAGAGAAAAAGGGTGGCTAAGGGTAATGTGGGCCCCTTAAAGATAGGTGCAGGCGATATTGTAATTGAAAATAAGGAAATGGCAGACATGCTAAATAATTACTTTGTATCAGTCTTCATGGAACAGGAAGAGGATAAAGCACCAGAGACATGAGGAAGCCCAAAAATAAATCAAGTGGAGGTACTTACTAGATCTAATCTGAGTAAACAAAACGGAAATGGAGAAAATAAGGAGTGCCTGTGGATATTATTTATACAGAATTCCTATAGGCATTTGATAAGGTTCCACACAATAGACTGCTCGCAAAAATGAAAGCGCATGGAACTTGACATTGGTAGAGAATTGGTTGGGAGGTATGAGACAGATGGTAGGGATAATGGGTAGATACTCCAATTGTCAGGATGTGACAAGTGGTGTCCCCCAGGGATCTGTGACTGGGGTCTCAGCTTTTCACCATGTTTATCAATAACTTAGATGAAGGAACAGAGAGCCGTATATCCAAGTTTGCTCATGACACTAAGTTAGGTGGTATAGTAAGTCGTGCAGATGCGAGTGGAAAGTTGCAAAGGAACATTGATAGATTAAATGTAGTGGGCAAAACTATGGCAGATGGAGTTCAATGCGGGCTAATCCACTTTGGATCTATGAAAGATAGGTCAGGGTGTTTTCCAATTGGTAAGAAGCTAGGAACTGTGGAAAAGCAGAGAGAATTAACGGTTCATTTACATAAACCAGTAAAAGCTAATGGATGGATCCAAAAATAATTTAAAAGGCTAACGGCGTTTAAGCCTTTAACGCAGGGGCTGGAATATAAGGAAATGGAAGTTATGTTGCAGTTATATAAACCTCTGGAGTAACTGCGTTCAGTTTTGGACATTGAACCTCAGGAAGGATAGATTGGCCTTGGAGGGAGTGCAGAGCAGTTTCACCAGAATGTTGCCGCGGCTAAAAAGGTTAACTTTTGAGGACAGGCTGCATAGAGTAGGCTCGTATTCCCTCGAGTATAGAAGATAGAGGGGCGGTCTGAGCGAGTTGTTTAACATGTTTAAATGATTCGATAGAATATATAGAGAGAATCAATTTCCTCTGGGGAATCAAGAACGAGGGGGACATAACCTTAAAATTAGAACCATGCCATTCAGGTTCGAAATCAGGAAGCACTTTTTTGCACAAAGGGCAGTGGAAGTCTGGAACTCTGTTCCCCTAAAGGCTGTGGATGCTGGGGGTCAATTGAAGCTTTCAAGACTGAGATTGATAGATTTTTGTCGGGTTAGGGGATCGAGGGATAGGGAGCAAAGGCGGGTAAATGGATTTGAGTCACAGATCATCATGATCCAAATCAATGGCGGAACAGGTTCAAGGGATTGAATGGCCTCCTCCTGTTCCCAATGGAAATGATGAGAATAAGCTTTGTTGAGGCTGTGACGTCTGGGTCAACCCGTTTCCAAACAAGGCAGGCCACATTTGGGAGTTTCATAACTTTGAAATGAATATTTTTCTTTTTTGACTTGTGGAACTTCGATCAATTGAAGAGTTATGAAAGTGAATCAGTGCAGTCATTCTAACTTCTGGCTGATGAGAAAAACAGCTGTTTCCGTAGTGTAGTGGTTATCACGTTCGCCTCACACGCGAAAAGTCCCCGGTTCGATCCCGGGCGGGAATATTATGTTCGGGCACTTTTTTTTCTGTGTAATAGTCTGTTCTGTTAAATTTAACAGAAATTCGTGGCCTCACGAGCACTGAACATAGTAAACAGAGCCCTTAAAAATACAGTATGTAAAATGAGAAGGGATAAAAAGTTCATCGCATGCGAAGCACAAAGGAAATCATTTAAGTTTTCCACCTTCCCTCAGCAGCCTTTCATTCTGTCAAATAAAGTTATCGGTTAATTAATGGTGATTGAAACAATGATTGTTTCATTTTCTTCCCATAGAGTTTGAGTAAGTTCATGCAATTAATATAACAAGTGTTCAAAAGTTGCGTCTCAGACCGGGAACCGAAACCGGCACAACTGAACGCGTAGAATCTTCACCACTTCACCACCAGCGGCAGCAAGTTTGGTGACAAGCTGCGTTGCTGCCCATTGCTGCGGACGCGAGATACTGCGGCCCGAGCCAAACCTCCCCATCCGCCGAGCACAGGCTCTGGAAAACCCGGGGAGATGGCATCCCGCTCACCGAGCCTTGCCAGCAGCACTTATCTTACCAAGCCCTGTCGTGAGTGAGACTTTTTTCGGGGGTCTCAGTGTGGAAAAGTGGCGAGTGAAGTTGCCGTTGTTAAGTCAGGGTGGCCGAGTGGTCTAAAGTGCTGCGTTTAATTTATTACCGCTTCTGGAGGCGTGGGTTCTGAATCTCAATTCTGACATTGGTTATTTTGACTCCTATTTTATTTGTACCTTGAGATGCAGTTGATTTTTCGGCCCAGTTGATTTGCTCTTCCCGCAATACCCAACCCGGTCTCCATCCTCGGCACGTTTTGACGCCCATCGGCTGAGCCCCAAACCGAGCTTCAAACGAAAATATGCTGGAAACACAAGGCGGTCAATCAACAAATATGGATAGAACAGACAGGTGGGGAAATGTACCATGTGAACATAGGAACAGGAGGAGGCTATTCAGCCCCTCAAGCCAGCTTCACCATTTGATAAGATCATGGCTGATCTGTGATCTAACTCCATATACCTGCCTTTAGCCCATATCCCTTAATAGCTTTGGTTGGCAAAAAGCTATCGATCTCAAATTTAAAATTTGTAATTGAGCTAGCATCAACTGCAGTTTGCGGAAGAGAGTTCCAAACTTCTACCACCTGTGTAGAAGTATTTTCTAATCTCACTCCTGAAAGTTCTGGCTCTAATTTTTAGACTGTGCCCCCGAGTCCTAGAATCCCCAACCAGCAGAAATAGTTTATCTCTATCCAGAAATTGTCAATGATACCACAGTCAATGAAAGGTGCAGTTCAAGAAGGCGTCTCACCAGCACCTTCTCAAGAGCAATTAGGGATAGGCAATAAATGTTGACCTTGCCATTGACACCCACATCCCATGAATGAATACAAAAAATCTCGCCTGCATGGACGAGTAGCCGTAATTTCCTGCTGTTAAACGACGGGAAGAATGAAACCATCGGCTTCAGTCCTTTGAACGAACTGTGTACTCTTGCAGTCGAGCTCAATCCCCACTTGGTCCTCTGCCCCGAATATCCACTGCATCAGAGAATCCTCCATAACATAGAATCATAGCATGAAAACATCACAGAGGGAGGCCATTCGGCCCATCGTGCCTGTGCCAACTCTTTGAAAGAGCTATCCAATTAGACCCACTCCCCTTCCCTTTCCCCATAGCCCTGCAAAATTTTCCCTTCAAATATTTATCCAGTTCCGCTTTGAATGATATTATTGAATCTGTTTCCACCACCATTTCGGGGAGTGCATTCCAGATCCTAACAACTCGCTGCATAAAAAAATTCTCCTGATCTCACCTCTGTTGCCAATTACCTTAAATTTGTGTCCTCTGGTCACCATCCTTTCTGGCACTGGAAATAGTTTCTCCTTATTTATTCTATCAAAACCGTTCATGATTTTGAACCCCTCTGTTAAATCTCCCCTTAACCGTCTCTGCTCTAAGGAGAAGAACCCCAGCTTCTCCACCTCACTGAAGTCCCTCATCCCTGGCACCATTCTAGTAAATCACCTCTGCACGCTCTCCAAGGCCTTGACATCCTTCCTTAAGTGTGGTGGGCAGAATTGTGTTGTGGCCAGCTGGGGCCGAAACAGTGATTTATAAAGATTTAGCATGAGTTCCTTGCTTTTGTACTCTATGCCTCTATTTAAAAAGTCAACGACTCCGAATACTTTTTTTTTACAATCTGTTCAACTTGTCCTGACACGTTCAAAGATTTGTGTACGTACACCCACAGCTCTCTCTGTTTTAGCACTCCCTTTTAAATTGCACCATTTAGTTTCAAGAGCTGGCACAGGCACGATGGGTCGAATGGCCTCCTGTGTTTCGTTATTCTATGTTTTTGATTACATCTCTATGAAGCGCTTTGGAACATCCCCTAGAAGTGGGAGTGAGCAGTTCACTTTCTCCCTTCACACTTCCATCTGACCTGGGCTGGACGAAGTAGATGTTTTCGTGGTGGAATGGTTATCATGTTGGCCTCACACGCGAAAAATCCCCGGGTCAGAAACAATTTGCTGGAACTTGCTCCTCACAATCTTCCAGGCGCGAGCTTTCTCTCGTATTAATTGAGCAGCAATCCTTTCACATTCAACAACGGCTGCACCAGATTCCTGGTCTCATCACCACTGAAAGCTTTGAAGCAGACTCCTTAAAATAAAGTGCGTAAAATGAGAAGGGATGAAAGTGAGAAAAGTTAGCGTAGATTCAACAGTCATTCGGCAAACTTGTAAGAGTGTCGTTCGGTGCGAAACAGAAAATTGGGAGTTTATTAATGGTAACTAAAAGAATCATTCCGCGTGTCAGAGACTTGAATTATTTTGTGGAATTGAGTGAACTGTTTTGTCAAAACAAACTCCCTGACCGGGAATCGAGCCCTGGGCGCGGTGGTGACAGCGCCGGATGCTAACGACCATAGTCATAAATATATTGGGCTGCAGCCGTGTTGGATTAAAATTATATTTCTGATTTGTGAGCTGCAAATGCATTTCATGACTGCTGCTTACAAATGTATTTACATGTATCTCTATTATTTATTCATTTATTGGGGTGTATATATTGTAAATGTATTTTCTGGATATTTATTTACCTATGTCTTATTTTTCAATTACACACAAATACATAAAACAGCTACACACAGGTATAATGATAACCACCACACAGTTATATCCAAATGCATTTATAAATGTCACAGTTGCAATATGTATATTTATAACAAGATATAGCACATTATAAAAATAATCAAAATAAATTTATAAATGGCACACATGACATAAACACCGACTTGAAAGGAAGCATGACATCCATTTATGCACACCCATAGTTTGTATTTTCAAACCGTCCTGTTAGCAGTCCTGAACAAAATCCACACACCGAAAGTTTCGGTTTTTATTCAGATGCTGCCAGTCCTGTTATGCATTTTGAGCAGTTGTTTCCTGTGAAGTGATGATTCTGAGCTGTCTCCTTCCACGATTTTCAACTCAGCCCCTGGGCGGAGCTCGCAGCCGCCTCGTTGCAATAACAGATCAAATGGCGACTCCTCAGCTAGCTCATTCGGTATTGCATAAGACTCGGAATTTCAATGATCGTGGGTTCAAGCCCCACGTTGAGTGAATTCTGTTTTAAACTTTTCAGCTGCTTTCACGTGTGAACCCTCTGTTGCTTGACTGTCAGTGCAAGAGACGAGTCTGTCAGTGCCGCCTCGTGTGCAATGGTCAAAACTTTAAAAGGAGCAAGAAGGTGTTAGGGGTTCAGATACACGAACCTTTCTGATGAGCCTGAGATTTTGTCAGAGGTTGCTGCCTCCCCGACATCTCTTGCCCTCTTACGAGGCACTTGCTCCGGTTTCAATTTACAAACTGGGTGAGTTGGTGATCGGGTGCAGGAGACCAGGTTGCTGATCTCAGTCGGAGACTCAGCGTCCACGGGTGAGACAAAGAAAAAAAATCAGTCCGGGACCCGCCCCAATCTGCGGATGTGGAAGAAAACAAGGGAGAGTGGGTGCGAACAAAGCTGGCCACAGTCACAGAATCAGAATGGCAACTTCCTGCGGGGAGGGCGGCCGGTTCACTTGGAAAACGATCCGGACGAGAATAATGTGATTGATAAGGTGAGGGGAGCGAAATTAGGGAGCTCCTTCAGAACGTTAATTACTTGAAAATGAAGACTTTTTCCTGTGTGGTTTGTGATGAATGAAATGTTTGTGAAAAGGCAACCGTGGAGAAGGATTGAGAGCTTTTAGGACTAGCGGGAAAAGGAGGAGATTTTTTTTTTCACACAGAGGGTTGTTACGATCTGGTAGCCACTCTCTGAAAGGGTGGCGGAAGCAGCTTTCATAGGAACTTTCAAAAGGCAATTGGACAGGTGCTTGAAGAGGACTGATTCGCAAGGTTACGGGGAAAGGGCTGGGTTTTTTGGACTAAATTGGACAGCTCTTTCAACGTGTCTGCTGGGCAACACGGCCGAATGGCCTCCTTCTGTGCTGTAGTATTCTATGATTCTGTTCCATGATTTTAGTGTGGGACAGTAGAGATGTTGTTTAAAGAGAGGTAAAACTGTCCCAATCAGAGAAGAGAGAGGTGACTGATCAGTTCCCTTCTGTCCAGTGTAAGTCACCAGCGGTTTTTTTGTGGGGTAATGGTTACCAGTTCGCCTTACACGCGAACGGTCCTGGTCGGACAATTTATATTGCAATTGCTGTTTACATTCTATTCTAATGACTCAGATTATGGGACCGAGTGCAACGTATCTAAGTTTGCTGATGATACAAAGGTAGTTTGTAAAGTAAGCGGTGAGGAGGACGCAAAGGGAGGTGGACAGGTTAAGTGATTGGGTAAGAAGGTGGCAGTTGGAGTATTAGGTGGGAAAATGTGAAATTGTCCACTTTGGTCGGATGAATAGAAAAGCAAAATATTTTTTAAAAGGTGAGATTCCAATAAATGTTGTTCTTCAGAGGGAGTTATGTGTACTTGTAAACGAATCGCAGAAAGTTAACATGCAGGTACAGCAAGCAATTCGGAAGAAAAATGGTATGTTGGCCTTTATTGCAAGGAGGTTGGAGTACAAGTGTAAGCAAGTCTTGCTGCAATTAAATAGTGCTTTGGTGTGAACACACCTGGAGTACTTTGATGTCGTGTACATGGATTTTAGCAAGGCTTTTGACAAGGTCCCACATGGTAGACTGGTCAAAAACGATGTTATTGCACTAGAGAGGGTACAGAGGAGATTTACGAGGAGGTTGCCAGGGCTGGAGAATTTTGGCTGTGAAGAAAGATTGGGCAGGCTGGGGTTGTTTTCTTTGGAACAGAGGAGGTTGAGGGGTGATTTAATGAGGTGTACAAAGTTATGAGGGGGCGAGATAGATTGGGCAGGAAGGACATATTTACCTTAGCAGAGAGGTCAATAACAAGGGGGCATCGGTTTAAAGTGATTGGTAGAAGGATGAGAGGGGAGCGGAGGAGCAATTTTTTTCAACCGGATGGTGGTGAGTGTCTGGAACTCACTGCCTGAAAGGCTGGTAGAGGCAGAATCCCTCGTTACATTTAAAAAATATTTGGTTGTGCACCTGAATTGCCGTAACCGACAAGTCTACGGACCAAGTGCATGAAAGTGGGATTAGGCTGGGTGGCTCATTTTCGGCCGACGCGGAGGCGATGGGCCAAATGGCCTCCGTCTTTGCCGTAAATTTGCTTTGATTCTACAAAATTCGCACTTGTTTTTTGTAAGAGCAAATTCACTGAACGGGAGCCGAACCTGGGTCACAGGGGTGAGAGCGTCCAGCAGGGAAGGCATGCAAGATTTCTGAACACATCTGGGAATGTTTGTATTCGGTGCAAATAATATTTCTGGTTTCGTAACTCTGTTAGTTGCAAATGTATTTACATGTGTCTGTATTATGTATTTATTTATTGGGGTGTATATATTGTAAAGCTACTTTTGGCGCTGATAAGAGTCTGTATAATTCCGCAATTCATGCTTTATTTGCGTTTTCACAAGAACAAGTCTGTCTCACTGGTTCCCCAGTGTCAGGGAGGGCAGCGTCTGATGCCCTCTTTTATTTAATGTTACAAACAGAAGACAAACACTCGTATTCGTTCAAAATCAACCTGCAGGTGGACACACACACACAGAGAAACAGAGCGAAAGATACAGACCTTCTGTTAGGATTGCTGCACAAGGTCACCCAGAGACGAGCTGACTGCAATGACAGACATGAATGGCTTTGTTGGCCAGGCTCAACGAACTCAATTGGTAGAACCTATGACTCTTAACCTCACCCTTGTGGGTTCAAGCCCCACAGTTTCTGTTTTAAACTTTTTTGTTACTTTCAGGGGTGAATCCCACCTCTGACTCCCACCAGACCCGTGCAGTGTCAACCCGCACGTTGTGGCCGCGCCCGGGCTGATTTCTCTCTGTCTCACTGGGGACCGCTGAGTTTGCTGTACCGTGATCACCAACTCAGCCAGTTTGGAAATTTAAACCTGAACATGTGCCTCGCAAAGGGCAAGAGAAGGAGGGAAGGCTGCAACCTCTGACAAAATCTCATTCCCATCAGAGTGGTTTGAGTATTTGTACCCCCAACACTTTCTGCACCTTTTAAAAGTCTTGAAATTCACTGTACAGGACGCGGCACCGAGAGACAAGTCTCTTACACCAACAGTGATGCGCAGGGTCGTTTTCACTCGTAAACCAGCTCCTGTGATATTGCGATATTGTCCTGGACTCCCTCACCAGCTTGTCCATCGACCTTTAAAAATCCCAATAAAGCCTTCCATATTCCAGGGAATTCAAGTATGTAACCGCTCCTCATAATTTAATCGTTCGATCCCTGCTAACATTCTGGTAAATCTGGGCTGCGGTCCTTCCGAGGTCAATATACCATTTCACAGTAAAAGGGAATAAAACTTGAAATGAGCGTCATGAAGATCAGTTTTCTCTCACTCAAAGTTAACTGTTTACCAAAGTAAAAGATATATATTCCTCTAAAAAAAACAACAAATAGTCAATAATGAAACATTGTGGATGAATAATGAGATAAGAGTAAAATTGAAATTGAGCAAAGGCATATTCTAACTACATGGACAATAAAGGAAAGGATGATAAAGGGGAAAATGAAGACGTTAGGAAGGATGTCAAAAAGCAATCAGGAAAGCAGAAAGGAAATACAAAATTAAATTATCAAGAAAATGTCAATTATTCCACAGAAACATCAGGATAGGGATACGGCCAACAAGGGATACACAAGATATACTCACAGGTAATGACAGTGAAATGGCTGGAATATTGAAAAGTTACTTTGCCTCAGTATTTATCAGGGAGACTATACATGCTAAACATAACGTCTCCGCATTTCAATTCCATCCCCCTGGAAATGAACCCCAGTGCTTGTTTTTTTATGTCGTCACCACTTTTAGGAATTTGTGTATCTGTCGTCCGAGATCCTTGGTTAAACCAAACTTGGAGCACTGTGAACACTTCTCGTCTCCCTATTATAAAAAGGATATCGAGGAATTGGAGAAGGTGCAAAAAGTGATGATGCCAGAACTGAAAGATAATACCTTTCAGGATAGATTTAACAGCCTGATGGCTGACATGATAGAGGTCTTTGAATAATGGAAGGGTTTGATTGAGTAGACGTAGACAAAATGTTTCCACTCGTAGGGGACACAAAAACTATCGGTTATCAATATAAGATAGTCACTAATAAATCCAAATAGATAATTCATGGGAAACTTCTTTACCAAAGAGTTGCAAGAATGCGGAACTCGCTTCCTTGAGGAGCAGTTGAGGCAAATGACATCGATACATGAAATGGCAAACTAGATAAACACACGCGGGCGAAAGGAATAGAAGAGTGTGCGGATGGGGGTAAGTGAAGTAGGGAGGGAGGAGTATTGTGTGAAGCATAAAGGCTGGCACAGACCCGTTGGTCAAATGGCCTGGATCTGTGCGGCAAACTCAATAAAAACGACAGATTTTCTGACTCCTCAAAAGCAGAATTGAGAATGTACAAGGGAGCGCCTGGATTCGAAACAGAGACCTCTTGATTTGTAGTTAAATGCTCTACCACTAAGCTACACCCCCACATCTGTTACCCATTCTTGCACGCACAATGTAATGGAGCTCAGCAGCTGGCAGTCACCAATGTTGATATTACCAACATGAAAAGAAGCTTCATGAGTTATTCTGGGAGACAAATAATTACGGCAATCAGAAATGTTTCATGAATGGAGTGAGTCACATTATTGTGTACAGATGCGATGCACAACCCAACTTGGAATGCCTTGTCTCTCGGCTTTAGAGAACACATCTTTACTACCGAACGCGGAACTCGAAGCACCAGCCAAACAACATCAGAATTTCAAGTCGAGGACTTCAGCTGCTTTACAAATGCTCTGTTACTGTGCTCTGCCCACAGCTCTTTAGATACTTGCAGTCAACAAATGCAGTGCCAATTTCAATGTGTGGTTTTCCAAGGTCATGCTATCAGTGCCATATATGTAAGTGTACAGAATATAATAAAGATGCATTCAGCAGGCATTAGGCACGTGTGGCAGGAGGAGCTAGTGTGTGAAGCAACTGTAGTTAGGAGGCAATGCTGGATCTGGTTCTAGGGAATGAGATCGTTAATGTGGAGCAAGTGTCCTTTTTGGGGAGCATTTAGGGAACAGCGAACAGAGTATCATAAGGTTTAGAATAGCAATGGAAAAGGAGAAGGAGTAATCTAGATTTAAAATACTTAATTGGAAGAGGGTCAATTACAGAGGATTGAGAACTGATCCGGCCCTGGTAAAATGGAATAAAAACTGTAATCGAGCAATGGGCGGCTTTTGAAGAGGAGATTGTTCGGGTAAAGTCTGTGTACATTCACACAAGAGGAAAAGGTAGGGCAACTAAAGCCAGAGTTCTCTGGATGACGAAGGAGATACAGAATAAAATGAAGTAGAGGATGTGGTCGTATGACAGATGTCAGGTTGATAATACAAGTGAGAACCAGGATGAGAATGGAAAGTTCAGAGGTGAAGTGAAAACGGAAACCACACTTGAAGTAACGTGAACAATTCTGGTCTCCAGATTATAAGAAGAATGAAGAGGAATTGGCAAAGCTGAAAAAAAAATCACAAGGGTGATAATAGAACTCGGAGCATATACTTCTCAGGAGGACTAAACAGGTTGGAGCTCTTTTCTCTAGAAAAGGGAAGACTGAGGGGTGACCTGATAGAGGTCTTTAAGATTATGAAAAGGTTCGATAGGGTAGACATAGAAAAAAAGTTTCCATTTGTGAGGGAATTCAGGAGAATCTTCTTTACCCAAAGGGCGGTAAGAATGTGGAACTCGCCACCAAAAGGAATAGTTGAGGAAAATGGCATAGATGCTTTAAAGGGGAAGCTCGATAAAGAGATGAAAGAGAAAGGAATGTATGGCTGATAGAACGAGATGAAATAGGGCAGGAGGAGACTCATGTGGTGCATAAATACCGGAATTGACCAATCGAGATAGCTAACCTGTTTCTCTGCTGAAGCTTCAATGTAAACAACAATCCTGCTGCTACAGGGAATTCAGACTTGCTGTCTGAATCACAAAATCATTTCGAAAGAAGAGGGAGAATCGGGATTTAAAGCAGCGATCGCTTGATTTACAATTAAACACTGCAAAAAAGCAATGCACCCACTGATATCATCCACAGACAAGGTAATGCAACGGAGTTCATTACCTGGCAGACATCACTGTTGAAAGAACCAATCAGAAAAGAAGCTTCATCAGTTATTCTGGGAGAAAAATAATTACAGCAATCAGAAATGATTCATGAACGGAGTGAGTCACACTATTGTGTACAGATGCGATGCACAACCAAACATGGAAAGCCTTGTCACTAAACTTCAGTGAACACATCCTTACCACAGAACGCGGGACTGGAAGCACCAGACAAACGACACCTGAATTTCAACCAGATGTTTCTCCAGCAGCTGGCAAGTGGTCACTCACTGTGCTCTGCCCCTATCTCTGTAGATCGTTACAGTCAACACAAGAAACAACAGTTTCAATGTGCAGTTTCACAAGATCATGCTCTCAGTGCCATATATGTAAGTGCACAGAATATCGAATCAACGTAATAAATAAGCACCCAGCAGGTATTAGGCAAGTGTGGACAGGAGGAGATAGTGTGTGAAGCGACTGTAACATGTGTTAAGTCAAAATATTCAGTTGCAGGTTACGGAACAGAAGTTGGTTTCTCAAATGGAAAAGTGTATAAATTGCAGAATTCACATCCTAACCATGAAATAAGAGGCTGTGGGTGTCCAAAGTGGACAATGCTCAAAAACCTCTCTTTGGCCCTCCGGATTCGAGTAGAAATTGCTGGCCACAGGCTTGTGGCCGTGTTTCTCAATCATTATTTTAAATCTTGCCGCTCGTGCCTGGCTATTCTCCTACACTTGCTTCTCTTATCTCCAACGTTTCATTTTCCATTGTTGGATCAAGCAGTGATTCCTCTCTTGCCGACCTGTCTCCCTTTTATCATTACATCGTTCCTGCCTGCTCCATCTGTCGCCCTCTCGCTCTCACTCATTCATTCACTCAAACGCTCACGAACTCACTCACTCCCTCCCTCCCTCACTCACTCACACAATCACTCCCTCCCTCAATCCATCCACAGTAAAAGATTGAGAAAGACTTAAGTAAGACAAAGAACAAAGTAATTGATTGGAAACAAACTAATTTTGAGGGGTTAAAAATGGAACTGGGGAAGGTGAAAAAAATGACAAAGAGATAGAACAGGAGTGGGAAATATTTAAAAGGGTGATAAATCTCTCTCTGGCACTCCCTCGGAGTCGAGAATGGAAGGGTCTGATGAACGAGGGAGGAAGGGGGCCCGTGTGGAGAATGGACGCTGGCATTGAGCAAGTGGGCCAAATGGCCGACTGTGGACTCAATGTCAATAACAATCTTGCAGCTGCAGGAACAGACGAACTGCATGACTTCCGACAGGGAACATTCAAAAGATAAAGGGGGTGCTTGGATTTGAACCAAAGACCTCTTGATCTGCAGTCAAATGCTCTACCACTGAGCTACACCCCCACATCTGCATGAAATTCGCTCACAAACAAGGCAATGGAGCTTAGTACCTGGCCATCGTCAACATTGATCGCACCATTCTGAAAAGAACCTTTATGAGTTATTCTGATCGGCAAGAATATGACTCCAACTCCAGAGCCTGACCCGTCCCTTAGAATCTAACTATACCCTCCGAGCCTGCCTCCGCCCTCAGAATCTGACACGGCTCTCTGTGTCGGACCCCCTCCCCTAGCCTTTGACCTCTGCCCCAGAGTCTGACCCTTCCCCCAGAGTCTGACCCTACCTCCAGAGTCGGACTCCTCCCCCAGAGTCTGAACCTTGCCCCAGAATCTGACACCTCCCCCAGAGTCTGACCCGACACCAAGAGTCTGACCCCTGTCCCAGAGCCTGACTCCTCCCCCAATGACTAACTCCTCCCCCAATGACTGACTCCTCCCGCAGAGCCGGACATCTCCACGGCGTCTGAGTCCTCCCTCAGAGACTTACTCCTCCCTTCGAGTCTAATTCCTCCCCAAAGCCTTACTCCTCCCACGGAGTCTGACCCCTCCCCAGAGTCTGACTGTTCCCCCAGAGCCCGATTCCACCTCCAGAGACTGACTCCTCCCCCAGAGCCTGACTCTACCCCAGAGCCTTCCTCATGCCTCAGAGCCAGAGCCCTCCCCAGAATCTGACTCCTCCATCAGGGCCTGACTCTTATGAGCAGATTTTAGGTTGACTCGGCCTGAATTCATTCGAGTTTAGAAGAATGAAAGGGGATCTCATTGAAACATATAAAATTCTGACAAGACTGGTTAAAGTGAGGATATTTCCTCTGGCTGGGGCGTCCAGAACGAGGGGTCACAGGATACGGGGTAGGACATTTAGGACTGAGATGAGGAGAAATTTCTTCACTCAGAGGGTGCTGAACCTGTGGAATTCTCTACCACAGGAGGCTGTGGAGGCGAAATCACTGAATATATTGAAGAATGAGAGAGATAGATTTCTCGACACTGAAGGAATCAAGGGATATCTGGACAGAGCGGGAATATGGTATTGAGAAAGAGGATCAGCCTTGGTCATATTGAATGGCAGAGCAGGCTAGAAGGCCCGAATATGCTCCTATTTTCTATGTTACTTCGCCGGAGCAGCAGACGAGGGAGAAAGGAACGGAAGGGGAGGGAGATCGGGTGAGATTAAGTCTGGTGGCAGGATGCTTACGTGCAGCATCAACGATGGTAAAAACCAAACGAGTCGGCCTGTTTCCCTGCTGTCGACTCGATGCAAACAACAATCTTACTGCTGCAGCGAAGGCAGACTGAGTGCACGATTCCCAAGGTAAGAAGTAAAACGTACACGGAGACGTTTGGATTTGAACCAAAGCTCTTGTAATCAGTAGTTGTATGCTTTAACACTGAGGCACACCTTGATATCTGTGATGATTTTTTGCACATACAAACTGATGAAGCTTCTTTTCAGGTTGGTTATTTTAACATTGCTGACTGACAGGTACTGAGCTCCGTTACGTTTTGTGTGCAAGAAATCATCACCGCTCAGTGGTCGAGCATTTAAATACAAATAATGATGTCGTTGGTGCAAGTCCAGATATCCGCTCTCCCTTTTTTAACTGCATCCTGTTGGGAGTCATTCCGTCGGTCTACCTTCCCTGCAGCTGCAGGTTTGTTGTTTATGTTGAGTAAAATTGAGTCGACAGCAGAGAAACAGGCCACTCGGCTCAACTGGTCTATGCTGGCATTGATGCTCCACAGGAGCCTCCTCCCTCCCTTCTTCATCTGACCCTATCATCATATCCTTCTATTCCTTTCTCCACCATATGTTAATCCAGCTTCCACTCCAATGCATCTACACTATTCCCCTCAACTATTCCTTGTGGTAGCGAGTTCCACATTCTCACCGCTCGCTGCGAAAATAAGTTTCTCCCGAATTCCCTATTGGATTTATCAGTGACGATCTTATATTGATGACCTATGGTATTGGACTCCCCAACAAGTGAAATCATTTTCTCTGTGTCTAAAATGTTCATAATCTTAAAGACCTCTATCAGGTCACCCTTAAGCCTTCTTTTTTCTCGAGAAAGGAGCCCCAGCCTGTTCAATCTTTCCTGATAGATGTCTCATCTCAGTTCTGGTATCATCCTAGTAAATCTTTTATGCACCTTCTCCAATGCCTCGATATCCTTTTTACAATATTGTGTAATTTTATTATTTTATGTATTGTGTACAGATGGGGATGGGCAACCCAATGGTGTTTCAATATTGACCAGTTTGTTTTTTGAGGAATAAATTTCTCCTAAACTCTATTGATCTCCGTTTTGACTATTTGCCTCTGCTGTTCTATCTCTTTGTCTGTCCAAATGTTTTACAGTTTATTTAACGTAGTTCCAATCTCATCCGCTGAAAATTAACTTTGTTCCAATCTATTACTTTGTCTTACTAATGACTTTCTCAATCTCTTCGGGTAGAGGGATTGTGGCAGTGAGTGAGTGAATGAGTTAGTGTGTGAATGAGTGAGTGTTTGAGTGATTGAGTGCACGAGGGAGGCAGGGAGAGCAGGCTGAAGCGATGAAATGATAAAACAGAGACAGGCAGACAAGAGATGAATCACTGCTGCATCTAGTAATGGGAAGTGAAAAGGAGGAGATTAGAAATGTCAGTTTCGGGGAACATCTAGGCAATAGCGATCATAACATAACAAAGTTTAGATTAATGATTGAGAAAGACGGCCACAAGCCTGTCGCCACCAATTTTTGCCTCCATCTGACGGACAAAATGAGACTTTTCAGCATTTTCCACTTTCTTTTCCTGGAGGATTCACACTTTGGACACTCACAGCCTCTCATTTCATGGCCAGGTTGTAAATTCTGCATGTTACACACTTTTCCATTCATTAAGGCCCACTTCTGTTCCGCAACCTGCAAACGAATGTATTGACTTAAAACAATTTACAGTCACTTAACACACTGTCTCCTCCCGTCCACACTTGCCTATTGCCTGCTGGACGATTATTTATTACATTGATGCGATATTCAGTAAACTTCCATATATGGCACAGAGAGCATGATGTTGTGAAGCTGCACATTGAACCTGGTGTTTCTTGTGTTGACTGCGACGATCCTAAGAGCTGTGGGAGAGCAGAGTAAGATTGCATTTGACTGCAGCTGCAGAAATCTCTGGTTGGAATTCAGGTGTCGTTTGCCTGGTGCTTCGAGTTCCGCGTTCCGTGGTATGATGTGTTCAATGAAGCTTAGTGAGGAGGAGGCTCTGCAAACATCCCCATCCTCAATGATGGCGGAGTCCAGCACGTGAGTGCAAAAGACAAGGCTGAAGCGTTTGCAACCATCTTCAGCCAGAAGAGCCGAGTGGATGATTCATCTCGGCCTCCTCCCGAAATCCCCACCAACACAGAAGCCAGTCTTCAGCCAATTCGATTCACTCCACGTGATATCACGAAACGACTGAGTGCACTGGATACAGCAAAGGCTATGGGCCCCGACAACATCCCAGCTGTGGTGCTGAAGTCTTGTGCTACAGAACTAGCTGCCCCTCAAGCCAAGCTGTTCCAGTACAGCTACAATACTGGCATCCACCCGACAATGTGGAAAATTGCCCAGGTATGTCCTGTCCACAAAAAGGAGGACAAATCCAATCCAGCCAATTACCGCCCCATCGGCCTACTCTCAATCATCAGCAAAGTGATGGAAGGTGTCGTCGACAGTGCAATCAAGCGGCACTTACTCACCAATAACCTGCTCACCGATGCTCAGTTTGGGTTCCGCCAGGACCATTCGGCTCCAGACCTCATTACAGCCTTGGTGCAGACATGGTCAAAAGAGCTGAATTTCAGAGGTGAGGTGAGAGTGAATGCCCTTGACATCAAGGCAGCATTTGACCGAGTGTGGCACCAAGGAGCCCTAGTAAAATTGAAGTCAATGGGAGTCAAGGGGAAACTCTCCAGTGGCTGGAGTCATACCTAGAATATAGGAAGATGGCAGTGGTTGTTGGAGGCTAATCATCTCAGCCCCAGGGCATTGCTGCAGGAGTTCCTCAGGGCAGTGTCCGAGGCCCAACCATCTTCAGCTGCTTCATCAATGAACTTCCCCCCATCATAAGGTCAGAAATGGGGATGTTCGCTGATGATTGCACAGTGTTCAGTTCCATTCGCAACCCCTCAAATAATGAAGCAGTCCGAGCCCGGATACAGCAAGACCTGGACAACATCGAGGCTTGGGCTCATAAGTGGCAAGTAACATTCGCGCCAGATAAGTGCCTGGCAATGACCATCTCCAACAAGAGAGAGTCTAACCACCTCCACTTGACATTCAACGGCATTACCATCGCCGAATCACCCACCATCAGCATCCTGGGCGACACCATTGAACATAAACTTAACTGGACCAGCAATATAAATATCGTGGCTACGAGAGAAGGTCAGAGGCTGGGTATTCTGCGGCGAGTGTCTCACCTCCTGACTCCCCAAAGCCTTTCCACCATCTACAAGGCACAAGTCAGGAGTGTGATGGTATACTCTACACTTGCTTGGATGAGTGCAGCTCCAACAACACTCATGATCTCGACACCATCCAGCACAAAGCAGCCCACTTGATTGGCACCCCATCCACCACCCTAAACATTCACTCCCTTCACCATCGGCGCACAGTGGCTGCAGTGTGTACCATCCACAGGATGCACTGCAGCACCTCCCAAACCCACGACCTCGACCACCTAGAAGGACAAGAGCAGCAGGCACATGGGAAAAACACCACCGGCAAGTTCCCCTCCAAGTCACACACCATCCTGACTTGGAAATATATCGCCGTTCCTTCATCGTCGCTGGTCAAAATCCTGGAACTCCCTTCCTAACAGCACAGTGGGAGAACCATCACCACACGGACTGCAGCGGTTCAAGAAGGCGGCTGACCAACTCCTTCTCAAGGGCAATTAGGGATGGGCAATAAATGCCGGCCTCGCCAGCGACGCCCACGTCCCATGAACGAATAAAAAAAAAGTCACAAGGCTTTCCATGTTGGGTTGTGCATCGCACCTATGCACAATAGTGTGACTCACTCCATGCATGAAACATTTCTGATTGTCATAGTTATTTGTCTCCTAGAATAACTTCGGAAGCTTCTGTTCAGGTTGGTTGTATCAACATTGGTGACCGCCGGATACTGAGCTCCGTCACCTTGTTTGTGCAAGAAATGGTCTTCGATTTAACGGGTGGGGTGGTGTACCTCAGTTGGCCGAGCATTTGATTGCAGATTAAGCGATCTTTGGTTCAAATCCAGTTTCCTCCTTTTAAATTCTTATCTCGGGAATCAGGCACTCAGTCCGTCCTTCCCTACAACAACAGGATTGATGTTTCTCTCGAGTCGACAGCAGGGAAACAGATCACTCATCTCCTTTGGTCCATCCCGCTGTTGATGCTCCACATGAGTATCCTCCCTCCCCACTTCATCTCACCCTATCACATTCCCCTTCCGTCCCTGTCCCCCATCCTGTGCTCATCCATCTTCCCCTTTCACCCACCTGTCCTGTTTACTCCGACTTCTCCTCCTGGTGGCGAGTTCCACATTCTCACCACACTGGTGACCATCTTCGAGCGATGACCTCTCGTTCTGGTTTTCCTCACATGATGGAAACATTTCCTCACTCCCTGTCCACCTTATTTAAGCCACTATTTATTTTAAGGAAAGTGTTTATGATCTGGAATGCGCTGCCTGATCGGACAGTGGAGGCAGATTCAATGGCAGCTTTCAGAAAGGTAATTGGATAAACACTTGAAGGGATTAAAATTGCAGGGCTACGGGGAAAGAGCGGCGGAATGGGATTAACTGGATTGCACTTATAAAGAGCCTGCACGGGCTCGATGGGCCAAATGGAACTGGGGAAGATCAACTGCAATAAATGTTGACGAACAACGAGATAGAACAGGAGAGGCAAATATTTAAAACGGAGACCAATAGAGTTCAGTGGAAGTATATTCCTCTGAACAGAAGAACAATCGGGCCGATAATAAATTAACACTTGTTTGTGGATCCTCGTCGGTACATAATACATGAGGACACTTTTTTACACAGCGAGTGATTAGGATCTGGAATGCACTGCACTCGGGGCTGATGGAGGCAGATTCAATCATGGCCTTCAAAAGGGAACTGGATAAGTACTTGAAACGAAAAAATGTGCATGGCTACCGGGATTGGGTGGGGGAGTGGGACGAGCTGGATTCCTCTTGCATAGTGCTGGCACGGACCTGATGGGTTGAATGGCCCCCTTCCGTGATGTAACATATCGATGATTTTATTCTAAGTTAGTTAAACACGATTTGCCTTCAACAAATCCGTGCTGGCTTTCCATTATTAATCCACATTTGTCCAAGTGAGTATTAATTCTGTCCTGGATTATTCTATCTAAAAGCTTCCTCACCATTGCGATTGAACCCATTGGCCAGTCGGTGCCGGGTTTATCCAAACACTCATTCACTTCCATATATGGACAGAGAGCATGATGTTGTGAAACTGCACATTGAACCTGGTGTTTCTTCTGTTGACCGCAACGATCTAAAGAGCTGGGAGCAGAGCACAGTGAGAGAGCATTTGACTGCAACTGGAGAAAACTCTCGTTGAAATTCAGATGTCGTTTGCCTGGTGCTTCGAGTTCTGCGTTCTGTGGTAAGGATGTTTTCACTGATGCTGAGTGACAAGACTGTCCATGTTGGGTTGTACATCGCATCCGTACACAACAGTGTGACTCACTCCATTCATGAAACATTTCTGTTTGCAGTAGTTATTTGTCTCCCAGAATAACTGATGAAGCTTCAATTCAGGTTGGTAGTATCAACATTCGTGACTGCCAGGTACTGAGCTCCGTTAACTTGTGTGTGCAAGAAATCGCCAGCAATGTGGGGGGGGGGGGTGGGGGTGTAGCTCAGTGGCAGAGTATTTGATTGCAAATCAAGAGGTCTTTGGTTCAAATCCAAATGCCCCCTCTACCTTTTAAGTTCTTATCTTGGGAATCACAAACTCAGTCTGCTTTCCGTACAGCAGCAGGATTGAAGTTTCCGTCGAGTCCACAGGAGGGAAATAGGCCACTCATCTCGTTTGTTCCATGCCGCGGTTGAAGCGACACACGAGCCTCCTTCCTCCCCACTTCATCTCACCCTATCACCCTCCCATCCAGTGCTCCTCCATCTTCCCCTTTGATCCGAGCCGAGCGGAGGGAGCGTCCGATAAAAGGCGGGATTTCAGAGCGCTGAGAACAGCTGAGAGGAGCCGAGCCGAGCGGAGGGAGCGTCCGATAAAAGGCGGGATTTCAGAGCGCTGATAGGAGCCGAGCCGAGCGGAGGGAGCGTCCGATAAAAGGCGGGATTTCAGAGCGCTGAGAACAGCTGAGAGGAGCCGAGCCGAGCGGAGGGAGCGTCCGATAAAAGGCGGGATTTCAGAGCGCTGAGAGGAGCCGAGCCGAGCGGAGGGAGCGTCCGATAAAAGGCGGGATTTCAGAGCGCTGAGAGGAGCCGAGCCGAGCGGAGGGAGCGTCCGATAAAAGGCGGGATTTCAGAGCGCTGAGAACAGCTGAGAGGAGCCGAGCCGAGCGGAGGGAGCGTCCGATAAAAGGCGGGATTTCAGAGCGCTGAGAGGAGCCGAGCGGAGCTGCGACCGAGTTCGAAGTGACGTCAGGAATCAGATCGGGACGCGACACAGGGGAGGCACCTGATTGGTGAGTAGGTTCAGGTGAGTATTTCTCCTTATCCACAGGAACTGAAGTAAAAGGAAAGGGAAGGTCTGCAGGTCTTATAGGAAGTAGCGTTTATTTTTTAGTGAATCAAGGTCCCCAGTGTAGTTAACATTCTCTAAATTGAGAACAATTTAAAGGAGTAAACTCCTTAAAGGGAGTGGTAAGTAGTTTTTCTTTCCTTTTTTTTTCTCTTGACATTGTAGTTGTTCTTAAGCTAATTTAAGGGTTAAGTCATGGCAGGAGATCCCAGCGCCGTGTCATGTTCCTCTTGTGGGATGTGGGAATTCAGGGCTCCTTCCTGTATCCCTGATTCCTTCACCTGCGGGAAGTGTGTCCAGCTGCAGCTATTGTTTGACCGCTTGACGGCTCTGGAGCTGCGGATGGACTCACTTTGGAGCATCCGCGATGCTGAGAAAGTCGTGGATAGCACGTTCAGTGAGTTGGTCACACCGCAGATAAAAATTACTGAGGGAGATAGTGAATGGGTGACCAACAGACAGAGGAAGAGTAGGAAGGCAGTGCAGGGGTCCCCTGCGGTCATCTCCCTCCAAAACAGGTATACCGTTTTGGATACTGTTGGCGGAGATGGCTCACCAGGGGAAGGTGGCAGTGGCCAGGTTCATGGCACCGTGGCTGGCTCTGCTGCACAGGAGGGCAGGAAAAAGAGTGGCAGAGCTATAGTGATAGGGGACACGATTGTAAGGGGAATAGACAGGCGTTTCTGCGGACGCAACCGAGACTCCAGGATGGTATGTTGCCTCCCTGGTGCAAGGGTCAAGGATGTCTCGGAGCGGCTGCAGGACATTCTGGAGGGGGAGGGAGAACAGCCAGTTGTCGTGGTGCATATAGGCACCAACGATATAGGTAAAAAACAGGATGAGGTCCTACAAGCTGAAATTAGGGAGTTAGGAGTTAAACTAAAGAGTAGGACCTCAAAGGTAGTAATCACAGGATTGCTACCAGTGCCACGGGTTAGTCAGAGTAGGAATGACAGGATAGCTAAGATGAATACGTGGCTTGAGAGATGGTGCAAGCTGGAGGGATTCAAATTCCTGGGCCATTGGAACCGGTTCTGGGGGAGGTGGGACCAGTACAAATTGGACGGTCTGCATCTGGGCAGGACTGGAACCAATGTCCTAGGGGGAGTGTTTGCCAGTGCTGTTGGGGAGGGTTTAAACTAATGTGGCAGGGGGATGGGAACCGATGCAGGAAGTCAGTGGGAAATAAAGTGGTGACAGAAACAAAAGGCAGTAAGGGAGAGTGTACAGAACATGACCGGACAGATGGTCTGAGAAAGCAGGGCAAAGACCAAGGGAAGTCTAGATTAAACTGCATTTATTTGAATGCAAGAAGTCTGATGGGCAAGGCAGATGAACTCAGGGCATGGATGGGTACATGGGACTGGGATGTTATAGCTATTACTGAAACATGGCTAAGGGAGGGGCAGGACTGGCAGCTCAATGTTCCAGGGTACAGATGCTATAGGAAAGATAGAGCAGGAGGTAAGAGAGGAGGTGGAGTTGCGTTCTTGATTAGGGAGAACATCACGGCAGTAGTGAGAGGGGATATATCCGAGGGTTCGCACACTGAGTCCATATGGGTAGAACTGAAAAATAAGAAGGGAGAGATCACTTTGATAGGATTGTACTACAGACCCCCAAATAGTCAACGGGAAATTAAGGAGCAAATATGTAAGGAGATTACAGACAGCTGCAAGAAAAATAGGGTGGTAATAGTAGGGGACTTTAACTTTCCCAACATTGACTGGGACAGCCATAGCATTAGGGGCTTGGATGGAGAGAAATTTGTTGAGTGTATTCAGGAGGAATTTCTCATTCAGTATGTGGATGGCCCGACTAGAGAGGGGGCAAAACTTGACCTCCTCTTGAGAAATAAGGAAGGGCAGGTGACAGAAGTGTTAGTGAGGGATCACTTTGGGACCAGTGATCATAATTCCATTAGTTTTAAGATAGCTATGGAGAAGGATAGGTCTGGCCCAAAAGTTAAAATTCTAAATTGGGGAAAGGCCAATTTTGATGGTATT
This sequence comes from Heptranchias perlo, assembly GCF_035084215.1. Taxonomy (NCBI): domain Eukaryota; kingdom Metazoa; phylum Chordata; class Chondrichthyes; order Hexanchiformes; family Hexanchidae; genus Heptranchias; species Heptranchias perlo. The sequence continues at coordinate 11,558,416 of NW_027139453.1, read as the reverse complement.
AGACAGGAACTTTCAGAAGTTGATTGGGAGAGTCTGTTGGCAGGCAAAGGGACGTCTGGTAAGTGGGAGGCTTTCAAAAGTGTGTTAACCAGGGTTCAGGGTAAGCACATTCCTTATAAAGTGAAGGGCAAGGCTGGTAGAAGTAGGGAACCTTGGATGACTCGGGAGATTGAGGCACTAGTCAAAAATAAGAAGGAGGCATATGACATGCATAGGCAGCTGGGATCAAGTGGATCCCTTGAAGAGTATAGAGATTGCCGGAGTAGAGTTAAGAGAGAAATCAGGAGGGCAAAAAGGGGATATGAGATTGCTTTGGCAGATCAGGCAAAGGTGAATCCAAAGAGCTTCTACAAATACATAAAGGGCAAAAGGGTAACTAGGGAGAGAGTAGGGCCTCTTAAGGATCAACAAGGTCATCTAAGTGCGGAACCACAAGAGATGGGTGAGATCCTAAATGAATATTTCACATCGGTATTTACGGTTGAGAAAGGCATGGATGTTAGGGAACTTGGGGAAATAAATAGTGATGTCTTGAGGAGTGTACATATTACAGAGAGGGAGGTGCTGGAAGTCTTAACGCGCATCAAGGTAGATAAATCTCCGGGACCTGATGAAATGTATCCCAGGACGTTATGGGAGGTTAGGGAGGAAATTGCGGGTCCCCTAGCAGAGATATTTGAATCATCCACCGCTACAGGTGAGGTGCCTGAAGATTGGAGGGTAGCAAATGTTGTGCCTTTGTTTAAGAAGGGCGGCAGGGAAAAGCCTGGGAACTACAGACCAGTGAGCCTGACATCTGTAGTGGGTAAGTTGTTAGAGGGTATTCTGAGGGACAGGATCTACAGGCATTTGGAGAGGCAGGGACTAATTAGGAACAGTCAGCATGGTTTTGTGAGAGGAAAATCATGTCTCACGAATTTGATTGAGTTTTTTGAAGGGGTAACCAAGAAGATAGATGAGGGCTGTGCAGTAGACGTGGTCTACATGGACTTCAGCAAAGCATTTGACAAGGTACGGCATGGTAGGTTGTTACATAAGGTTAAATCTCATGGGATCCAAGGTGAGGTAGCCAATTGGATACACAATTGGCTTGACGACAGAAGACAGAGGGTGGTTGTCGAGGGTTGTTTTTCAAACTGGATGCCTGTGTCCAGCGGTGTGCCTCAGGGATCGGTGCTGGGTCCGCTGTTATTTGTTATTTATATTAATGATTTGGATGAGAATTTAGGAGGCATGGTTAGTAAGTTTGCAGATGACACCAAGATTGGTGGCATTGTGGACAGTGAAGAAGGTTATCTAGGATTGCAATGGGATCTTGATAAATTGGGCCAGTGGGCCGATGAATGGCAGATGGAGTTTAATTTAGATAAATGTGAGGTGATGCATTTTGGTAGATCGAATCGGGCCAGGACCTACTCCGTTAATGGTAGGAAGTTGGGGAGAGTTATAGAATAAAGAGATCTAGGAGTACAGATTCATAGCTCCTTGAAAGTGGAGTCACAGGTGGATAGGGTGGTGAAGAAGGCATTCAGCATGCTTGGTTTCATTGGTCAGAAGATTGAATGCAGGAGTTGGGATGTCTTGTTGAAGTTGTACAGGGCATTGGTGAGGCCACACTTGGAGTACTGTGTACAGTTCTGGTCACCCTATTATAGAAAGGATATTATTAAACTAGAAAGAGTGCAGAAAAGATTTACGAGGATGCTACCGGGACTTGATGGTTTGACTTACAGGGAGAGGTTAGACAGACTGGGACTTTATTCCCTGGAGAGTAGGAGGTTGAGGGGTGATCTTATAGAAGTCTATAAAATAATGAGGGGCATAGATAAGGTCGATAGTCAAAATCTTTTCCCAAAGGTAGGGGAGTCTATAACGAGGGGGCACAGATTTAAGGTGAGAGGGGAGAGATACAAAAGGATCCAGAGGGGCAATTTTTTCAATCAAAGGGTGGTGAGTGTCTGGAACGAGCTGCCAGAGGCAGTAGTAGAGGCGGGACAATTTTGTCTTTTAAAAAGCATTTGGACAGTTACATGGGGAAGATGGGTATCGAGGGATATGGGCCAAGTGCAGGCAATTGGGACTAGCTTAGTGGTATAAATTGGGCGACATGGACATGTTGGGCCGAAGGGCCTATTTACATGTTGTAACTTCTATGATTCTATGATCCATCTGTCCTGTTTGCTTCGACTGTTCTTCGTGGTGGCAAGTTCCACATTCTCACCACATCAGAGACCATCTGATATCGATGACCTCTCGTTCTGGCCTCCGCCGCAAGAAGGAAACATTTCATCTATCTGTCTGCCCGATGGAACCTTTTAATTATCTTAAAGTAAGTGTTCATTGTCTGGAAGGTGCTGCCTGATAGGACGGTGGAGACAGATTCAATTGCAGCTTTTAAAAGGGAATTTGATAAACACTTGAAGGGGTTAAATTTGAAAGACTGCAGGGAAAGAGCGGCGGAATGGGACTAATTGGATTGCTCTTACAAAGAGCTGGCAACGGCTCAATGGACCAAATGGCCTCCTTCTGTGCTGTAACCAGTCTAAGATTGTAAGATTCTGCGTCTGTGCAGTGCCTGATCAAAGTCAAAGAAACTGAGGCAAGCGAAGGAATCAGGCTCAGGGGAAGGTGTCAAATTCTGGAGGAGGAGTCCGGCTTTGGTGGAGGAATGAGGCTCTGGAGGGTGATTCAGCCTCTGGGGGAGGAGACAGGGTCTGGGGGAGGGGTCAGAATCTGGGGGCGGAGTCAGACGCTGGGGGAGGAGTCAGACTATGGAGGACGAGTCAGACATTGTGGAGGTGTCAGAAAGTGTGCGGGGGCGTCAGGTCTCTGGGGGCGGAGTCCGGACTCTGGGGGCGAAGTCAGACTCTGAGGTTGGAGTCAGGCTCTTGGGGAGCGGTCAGGCTCTGGAGGAGGAGTCAGGCTCTGGGGGAGGAGTCAGACTCTGGAGGAGGAGTCAGGCTCTTGGGGGCCGGTCAGGCTCTGGAGGAGGAGTCAGGCTCTGGGGGAGGAGTCAGACTCTGGGGGAGCCTTCAGACTTTCAGGGAGGTGACAGGCTCTGGGGCAAAAGGCAAGAGGAAGAGGTGAGTAAGGGTGTCAAAAAAACAATTCAGAAAGCAATGAGAAACTAGGAAATTTATTCTCAAGGAATATAAAAAGAAATAATAAATTATTCTACAGGCACATCAATAACGAAAGGGTACTTACCAAAAGCATTGAGCCACTCAGGGATACACAAGATAAACTCACAGACAATGACAGTGAAATGGCAGAAATATTGAATACTTACTTTGCCTCAGTATTTACCAGAAGAGACTAACAAGGTGCGCAGGACATTAGAAGAAGAGATCAGAAAAGTTGTAAAGACATTTAAGAAAGAAAGGGGGAGTTAATTGATAAACTAATCAAACTTAGAGAGGATAAAACCTCCGGTCTGGAGAAAGTGGATCAGTACATATCAAAAGTAGTGAGGGAAGAGCTAACAGAGGCACTAATGCAAATATAAATAAATTGACTAGAAAAGGGAATAGTGTCAGAGGCCTGGCGGATAGGTAATGTTATTCCTAAAACAAAAAGGGGAGATCGAACAAGCCCAGTGGACGATCAACCAGTTAGTTCAACGTAGGCGGGAAAAAAAATGATAATTGAATCTTTACTCGAAGATGAAAGAGAAAAATATCTAGAAAACTGAAACATAATGAAGAGTCGTCAGAACGGATATCAAAAGGGAACGTCATGTTTGACCAAACTTATTGAATCCTTTGACGAAGTAACATAAAGAGTAGACAAGAGTAAAGTAGTAGATGTAATATATTTGGATTTACCGAAGGCCTTCAATAAGTTACCAAATTGCAGACGCATGATTACGACCAGGGCGTGTGAGTCAGGGGACAGGTAGCAGAATGCATAGCAAGCTGGCTGCAAAACAGAAAACAAAGAGTAGGGGTTAAAGATAGTTACTCAGACTCGCAAAAAGTGGGAAGTGATGTTCCACAGGGATCGGTGCTTGGACCACTGTTCTTCGACTCGGAAATCAATAGTACAATTTCGAAATTTGCAGGCATTGCGATATTGGCGAGTGCAGTTAATGCAAAGGAAGAATGGGTTAAATTGCAAGAAGACATTAATAAACTTGCAGAACGGGCGTGAAATTGGCAAATGAATTCCAATGTAAGTAAGGGTGAGATGGTGCATTTTGGTAGGAAGAATAAGGAGGCCACATACTGCTTGGTTAAAAAGAGTGTAAATGGGGTGGAGGAGTAAAGGGAACTGGGGCTCCAGATTCTCAAATTAATAAAAGCAGCAACAAAGGTTAAAATGGCCTTCAAAAGGCAAACCAAGCACTGGGGTTCATTTCTAGAGTGATAGGATTGAAAATTAGGGAAGTTACGTTCAACTTGTATCGAACTTTGTTAAGACCACACTGTGTAGAGATCTATGCTACATATTATACAAAGGATATAGAGGCATCGGAGAAGGTGCAAAAATATTCACTAGGATGATACCAAAACTAAGAACATATATCTATCAGGAAAGTTTAAACAGGCTGCGTCTCTTTCCTCTGGAAAAGAGAAGACCGAGGGGTGACCTGATGGAGGACTTTCAGATAATGAAAGGGTTTGACAAGGTAAACGTGGAGAATATGTTTCCATTTGTGTAAGGCGTGGTGGTGTGTGTCAGCTTCACCTCTGACTTCTGAGCGGTCCGAATCGCTCCCACTCCCTGGGTTCTCGACCTTGGAATTATTTGGGGGTTGTGACAAAGTGCAGCAGAAAACTGGTTTTCAGAAAAAAAACTGGGTTTATTGAAGTCACAAATGAACTTATAACATCAGGATAACACTGAGATTATGCAGACATACAAAGTACACATAGTTAAGAATGGGGAACACACGGCATAACGAGGGAAAATCACCCTACTAATCCCCTTACCCTTGTCCCACCACCAAATCCTAACTAAATTGAACTAGGAGAGGTCGGGGATCATGCTCACCAACCAGGGTTCCTTGACAGTTCGAAATCCAGCCATGTAAGCCGGTTGCAGTTTTTGGGTATGCTCTTTGTGTCCTCTGGGCCCTGCCACCAAAACCAACTTAAAACCTGCTCCAAAACTGCTGCTCCAAAACAGAACTGCTGAGAACCTGCCCCAAAACCAACTTAAAACCTGCTCCAAAACTTCTGCTACAAAACAGAACTGCTTAGAAGCTGCTCCAAAACAACCCCCCCACCACCTCCCCCGTTCGTAACTGGTGGCCCAGTTATACTGTTTTTCGAATTTCTTATCTGAATCCAAAACAAGGTTCGTTCTTTGTCTGAGTATGATGGGCTTCTTCAGGTGATTGTTGGCTTCCTGTCCCCGTAACTAGTCTTTAACTGAAAGCCATTGTATTGATTGGTTTGCATAATTGCATAGATTGCTACCTTCCCTGGTTTAGTCGTTCGTAGCCATAATTTATGCAAGGTTTTGATGGGCTTTAGTTTCGTGTAAGATGAAGTCTTTCTCTGGGTTGATTGTTTTAAAGGGAAGAATGCGTGTTATGTCTTCTCTCATTGTCTGGTTTTCAGGAACAATCCACACTGCACCCAACAAGCCCGGGCATGTCCAGTCCCAGTCCCAGGATTGTGATTTTTTGGAATTCTCTACCCCAGAGGGCTGTGGAAGCTCAGTCGCTGAGTACAGTTAAAACTGAGGTCGATAGATTTTTGGACACGAAGCGAATCAAGGGATATGGGGATCAGGCGGGAAAGTGGAGTTGAGGTTGAAGATCCGCTGTGATCTGATTGAATGGTGGAGCAGGCTCGAGGGGCCGGATGACATCATGCTGCTCCTATGTCTTATGTTCTTATGTATAGGTGTACCGTGGAGAGTACACTTTCGGTCAGTCCCTATAATGTGATAGTGAGTCTCAGGGAACGCACAAATATTGAGAACGGGTGTAGTTAGTGTTTAAATATAACACTAGAAAACTTAGAGACTCTACCAATATTCACAAAGGCTACGTATTCTTGCTACTAACTTATGAGAGGGCAAGGGAAAACTCATATTTAAGGAGATTCACACACTCTACAACGGTTGCAAAGCGATCCAGACAATATACCAATATTTACAAGTAGATCCATAGACTGCACTAAACTTTACTGGACGTGAAGAGACTGGAGTAATATTTACAAGGGATCCAGAAACTGTTAGTATTTGGAGAATGATGCAGAGTTGATGCCAATATTCATGGGGAGTATCCAAAGATGTTTCAACAATAATGGGAAATCATGAGATGGCCCAATGATTTTAGAATTATCCAGAGCCTTTATTGTTGCCTGTAGGAATATTTGCAGGGAAACCCATAGACTGTGCTAATATATACAGTACAATCCAAAAATTGTACCGTTACTTAAAGGTAAACTCAGAGACTGTACCAGTATTTCCAAGATAATCCATTGACTTAACAATATTGACGGGTTATCCAGAGATTACACCAATATTGGCAGGGTGGTCTTCAAGCTGACTGGTAAAATGATTCTGTTTCTATCTCTGAGTTTAAACCCAACCCTTTAGAAATGGGTAGAATCTAACTGAAATTAATTAATAAATCACGTTCAGAAATAATCTGCAATCTATAATTGAAGCTGCTCTCGCGTCACACCGATGCTATCAGATTGCGGGTCTCATAGTTTCTGTTCTTCCAAATATTAATTTAAGTAATGCGCTGAGCTTTTAGATTGACAACTGTGAAATATTTGGATAAATATATGTTGTGATATAAAATGTATTGGGTTGAAAGGCGTTAACTGAACCTGTTTATTCAGTGACTGTACTTCAATCAGCCTCCACGGGCCCTAATTGTTTCACTGGAGAGTTTCCCTTTTCTATAAATAAGGAGCTCCTTGCAATGTGTTATCCCATATTGTCAGGTGAAGTAACAACTCCGGCCTTAACAGGGATCAGCGGCTCGACAGAGAGTGAGAGAAAGCGTCTGAATCAGAGAACAATAAATTGGAAAGTGACAAGAATGGGCCACAATCTGAGGACAATAGATTGGAATGTGACAACAAAGAGTCATAATCTGGTTACAATAGATTGGAATGTTACAACAATGGGCAGGAGTTTCTCCTGGGAGTTTGATTATCTTTCTGCAAATTATGATAGACTAAGATGAGCTGTTCGGATATATTTGGCACTTCGGATTATTCAAAAGATTTACTATCCCATCCTCGCTGTTGCAGGTGTCCCTGGTAATATTCTATATTATTAATTCCCTAAACCATGTTTAACTTTATTACTGTTCTTCTCATTTACTTCCCCTTCCTTGATGCTGTTGCTGCGCCTGGTCAGTCTCTGTATCAAACTATCGATTCTATAATCCACGATTAACTGTACGCATATTCCTCTCATTTATTCCTTCAAGTTCGCTGATTTTGGTGATCCTGGTGAGTTCAATATCGAGCTGTTATTTATATGTCCCACGTTTCACCGTATTACATTTCTTGTGAGTTACCATCCCCTCCTTTCTGCAGTTTGTGTTCCTGGATAGTCTCCATATTCACCCATTAACTCTAGAAAACAGGTTTCACTGTATTATTATTCTTGTCATTTACAATTCCCTCCTCGCTTCTATTGGTGTCCCTGGTAATCCTCTATATCCTATTTCCAGCTATTAATTCTCCAAGCCACGTTTCACTGTATAACTGTTCTTGTAAATTACAATCCCCTCCTCGCTGCTGTTGGTATTCCTGTTAACTTCTATATCAGCTATTAATTCTATAACACGTGTTTCACTGTGATACTGTTCTTCCCGTTTACTGTCTACTCCCCGCTGATGATGCTATTGTTGATAAGCCTCCATATCCAGCTGTTAGTTTTGTAAACTACTTTTCACTGTATTACTGTTCTCGTAATTTACTGCCGCATCTTCACTTCTCCTGGAGCTCCTGCTTAGCATGCATATGTATATGGGGGATTCGGGACGCAAGGTGTAACTACGATGTTTGCTGGTAAGTTTCTATATCTATATGCGAACTCTGGGAAGGAGATGAAATTACGGGATCTCCTGGTAGATCTTTATATCTACATCTGTTTCCACGATGCGAGATGTAATTACGGCGTCTCCTGGTAAGTCTCTGTACCATCATGTGTTTCCAGGATGCGAGATATAATTACGGGGTCTCCTGGTTTGTCTCTTTATCCATTTGGGGTTGTCGGGATCGGAGATGTAATTACGGGGTCTCCTCGTAAACCTCTATATCTATATCGGTTTCCAGGATGAAAGGTAATTACGGGTTTTCCATCTAAGTCTCCATAGCTACATTATTTATCCGGGATGGGAGATGTAATTCTGGGCTGTCCTCTTCAGTCTCTGTATCCATATGGGGTTTCTCCGATGGGAGATATAATTACGGTGGTCTCCTGCTGATAAATTATATCCATATGGTGTTTCCAGGATTGGAAATGCAATTAAGGGATTCCCTGGTAAGTCTACATCTGTATCTGGTTTCCGGGATGGAAACTCGGCCTCCTTGGATGTGTCTAAATCGGTATGGGGTATCAGGAATGGGAGTTATAATTACAGGATTTCTTAGTCTGTCCCTATATCTGTATGGGTTTTCCGTGATGGGAGATGTCATTACGGGGACTCCACGTAAGTCTCTATATCAATATGGGTTTCCGGGATGGGCGATGTAATTTTGGGGTCTCCTCGTAAGACTTTGCACCTATATGGGGTTTCTGGAATGGGTGATAAAATCACGGGATTCTGCTGCTAATTCTGAATATCTATTTGGGGTTTCTGGGATGTTAAATGTAATTACAGGCGTCTCCTGATAAGTCTTGCTATCGATATGGGGTTTCCGGAATTGGTGATCTAATTACCGGCACGCTTCTTAGGTCGTTATATCTTGAAGCGGTCTCTGGGATAGGTGATGTAATTGCGGAGGTGTCCTGCTAAGTCTTTATATCTATGTAGGGTTCCAGAATGGGAGATGTAATTCCGATATCTACTGGCATGTCCCTTTATCGATATGGGTTTTCTTGGATGGGAGATGTAATTACGGGAATTCCTGCTGATTGTCTATAATTTATATGGATCTTCTGGGATGGTAAATGTAATTACATGGTCTCCTGGTAAGTCTCTATATCGATATAGGGTTTCTGGGATAGAAGAGAAATTACATGGTCTCCTTGTATGTCTCTATATCGATATGGGGTTTCTGGGATAGAAGAGAAATTACGGGGTCTCCTGGTTTCTGGGATAGAAGAAAAATTACGGGTCTCCTGGTACGTCTCTATATCGATATGGGGTTTCTGGGATATAAGGTATAATTACAGGGTCTCCTGGTAAGTCTCTAAATCTATTTGTTTTTTTCGGGGTGGAAGTTTTAATCAGAGGGTCTCTTGGTAAGTCTCGATAAAGATATGGGGTTTCCCGGATTGAAGTTGTAATTACAGGGTCTTCCCGTATGTTTCGATAAATATGTGGGTTTTTCCGGTCTGGAAGTTGTAATTAGAGGGTCTCTTGGTAAGTCGTTAGATCTATATGAGGTTTTCCGGAATGGAAGATGTAACTGCAGGGTCTCCTGCTGAGCCTCTATTACCAAATGCGATTTGGAGGATGGGAGCTGTGTTTACCCAGGTCTTCTGGGTGTGAGATTTCATGCAACATGGGTCCCTGGGAGTTAAGCTCTGTGATCGGGAGCCTGTGTGTGAGGTTGCTTTAAGAGGGCCCTTGGGGTGTGTCAGTATTTACAGTGGGTCCTGGACAGAATGTCACTATTGATAAATAATCCCTGGGATTGTGTCAATATTCAGAGGAAATGTAATTGAAGTTCTCAGTATTTGCAGAATGTTTGGGAGTGGTTGAGCGTTTACAGGGTTTGGTACAGTGAGACAGGATTCTCAGGGAGTCCCCGGGAATGTTTTCAATCAAGTTCCGAACCTTGGAGTGTCTCAGAGATGCCATAGAATCCTCGGAGAATGTCATTATTAATAAATAGTACAGGAAGTATGTCACTATATACACAGGGTCTGGGAGTATGTCAGTATATACACAGGGTCTGGGAGTATGTCAGTGTTTTCAGCAGGTTGCGAGCTGCGTTACATTATTCGTAGGATGTTCGCAGGCGAGTTCCAGGATTTATAGGATGTTTCTCAGTGAGTATCAGTATTCACTGGATGTTCTTTAGTAAAGTTCAGTATTTAAAGAATGTTCCTGCACGAGTGCCAGTAATTAAAGCATGTCGCTCGGCGAGTCATGTTATTCATTGGATTTTCCTGCATGAGTCTCAATAAATAGATGAAGTAACGTATGGAGTATTACTATTTACAGGATGCAGTTGTGAGGGTGACCGCATTTAGAGGATATTCCTGAGTGAGTGTCAATATTTACAGGATGTTTCTGAGTGAGTGTCAATATTTACAGGAAGTTCCTGAGTGAGTGTCAATATTTACAGCATGTTACTGAGTGAGCGTCAATATTTACAGCATGTTACTAGGCAAGTGTCAGTATTTACAAAATGTTCCTGAGTGAGTGTCGGTCTTTAAAGGTTGTTCCAGATGGAGTGTCTGTATTTAGAGAATGTTCCTTGGTAAGTGTCAATATTACAGAGTGTGAGTATTTCAAGGAGTTTCCTGGGTGAGTGTCAGAATTTACAGTTTTTTCCCGAGAGAGTGTCAGTATTAACTGAATGTACTTGTGTGAATGTCAGTATTTACAGGATGTTCCTGAGTGAGTGTCAGTATTTACAGGATGTTCCTGAGTGAGTGTCATTATTTACAGTTGTTACTGAGTGAGTGTCAGTATTTACAGTATGTTCCAGAATGTATGTCAGTATTGACAGGATGTTCCTGGGTCACTGTCAGTATTTACCGATTATTCCTGGGTCACTGTCAGTATTTACAGGATGTTCCGGAGTGAGTGTCATTATTTACGGATTATTACTTGGTCAGTGTCAGTATTTGCTGCTTTTTTCCTGAGTGAGTTTCTATATTTACAGTATCTTCCTGTGTGAGTGCCAGTCCTTACAGGATCTTCCTGCGTGATGTTTGTATTTACAGCATGTTCCTGGGTGAGTGTCTTTATTTAGATGATGACCCTGGGCGAATGTCAGTATTTGCAGGATGATCCTGAGTGAGTGTCTGTGTATACAAGATGTTTTCGAGTTAGTGTCAATATTTACAGGATGTTCCTGAGTGAGTATCATTATTTATAGGATGTTCCTGAGTGAGTGTCAGTATTTACAGTATGATTCTGAGTAAGTGTCAGTATTTACAGGATGTTCTTGATTGATTGGCAGTGTTTACAGGATGTTCCTGAGTGAGTGGCAGTTTTTACAGGATGTTCGTGAGTGAGTGTCAATATATACCGGATGTGCCTGAGCGTGTGTCTTTATTTACAGGATGTTGCTGCGTGTTTATCACGACTTACAGGATGTTCCTGGGCGAGTGTCAGTGTTTACAGCATGTTCCTGAGTGCGTGTGAACATTTACAGGATGTTCCCGAGTGAGTATCAGTATTTAAACGATGTTCCCGAATGAGTTTCAGCATATACAGCATGTTCCATGGTGAGTGTCAGTATTCACACGATGTTCCCGAGTGAGTGTCAGAATTAAACGTTGTTCCTCAGTGAGTGTCTGTGTATACAGGATGTTCCTTAGTGAGTGTCAGTATTTACGGATTATTCCTTGGTCAGTGTCAGTACTTGCTGCTTTTTTTTTTCCTATGTGTGTTTCTACATTTGCAGGATGTTCCTGTGTGAGTGCCAGGACTTACAGGATCTTCCAGCGTGATGTTTGTATTTACAGCATGTTCCTGGGTGAGCATCTTTATTTAGATGATGACCCTGGGCGAATGCCAGTATTTACAGGGTGTTCCTGATGGAGTGTCTTTATTTACAGGATGTTCCTGAGTGAGTGTCTGTATTTACAGGATGTTCCTGAGTGAGTGTCACTATCTACAGGATGTTCCTGAGAGTGTTACTTTTTACAGGATGTTCCTGAGTGAGTGTCTGTATTTACAGGATGTTCCAGAGTGAGTGTCTGTATTTACAGGATGTGCCTGATTGAGTGTCACTCTTTACAGGATGTTGCTGAGTGAGTGTCTGTATTTACAGGATGTTCCAGAGTGAGTGTCTGTATTTACAAAATGTTCCAGAGTGAGTGTCTGTATTTACAGGATGTTCCAGAGTGAGTGTCTGTATTTGCAGGATGTTCCAGAGTGAGTGTCTGTATTTACAGGATGTTCCAGAGTGAGTGTCTGTATTTACAGGATGTTCCAGAGTGAGTGTCTGTATTTACATGATGTTCCTGATTGAGTGTCTGTACTGACAGGATGTTCCTGAGTGAGTGTCAGTATTTACTGGATATTCCTGAGTGAGTGTCTGTACTTACAGTATATTCCTGTGTGAGTGCTTGTATTTACAGCATGTTCCTAGGTGAATGTTCTTATTCACAGGATGTTCCTGAGTGATTCTCAGCAATTACATGATGTTCCTGGTTCTGTGTCGTAATTTGCAGGATGATCCTTACGACTGTCAGTATTTACACGATGTTCCAGGATGAGCGTCTGTATTAACCCGACGTCCTGAGTGAGTGAGAGTATTTACAGAAAAGCCCTTGAGTCAGTATCAGTATTTGCGGGTTGTCCCTGAGTGCAGTTCTGTGTTACAGGATGTTCCTGTGTGAGTGTCAGAATTCACAGGATCTTCCTGGGTGAGTTTCAGTATTTACAGGATGAACCAGGTGAATGTCAGGATTGACAGGATGTTCATGAGTGACTGTCAGTATTTACAGGATGTTCCTGGGTGAGTGTCAGTATTTCCATAATCGTCCTTCGTGATGTTTGATTCACAGGATGTACCAGGTGAATGTCAGTATTTATAGGATGTTCCTGGGCGAGGGTAATTATTTACAGGATATTCTTGAGTGAGTGTCAGTATTTACATAATATTCTTGTGTGAATGTCAGTATTGATAGGATTTTCGTGAGTGAGTGTCAATATTTCAAGGAGCATCCTGAGTGAGTGTCTTTATTTACACGATGTTGCTGAGTGAGTGTCAATATTTACAGGATGTTCCGAAGTGAGTGTCAGTATTTACCGGATATCCCTGAGTGAGTGTTAGTATTTACAGATCATTCCAGGCTCATTGTCAACATTTACAGGTTGTTCCTGGGTGAGTGTCAGTAATAACAGGGTTTTCCTGAGAGAGTGTCATGATTAACGGGAAGTCCTTGTAGAGTGTCAGCATTTCGAGGTTGTTCCTGAATGACTGTTAGTAGTTACAGGATGTTCCTGAATTTGTGTCAGTATTTAAAGAATGTTACTGAGTGAGTGTCAATATTTACAGGAAGTTTCTGAGTGAGTGTCATTATTTGTAGGTTGCTCCTGGGTGAGTGTCAGTATTTACTGATTATTCCTGTGTCATTGCCAGTATTTACAGGATGTTCCTGATTGTGTGTCAGTATTTACTGGATGTTCCTCTGTGAGTCTCAGCATTGACAGGATTTTTCTGAGTGAGTGCCAGTATTTAGAGGATGTTCCTGAGTGAGTGTCATTATTAACAGGTTATTCCTGGGTCATTGCCATTATTTACAGGATCTTCCTGACTGTGCTTCAATATTTACTGGAAGTTCCTCTGTGAGTCTCAGCATTGACAGGACTTTTCTGACTGAGTGTCAGTATTTACAGGATGTTCCTGAGTGAGTGCCACTATTTACAGGATGATCCTGAGTCAGAGTTATTATTCATTGAATGATCCTGAGTGAGTGTCAGTATTTACAGGAGGTTCCTGAGTCAGTATCAGTATTTACAGGATTTTTCTGATTGAGTGTCAGTATTTACAGTATATTCCTGAATGAGTGCCCATATTTACAGGTTGATCCTGAGTGAGAGTCTCTATTTACAGAATGTTCCTTAGTGATTGTCAGTATTCACACGATGTTCCTTGGTGAGTGTCAGTATTTCCCGGATGCACATGGAGAGCATCTGTATTTACAGGATGTTTCTGAGTGAATGTCAGTGTTGACGGGATATTCCTCTGTGAGTCCACTATTTCCAGGAAGTTCGTGCGTGAGTGTCAGTAATTAAAGGCCGTTCCTGAGTGAGTTGCAGAATTTACAGGACGATCCTGAGTGAGTGTCAGTATTTACAGAATGCTCTTGAGTGAGTGTCAGTATTTGCTGGATGTACCTGGTAAGTATCTGTATTTACAGGATGTTTCTGAGTGAATGTCAGTGTTGACGGGTTATTCCTCTTTGAGTCCATTGTTTACAGGATGTTCGTGCGTGCGTGTCAGTATTTCCAAGATGCTCCTGAGTGAGTGTCAGTATTTACAGGAAGCTTCTGAGTGCGTGTCAGTATTAACAGGATGCTCCTGAGTTAGTGTCAATATTTACTGGTTGCTCCTGAGTGAGTGTCAGTATTTACAGGATGTTCCTGAAAAAGTGTCAATATTTACAGGATGCTCCTGAGTGAGTGTCGATATTTATCAGATGTTCCTGTTTGATTGTCGGTATTTACAGGATGTTCCTCGGTGAGTGTCAGTATTTAGAGGATGTTCCTCGGTGAGTGTCAGTATTTAGAGGATGTTCCTCGGTGAGTGTCAGTATTTATAGGTTGTTCCTCGGTGAGTGTCAGTATTTACAGGATGTTCCTCGGTGAGTGTCAGTATTTATAGATTGTTCCTCGGTGAGTGTCAGTATTTAGAGGATGTTCCTCGGTGAGTGTCAGTATTTATAGATTGTTCCTCGGTGAGTGTCAGTATTTACAGAATGTTCCTGTTTGAGTGTCAGTATTTACAGGATGTTCCTCAGTGAGTGTCAATTTTTTCAGGATGTTCCTTAGTGAGCGTAAGTATTTGCAAGCTGTTCCTGGGTGAGTGTCAGTTTATACAGGATGTTCCTGGGTGAGTGTCAGGATTTACAGGATGTTCATGGGTGAGTGTCAGTATATACAGGATGTTCCCCGGTTAGTGTCAGTATTTCAAGAATGTTCCTGAGTGAGTGTCAGGATTTACAGGATGTTCCTGGGTGAGTGTCAGAATTTACATGATGCAGCAGGTGAGTGTCAATAATTACAGGATGTTCCTGCGTGATGTTTTATTTACACGATCGACATGGTGAGTGTTATTTTTTACAGGATGTTCCTGGGTGAGTGTCAGTATTTACAGAATGTTCCTGGGTGAGTGACAGTATTTGCATGGTCTTCCTGCGTGATGTTTTATTTACAGGATGTACCAGGTGAGTGTCAGTATTTAGAGAATGTTCCTGGGCGATTGTCAGTATTTACAGGATGTTCCTGAGTGAGTGTCAGTATTTACAGGATATTCCTGAGTGAGTGTCAGTATTTCCAGGATATTCCTGAGTGAATATCACTATTTGCAGGATATTCCTTAGTGAGTGTCAGTATTTACAGGATGTTCCTGAGTGAGTGTCAGTATTTACAGGATATTCCTGATTGAATGTCAGTATTTACAGGATATTCCTGAGTGATTGTCATGATTTACAGAATGTTCCTGGGCGAGTGTCATTTTTTCCAGGATGTTCTTGAGTGAGGGTCAGTATTTACAGAATATTCTTGTGTGAGTGTCAGTATTGATTGGATGTTGCTGAGTGAATGTCACTATTTGCAGGATATTCCTGAGTGAGTGTCAGTTTTTACAGGATTTCCCCGAGTGAGTGTCAGTATTTACAGGATGTTCCTGAGTATGTGTCAGTTTTTACATGATTTTTCTGAGTGAGTGTCAGTCAGTATTTACAGGATGTTCCTGACTGAGTGTTTTTATTTACACGATGTCCCTGAGTGAGTGTCATTGTGTACGGAACGATCCTGAGTGAGTGTCAGTATTTACAGTTCGTTCCTGGGTGAGTGTCAATATTTACAGGATGTTCTTGAGTGATTTTCAGTATTTAAAGGTTATTCTTGAATGAATGTCAGTATTCACAGGATGTTCCTGAGTGAGTTTCAGTATTCACAGGATGTTCCAGAGTGAGTGTCAGTATTTGCAGGTTATTCCTCCATGAGTGTCAGTATTGATAGAATGTTCCTCAGTGATTTTCAGTATTTACAGGATGTTGCTGAGTGAATGTCAGTATTTGCAGGATGTTTCTGTTTGATTATCATTATTTACAGGATGTTCCTGGGTGAGTGTCAGTATTTTCATGATGTCCCTGAGTGTGTGTCACTGTTGACAGAATGTTCCTGGTTGAATGTTTTTTATTCACAGCATGGCCCTGGGTGTGTGTCAGTATTTACAGGATGTTCCTAGGTGAGTGTCAGTATTTACAGAAGGCTCCTGGTTGAATGTCAGTGTATACAGTATATTCCGAGGTGAATCACATTATTTACAGAAGGTTCCTCGTTGACTGTCTGTATTTACAGCAGGGTCCCGGGTGAGTGTCATTGCTTAAAGAATGTTCCTGGGTGAGTGTCAGTATTTTGGCGATGTTCCTGGGTGAGTGTCATTATTTGCAGCATGTTCCTGTTTTAGTGTCAGTATTTGCAGGAATTTCCTGTTTGACTGTCAGTATTTACTGGATGTTCCTAGCTGAGTGTCAGTATTTACAGGATGTTCCGAGGTGAGTGTCAGTATTTATAGATTGTTCCTAGGTGGGTGTCAGTATTTACAGTATGTTACTTGGTGAGTGTCAGTATTTATAGATTGTTCCTAGGTGGATGTCAGTATTTAGACGATGTTCCTGGGTCAGTGTCAGTATTTACAGGATGTTACTCGATGAGTGTCAGTATTTACAGGATGTTACTCGGTGAGTGTCAGTATTGAAAGATTGTTCCTAGGTGAGTGTCAGTATTTATAGATTGTTCCTAGGTGAGTGTCAGTATTTATAGAATGTTCCACGTGAGTGTCAGTATTTATAGATTGTTCCTAGGTGAGTTTCAGTATTTATAGATTGTTCCACGTGAGTGTCAGTATTTATAGATTGTTCCACGTGAGTGTCAGTATTTATAGATTGTTCCTAGGTGAGTTTCAGTATTTATAGATTGTTCCACGTGAGTGTCAGTATTTAGACGATGTTCCTGGTTCAGTGTCAGGATTTGCTGGATGCTCCAAGTTGAGTGTCAGTATTTCTAGATTGTTCCGAGGTGAGTGTCAGTATTTATAGATTGTTCCTAGGTGAGTGTCAGTATTTATAGATTGTTCATAGGTGAGTGTCAGTATTTAGACGATGTTCCTGGGTCAGTGTCAGTATTTGTAGGATGTTACTAGGTGAGTGTCAGTATTTATTGATTGTTACTTGGTGAATGTCAGTATTTAGAGGATGTTCTTGGGTCAGTGTCAGTATTTGTAGGATGTTACTAGGTGAGTGTCAGTATTTATAGATTGTTACTTGGTGAATGTCAGTATTTAGAGGATGTTCTTGGGAGAGTTACAGTTTTATCAAGATGTTCTGGGTGAGTGTAAGTATTTGCAGCCTGTTACGAGGTGAGTGTCAGTATTTACAGGTTGTTCCCAGGTGAGTGTTAGTATTTACAGGATGTTCCTCGCTTAGTGTCAGTATTTCAAGAATGTTCCTGTTTGAGTGTCAGTATTTAGAGGATGTTCCTTTGTGAGTGTCAGTATTTACAGGATGTTCCTGAGTGAGTGTCATTATTTATAGGATATTCCTAGCTGAGGATCATTATTTTCACAATTTTCCTCAGTGAGTGTCATTATTTACAGGATGTTCCTGGTTAAGTAACAGTATTTATGGAATGTTCCGAGGTGAGTGTCAGTATTTAAAGGATGTTCCATGTTGAGTGTCAGTATTTACAGGATGTTCCTGGTTGAGTGTCAGTGTTTACAGGATGTTCCTGGTTAAGTGTCACTATGTATAGGATGTTTCTGGTTGAGTGTCAGTATTTACAGGTTGTTTCTAAATTTGTGTCAGTATTTGCTGGATCTTTCTATTTGTGTGTCAGTAATTATACGTTATTCTCAAGTGATTCTCACTCTTTACTGGATGTTCCTTTGTGCGTGGCAGTACTTGTGGGATGCATAAACTTTTTTTGTATTCCCGTTAGTTTAAAATCTGAGAAGTTATCTAATCGACGTGTTTAAAGTCACAAATGGATTGAATCGGGTAGATATCGAATTTTTTTTCCATTCTGGTGGAATCCAAATGTAGAGGGCAAATTATTCCATTTAGGAGCGAAATCAGGAGGCACTTTTTCACATAACGGGTAGTGGAAACCTTGAACACTCTTCCCCAAATGGATGTGTGTATTGGATCAATTCACATTTTCGAGACTGAAATCGATAGTTTTGTGTTTATTAACAAATTATATGGATCAAAAGGTCGGTAAAAGGAGTTGAGATGTAAATCAGCCATTATCTTATTGGATGGTGAACAGACTCGAGCGGTTCAATGGCCCACTCCTGGTCCTTTGTTCTGGATTCGCATTGACTTATTGTTATAGAACCTGTACTTACCAACGCACTCGGGCTTTGCCTGAATGGGCACGCACCCTGGTAACCCTGTAAGTATTGACTCACCCACCCATGTAAACACTGACGCATTCTGGCGTCTGCCTGAATATGTACACGCTCTGGTACTGTTTCGTTCGGCCTCAGCTGGAGTATTGTGCCCAATTCTGGGAACCATACTTTCGAAAGTTCGTCAAAGAAAGAGTGCAGAGGCCATTGGCTAAAATGGTGGCAGGGATAAAGGGTTTCATTATGCGGAGAGACTAGTGAAGCTGGGATTGTTCACTTAGAGCAGAAAAAGCCATGCGGAGATTTAATAAAGATGTTCAAACTAATGAGGGTTTTTGATAGAGTAAACAAGTAGAAACTGTATCCACTGGCAGGAGGGTCGGTTACCAAAGGAACGGATTTAAGAAAATTGGCAAAGAAAGCAGGGGAAGATGGGGAGAATTTTTTTTTCATGCAGCGAGTTGTTATGATCTGGAATGTATTGTCTGAAAGGTGGTGGAAGAATATTTAACAGTAGCTTTCAAAAGGTAATTGGATACATACTTGAAAAGGAAACATTTTCAGGGCTTTAGGGAAAGGGCAGGGGAGTGGGACAAACTGGATAACTCTTTCAAAGAGCCGGCACGGGTACGGTGGACCGAGTTTCCTCCTTGTCTTTATGATTCTTTTACTGTATGAAATATTGACACTGTCCACCGACCCTTTTCTGGACTGACACGGTCTGGAGACTGAATGAAAAGATCAACATTAATGGGGATTTAGTGAATGTACCAATTGTTCAGAGGGTTTCAGGGACTATACCACATTAACACGGGATCCAGAGACTGTAGGAATATTGAAAGTTGGATTAATGGATGCCCTGAATGTTTATAGGGGCGCTTAGAATCTGTGGCCATATCGACAAGAGTTAAAGGGACGGTCCGATTTTAACAAGTGGGTCCACAGATTATGAAAATATTTACTTTAGAATCACGGATTGTGTTAATATTTACACTTGATTCAAAGGATCTACCAATATTTACAGGGGGATCTGTTTCATTGGAAACCTATTGTCTTTCATGTGTAATTTAATCCCGTTCATTTATTTAGTTCTCAATCCACTCCTGATTCCAGCAGAAATCTCTGTTTGTTTCACTATTCCCCAGTACAATCACTAATATTATATTTAAACTCTGTCTCCAGTGGAAAGCCGTATCACAAGTATAATAATCAGATCCATCACTGGATGCAGTAATAAAGGAGCAAATTTCACCACGAACTTCATCAAACTGTTGCTTTTGCTCCCAGCCTGATGTATAATTTCCCTGTTTATTTCCCTTCCTTACAGTTAACTTAGTGACAATTGTGATCCTGTCCCGAGGAAAGTGCGGCCTCTCCAAATGTGTCACTCGCTACCTGGTGGCCATGGCAGCGGCGGATCTATTGGTCGTTATCATCGATCTGATTTTGAGGCAGATTCCCATTGCTTATTACGAACTATTACTTTTACTCGATAACATCCCCGTGTGTAATATCCACGCCGTCCTGCTTTATGCAGCCACAGACTGTTCTGTCTGGTTCACCGTCACTTTCACCTTTGATCGATTTGTCGCCATTTGTTGCCAGAAACTGAAAACTAAATATTGCACCGAGAAAACGGCGGCTGTGGTTCTGGGAACAGTGACTGTGCTGAGCTGTTTAAAGGACATCACCTGGTACTTTATGTTATCGCGTTGGTATACTCTTGGCAACGTCCCCTGGTTTTGTACTGTCGAGGGCAGTGTTAACGATTGGCGGGTATGGGGAGCAATCGAAATTCTTCATTATATTCTAACCCCGGGGGTCCCATTTCTTCTGATTCTGCTGCTCAATGTTTTAATCGTGAAACACATTGTAGCGTCCAACAGAGCCCGCAGGAGACTCCGGGACCACAGCAGTGAAGAGAGTCCCAGTGACCCAGAAATTACGAGTCGAAGGAAGTCCATTATTTTACTGTTCGTCATCTCGGGGAATTTCATTCTGTTATGGGCGATGTTTACGTTGTATTCTATATGGATTCGGGTGTTCGGTTTCACAGGTCGGACTGGAATTCCGCCTATCTTTCTCATGGAACTGGGATTCATGCTCCAGCTCCTGAGTTGCTGCACAAACACTTGTATTTATGCTGTGACGCAGACTAAATTCAGAGAGCAGTTGAAGAATATGTTGAAATATCCCTTTTCTCTAATTCTTAAAACCATTAAATGATGAGAAGAACGGAAGAATTCCCAGCATCAGAACTCAATCCTCTTTCATATTCTGTCCGACCCGCTCCGCCCCCGGGGTCTGTGCTATAGAGATATTGGGGTCAATCGGCTATGACACTGAACCAGTCCAAAATGCGATCATCGGTTCCCAATTTGAATGGAGGTTTGGGGACGATCACAACCTCTGAGCTCCCTGCAGTGCTTCTTGAATGGGGCCGGGAATTTCACTACTGCTTCCTGTCGAGACATTGTGGGACTGGCCAATCGTTGGAAGATGCTTTAAATTATTGAAATAAATTGTCAATTAAACGTTCAGTAACATGACGGAAGACTCCTTTGAATATTTGCAAACTTAATTGGACAACAAGTGAACATTTGCACAGTCAAGAAACACCCGATAAACATTAACAGACTAAAGTAAATACGCTGTAATCATCAACAGTCGCACAGAATGGCTCTTTAGGTATTTACCTTCTCACAGGAACACCCAGTAAACATTAACATTCACATAAAACACCTGTCAACATGAACAGTCTCACAGAAACACCCTGTAAACATTAACCGATTCACAGAAACAGGTTGTAAATAATAACATACGCACAGAAAGACACTGTAAATATTAAGAGAATCATAGAAACACTGTAAACTTTAACAGACTCACAAAAATACACTGTAAACATTAACAGACTGTCAGAAACATTGTAAACATTAACAGATTCAAGGAAACACCCTGTAAACATTGAAAAGTCTCACAGATACACGCAGCAAGCCCTGAAATACTGACATCTTTCCATACTAATACATTGCCAGTCACTTCCTGTCAGCAAGGAATCACTCCCTGAGACCCCCAGGATGAGTTAATAAAAGAACATAAGCATCCTGTAAATATTACAGTTGATGAACAGACACCCTGTACCAACCACAACACTGCCAGAGAATTCCAGTAAACAATAACATACTGCCAATGATTCATGAATATCAACACACCGATAGATTACAGAACTTAATATTAACACTCTCACTGAGACACTCTGTACTTCATAACCCCCGCCAGAGACACCATGTGACCTGTAAAAGACTCCCACTGATCTCAGGAATATTAACACCCTGACAGAGATATAGGTGAATATTAACAACAATAACTCGCATTTATACAGCGCCTTTAACGTGGTGAAACATCCCAGGGCGTTTCACAGGACCGATTATCAAACAAAATTTGAGACCGAGCCGCCGAAGGAAATATGAGGACAAGTGACCAAAAACATTGGTAAAGAGGGAGGTTTTAAGGAGCGTTTTAAAGGGGGAAAGGAAGGCAGAGAGACAAAGAGGTTTTGCGACGGCACTTCAGAGGTCAGGCAGCTGAAGGCATGGCCGCCAATGGTGGGGCGATGAAAATCGGGGAAAGGCAAGAGGCCAGAATTGGAGGGGCGCAGAGATCTCGAAGGGTTGTCGGGCTGGTAGAAGTTTCAGAGATAAGGTGGGGCGAGGCCGTAAATGGATTTGAAGACAAAGATGAAAATTTTAAAATCGAGGCGTTGCTGGACCGGGAGCCAATGAAGATCAGCGAACACAGAGGGGTGATGGGAGCACGGGACTTGATTCGAGTGAGAATTCCGGCAGCAGAGTTTTGGATGAGCTCAAGTTTGCAGAGGGTTCAAGGTTGGAGGCGGGCCGGGAGAGCATTGAAGTAGTTGAGTCTGGAGGTAACAAAGGCATGGATGAGTGTTTCAGCAGCAGATGAGCTGAGGCAAAGGGTGGAGACGGGCGATGTTACAGAGGCGGAAGTAGGCGGTCTTGGTGATGGAGAGGATATGGGGTCAGAAGTTCATCTCAGATTCAAATTGGGCGATAAGGTTGTGAACGGTTTGATTCAGCCTCACACATTGGCCAGGGAGAGGGATGGAGTCACTGTCGAGGGAATGGATTTAGTGGCAGGGACCGAAGACAATGGCTTCGGTATTCCCGACGTTTAATCGGAGTAAATTTCTGTTCAACTAATGCTGGATGACGGAGAAGCAGCCGAACAAATCAGAGGCAGTGGAGGGGTCGGGAGAGATGGTGGGGATGTGGAGCTGGGTCTCGTCAGCAGCCTGAACTTGTTCCTCCCGGACTGAGCAGGATTACTATTGCAACAACAGTTCTACGTGGTGTGAAACTAACCTTTCTCACGACGGTCTGATCGGAGCTCCCGTTCAATATTAGCGTGTGAACAATCCAGCGCTGGGTGAATTGTACCTCATAATGATAGGAACAGCCAATATCGAAGGATCAAAAAGCGACATCCCTACGAGCGCTTGATCGCCACAGGCCGTCTGGAACCTGACGTTGTGTTTTCGGATGATCTCGGCGAGGCGCAGCATGTAGAGGATAAATAGGCGGGGGCCAAGGGGAGAGCAATGGGGGATTGCGGGGGTAAATGTGCGGGAGCGGGAATAGAAGCAATTGCAGTTGATTCTCTGACGATGACTGGAAAGGTGGGAATGGACCAGGCGATGGCATTCCGTCCTCGGCAAAGAGTGAGGGGAAAGACCGTACCAAAGTGAGAGGGAAAGGGAGACACACAGTGCAAGAAGTGGTGAGAAATAGAGCGGGATAGATGAGAGAGTCAGAGAGACAGAGGTGGAGAGAATTAAACAGAAACAGAGGAAAGGTGTGACACAAACTCAGACAGAGCACGAGAGAAAATGAGCATCGCACACTGGTCCAGAATTAAAATATAGAATCGCAAATAAGACAAGGTTCAATCGGCCCCCTGAACCCTCTATTTAAACCTCCTTTTTATACCAATGTTATCCCCCCTTATTAAATCCACTTTAATTTATCATTTGAAACTTCATTAAACCCCTTTTAATCCCTTTTAAACCTCATTTTTAAACCCTACTATTTAAGTAATTTTGGCCACTTTTTAAACCCATTTTTTGGAGAGACTGTCTTTCTCCAAACTCTCCGACTGTGGTTCCTTTTGAAACCCATCTCTTTCTCACCGCGCTCACAGTCTCTCTCCTAACCCCTTTTAAACCCCTTTACCGCCCGTTTAACTATTTAACCTCCTTAAACCGCTTACAACTGTCCTTTTTAAACCTTTTAACCTCTTGAACCACTTTTTTTCCTCCAACCCCCTTTTAAAAGTTTAACCCCCTTTTTAACCTTTCAACTTATTTAGCCCTCTTTTTAACCTCTTTAATACCATTTCAACCAGTAACTTATTTAACCCCGTTTAACCCTCTTTTTAATCCACTTTATAACATTAGTCTCCTTTTAAACCCTTTTGAAGCTCTTCAACATTGTTCTTAATCCCCTGCTGTGAGAGAAGAAAAGCGACCCCCAGACATTGAGAACAATGGAGGTCTGCAGAAAGGGAGAGGGGACAGGGGCTCTGGCCTCGGTGCGACTCACAGGAAGTGACCTCGCCGCGTAAGACAATGATGACCCAACATCGCCGCCTCCAACGCTGCTGCCACGCCCACTCCGCATCCGACATTTTGTCCTTTCCCAGAAGTGAGCTCGCCACGTCGATGCCAGCTCAACGGATCCACCGCTGGGATGATCCGGATATAATCTTGATGATGGACATTGAAATTCCCCCATCCAGAGTACATTCTGTGCTCTTTCGACTCTCAGCGATTCCAACAAATGATGTTCAACATGAATGAGTACTGATTCATCAGCTGAGGGAGGACGATAATGGTCATAATCCGTAAGAGGTTTGAGCTGAAGAAATGACACATCATGGGGTCTGTCGGCAATGTTGAGTAATCACAAGGCCACTCCCCTTTTCAAGTAGATATACAATTCCCTTTTAACAGTAACTATTGAATCTGCTTTCACCGCCCTTTTAGGCAGTGAATTCCAGTTCATAACAACTGGATGCGTAAAGAAATTGCTCCTCATCTGTCTTCCGGTTCTTTTACCAATTATCTTCAATCTGTGTACTCTGGATATCGACCCTCCTGCCAGTGGAAACTGTTCATTTTTTTCTCTGTCAAACCCTCTCTCAATTTTGAACACCTCGATTAATTTTCGCCAAAACCTTCTGTGTTCTCAGGAGAACCATCCCAGCTTCTCTAGTCTCTCCACATAACTGTAGTCCCTCATCCCTGGAACCATTCTAGTAATTCTCTCCTGCTTCATCTCCAATGCCTTGACATCCTTCTGAAAGTGTGATGCTCAGAATTGGACACAATACCACAGCCGAGACCTAACCAGTGATTTGTAAAGGTTTAGTGTAACTTCCTTTCTTTAGTACTGTATGCCTCTCTTTCAAGCCGAGGAACCCACATTATTTTTAAAAGCCTTCTCAACTTGTCTTGCGACCGAAAAAGATTTCTATATGTTAACCCTCTGGTCGCTCTATTCCTGCACCCACTTAAAAATTGTACTAATTTCTTTACATTGCCTCGCCTGTTTCTCCCTTCAAAAATGGAACACTTCTCACTTCAATGATAGCTGCGTGAACTTATAACTATTTACAGGATGTTTCTCTGTGTTTGTCCAGATCCATATGACAGTTGTGTGAATCTATAAATAGTGATAGGTTGTTTCTCTCGGTATGTTTATATCTATATGTTAGTGGTGTGAATCTATAAATAGTGACAGGTTGTTTCTCTCGGCATGTTTATATCTATATGTTAGTTGTGTGAATCTATAAATGGTGACAGGTTGTTTCTCTCACTGTGTTTATACCTTTCGGAGAGCTGTGTGAGTTTATACATATTTATAGGGTGTTTCTATGAGACTGTTAAAGTTTACAGTTTTATTCTGCAAGAATGCGAAAATTTGCAATGGGTTTCATGGAGTGTTCCGATGTTTCCACGCTAATTATTTCATTTGTTAATATTTTATACGTTTTCCTTTGATTCCTTGGTGTCAATCCTTTGCTTCTTTTATTTTTCCACCCCCTCTGTAAACACCATGATATGTTTGTCTGGGTAAGGTCACTCTTTGGAAACATGATGTTGTTGTCTTGTTCTAGTTTAAGGCCTGAGTTGGGAGCAGCTCATCGTTCCATCGCCGGGATCCGTGCTTGGTAAGATTCTGCAATTTAGGAAGAGTTGTTTATCGTGAAATGTGTACCCTGATATCTTGGGATGGATTAAAACAGAGAACCAGTTTCTGCGATCCAGATATTTTTCCGCTGTCATTCCTTGCTTTTTTTCTTTCACTATCTCGTATTTCTTCCTCCGCTTTAGCTCAACACAGGAGGAGGAACTCGTTTTTTTTTGTTTTTTCCTCGGTATTTTATGGGCAGTTGAAATATTTCGCATTCGCTTACCATCAATTTAAAAATGTGTATTATATGTTAAGCTAGATTCTGTTGTAGAAAAGTGTTATGTTGACAACAAGTCTGTTTGTTAAATGCCTGTGATTAATGCTCCCTGCTTTAAATAAGGAGCTCCCTTCGCTGTGTGAACTCATACAGTCAGTTCATTGCTTTCGCATAAAAGCCATCAGTCACTCTCACAGAATTACAATCATGGATTCGCAGATCGATTTTCAATACCTTTTTCGAACAAATATTTAAAGTATTTCAGGATATACAGAAGATTTACTATACCCTCCTCGCTGCTGCTGGTGTTCATCGTAAGATTCTACGTCCAGTGATTAATTCTATAAACCATGTTTAACTCTAATATTATTCTTCCTGTTTACCATCAGTTTTAATGGAATTCTGTGCTTTAACTTTTTGTGTCTTTGTTAATGCATTGATTGATAAATAAAAATACTGGCTTATCTTTGCTGCTATTGGTGTGGCTGGTAAATCTCTATACCCAGTTAATAATTCTGTAAATCCTGCTTAAATGTGTTTCTCTTCTTGTCATTTCCCAAACTATCCAGGCTTCTGTCGGCTATTGATTCTGTATGTGGTACGGTGTTACCAAGATTCAAATATTCTCTATCAAACTCCAGCAATGATATTAGACGAGTCTATTTATTGAACAACTTTCAGTCTACTATCCACGCTGAACATTTCTAACAGATCAAACGAATGTGCTCATGGTTTAGGACACTTTGCACCTTCTGCTTCCTGTCATTACTGACAGAGTCACAGGACAAATCCTGGCCCATCACAAACACGCCTTTAAATGTCTGAAAATTTCCGCGAATGGTTCAGTTCCAGTCATAGTGTCAAAGAAGGTACAGCACCGGAAGTGGACAATCGGCCCATCGTGCCTCGCTGGATCTTCAAAAGAGCTATCAAAATATGACCATTCCACTGCTCTTTGCCCACAGCCCTGTGTTTTTCCCCTTCAAGTGTTTATCTAATGCCCTTTTGAAAGTTACTGTTGAATTACCTTCCTCCATCCTTTCATGCTGTGAATCCCAGATCATTACAACTCGCTGGGTGAAAAAATATTTCCTCATGTCGCCACTGGCTGCTCTGCCGATAACCTTATACCTGTGTCCTCTGGTTACCGACCCTTTTTTCCACTGGAAACACTTTGTCCTTATTGATTCTTTCAAAACCGTTCATGATTTTGAACAGTCAGTGTCTCCTTTCCTAACATCTCCAGTTCTGTATTAGTGCCGCAGTTTCTGCCGGTTAGAATAGGATTACAAGTACAATTTACATTCTCACAAAATGTTCATTTAGTTACATTGCAATATATTTATTTCCCATCTTTGTTTTGAAATTACAGTTGAATCCTACGCCTGTCTGGCACAGTTGAGTGAATCTCTCATTGAGTCCCAGAGTGTCCCTTTATTGTCTTCTGATGTACTTTAGGATAAGCGATCTCAGCTGATGGGAACGGACGTACTGATGATAGGAAAACACGTTGGGATTTCCTCGTCTGTGTTTTCTCTGCACCATTGGTGAAAAACGTACCAGGATAAACCTCTCCCATTTGTATTCGGATACTTTACAAAATCAATCGGCGACCACTTTGGCTAGTGGATAATTCGTCTGATTTCGATACGAATCAATGCATTTAGTGGAACATTGCATGGTCAATGATATCACACTATTAGAAGTCAAAGCCCATTGTATTCATGTTATTGTGATGTTATTTGGAAAGATTTCCTTTCAGTGAGCTGAAATTTGTGTATTTCAACAAAAATGTAGAAAACTCAATCTTCAAAACACTTTTTTACAGACTAGTTATCTTTACAACTGCACTGCACTTATATTTATCATCTTAATATTTACACGAGTGCATTTTAAACACAATTACCTGTAATTATTGCATGCCAATGTTGCATTTTATGCAGTTTACTGTTCCATTAATTTCAGTTCTCAATATGCATTAATATTCTAACCAGAAGCAGGAATCCAAGTGGCATTTCCAATTATCTCATGCAGGACACAGAAGCGAACCGCATCGCTCCAAATGTTGACACAATACTCCTCCTCCGTTTGTCTTTGGAGTGTGACAGTTCCGACAATGCAGCACACCCGCAGTGCTGCACTGAAGTGTCAGCCTAGATTATATGCTCGAATCTCTGGATTACGGTTCGATACAATGACCGTCTGGCTCAGAATCGAGAATTCAACCGCTTAGTCAAGGCTGACAGTATAAAGGAACAAATGTTAAATTGAGCGAACGGGAGAACAGGGCAATAGATGGCGGATTGGGAGAAACACACCGCGGAGATTTGCTGGTTAAACTAACCTGTAATACCAAATGATCCCACCTGTATTTATAAAGAAAGGGGTTTTTGAAGATTATGATACTGAACAGGAAATGACCCGCCTGAAAGTGGAACTGGCCCAATTGAATCGGCTGGAATGAAGGCAAATTCAACGGGACCAGCTGTGGGGCAGGCTGAATACCAGATGGATAAAGAACAGGTTAAAGGCCGAATGGGTCACATCACTGACAGAGGTTCCAGGGGTAAACAGGGAGGTTGTAACAAAATGAGATAAAAGAAAGGGTTTTAAAATCTGGGGTGGTATTTTCAGGAGATAAATGTGCACACAGATTGGCAAAAGTCAAATAAGACATGAGTGAGGTACAATTTTCCCAATTGGAAACAATTGGGTATTGCAAGCCAAGAAATCCGTGAATAAACAGAGAGGTCTGAGCTAATAACATGTTAAAATGGTCAATGTTACTGAGTGACAAAGTGGAACAAAATGTGATTTATGAAAAGAACAGAATGCAAAGGATTTGCTTGGCGACAAAAAAAAGATAAGTGATCAACGGAAAGGAACGCACCAAGCGTTATTCGGAGCATTTAATAAAGGGAGTGTGTGCTTACAGAGTAAAGCAACATCAGAGCTTTGAGACAGCAAGGGGTAACTGAGACTCTCCCACAGGCGCGATGTTGGCAGATCGTCTTTGTGATCTCACGCAGGCGCAGAAGGTTAAGTGGTGTTTTGATTGAGGTTTTCCCGATTTTGAAAGGAATTGATGTAGTAGATCGAGATAAATATTGTTCGCTGGTGGAGGAGTCTATGACCAGGGGGCATAACCTTAGAATCAGAGTCAGGTCATTCAGTAGAGAAGTTCGGAAAGGGGTGGTGGAAGTGTGGAAATATCTCGCCCAAAAAGCAATAGTTACTCGCTTAATCAATAACTTTAAACCTGAGATCGATAGATTTTGGCAGCAATGAGTACTAAGGGATATGGAGCTAAGGCGGGTAAGTGGAGTTAGGATACAGATCAGCCCTGATCTCATTGAATGGCGGAACAGGCTCGAGGGACTGAATGACCTCCTCCTGTTCCGATGTTACAATGTATAGAACATGCGGTCTTTGTCACATATATCCCAGTGTTGGGTTTGGGAAGCGTCGGGAAGGAGAGCCAACCTGCTGGGACCCGCTAAACCCATCGAGGAGCACAGGGTGAGATATGAGACGGAATAAAGTTCCAATGCCGGGAATTCTGCCGCTATTGTCCTCGTTTAACTAATTTAAATATTAATTTGAGAGGATATTTCACCCCATTCTTCAGCTCCTCTCTGAATTTAGTCTGGGTCACTGCATAAATACACGTGTTTGTGCAGCAGCTCAAAAGCAGTAGCATGTAGCTGGTTTGATCTGCGATAAACATCGGGTCATTGAAACGTGTGCGATAATAACGGTTTGTAATTCGCACTGATAGGAAAAATAAAACATATGTCATCCATAGCAGTATGAAATTGCCGGAAATGGCAAACAGTAAGATGATGGATTTTCTTCGGTTCTCCATCTCCGGATCATTGTGATTCGCATCACTCTTGCTGCCCCTGAGCCTCCTGCGGACTCTACTGGCCACCAAAATGTTTCCGACAGTCAGAGAATTGAGCAGCAATATCAGGAATATTGGGAGCAGTGGAGTCAAACAGCGGTGAATCCATGTAAATGCGACCCATGCAGCTGAAGGATAAAAGTCTGGTTTTACAATACAGCCCCAGGGTACGTTCTCCAATATCATGTATGGTTCAAATGCAAAGTACCAGGGGATGTTTTTTGAACAGAACAGCGGGCACAAAGTTCCTATAACCACGGCTGCAGTTTTCTCGGTGCAATATTTAGTCCTCAGCTTCTGGCAACAAATGGATATAAAACGATCAAAAGTGAAAGCGACTGTTAACCAGACAGAAATGTCTGAGACAGCATGGTTAAGGGCAGTTTGGAAAGAGCACACAGGGGTGAGGAACAGGAAGTTAGTCGGGAAATAATACTCCTTAATCCGAAACAATATTACGTCATTGATAATGACCAATAGATCCGCCGCTGCCATGGCCACCAGGTAGCAAGTGACACATTTCGAGAGACCGCACTTTCCTCGGGACAGGATCACAATCGTCATCACGTTAGCTGTGAAAGGGAAAGAAACAGAAACAGTGAATCACACAACAGGTTACAGCAAAAGAGCCAATTTCACAGTATTTTGTGTGAAACATACATCTTATGAGAGTATATGAGAGTGCTGAGTAAATAATAACAAATAAACATTCCCAGTAAAGAGGAAGGAATGAATCGAAGATATTCTCTGTGAATTTACTCGGAACTGCACCCTCTCTGACGCCGTAAGTTCGCCAGAGGAGCAGTGTAAACCCGGCGCAGCACCAAGGATTTTTAATTCCATTGATGAACATTAGCCAAAACAAAGCGAGATAATATGTTATAAATAATTACAATCAGTTGTAAGTCAGAAGAGCAAATGACATAATGGAAAGAAAACGTAAGAATATAGATTGCAAGTAAGTAATAAATTGTCAACTATAAATTGGGAGAAAATTATTCAGTGCGGAGCAGTGAAAATGAAGCCAACTCAAAATGCGGTCAATGCAAAATGGGGACCCCGAAGGGTGATCTCAACTGGCTGGGTTTGGACCCGTGAGCAGGAGAGGGGAGTGGACCAGGTGGTGGTCGGAAATAGTTCGGAGTTGTCAGATTTTATTCTCAGACTGGAGGTCGTGACAACAGATTGCATCAAAATTCTGCTGTCAAACATCATCATACAAGGGACCTTGGCAGGTTTGAACTCTACCAAGTTGCAGCAATTTCGTTTCACAAACCCCAGCTGAACCGTTCACATGGTCAACAGACTTTCCATCGCTGCAAAACCCATGTCTGTCATCGACAACTTCCACAGTCCAACACCATCTGGGGAAACTCCAACAATGTCCGCAAGGGGCAAAGGGTTAGAAATGAGCAGCAACGGACAACTTTATCTTGTTCGATTATGCCTAAAAAACAAATGTACCTTCCAAGTACAGGATGCAACAAGGGACACAATCCGACCTCAAAGGGAAGTGATGGCAGCGATCCCGAGATCGAATAATAGACCAGTGCAAGTGACAATAGAGGCTGCAGTTCAACCCGGTCCCCGGATTACAGTACAGACCAGTGCAATTGATAATAGAGTCTCTCGTTCTACCAGGTCCACGGATCGCAGAACAGACCAGTGAAAGTGACAATTGAGGCTGTGGTTCCACCAAGGGTAACAAAGTACCTGCCGAGATTCAACTTCAGAACGATTGTCTGGGACATTCATACCTCTGAATTGAATCCATCTGTAATATCGCCCCGACAAAAAATCGTTATGAAGAATTTGTCTCCATGGTCTGGAATGAAGTAATTGAGGAAATTGTAGCTGTTTTCGTAAGTAGTCTTCAAAATCTCATTATTCATTAATTGTGCTGTTGGATTGGAAAATTACAATGGACTCTCCAATATTTGAGAAGGGTGGGAGATAGAAACTATATAACGATATACCTGCCGCTCTAAAGTCAGTTGTGGGAAAATTACCAGAATCTGTTAATAGGGACAGAGTGACTGAGCACTTGGACAAATTTGAGCCACGTGCTAGTGCAGAGAAACACAGGGTAATTCGGCACCAACGCGTGGCGAAGGCTCTGGGGTCGGGACTCAGGCTTTCGTTTCCTCAAACAGTGGCACTCCAACGACATAGGTAGGACTAAGAAAGAGGTTCTGCTGAGGGAGTTTGAGCTGCTATAGACTGAATTATAAAGCAGAACTACAAAGGTGATAATCTCTGGATTATGACATGAGCCACGAACAAATTGGCACAGAGTAAATCAGATCAGAGAGAAGAATGCGTGGCTCAAAGATTGGTGTGGGAGAAGTGGGTTTAGGTTCCTGGAGCACTGGCACCAATACTGGGGAAAGAGGGAGTTGTTCCGTTAGGACGGGCTTCACCTGGACCAAGCTGGGACCAATGTTCTGGCAAACCGAATAACAAGGGCGGTAGAGAAGGCTTTAAACTAAATAGAGTGGCGGAGGGCTCAGGTGGGATGAAGTTTAGATTAATAAAAAGAAAAGACAAGGAAGTAGTACAGGAAAGCGATGGGGGTAAAGATAAACAGAGTGTGTCAGGAAGGGACAGAGCGTACAAACATAAGAGTGCACTAGCAAATGGGGCCTGGGTAGGAAAGAATGGTAAAAAAGACAAATTTAAAGTTTCTTTATCTGAATGCATGCAGCATTCGTAATAAGATCGAAGAATTGACGGCACAAATAGAAACAAATGGGTATGATCTCGTGGCCATTATAGCGACGTGGTTGCAAGGTGACCAAGTTTGGGAGCTAAATATTCAGGGTTATTTAACATTTAGGAAGGATAGGAAAAAAAGGCAAAGGTGGTGGGCAGGCTCTGTTAATAAAGGATGAAATTGGTATAATATTGAGAAATGATCTTCGCTCAGAAGATCAAGGTTTCGAAACAATTTGGGTGGAGGTAAGAAATTACAAGGGAAAGAAATCACTGATGTGAGAAGTATATAGGCCCGCTAACAGTAGCTACACTGCAGGGAACAATACTAATCAGGAACTAAGGGGGGCTTCTAAAAAAAATGTAATGCAAAAATCATGGGCGATTTCATGATTCACATAGATTGGACAAATCAAATTGGCAAAATAGCCCTGAGCAGCAGTTGACAGAGTGTATTCGCGACTGGTTCTTAGACCAATACGTCGGGGTACCAATCAGGGAGCAGACCATTTTGGATCTGGCAATGGCTAACGAAACAGGATTAATTCACGATCTCAAAGTGAAAGATCCCTTGGGAAGCAGTGATCACAGCATGATAGAATTTCACATCCAGTTTGAGAGCGAGGATCTTGGGTCTTGCTTTCAACTGGTTAAGTTCAATTTTAAAGTGTACATTTTTAAGTTTCTGTCAGGCTTCAGCAGAGAGAGCTGCTGTAGTAAGTAAATTGGTTAGCTAGATTAAACTGGTACCTGAAGGTGGGGCAGGGCTGACTCATCTGAGTCACAAACTGTAGAAATACAGGGGCATGTCAGTGCGACAGCACGGAGTGCGGCAGGACAGAGTGGCTTGCTGAGCGTTTGGTAAGTGTGGGAGTTCGGTGAAGTGGGGGAAGGAGGTGCTGCTTTGCCTTGCTTTTCCTAACTTTTTCCACAGAGCGGCAGTGGACCTGAGCGTTGAAGACTGAGATTAGGGAATAAAAGCAGCAACAGACCTGCAACAAGAGAAAATAACTGTGCAACGTCACAGGTGAGACAGGAGAGTCCGAGAGGTGAGCACAGTATAAAAGGAGAGACCGAGAGCGGGAGGAGAGTCTGAAAGGCTAAGGCAAGTCATGGCAGCACAGCTCGCACCCGTGATATGCTCCGTCTGCACTATGTGGGAAGTCATGGACACTACCAGTGTCCCTGGCGACCATGTGTGCAGGAAGTGTGTACAGCTGCAGCGACTGGCTAACCGTATTTCGGAGCTGGAGCTGCGGGTGGATTCACTGTAGAGCATCCGCGATGCTGAGACTGTCGTGGATCGCAAGTTCAGTGAGGTGGTCACAACGCAGGTAAAGATTACACAGGCAGAAAGGGAATGGGTGACCACCAGGCAGTGTGAAAGGACTGGGCAGGTAGAGCAGAATTCCTCTGGGGTCAACTCCCTCTCAATAGATATTCTGCTTTGGATACTGTTGGGGGAGATGGCTTATCAGGGGAAAGCAGCAAGAGCCAAGTTCGGGGCACCACGGGTGGCTCTGCTGCACAGGAGAGGAGGAAGATGAGTGGGAGGGCTATAGTGATAGGGGATTCAATTGTAAGGGGAACAGAGAGGCGTTTCTGCGGCCGCAAACGTGACTCCAGGATGGTATGTTGCCTCCCTGGGTCGAGGGTCACGGATGTCACGGAGCGGCTGCAGGGCATTCTGGAGGGGGAGGGTGAACAGCCAATAGTCGTGGTCCATATTGGTACGAACGACATAGGTAAAAAAAGGGATGAGGTTCTGCAAGGTGAATTTAAGGAGTTAGGAGATAAATTAAAAAGCAGGACTTCAAAGGTCGTGATCTCATGATTACTACCAGTGCCACGTGCTAGTGAGTATAGGAACAGGAGAATAGAAAGGATGAATGCGTGGCTGCAGGGATGGTGTCGGAAGGAGGGATTTAGATTCATGGGACATTTGGTCCGGTTCTGGGGAAGGTGGGACCTGATCAATCGGAACGGCTTAAACCCGAGCAGGAACGGGACCAATATCCTCGCGGGGGTGTTTGCTGGTGCTGTTGGGGAAGGTTTAAACTCGAGTGGCAGGGGGATGGGAACCTGAACGGGGAGTCAGAAGGGAATAAAGTTGAGAGCAGCAAGAGAGGGGAAGACCCAGGGGAAATTTACAATACAAATAGTACGAACAGTTGTTCAAGAACAAGTGAAAGGGAAAAGCGTTGAGCAGCGGAAAGAAAGTGTACATGAGGCACGACTGATAAAATAAGAACTAGAAGGCGTAAGGCAGCAAAGCTGAAGGTCAGGCAAGGGTGTGTGGCCCAACTAAGAGTTCTATTTACAAATGGACGGATTATAAGGAATAAATTAAATGACCAACAGGTTCAAATTCAAATTGGAGGGTATGACATGATAGATATTACTGAGACTTGGCAGCAGGATGGTCAGGATTGGGAACTAATTATACCAGGTTTTCAGGTCTACATGAGAGATAGGGTAAATGGATGATGGGGAAGAGTAGCCTTAATGATCAGAGATGAAATCACTTCAATTATAAAGGGGGATATAACGAGAGGTAAGCAGCCAACAGAGACCTTATGGGTTGAATTGAGAAATAGGTTAGGATCTAAGACTATAGTTGGAGTTGTATACAGGAGCTCTGGCAGCAGCTCTGAAGTGCTAGGTTGTATAAATGCAGAGATTCGACAAGCGTGTAAGAAAGGCATAATGGTCTTAATGGGGGACTTCAATCTTCACACAGATTGGGAAAAGCAGACTAGCAACTGTCAGAAAGGTAATGAATTTCTTGAGAGTGTCCGGGATAGTTTTCAACAGCAGTATGTCCTAAAGGCAACAAGGGGGCAAGCCATACTCCATTTAGTAATGAGTAATGAACCAGATTTAGTTAACGGCTTAACTGTGCGTGAACATCTCTCCAATAGTGATCATGACATGATCGAGTTCAATGTAGTGTTTGAAAGGGAAAAATTGAGTCAGCTGCTAAGATTCTAGACTTGGGCAAGGCCGACTTCAATGGGATGAGACAGAGACTGTCCACAGTGAACTGGGCAAACCTGTTCATGGGTAAAACGACTGATGATCAGTGGGAAATGTTTAAAGAAACATTTAACGTGATACAGAATCGGTTTATACCCCTGAGGTGAAAGAACTCTACATGCCAAAAAAAAACAGCCATGGACAACAAAAGAGGTAAGGGACAGTATAAGACATAAGGAAAGGGCATCCAAAAAGACATAAAATGGTGCAGATCCTGGCGAATGGGACAGATACCAAGATCAACAAAGGGTCACAAAGCAGATAGTAATGGCTGCAAAAAGAAAGTATGACATGAAACTCGCAAGGCATATCAAAAGCAATACGAAGAACGTTAATAATTATATTAGGAAAAAGAGGGTGGTCAGGGGAGTAGTGTTGGCCCCTTGAAAACTGAAAGTGGGGATATTGTCATTGACAATGGGGAAATGGCTGGCATGTTGAATAATTACTTTGCGTCGATATTCAAAGTTGAAAAAGAGGATAGCCTGCCGGAAATCCCAAGAAAACTGATATTGACTAGGGGACAGGAACTCGATAACATTAACATAAGTAAAGCAACAATAATGAAGAAAAAAAACACGAAAGAATGACATTGTGACTAGTGGAGTCCCGCAGTCATCTGTCTTGGGGCCTTAATTATTCACAATATTTATTAACGACTTAGATGAATGCATTGAAAGTCTCATATCTAATTTTGCCGATGACACAAAGATTGGTGGCATTGTAAGCAGTGTAGATGAAAACATAAAATTACAAAGTGATATTGATAGATTAGGTGAATGGGCAAAACTGTGGCAAATGGAATTCAGTGCAGACAAATGCAAGTTCATCCACTTTGGATCAAAAAAGGATAGAACAGGGTACTTTCTAAATGGTAAAAAGTGAAAAAAACAGTGGATGTCCAAAGAGACTTAGGGGTTCAGGTACATAGATCATTGAAGTGACATGAACAGGTGCAGAAAATAATCAAGAAGGCAAATGGAATGTTGGCCTTTGTATCGAGAGGACTGGAGGACAAGGGGGCAGAAGTTATGCTGCAGCCATACAAAACCCTGGTTAGACCGCATCTGGAGTACTGTGAGCAGTTCTGGGAACCGCACCTTCGGAAGGACATATTGGCCTTGGAGGGAGTGCATCTTAAGTTTACTAGAATGATAGCCTGACATCAAGGATTAAGTTACGAGGAGAGATGACACAAATTGGGGTTGTATTCTCCAGAGTTTCGAAGGTTAAGGGGTGATCTGATCGAAGTTTATAAGATATTAAGGGGAACGGATAGGGTGGATAGAGAGAAACTATTTCCGCTGGTTGGGGATTTTAGGAGTCGGGGGCACTGTCTATCAATTAGAGCCAGGCCTTTCAGGAGCGAGATTAGAAAACATTTCTGCACAGAAAGTCTTGTAGAAGTTTGGAACTCACTTTCGCAAACGGCAATTGATACGAGCTCAATTGTTAAATTTAAATCTGATATAGACAGCTTTTTGTCAATCAAATGTATTAAGGGATATGGGCCAAAAGCAGGTATATAGTGTTCGATCACAGATCAGCCATGATCTTATCAAATGGCGGAGCAGGCACGAGGGGCTGAATGGCCTACTCGTGTTCCGATGTTCCTATGTTCCTATGTCTGAAACTATTATTTTGAATTAAAAGAAGGGCAATTATAAAGGAATGAGGGCGGAATTGGCTGAAGTGGATTGGGGAAATAGATTTGATGGTATGATGTTGGAAAAGCAATGGCAAACATTTAAAAAAGATACTTTGTGACTCGCAACAAAAATATATCCCTGTTAGGACGAAAGACTCCACAAAAATGGTGAACCAACCAAGGCTAACTAAGATGTGGAGATGCCGGTGATGGACTTGGGTTCACAATTGTAAACAATTTTACAACACCAAGTTATAGTCCAACAATTTCAAATAAAAATTGTTGGACGATAACTTGGTGTTGTAAAATTGTTTACAAAAGGCTAACTAAGGAAGTTATAGATGGTATCAGTTTAAAAGCAAAACCATACAGCATGGCAAAGATTACTGGTAAGCCAGAAGATTGGGAAAACTTTAAAAACCAGCAAAGGAAGACTAAAGGAATAATAAAGAGGGAGAAAATAAATTATGAGAGTAAACTATCAAGACATAAAAACTGACAGTAAATGCTTCCACAAGTAAATAAAAAGGAAGAGGGTAGCTAAAGCAAACATTGGTCTCTTCGAGGATGAGACTGGCGAAATAATAATGGAAAACAAGCAAACGGCAGAGGAATTGAACAGATATGTTGTATCTGTTTTCGCATTAGAAGACACTAATATTATAACAATAGTAGTTGAAAATCAAGGGGCAAAGGGGAGGGAGGAACAAAAAACAATCACTATCACTGGAGAAGAAGTACTAGGTAAACTAATGGGTCTAAAGCCTGACAAGTCCGCTTATCCTGATGGCTTGTATCCGAGGATATTAAAGGAAGTGGCTACAGAGATAGTGGATGCATTGGTTGTAATCTTCCAGAATTTACGAGATTCTGGAAAGGTCCCAGCGGATTGGAAAACCGCAAACGTAACATTCCTATTCAAGAAGGAAGTGAGACAGAAAATGTTAACGAAAGACCAGTTAGCCTAACATCTGTCATTCAGAAAATGCTAGAATCCATTATTAAGGAAGTAGTTGCAGGACTTTTGGAGACTCATAATACAACCAAGAAGAGTCAACATGGTTTTATGAAGGGGAAATCGTGCCTGACAAATTTAATAGAGTTCCTAGAGGAAGTAACGGGCAGGGTGGATAAAGGGCAAGCAATGGATGCAGTGTATTTGGATTTCCAAAAGGCATTCGATAAGGTGCCATATAAAAGACTGCTGCACAAGATAAGAGCTCATGGTGTTGGAGGTCATATATTAGCATCAATGGAGGATTGGCTAACAAACAGAAAACAAAGAGTCGGGATCAAAAGGGTCATTTTGAAAATGTCAATCTGTACCTTTTGGGGTGCCGCAGGGCTCAGTGCTGGGGCCTCAACTATTCGCAAAATATATCAATGACTTGGATGAAGGAACAGAGTGACTTGTGGTGGAATTTGCTGATGATACAAAGATAGGTGGAAATTCAAGTTGCGATGAGAACACAAAGTGTCTGCAAAGGGATATTGACAGGTTAAGTGAATGGGCAAAAATTTGGCAGATGGAACATAATGTGGGAAGAAGTGAAGTCATCCACTTTGGGAGGAAAAGTAAAAAAGCAAAATATTATTTGAATGGAGAAATCCTACAAAATGCTGCGCTACAGAGGGTTCTGTGTGTCCTCGTACATGAATCAGAAAAAATCATCATACGCGTGCAGCAGGTAATCCAGTAGGCAAAGGGAATATTGGCCTTCATTTCGAGGGGGATGGAGTGTAAAAGCAGCGAGATCATGCTACAACTGTACAGGGTGCTGGTGAGATCAAACTTGGAGTAGTGCGTACAGTTCTGGTGCCCTTATTTAAGGAAGGACATACTTACATTGGAGGCAGTTCAGACAAGGTTCACTAGGTTGATTCGGGATTTGGAAGGGTTGTGGATATGGAGGAAAGATTGAACAGGTGTGGTGTAAACTCATTCGAGTTTAGAAGAATGAGAGGAGATCTTATTGAAACTTACAAGTTTCTGAGGGGACTCGATAGGGTAGATGCTGAGAGGATGTTACCCCTCATGGGGTATCTAAAACTAGGGGGGCATAGTCTCAGAATAAGGGGTCGCCAGTTTTAGACGGAAATTAGGAGGAATTTCTTCTCTCCGAGGGTAGTGAACCTTTGGAATTTTTTGACCCCAAAAATCTGTGAAGGCCGAGTCATTGAATCCATTCAGGGCTGAGTTAGACACATTATTGTCAACAAAGGATTCAAATGAAATGGACAAAAGGCAGGAAAGTGGAGTTGAGGTAAAAATCAGATCAGCCATGATCTGATAGAATGGCGGAGCATGGTCGAGCGGTCGAATGGCCTCTCCTGATCCTAGCTCTTATGGTCTTATTGTCTTGTGGTCTTTTGCAATTGGGGGAGCCTTTACAAACCGGATGGCCTCTACCTGTATAACGGTGGTGCGAGTTGGTTGGGGTTAGAGGTGTTGGCAGGCAAGATAGCTAGAATGATGGGGGAGGGTTTAAACTGGATGCGGGGGTGTTTGCCGTCAGTGTAAGAGAACACCAGTACCGACTGGAGCAACTTTCAGTTGTACCAGTGAAAACACAAATCAAAGCTTAATGAGTCTAATTCCAATAGTGGGAGGTCAACAATGTAAAATTATTGATAAAGTAAATGGGAAAGCCAAATATCAGAAAGCTAAAAAA
The DNA here is from genome assembly GCF_035084215.1 of Heptranchias perlo. Classification (NCBI taxonomy): domain Eukaryota; kingdom Metazoa; phylum Chordata; class Chondrichthyes; order Hexanchiformes; family Hexanchidae; genus Heptranchias; species Heptranchias perlo. The sequence continues at coordinate 11,518,540 of NW_027139453.1, read as the reverse complement.
GTTGCGCTTGCATTAATAGAAGTCTGATAACTAAGATGGGTGATATGGAAGGTATTGCAGCGGTTCATAGATTGGACATTAGTTTCGTTACAGAGACATGGTGGAATGATTCCAATCAATGGTATACCTATCTGGTAGGGTATAAATTGTTTAGAGTAGACCGTGTCAGGAGAGAGGGCGATGGTGTTGCAGCATATGAGAACTCCAGTATTGAGGCACAAGTCAGAGAGGATATATGAAAGGAAAGTGCTCCTCTACTTTTCCGAGTTGCTCAGCATTTAGAATATCCCCCGATTTATCTTTCTTAGGTCCAACATGGATGACCTCACACTTGCCCACATTAATCTGCACCTGCCATAATTTTGCAGCGCGTTTCCCGCCTCATATCCTGCTCTGCTCAACCGACAAGTTCTGTGAGCGGAGCGTCGGTCGAATAGCGCCACCCGGTGGGAGGGTATCGAACTGATCACCAAGCCAGTTGAATCCCAGAAAGTCCGTGCCGTGGACAAGGTGAAACCCGAACTCAGGCCAGCCAAGATGGCTTTAAAACTTGCACAATTACGGAGCTGCAGTTGTCGAACTTTCAGCTGCTTACCTCACTGTGAAACGTTGTGTAATTATATTGAAACTGGTAAGAATATTGATAAATATGAGGCGGTCGTAATGGATGGTCAGAAAGGTCGGTGGCATATTCAATGGAATGGATTGTCCTCGGTCTCAGTGCGAGCTCCCCATACCAATCAATGTGTACACACATGGCCACCTGAATTGCCTGAGATGCAAAGATTGATTGATGTAGATGAAAGATTCAGTTCAGTCCTCTCCACCGAACAACTTGAGCAGTTTTTAATGATTTTCTAGACCAGGGATAAATCTGACAATTGCAGGCCAGTCAGCCGAACGTCGTTGGTGGGGAAACTTTAAGAAACAATAATTTGGGAAAAAAATAATTGGCACATTGAAAAATATGGGTTAATACATTTCAGCCAGCAGGGATTTGTTGAAGGCAAATCATGTTTGGCGAACTTGGATGAGTTCTTTGATGAAGTAAAGGAGAGGGGTGATGAAGGTTGTGCGGTTGATGTTGTGTACTTGGAATTTCCAAAGTTGTTTGATAAAGTATCACATAATAGACTTCTTAACAAAAGTGAAGACCACGGGGTTCAAGGGGCGGTGGTTGCGTGGATACGAAATTGGCTCAGGGTCTCATGTTTCGCTGCTGGTCCAATATCCCGAATATAAACATTTTAATGTGTTTTATAACTGCCTGCACAATTTTCGGCCGTAGGCCATAACTGTGCTTGGTGCACGATCGCAGCTCTGAATATAACACATCTCCACACTGGTTTCACCAACTCCTTGAGCACCAATAGTGTTAACAGCGATCTACCTGCTATAGAATTAGAACAAAAAAAATAGCAACAGGAGTAGGCCATATGGTCCCTCGAAACTGCTCCGCCATTCAATAAGCTCATGGCTGAACTTCGAACTCAACTCCACTTTCCAGCGCGATTCCCAGATCCTTTGATTGCCCTAGATTCCAAAAATCTGTCTTTCTCAGCCTTCAATGCACTCAACAACTCTGCACCCACAACCCTCTGGGGTAGAGAATTCCAAAGATCCACTGCCCTCTGATTGAAGAAATTCCTCCTCATCTCAGTCTTAAATGGCCGTCCCCTTATTCTGTAACTATGCCCCCTAGTTCTAGGCTGTCCAGCCAGGAGAAACAACTTCTCAGCATCTACCCTGTCAAGCGCCCTCAGAATATTATGTGTTTCAATGAGATCACCTCTCATTCTTCTAATCTACAGAGAGTTTAGGCCCATTCAACTCAATCTCTCCTCAGAGGAACATCTCTCATCGCAGGAATCAATGAAGTGAAAATTCTGGCACCGCCTTCAAGAATATCCTTCCTCAGCTATTGAGACCATAACTGTTCACATTGCTCCAGGTGAGGACTCACTAAAGCCCTGCACAACTTCAGTAAGATTTCCTTACTCTTGTAATCCAACCCCCTTGCAATAAAGGCCAACATGCTAATTGTTTGCGGGACCAACATGTTTATTTTCGAGTTCCTTGTACGAGGACATCCAAATCTCTGTGAACACCAACATTTAAAAAATTCTCATCATTTTAAAAATAATCTGTTTTTCTATTTTTCCTACCAAAGTGAGTAACCTCACATTTCCATACATTGTACTCCTTCTAACACCTTCTTTCCCACTCACTTAACCGGTGTATATCCCTTTGCAGACTTTTTGAATTCTCCTCACAGCTTACTTTCCCAACTAGCTTTGCATCATCAGCAGACTTGGATACATTACACTCGGCCCCTTCATCTAAGTCATTAATAGAGATTGTAAATAGCTGAGGCCCAAACACCGACCTTTGGACACCCCACTAGTTACAGCCTGCCAACCTGTAAATGTCCCGTTCATCTCTACACTCTGTTTTCTGTCCGTTAAGCAATCCTCTATCCATCGAAACACAAACATAGAAACATAGAAAATAGGAGCAGGAGTAGGCCATTCGGCCCCTCGGGCCTGCTCCGCCATTCAAAATGATCATGGATGCATTAGTTGTCATCTTCAAAATTCGATAGATTATGGAACAGTTCCTGCAGATTGGAGGGTGGCAAAAGTAATCCCACTGTTTAAAAAAGGATGGAGAGAGAAAAGAGTGAACTACAGACCGGTTAGCCGAACATCAGTAGTAGGGAAAATGCTTGAGTCTATTATAAAGGATGTGGTCACAGGACACTTATAAAATATCAACGGGATTAGACAAAGTCAACATGGATTTATGAAAGGGAAATCATGTTTGACAAAGCTACTGGTGTTTTTCGAGGATGTAACTGGTAGAATCGATAAGGGAGAACCAATGGATGTGATGTATTCGTATTTTCAGAAGGCCTTTGATAAAGTCCCACATCAGAGGTTAGTGCGGAAAATTAAAGCAGATCGGATTGGTGGTATTATACTGGCATGGATTGAAAATTGGTTAACAGACAGGAAATAGAGAGTAGGAATAAATGCGTCTTTTCGGGGTGGCAGGCAGTGACTAGTGGAGTACCGCAGGGATCAGTGCTTGGGCCCCAGCTATTCACAATATATATCAATGATTTGGATGAGGGAACCAAATGTAATATTTCCAAGTTTGCTGATGACACAAAACTAGGTGGGATTGTGAGTTGTGAGGAGGATGCAAAGAGGCTTCAAGGTGATTTAGACAAGTTGAGTGAGTGGGCAAATACATGGCAGATGCAGTATTAAGTGGATGAATGTGAAGTTATCCACTTCGGAAGGAAAAACAGAAAGGCAGAGTATTATTTAAATGGTGATAGATTGTGGAATGTTGATGTACAAAAGGACCTGGGTTGATCTTATAGAAGTCTATAAAATAATGAGGGGCATAGATAAGGTCGATAGTCAAAATCTTTTCCCAAAGGTAGGGGAGTCTATAACGAGGGGGCACAGATTTAAGGTGAGAGGGGAGAGATACAAAAGGATCCAGAGGGGCAATTTTTTCACTCAAAGGGTGGTGAGTGTCTGGAACGAGCTGCCAGAGGCAGTAGTAGGGGCGGGTACAATTTTGTCTTTTAAAAAGCATTTGGACAGTTACATGGGGAAGATGGGTATCGAGGGATATGGGCCAAGTGCAGGCAATTGGGACTAGCTTAGTGGTATAAACTGGGCGACATGGACATGTTGGGCCGAAGGGCCTGTTTCCATGTTGTAACTTCTATGATTCTATGATTCTATGATCGTCTAACTCAGTACGCTGCTCCCGCTTTTTCCCCATGTCCCGTGATCCCTTTAGCATCAAGAAATATATCTATCTCCTTCTTGAATACATCTAATGACTTAGTCTCCACTGCCTTCTGTGGTAGAGAATTCCACAGGTTCACCACACTCTGAGTGAAGCAATTTCACCTCATCTCGGTTCTAAGTGGCATACCCCGTATACTGAGATTGTGACCCCTGGTTCTGGACTCCCCAGCCATCGGAAACATCCTCCCTACATCTAGTCTGTCTAGTCCTGTTAGAATTTCATATGTTTCGATGATATCACCTCTCATTCTTCTAAACTCTAGTGAATATAGGCCGAGTCGACCCAATCTCTCCTCATACGTCAGTCCTGCCATCCTAGGAATCAGTCTGGTAATCATTCGTTGCACTCCCTCCATGGCAATGACATCCTTCCTCAGATAAGGAGACCAAAACTGCACACAATACTCCAGATGTTGTCTCACGAATTCCCTGTATAACAGCAGTAAGGCTTCCCTGCTCCTGGACTCGAATCCTCCTACTCCCACCAGTGTTTTCTACTCCTTGTTAAATCTTTCTTCCACCCAAACTGATTCTACTTCCTGTTCTTCTGAACCAAGATCCATTCTCTCCACTGTCCTCATGTCATCCTTTATTATCAGAGCTACACCCCTTCATTTGCTACTCTGCTTGTCTTTTCGGAACGTCAAGTTCCATGGAATATTTCATTCTGAACCTTGGTCACCTTGCAATCACGTCTCTGTAATGGCGATTAGGTCAAACCCTTTTATCTCTATTTGTGCAACTAATTCGTCTCTCTTATTAAGAAGCTCCGTACATTCAGATGAAGAGCCTTTAATTTTAACTTTTTATCATTTCCTATGCTTTGAACTTATTTTTTGATGCGTTAATGGAACAGCTCCCTCTTTCGATAGTACAGTTGCCAATGTTCAATTAATTGAAACCCTTGTCTCTCACATCACTCTTTGAGCCACGCATTTAACTCTTTGACCTGTTTGTCCCTACGCCAATCTGCACGTGGCTCAGGTAGGATTACAGAGATTATCACCTTTGAGATTCTGTTTGTTAATTCAAACCCTAACTCCTCAAATTGCCTCAGCAGAACCTCATTCTTCTTTCTACCTTTGTCGTTGGCTCCTACATGGACCACGACAAATGAATCCTCCCCCTCATGCCCTAAGTTATTCTCCAGCCGCGAGGAGATATCCATAACCTTGCCAAACGGTTGGCAACGCAGCCCACGGGAATCTCGGTCGCGGCTGCAGAGAACTGTGTCTATCCCCCTGAAAATAATATCCCCGACCACTACAACATTCATTTACTCCGCCGACTTGAATGGCCTCCTGGGCCACCGTGCCGTGGTATATTTGCCCATCCTCCCTGCAATCTTTGCTTTCAACCTTACAGGTAGCAAGTGCCTTGTACCTGTAGGACACGGTCAAATGCTGTGGCTCCACCAACATTACATCCAGGGTCCCCATAACAGCCTGACTCGCAATCACACCCTCCTGTTTTTGACCACTGAACGAATCTAAACTACAACCTAATCTAAGGGGTGTGAATGTCTCCTGGATGAAAGTGTCCAGTTAACTCTCCCCTTTCCGGATGCATTGCAGTGTCTGCACCTCGGACTTCAGGTGAACAACTTTGAGCTGAATCGCCTTGAACTGTGGACACTTACCACATATGTGGTTGCCTGGGATCTCTCTGATCTCCACAAACTCCCACATGCTGCTTTTCCATTCACTAAGCAGAAATACAGTGTAATACAACACTCGTAAGTTACCTTCAATCAGTGTTAATATGGGCCTTCACTGTCTGTCAGCAGATACTTACTTCCGTTTCCCAGCATACCTTCCACGATAACTGAATGTGAATTCAAAACCTTTCACTTTGTATTAAACGACAGTTACTATCTGTTATAGTTAAAGGCGATGGAAATAATTAAACAGAGAAAGTCAGCTGGAGAACATTAGCCAGAGGTCCCTATCGCTGCTGCAGAGTAACTGGAGCAACTTCATAATCTGACAACAGCCCACTGGCAGAATGTTGCTCACATTCTCACTTACAGCCGCATCAACTTGAAACATTCAATGTATTTAGTTGGAGATTAAAAACACATTATAACATGAATTAACATATCACACAAGAAAGATGGAGGAAAGGGAGTTCGTGATATTCTCTGAATTTCTGACACTCGCCCGAAATCAGCAAAAGAATCACTTCAGGACAAATACAGCAAATGACCAGACCCGCAAGAGCAGCAGTGACACAGTGAGACCCGGATTTATACGAACAGGAACCGGTTTCTATGATTTACCGGGAACTCGAAGGGTTCCAATATTAACACAGGAATTAATTTGCACCTCTAAAGGTTTCAGTTACTCTGGAAATGGACATACGATGAATGCAACGCTCATTTCAGAAATTATGGCTCATGGTCCTAGATACGGGATACAAGGACATAGGAACAGGAGGAGATCATTCAGCCCTACGAGCCTGTACCTCCATTGAATTAGATCATGGCGGATTTGTAACCGAACTCCATTTACCCACCTTTGCTCCATATCCACTGATATTCTGACCCAACAATGATCTATCGAACTCAGTGCTCATTTCTAGATTTCCAGAATCCTTACTGTGAAAAAAATGTTACCTTATTTCACTCAAAAATGGCCGAGCTCTAATGTTAAATTTAACCTCTTCTTCAGGACCCCACCATAGTAAATTGTTTCTCTGCATCGACCTCATCGAATCCCTTTACCATTTTAAATACCGAGATCAGATCATCCTTCAACCATCTAAACTCACGGAAATACAACCACGCTCATGCAACCCGGCTTCATAATTGAACCCTGTCAGCCCCGGTATCATTTTGATGAATCTGTGTTGCATCCCCTCCAAGGCCAATATATCCTTCCTGAGATTCTGTGCCCAAATCTAAAAAGAGTGCTCCAGATGTGGTCTGACCAAAGCTCTGTACAACTGAAGTAGCACTTCCCCACTTTTCAATTGAACCCCCTGGCGATAAAAGACAACATTCCATTAACATCGACCCCTACTTTCTGTCTCCTATCTCACAACCAATTACCGACTCATGTCACAATTTAACTCCAATTCTAGACGTTCGCAATTTTGCTAATGTTCTCTTGAGCGAAAACTATCAAAAGCACGGAAATAATTGACATTGTAGCATAACTTGAGAATGTGGAGTTAGGGGTATATAACATTTCACACAGTACTGAAGATATTCTCAGATAAAATTACACCAGCTGACAGCACGTTCAATGATTGTAACAGATTGGAGCTTTTGCTGGACATTACAAGTACATTATGATCCCAATGAAAATATCACAAAAGGAAGGTTGGGGGAAACGCAGATTTGATATTCAATGAAATTTTGACATTGAGAGAGAAACAGTAACACAAATGCTTCAGAATAAACAACAACTTATCGGACACATAACAAGAACATTGATTTATTTAAACCCTGATTCATAAAGTAAGTAATTGTTCTGAATCAAACATCAAACACCACCTGGAGAACAGGAACACGGCGAACGGATATACAATCAATTAAACTTTATTTGTGTCTGAGAATTGATGGTGACTCTGGGTGCGGAACACCGAGCTACAACTGACCCTGTAAGTTGATATATTCAGAGAAACCCTCATTAATAGAGGCGCGAATTTTCCAGTGGGAGTATTAGGCTGCATTGACATTGAGACTGGTGACAGTCAGAGGGACAGTCAGGCAACTCACTTCACTCGGTTCTTACTGAGCAACATCTTTAAACAGACTTCACAGTTTTATAATCAAACAGCCGAAATATTGATGGTTTATTCCGATCACAGGTGGATGGAGGAAGAGGTGATGAAGAGATATGGGGACAGGGCGGCAAAATGCGATCAGAACAATCTTCTCACTCTAAGGATCTGAGTGATATTAAAGGTGAATTTGTATCGAGCAGCGTTTTGACCGGCCGGACAGACTTGCTAAAAGTGCAGCAGGTGTATCAACCTGCAAGTGAGTGATCTAACTGATAAAAGTGTCCGGTTAGTATACAGGGGCCATAACCCGGCATCTAATCGATGCTATGGGTAAAATACAGGTGGTGGAGGATGAAACGGGTTTCGCAAATCGGGTCAAACCCAGGACAGTTTCATGGAGCGCCGCTCCGCGGTTTCAATCGCTCTATCACTGCATTGGATTCCCAATCTCACCTGCATCGTGACAGAAAGGGGTCTGACATAAACTAGCTGGCTCCCACCGGCAGAGGGCAGCAAAATGCCGGACCGTTGGTTGAAGAGGTGGCTGATTTCAGGCTGAGAACCGTTCATGGGAGAAGATCAGGGGGAGAATCAGTGTTCTACGTGGAGCACAAACCCACCCTGGGAATGGATTGTGATCACCAGGAATAATATCAACACTTTGGTGGGAAAAGACCGAAAACAGTCTGAAAGTTCTGATTAATGGGATTGAACAAATCCCACTCCTGATTGTTCGGATTCACAGTAATATGTCCAGGTTTAGAACGGATATGAACGAGCGTTAGATCAGCGGAAGGAGGGGGGGAGAGGGAGTCTGTTATATGTCCAGTTCTTGAACGTATATTACCTAGTGTTAGATGAGGGGAAGGAGCAGAGGAGAAGAAATCTGTTATATGTCCAGGTATTGAACGGATATTGCCGAGTGTTAGATGAGGGGAAGGAGGAGAGGAGAGGGAGTCTTTTGTGACCACGGGAAATAACTTTAAATCTAAATATATCCACTGTATCACAAACTGCAAGGATTCTCAATTAAAAATGCATCAATTTGAAACTCATTTGATGATCAAAATAAGCTGCAGCTTTTGATGGAGATGAACAATAACATTATACTGTCAATAGAATGATCAGTCAAGGAACAAGATAGAGCGGGAAATACAGTCACTGAATTTCTGCCTTTGATTTAACTTGGAAAAAACACAGTGAAATAAGGACAGTTACCGAGATAAGAGTCGTAATACGGTTAAATTCTGAATCATACATTTAGGAAATGAATATAATAACTTACCGGGGACTCCAATGGCTGCTATAATCGGATAGTAAATCATTACTGTCTGTATAATTGGCGGCAATACGGTAAATGGATACACGGCGAATGGAACTCTCATTCTGTCAGAGAAGTGATGGTGAATCTTGACGCTGGACACACGGCTCCAACTGACTCTGTGAGATGAGAGATTAAGAGAAAATCATTATTTATAATCGAGGGAAACATCCAGTGGGATCAGGGAACAGCAGCATTGACATTACTTCCAGTCATTCGGACAGCCCGCAATTCCCTTCACTGTGATGTTTGTGCTGCACTAATTAATTCCAAAGGATATTGCAAGTATTTTCAAATGGAACAGCCCAACGATTGGTGCAATATTATGTTCATATTTCTATCTAACAATATACAGTAAGCCGGACTCTGACAGCATCACTGCAACACGTTAAACAGAAGGAGGTTCAATTTCCCTCCTGTTTTGTGACACGGTTCACTCCTGTCGATGCACCGACTCAATACCAAGAATTCTCAAACATGCTTCACGGGTTTGCATTGCTCCCCGCGATGAAAACACGTGGTATCATATTGTCATATTATGTTTCAGCACTGGAGGAGGCCATTCGGCCCATTGTTCCTTTGCCGGTTCTTTGAAAAAGCTATCCATTTCGTCCCATTCCCCTATTCTTTCCCCGTACATTTCTATATGTTTTCATTTCAAGTATTCATCCAATTCCCCTTTTTATAGTTACGATTGAACCTGCTTCCACCACCCTTTCAAGCACTGCTGTTAAGGCCACTAAAACTAGCTGTGTAAAAAAAATGTTTCCTCATGACCGTTCATGATTTTGAACACCTTTATGATATCTCCCCTGAGCCTTTTTTGTTCAAAGGAGAAAAACCCCGGCTTCTCCAATCTCTACACATAACTGAAATGCATCATCCCTAGTATCTATGAAATCTCTTCAGAGCCCTCTCTAAAGCATTAACATCTTTCCTAAAGTGTGGTTCCCAGAATTGAAAACAATATTGCAGTTGCGGCATTACGGGAGTTTTCTAATGGTTTGGTATAACTTCCTTAATTTTGAACTTGATGCCTCTAATAATAAAGCTCAGGATCCCCTATGCCTTTTAATAGCCTTCTTAACTTGTCCTGCCACTTTCAAATATTTGTGTATGTGCACATCTAGCTCTCTCTGTTCCTGCACCTCTTTGAAATTGTACCATTTAGTTTTTATTACCTCTCCTCATTCTTCCAACCAAAATATATCCCCTTGCACTTCTCTGTGTTAAATTTAATCTGCCATGAGTCTGCCCATTTCACCAGTCTGTCTATGTCCTCCTGAAGTCTGCTGCTATCCTCCACATTGTTTGCTACATTTCCCTGTCATCTGCAAACTTTAAAATTATAACATCCATACCGATGTCCAGGCCATTAACGTATATCAAAAAGAACTGTGGTCCTAATACTGACCACTGGGGAACACCACTGTATTCTTCCCACCAGTCTGAAAAACTAGCGTTCACCACTACTTTCTGCTTTCTGTCTCTTAGCCAATTTTGTATTCACGCTGCAAGTGTCCCATTAATCGCACGGGCTTTAATTTTGGTAATAAGTATATTATGTGTTACTTTATCAAATTCCCTTTGAAAGTCCATTTACACAACAACAATTGCACCAACCTCGTCAACCCTCTCCACTATTTCATGAAAGAACTTAATCAAGTTAGTCAAACACGATTTCCTTCAACAAATCCGTGCTGACTTTATCTTATTAACCTTTTCCAAGTAATAATTAAGTTTGTCCCAGATTATTGTCCCTAAATGTTGCCCCATCGCCGACGTTAGGCTGACTGACCTGTAATTGCCTTCTTTTCCCCCTTTGTGATCAGACGTGTGACAGATGTAACGTTTTCCTTTCGTTCCTCAGCCATGCTATCTGCCTCCACAAGAACATCTCCTTTTATTGTCCCTGATCGGTCCCACCCTTCCTTTGACTTCTCATATTTATACAATTATGAGACTTTTGTCTTCCCTTTTATGTGAGCCACTAATCTATTCTCATATTCTCTTTACCCCTCTTATTCCCTTTTTTAGATCTCCTCTGTACTTTCTGTATTCAGCCTAGTTCTCTACTGTTTTATGATCCTTACATTTGTCATAAGCCTTCTTTTTCTGTTTCATTTTAGTCTCCGTATCTTTAGTCATGCGTGGATCTCTCGCTTTCCATGCCCTTCCTTTCTACCTCTCAGTGATGTGTCCAGTCTGTACCGGAAACCAACTCCTCCTTGACCTTCCCCGTAATTATTGTAAACCTAATGATATTATGATCAGTGTTCGCCAAATTCTGCCCCACTGTAACATGCTCCACCTGCCCAACTTCATTACCCAGAACTAGACCCTGCATTGTATTCTTACTCGGTGGGCTGGAAACACCCTGTCCCTTAACGTTATCTTGTACACATTTCAGGAACTCCTTCCCCACTTTGCCATTTACAATCTTTTCTGTCCCATTCTATATTGGGACAATTGAATCCCCCGTTATCAGAACTCTATATTTCTTGCATCGTTCTGTAATTTGCCCCCAAATTTGCTCCTCTATCTCCTTCCCACTATTTGGTGGTCTACAGTTTACATCCAGTTGCGTAATAGCTTCTCTATTGTATCTTAATTTTAAACAAATAGTTTCTGTCTTTGAACTCTTGACTACATCATCCCTTTCCAGTGCTATATTAGTGCATTCGATCAATACTGCCTCTCTTTCCTTCACTTCCCTATCTTTCCTGAATGCCTAGTGGCCGGGAATATTAAGTACACTGTCCTCCCCTTCATTGAGCAAGGTGTCTGTTATTGCCACAAAATCATAGAACCATTAAGCGACTTGAGCCTGCAGCTCACCAACCTGTTTTGCCACGCTACGTACATTTAGGCACATGCACTCCAAACTCATCTTAGACTGCTTTGGATTTGACCTTGTCTGATATCTCCTGTTTTTGAACTCTCTTTTAAACTAGTGTTATTTGACCTTCCCAATCCTCTGTGTTCTTTGCTTCTCCCCTCCATTGTTTCCTTCTGATGCTCATGCCCCTGCCAATTTGGTTCAAACGCTCCACCACTTCACTAGTTAGCCTCCCCGCGAGGACATTAGTCCCAGCTCTGTTGAGGTGCAACACGTCCATTTTGAAAAAATCCCTCCTGCCCCAGAACTGATCCCAATGTCCCAGGAATCTGAAGCCCTCCCTCTTGCACCATTTATCCATCTGCTTGAATGTGGCCGTTCAGGCTCTTTATTCAATTAGGAATTTATGTCTTTCGGGCCGGAAGACATAAGGCTTTGCTCGAACACCTCAGGTGGACTAATGTAACCATAGACAAGGGCTTGAAATAACGTCGATTTCATTGAAATGAAGAACTTTAACGGTTACAGATGATGATGAAACTGACACCTTTCTATTTGAAGAGCGCTACCCGAGGTATCGGGACCTGGACGATATTGGAATAGGTTGTGACAAGTATGAAGCAGAAGCTCTACGGAAATCCACATCCCCAGGAGTCTGTGGGCTGCGGTGGGGATTCCAGTTTCTGCTCCGTTCATTAATTTCAATTATTATCCATTCCAGAGAGTTTCACTTTGATGTTTTCTGTGGTATTATAATAGTTCACGCCAAGGACAACATGAACATTAGGAACAGTAGGAGGCCATTCAACCCGTCGGGCCTGTTCTACCATTCGGTTAGATCATGGCTGATCTTCGCCTTAAATCCATTTTCCCAACTTTGCTCCCTATCCCTTGATACCCTTAACTAACAGAAATCTATCTATCTCAGTGTTGATAACTGCAATTGACCCTCGGACTCGACAGTCTACATGGGCCGGAACTGTTTTACACCCGACCATTTCTAACAGACTCAGGACAGACCTGACGTAAATACACACATTCATTGTCTTACTGACTGTACGATTTCAACATTGTCGTTCTGGGTGCACGGGCAGGACATGTTGTAACGTTGACTTTATTTCTACTGTTTGGATTCAGAAAGAAGGAAATAAAACGGCTTTTGAAGCTACCGGTGCGACGAGGTGGCCGAAATCATGAGGCGATGCTAATGCAGTGCGCTCGCAGGGTCCGAATCCCATTCTCCTCGCTATTGTATTACAAGTTGGATGCAGCCCTACCGATAAATGTTCTATTGTTTTTTACATTATGTAATTGGCTTGAAATCTATTCGTATCACTCCGGTGTTTTTTGTCTGTGTTTTCACATTTTGCATTCTGCATCAATGAGATCAACTGAATTTGGATAAATAAACATTCAGCTTCTATCTGCACATCATCTTGAAACATTCCAACATTTTCTCCACGTGCGTTGCGTCAATAAACCGTGTACATTCTGTCCTCTGGTGCTCACACATGCTCTGAATGTAAGTCAATCCTGATAAGAATCTTTGTTGCTATTTCTGCAAGAAACAATTTGAAGTTTCACTTTCTTTCCGGTCTCGAGAATGAGGGTATGAATCTTTTGAAATTGTCGAATGTTTTCCTATTGAAGTGAAGTGAACCGTGTAAATCCGGTTAAACCGGCGGGTCGGAATCCCTTTAGATTGAGAATCCAGCTCTTCAACCTCTTCGCTAAAACAGCTCTGGTTTAAGAATTAAAGTCGTTGACCAGAAGCGGTCCCGCGGTGTTGGTCTGTGTTTAATCTCCACCATGAATGTTTAGCTTTACCCTAGAATCAGTTTGTCCAACGTCCCCTCAGAAAAATTCATTCCCTCCTGTCTACTGGATTTGGGAAAATACAGAATATCAGCGAACAGCTGAATTTTTATTCGGCAATTGATTGATATTATTTAATGGAAATCTAAAAGTAGCAGGGGGCACTTTAACCTCATTTGTAAACCCGTGGATGGGAACCTCTGGAACTAATTTAACTCGGCAGTCAACACAGAGAGGCTGTGAAGCAAACCAAGGGCTTCTGCAAGCAGCAAATGTGGAAGAGGAAACGTTGCTCTCGCTGCTCTCTGGAACACAACGGTTGGAAAATGGGAGCAAAGAAACAAAACGAGCTAAAGGCACGGCGGGGATTTGAACCCAGGATCCCCTGTTTATAAGACAAGTGCTTTAAACACTGAGCCACGGCGCCCACATGAATATCGTTTTTTTCCAAAGTTATCGTATTGATACTTTTGCAAGCGACTGTATTGCTGCTTCCCCTTCATTGCGTCTGCGCAACAACATCAATCATGTGTTCATCGGTCTCTGCTTGAGAAACCATGGATATCAGTCATGACCCTCTGTTCCTTATCCCCTGGCAGTAGATCTTATATCTAGCCCTTTTCATCCTGTTGTATTCCCACACTCTCTCCACACTATCTGGTCTTATCCTATTACATTTCTCATCTCTTCCCACGAAATGCTGGTGAGTAATGTCTGTGATGCACCAGGCCTTGACCTCCTCCTGTGGGTGACCTCCCACAACTACTGCAGAATAGTTTAATGTGTGTGTGTTTTACATTAGGAAATGTGTATTAGCGCTAGTCTACCTGGAGTACCTATTCTCACACGAACGACAATGTGGCTTCAGAGTATTTAAATTTTAGGCAGTCTTACTGGACAAGACAAGTTGTACATTCAATATTTGGTGATATTGTTCACTTGGAATAATTAGTGCACAAATCGATGGTGCTGTACATGGAATAGAAAGCGAGATTGGATGGATAGGAACCGTTTGAAAGGATGGCTGATCGGCTGTGGGTGGCAGCGAAATTCTCTCGTGGCCGCGTGGATCTATTGCCAGCGGTTCGTTGATCTCCGGGTGTGAATCTCGCTTTGGGACTTTCACTGATTACTAAATGAGAAATCCGGGTTGCGAATCTCAGTTAAGCGTCACTAGACTTTTGTTCTTCGTCAAAAATCATCAAACCGCTTGTTGCAGATGACAGGAGCGCCATTTTTCAAAGAAAGACGGCAGTGATGGATAGAAGTAAGGAAGACAAGAAGGAGAAGAAGGAAGAACCACTGAAAAGGAACAAAGGACTGAGCCTGAGAGAAAGAGTGAGAAGCTGAGAGGCTGAAGTCTGTGACTTTTCTCAGTCATTTCTTGCTGCCTCATACTTCATTTGCTGTTTTTGTCCAATCGTAAGGAGCTGCGGCGCGATTAATGACGTAAACACAGCGATTTGGCGATCGCCGTTCAAGGGAACGTTGGGCTGAGCGACGAAAACAACTTTTATCGTTTAATTCAACCTTTCGGAGGAGCGGCACAAATGTTCCAGAAATTATGGGCAAATCACGCCATCCCATATCTCACTTGCTGCAATATTTACCTATCGGTAATGGCGCACGCCGTGAATGCATCATTATGGCTCGAGGTCCCAGCAATTGAAGGATTATAAAGATAGTGAAATAATTCTGGTCCAACAACAGTTAGACCTTGTTCCACTGCTGATACAAAAAACTTTTCTGTCCCTGCTCTGTCCACTTATCCCAGTTATTCACACAGAAAATGACGCCGGTCCAGTATTGTAAAAACTTGGGGAGAGCAAAAATCTGTCTCATTCACCCGACAAGAACAAGCGTCGAACCGGGAACCAAACCAAATGGTAGCTGAGCACAGGCCTGGAGATTTCAGTGAATCAGCCGTCGGTGATATTAATCTCCCCATCAGGTCAATAAACACCAGACAGTTGTTTCAACCTCTCTGCCTGGTGCTGAATCCGGATATAAACGGTGGCAGGTGTAAACTGAGCAGCTCATCACTTCAACCACCTTCGCGCTTCACCCTCGGATCAGTTTCACCAAAACCGCTTCCTGTTTCTGGGTCAAATTCAATCTGATCGAGCGGATCAAAAACAAAAATCTCACTCATATTTCTCCATTCGCGCAGTCGGCAAGATCTGGTTCCAGATCCTATTCCTGATTCTTGGAACACTAATCCCTGACTCGCCAGCACGGGATGCAAAGACAATTCTGATTGAACAGCAAAAACTGACGATTTCCAATAAAGTCCCGAGGACGAGATTTACTGCAGCGCTCACTGAAACCTCTGTGGGGAAACACCGTGGGGTTTCAAGGATTCCTCAAAATATTAAGGACCCGGATTTCAGTCAACACTCGGGAATGTGCTCCCAATATTTCTCAGTCACTTGGATGAAGGAATGGAAAGTTGCATATCCAAGTTTGCAGATGACAGTAAGATCGGGGGCACAGTTACCTGTGTGGATGGGATCAGGAAGTTACAAAGGGACAGAGACAGATTAAGTGACTCGCCAAACTGTGTTGAATGTAGTTCAATGTGGGGAAGTGTGAGGTAATTCACTTTGGATCCAATCAATCGGAAAATGTTCTCAATGTCGAGAGCTTAGGAACAGTGGAGGAGCAAAGGGATTTGTCTGTCCATTTGGAGAAGTACTTCGCTATTGGCCGCGTGGACTCATTTAAAGCCAGCGAGTAAAATGACTGTGGTCGGATTGAAATCTCCAATCTTCTGATAGCATCACAATTACCCCCGGAGTCAGACGCCTGATCCATTAGGCCACGCGGCCAATAGCGAATTACTTCGCCAAATGATCTTGAACACGGGGCAGGGTTGGTTAAGACCCTGCTTGTATCTTTCACTTCCTTTCACTTTGTTGATGTTGTTCATTTACTGTTTTCTATACTTTAGAAAGTTAGTTCTACTGTTTCCGACTTATCAGGAAACTGAGAACTGAACTCCCGCTGGGTCTCCGAGAAACCTACAATCAGAATAAACAATGTTCAAATCTTTGATCAAAATGTTTCGCCTCCAAAGCGAATCTCTTTCGCACTCAGTCTGCACAATAGAGAGAGGGGAAATACAAAAAAAGTCAACTCGGTGAAGCTGCACTCTGTGACATTTCTCAGTGATTTCTTGCTGCCTCATACTTCATTTGCCGTTATTGTCCAATTGTAAGTGGCTGCGGCGCGATTAATGACTTAGTACTGAGAATTGGCGATCGCCGTTCACGGCAACGGAGCGCTGACCGAAGAAAACAAATTTTAACCTTTCATAGAAGCATAGAAGTTACAACACGGAAACAGACCCTTCGGCCCAACATGTCCATGTCGCCCAGTTTATACCACTAAGCTAGTCTCAATTGCCTGCAATTGGCCCATATCCCTCGATACCCATCTTACCCATGTCACTGTCCAAATGATTTATAAAAGACAAAATTGTACCCGCCTCTACTACTGCCTCTGGCATCTCGTTCCAGACACTCACCACCCTTTGAGTGAAAAAATTGCCCTTCTGGAACCTTTTGTATCTCTCCCCTCTCACCTTAAATCTATGTGCCCTCGTTATTGACTCCCCTACCTTTGGGAAAAGATTTTGACTATCTACCTTATCTATGCCCCTCATTATTTAATAAAGATCACCCCTTAACCTCCTACTCTCCAGGGAAAAAAGTCCCAGTCTACCTAACCTCTCCCTATAAGTCAAACCATCAAGTCCCGGTAGCATCGTAGTAAATCTTTTCTGCACTCTTTCTAGTTTAATAATATCCTTTCTATAATAGGGTGACCAGAACTGTACACAGTATTCCAAGTGTGGCCTCACTAATGTCTTGTACAACTTTAACCGAGCCTTTCGGAGGAGCGGCGCAACGGTTTCAGAAATCATGGTAAAATCGGTTTCCATCCCGTATCTCACTTGCTGCAACATTCACCTTTCGATGAGCAGTGGAGGAGCAAAGGGATCTGTGTGTCCATGTACACACATCACTAAAAACCATTGGACAACACAAAAGGTAATCATAAAGCTTCAAGGGAAGTTGACCTTTAACTTCAGGGGACTGGAATACAAAGAGGAGGAAGTTATGTTTCTTTTGAAAGGCCTTGGTCAGACTACATCTGTTGAACTGCGTTCAGTTCTGGGCACCGCCCCTCAGGAAGGATATATTGGCCTTGGAGGGGGTGCAGCGCAGATTCACCAGAATCATCCCTGGTCATAAAGGTTAAATTATGAGGACAGGTTGCATAAACTTGGATTCTATTCCCTTCTGTTTGAAAGGTTGATCTGATTGAGGTATTTAAAATGATAAAACGATTCGGAAGAGTAGATACAGAGAAGTTATTTCCTCTGGTGGTGGGGGTGGGGCGGGGCATAAAATTAGAGCTCGGATTTTCACTGGTGAAATCAGGAAGCACTTTATTACGTTGCACATACAGATGGCAACATAGTTTCTTACCTTATACATTCTGCAAAGTCTTACTTGATTATGCAAGGCGCACATTGAAAACGATGTTGGTAAAGAAGGCCTGATAGCTTCGGCTTGAAATAGATAGTGTACATCATGGACTTGGATGGACAGGGCAGAATTTCAAAGTGTGCAGATCACACGGAACAGAAAAACATGTACAGACTTGGTGTAAATCTAATAACTGGACTGGTTCAAGATTGTTAAAAGTTTTGAAATTAGATTTCTTCCTAATGGATAAAGTTAACCCTTTATGTTCCAGCTCCCTTATCATTTGCTATTCCCGTTAATCTTTCATTAGCTGTAAACCCCAGACGCAGCAAGGAAGTACAGAATGATCTATCTCCGATCAGTCCTCTCTACTCGACCTTTATCCGATTAGAGCATGTGAAAAATTCCAATTATCCCTCTCCATTTAAACAAAATATCAACAATCCAGAGACTGAGACTTAAAACACCGGTGTCGGATTGATAATCATAGCATTCAAATCCGTTTTGATTGTACAAAAATTATGTCGGGCCTTATCAAAAGTGCAATACAATAACGACGCGGATGGTATTCGGACCCACACGGACAGAGCACAATGGATTAGCCGATCATTTCTGAATCCAAACAGTAGAAATAAAGTCACTTTTACACTATGTACTGCCTGTGCACCCAGATCGACAATATTGAAAATGCAGAGTCAGTTTCTGTAAGCAAAGAAATTTACATTTTCCGTTCCATTCGGTCAGTTCCTGTGAGAAACGGTCGGTGCAAAACAGTTATGGCGCACGTTAGAACAAATGTAAAAACGACCGCGGCAGGACTCGAACCTGCAATCTTCTGATAACATCGTCAATTAATACCGAAGTCAGACGCCTTATCCATTACGCCACGAGGCCGAGATTACATGGCTTTACCAAATGATCTTAAACCCGGGCCAGGGGTGGTTTAGGCTCTGCTTGTATCTTTCTCTTACTTTCAATTTGTTGATGTTGTTCATTTATTGTTTTCTGTCTTGCAGCAAGCTGGCTCTACTGTTTCCTACTAATCAGGAAAATAAGAACTGAACTCGCGCTGGGTCTCGAGCAACCTACAATCAGAATAAACAATATTCAAATCTTTTGATCGCAATGTTTCTCCTCCAAAGCGAATCTCTTTCCCACTCAGTCTGCAAAATAGAGAGAAGGAAAATAAAAGAAAAGACAAATCGGTAACTTAAAAATGTACACGGAGAACAACACCGAGCGGAGAATGTGAACAGAATTTACTATCCAAGCCCGACGGGCCGAGCGGCCTCATCCTGCCCTGTAAAATACGAACAATCCCCAATTCTGCTGGGTGAGATTATTATTTTCTGATTTTCTTTTTTTGGTAAATATAAACGCGGACGGGGTCCCGCACCACGCGGTAAACGGGTCAGATCCAGACCTGGCGCTCAGTGTTAATGTTAATATTGAGCACGGGATTCTATCCGTGTAATAACAAAATCACCGGTTTCTTGCTATATATTCGACACATCCCCTTGCTGTGTGTTTAATCAGGGCAGGGAATGTTTTGCTGGTTTAGTGATATTCATTTTTCAGGAAATTTGTAAACTCGTCTCGAAACATGAGTTTTCCAGTTTCTATTTCGCTAAATGGAGTTGAGGTGCAGATCAGCGATGAGCTGCTGTGACTCCGCCGCGCCGGTTTAACCGGAATTAGACGTTTCAGTGAAGTGAAGTGAACCGTCTCAATCCGGTTTATTTTTTTATTTATAACATTGGTTATTTTGAGTGACAGATTGATCGAAAATCCATTGAGAGTTCAGTTGTCAGTTTTAAGATCAGTTGGAATCTGAAGAAGATAAAAAAATAAGGAAAGAAAAAACATTACAAAGGTCAAAAGTAGAACTGATACAATCACCTTGACTCCGTTTTTAAAGGTGATTAGTTCTCCCTGGAGCCCTTTCGATATTTATCCCTTCAGCCACATCACTATAATATATTATCTTGTCATTGTTACATCGCTGTTTTTGGGACCTTGCTTTGCGCAAATTGGCTGCCTCGTTTGCGACATGTCAGAAGTGACCACCATTCAAAAATTGCTTCATTTTCTGTGAAGCGCTTTTCGATGTCTGAGTGGTGAAGGGTGCTATCGAAATTCAATCTTTCTTCCTCTGGCCCTTGTGCTGGGTACCATAATGGAATCGTGTCGACATGCGCACGCAGCGAACTTTGGAGGAAAAATTAGAAAAGAGCCATTTTTCGGCATAGGTCGCGTGATGCGCTGTTTCCCTTGCCCAAGGACCCATGTGCAGGCAGGACGCAAGTTTCGGCTGGCCCGATGACTCACCTGCAATCAGCGTTCCATTCCGGGCCTTGCAAGTTGAATGGATGCTATTCGCACTTCCCACCACCAGGGGGAGCTCAATCTCTTCAAGGGAGGATGTTTCTTCGAAATCTCTTCAAGGTAGCTGGTACCTGTTATTTGCTGAAAATAACAGTCTACTGTCTGCACGGAGTCTGAACGGAGATCAAACATCGCACACGTAAAACACAGACGCAGGTTCCATCCCTATGTTTGGACACTGATAAGTTATGTTGAAACATTGAATAAATGTTGCACGCAACTGAATCCCTCATCCTCCAATCTGCACGCCAAACCTCAGCAATCTGCCGATCTGAGTTGGTACCAGGCCTGGAGAGTGCATCCACCAATGTTCTCTGCTGATGCTGAGAGACCTTACTGCAAGAGGTGGACAGAAGGAGGGACATCCTATATCCGCAGAGTTTGGGTGAGGTGAGTGGGTGCCGGGCGCAAGAGGCGGCACCAATCCAAAAGGCAGCGGGAAGCAGCCGGGGACGAAGTTAATGCCAGGGGAACAGCAACATGGACTTGGATGCAGTGCACGAAGAATTTCAATGCTTTGAGAATGAGTCGTCAAGGTGAGTTCGGTCAACTCTCAAGTGACGTCTCCTACCATCTGCAACACGCACGATACCATCCAATCCGCCACATGCGAACAAACTCTTCACATCAGTGCTCAACTCTTTTAACCAGGGACTTCCTCTCACCCTTACGCATGACCACTGTTGCAAGCCGCACACCCATAACTCGCAGGTCACACACACTGGCAGCTATTAAACCATGAGAGGCACATCACACAGGCACACAATCCGAAGATGGCGCATAACAGGAGGCCGCAAGTGGAAGTGACATTTAGCCCGACAAGCCTGTTCCACCTTTCAGTGAGATCATGGTTGAGCTGTGACGTCACTCCATATACCCGTCTTTGACACATATCCACAAATAATCTTGGTTCACAGAAATCTGTCAATCTCAGATTTTACATTCTCAAGTGAGCTAGCGCCCTGCAGAAGGGCGTTCCAAACGTCCCCCAAACTTTCCGTGCAGAAGCCGAGGTTTTGTGGATGCAACACACCTGGAGAAACGAAAATGTCTCAAGGTGTTTAGCAGATTGAAGCTGAATATGAATTTATCCCAATTCACGCGATGTCATGAATGCAGAATGAAAATGCTCCTGCATTGGGCGGTAATCGAACCCCAACTTCCTGTGGGGCAGGTAAGAATTCGACCAATTTTACACCAAAGCCCAAGCAGCAGTTGGCTTCATGTGTTCACATGGAAATCTGTCTGAGAGAACATACAATCTTACAGGCCAAAAATGAGGCTATTTGACGACAACATCACTACCCGGTGGCTCAAGTGGCGCAATCGGTTAGCGCACGGTACTTAGAGAACGACATCAGGCTCAATCAATGCTGAGGTTATGAGCTCGAGCATTTAAACCTTTTGCATCTGAATATTTCCACCGGAGTTCAAGGTACAGCTGGTTTGTTCCATGAACCATCTCCTTCTTCGTGTTCTTATGTGGGAACAAAAGGTGCTCTGGCCGGCCGTATTGCAACAGCAGCTGTGAGTTTAGTTGTTAATCGGCTGGAGAGTGGGCGATTGGCGACAGCATGAAATGGGAAAGGAGGCGCCACCAGACCTTTAAGTCTAAACAACCGAACACACAATTTTTCTTTTCGTGAAACAGGCATTCTTCAGTTTGAAGTGTCGTTTCGGAATATGGGGATCGGGCGGGAAATAGATTCGAGGTCTAAAATCAGCCATGATCTTATTGAATGGCGGAGTAGGCTCGAGGGGCCGTAAGGCCGACTCCTGCTTCTATTTCTTATCTTCTGATGTAACAGCTGACCCGCTCCTCGTGGCTTGGCTGTTTGTTTTGCAATATCCCGACCCGCCTATCCGCTTGACCCAATTTGTTGCTCCAACTTTCACATTCAAATTGTTTCACTTCCTGGTCATGTGATAAAAATAGCCCGCAGGAAGATCAACGGTGGAAGGAATGTAAGCAGCGATTTTGCGTCGCCACCAATGAAGAAACGCTCACTTTTCCTTTATATTTCGTTGTTCTCTCTGAGAGTGAACTTTGGGGAAAGTGCAGCGAACTTCGGTGACTGTAAAATCACCAGGGGTTCTGGCTGCACAGGCTGAAATTGGCGACATCGGCATCTGAGAAGCTGAAATGGTGAACATTGTTCCCGAGTTTCGGTAAGAGGCAGCACGGATTGATTTGTAGCGCTGAATGTCTCTGCATTCTACCGCCCACGGAGATGATGCTGGAAATGTCTGCAAGGAGTGGGTGGAGGTTAAAAATTATCTAATTTATTCGAACAAAGAAATCAGATTAGCCCAACTAAACTCAGTGTTAACCATCCAATTGACAAGCTGCAGATAACTGCAGTAATCCAAACATTTCCAGGTAACTATGGAAAAGACTCAGTTTGAAGCAGTTTAGACACTAAGCAATCTCTGTCCAAACAAGGGACGGGTGGTGTGAACGGGCAATCAGTGGTCTTTCTAACAGATCATCTCCTGTCCAAATGTTTCTGGTAAAAATGGTGATCAGAGAAGATCAAAGTCCTTTTCTGAGAATGCTCACCAAAGGTCAACATATTGACAACACATCGCAGGCATCGTCTCTTCAGCAGTTGTTGCTCCAGTGGACTGGCAGAACTTGACAGCTGTTCTAAAATTGCTCGCATGAAAAGGGACTTTGAACGCTGGACACTCAAATCACTTCTTCACCTAAAGGTCTGATGGTCTACCGACTGAGCTATCCAGGCGCGTGGTTATAGCTGATTCCATCATTCAGATTCATAGAAATAGAATCAGAAATTTACGGCACAGAAGTAGGCTATTCGGCCCATCGTGTCTGTGCCGGCCGAAAAAGAGCTATCCATCCTATTCCCACTTTCCAACTCTTGGTCCGTAACCTTGTAGGTTACGGCACTTCAAGTGCATATCCAAGTGCTTTTTAAATGTGATGAGAGTTTCTGCCTCTACCACCCTTTCAGGCAGTGAGTTCCAAATCCCCACCACCCTCTGGGTGAAAAGAATTCTCCTCAACTCCCCTCTAATTCTCCTACCAATTACATAAATCTATGCCCCCTGGTTATTGACTTCTCTGCTAAGGGACATAGGTCCTTCCTATACACTCTATCTCGGACCCTCATAATTTTATACACCTCAATTAAATCTCCCCTCAGCCTCCTCTGCTCCAAAGAAAACTTGCCACTTTCCCTTGAATCCAATGGACTCTTACTTTTCTTACCAGTCTGCCATGTGGGACATTTTCAAAAGCCTTGCTAAAATCCATGTAGACTACATCAAACGCGCTACCTTCATTGACCCTCATGATTTTATATCATGTTCTTCAGTGCCAAGAAATCCACATAGATCATGTCCACCGGCTACGACCATGTACTGTATAGTTGGTCTGTTTTGTAAACGGATCAGAAGCCACCTAAAGCAGTTTTGTGCCAAATTTTCCTTTCAGCAGAGTACAAGATAAAACTTGTCAGTGACTGCAAGAGTTTCCAATCGGTTTAGTGGGACTCGATGCCAGCGACAGAATGTGAATCTTGAGGATGGCCATTGCCTGCTGTTGGCAGGATTCATATACTTCAATGAAATTCAACCTGCAGTGCTCTTCAAAGGAGCTCTTCAACCATTGATTATTCTGCGACAGAAAAAGGCTGCTCACAATTAACACCATGGGACACTTTGGGGAGGGCAAGCACTTTACAGTTAAAAAGCTTCATCCGATATTAACGTCCCTCTTTAAATTCATTCTTGACATCTAATTTGTAATGTTTTTACAGTTTGGTAAGCTTTGAGATATGTTTGCATTGGTTTATAGATTTAATGTATCTGATTCAAAAGATACACTTCTGAAAAAAGGATTAAGAATTTCTTACCCAAGAGATATTTAATATAGCTACTGG
The DNA here is from genome assembly GCF_035084215.1 of Heptranchias perlo. Classification (NCBI taxonomy): domain Eukaryota; kingdom Metazoa; phylum Chordata; class Chondrichthyes; order Hexanchiformes; family Hexanchidae; genus Heptranchias; species Heptranchias perlo. The sequence continues at coordinate 11,494,223 of NW_027139453.1, read as the reverse complement.
AACTTAATATTTTAGAATTCATTTCTATTATACTTTTAGATAAAGTTAAAAGTTCTGTCTACTAAGATCTGAATATTTTCAATTTAACTACTTTATGTACTCACTTTTTAAAAAATTGTTATTGATCTGATAATATAAATTATATATCTGTTTCTTGGCACTGAAGAACATGATATAAAATCAAAATCAAATTTAGTGCAAATTATGATATTTAGTGCACAAAGAAATATGTTAAACCTTATAATAAATGAAGCTGCAAGCACATAATCAACTTGGAATACATGCAGCTAAATTCATGGTCGGTCTCTGAATTATCCCTTGCAACCGTCGACCTCGGGTGAGGATCCGATTTATAAAATTCTCATTACCGTTTTGAGGAGAATCTGATGTAAGAAACATGGAGAGGAAATTCGTGAGTTTACAATTCTTCTTGTTTGTGCCAAATGTCCTGTCATTCGTTAGCAGCAATTAAAAAGAATCACTTTACCCAGTGGCTCAAAAGCCAGATTTGTCCCACACGTGAGCTGGAAAAGGTCTCTCGACCTGTCAGCGGATCAAAAACTGAAAGCGGAATAATTCCACCCGTTACTCAGTGACTCCGGGAAACACATTGACCTTCCGAATTTTCCTACACGACACTTCAAACAGAAGAATGTCTGTTTCACGAAAAGAAGAATTGTGTGTTCAGTTCTTTAGATTTAAAGATCTCGTACCGCCTGATTTCCCATTTCATGCTGGAGCCAATCGCCCCCTCTCCCGCCTATTAACAAATAAACTCACACCTGATATTGCAATAATGCTGGCCAGAGGACCCCAAATGCCCACATGAAAACACGAAGAAGGAGATGCTTCATGGAACATTCTCGCTGCACCTTGAACTCGGGTGGAAATGTTCAGAAGCAAAAGGTTAAACTGCTCCAGGTGAGGTTCGAACTCACAACCTCGGCATTTCTCAAGCCGAATACTGTTATATAAGTACCGCGCGCTAACCGATTGCGCCACTGGAGCCGCACTTCTTTAAAGCGCCCAGCCAACAACCGCATTTGCGGCCGGTGAGACTGTCTGTTCTTCCAGTTTATTTCCAAGTGGACACATGCAGCCAACTGCCGTTCGGCCATTGATATTTTCGTCGTCAAATTCTTGCCTGCTGCACAGGAAGCGGGGGTTCGATTACCGCCAAATGCAGGAGCATTTTCATTCTGCTTTCATGACACCGCGTGAATTGGGATAAATTCATATACAGCTTCAATCTGCACAATATCTTGAGATATGTTTTTTTCTCCATTTGTGTTGCGTTGACGAAAGCTCGGCATTCGGTCCTCCAGAGCTGAAACAGGTCGAGAATTAAGTCAATCCTGCCTTCTGCATCGCTGAAACGATGTGAGAAACAAATGAGTGAATTTTCAGCAAAAGTGGAGAGAGAACACTGCTCGATTGGGATTTGAACCTGGGACGTGTCGCACATACAATCAGCAAAACCGCCTGCATTGAGAATTATTCCCCTCGACATACCAACCGCCATGAATCGGGCCGTGCAGCCAGTGCACAATTCGCAACCACCCACAGCCGACCACCCAGCCTTGCAGTCCACTTCTGAACATCCAATCGCGTTTTCTATTCCGATGTACAGCAATGTTCAAGTTGAGCACTAACTATTTCAAGTCACCAATATCCGGCTCTCTTTACCACATTCGTTTTGAATTTACCACTTGCATTATCAAGTAAAACTTTGCAGAATTTATTGCTCCAAAGCTACATTGTCATCTGTCTCGCCATCCGCAGGTTATACACTGTACCATAAGTATAATAAAAATGCTATTTTTTCACTGTGAGGGCGAAGAGCGATACGTTTGGAGACATTAGCTCCGAATTCATCAGCTGGGTTGAACCTTTGCTTTTCCAACCGTCTCAGTCTTTCTTTCTTTACCCTTCTCTGTTGGTTTTGCAGGCTCGATCAAACTTGGCCGTTCAAGGCAGCCTGAGAAGTCCATCAGGGGAAAATACAAAGAGACAAGAGACTGAGACAGGGAGAGATAGAGAGATTAAAGTACAGGAACAAAGAGTATAAATTTCAACTTGTGTGAATTAGCAGAATTTAAGATGGAGCTGGGAACAATTCCTTCATGTATTTTGAAATCTTGCAAGAGACCATCGGGCGCTCGAGTTGGAAAATTGATCATTTAGTTTGAACTCAAGCAGGTGCGATGCAAGAAAAATGCGATAATCCCGAGGAAAACCCGATTAGATAACAAGTCCCACGGCTTAACCATTCAGCCATTGCTGTACGAGTGTACATTAGAATGCGTACGGTTATCAGAGGCGATCTGGCAAACTGTAAATTCGTTCAGACAGGTGTCCAAAGCGACATATGTAATTTGTTGCCGTTCATGGCATTGGTGGTTAAGCAGGAGAAATCTCGCTTCTTTTGCAAGTTAGTTGCATTCGATTCCCGGCCATTACAGAAACTTTTTGCATTGTGCACCCATGAGATTTCCTGAATTCGGATCAATTCACATTCAGATTCAGTCTACACACCATTCTGAGACATTTTTTGTTCTGCCCGTATGTTGTGTCGACAAACCCTTTGCATTCTGTCTTTTGGTTCTCAAACATGCTGTCATTAAAAATCAATTCTGCCATCCTCAACGCTGAAACGATGTGAGAAACCAACTGGTGATTATGGACTAAAATAGTGACACAGAGGGCGCTCGTTTGGTATTTGAACCAAATGCTCATCTGTAATTGGAGATTCTCGCATTTCAATCTCCATCTCCGGGCTGCACCTGAATAAATCCGTCAGCTTGTGATTCTTTGCGAGAGAGCGGGAGATGTTTAGAAATGTGCTGAAGATTTCCCTACATTCATTAATATTGCACATTCTAACATACATTTGATAATGGACTTTCACACAGACTTTCAACCCTTTTTATTTATTGATCACATCCTGCTGGAGGGAGGAGCGCATTGGTACATCCGGGTTTATTGGATAGACTGTGCTTGTGCGGGGAGCAAAGGGCCAAATGGCCGAGGGGACCTGTTTGTTCCCCAAGTCCATCACAGCCTCAGACTGACGAAAGGAAGTGGAGTTACTGATGAAATGGGCGAAGAAGTAGTTATTGAGTAGATTTTGAAGGTAGGAGGGTCAGTTAGCAATGTCACTTTTCCCCAGTTCTGCCACTTCCTTTGCTATTTACAAGCCTAAATTACGATTATCTCTTCTCCCCGCTTATATTGAATGGCCCGCCGTGAGTTTTTGTAATTTATGTTGTTTGTTTAAAGCTCGGTTTTACGATGAACCGATGGACGTCAAAACCTCCCGTGGATGGAGGACGGGTTGATTTTGTGGAAGGGGCAAATCTCACTTGGCAGGAAAAGGGACCTTCAACCGAATGCACAGAAATAACTCCGTTAGTGAACCCCGGTCTACAGAAGCGATCATAACACTAAACACTTCACAAGCCTGATCACAAGAGCCTACACTGGAGACTACCTTCCTGACTGAAATCTGCGTGTGGGAGTTAGGCCTGAATCGGTCCCCTTCAGTGTGAAGCGGCCCGGCAGGCGGCTGGCAGACCCTGCTCGGAATGGGACTCGATTCACTCCTGCATTAATGGCTGGTTCAGAAACCGCTCTGGCTGCTCCTGCTCCCACACTCTGGGTACTCTTCTCTCTTCTGGATCCGGCTCCAACTCTTTACTGTAGACTGGAGCGCGTCAGAACTGTGTGCAAATCCAGACCCGAGTACATCGACTCGGGGACTGGCGATTCGTTTTATATTGGGTCATTGTTTAAGGTATCGGCTGTTCAAAGTTTGTGTAATAGTAATTATCATAATTATTTCCAGCTCCTCCTGCTCACTGGCGCTCGGTCCTTCACCCTGTGATATTCCCTCAGTCTCACGATATATATCCTCTCGAGAGGGTGCACCTGGGCTGGTGATGGAAACGGTGAATCAGGTACAGCAATAGACGCTTCGGAGTTACCAAGCTTACTGTCATATCCTTACTTCTTTAAATGGTGGGAGACCTTATAATTAACAACAACTTACATTTACATAGCGCATTTAACATACTAAAATGTCCCAAGACGCTACACAGGAGCGCAATTAGATAAAATTTCACACAGATCCACAAAAGGAGATATTCGGACAGGTGAACGAAAACTTAGTGAAAAAAGGGCGGTTTTAATGAGCGTCATACAGGAGGAGAGAGAGGAGGAGGGGTTTAAGTCGGGCATTCCAGAGATTTGGGCCCAGGTAGCTGAAGCCAAGACCGCCAATGGTGGATCGATTAAAATCAGGAGTGCACAAGAGATCATTATTTGAGGAACGCAGTTATCTCGGGGGGTTGTGAGGCTGGGGGAGGTTACAGCGATAGGGAGAGGCGAGGCAAAGGAGGGATCTGAACACATGGATGAGATTTTTTAAATCGAGGCATTGGCGGAACGGGAGCCAAAGTCGGTGAGCGAGCACAGGTGTGATGGCCAGTTTCAAAGCTGAGCACCGTGTGCAGGATCGGAGGGACAGTGCGACTCGGGATAATTGGCCTGGGGCAGTGAGAACACATCTTGGGCATTAAGATATTCAATATCTGAAAGAGACAGGGAGATGAAATATTTATGTCAGTTATCCTGGCATCTGCAAAATCCATCGTCTCTCAGTGACCAACATCTTTCTTACCCTCTCCTTCCTTTCCTGGTAATGTGTTTTTTTCAGTCGTTTCATTTGCTTCCAACATCTAATTCCCCCGACATTTGGTGGAGCAGAGGATGCTGGAGGAAAATAAAAGACAGAAGCAGACGGAGATGGCAGGTGAAACTGGCAGAAAATGTGAGCGTCACTTGCTTCAAATGAGGCCTGAGTGGCCGGCGTTGCCTTGCACCTTTCCGAGGAGATGCGTTGATCAGGTAGGTTTGTTTTGGAAATGGAAACAGTTACACCAGCAGCTTGTAATAGTATTTCCCCTCACTGTCCACTTCATGTTCATGCCTACCCGCACTTGGTGCTTTCATTCTCTGAAGAAGTCTTTCGTGTTCTTCCAGTAAATTTCATTTTGTACGAGCAGCTTGTCTGGGGCCAAAGTGACCTGATTTTCAAGGGGACAAGTCGGAAAAGCAGCGTTGGTCGGTTTGCTTGCAGGAAAATTGCAGCTGGTTCCCTGGTGGTTAGGATTCGGATGCAGGTCAGGTTGGTTTTCTGGAAGGAGCAAATCAACTAGGCCGAAAAAACACCTCCAGCCGAAGGCACCAAAATTGTTCTGTCTTTGTAAAAGACTGAATGTCAGGACTGAGATTCAAATCCACGTCTCCACGCGAGCTGAACGCAGTGCCCGAGACTTCCGACTCGTGGGTGCAGTGGTACATTCTCTCATTTCCAGATGAAAAGCCAAAGACATTTTTACTCATTCTGGACTTCGTTAAATGTTTCAGGAGGTCTGAGTGACTGGGATACAATCTCCCCACTTTTTCCTACCCATGTGCTCGGTGTATGGGGAGCTTTGATCGGGTCATGGTATCTTTTTTTCCCCAGGGAGGAGCAGTAATGCGATGTCTGAGGCTGCATTCACTGCTTTCCACCGGCAGCAGATGAATGGAAAAAGCGGGGCCAGAAAGGCGGCCTCAATGTTGCTGCTTGTCGCGGCCTCACTTACTCCGGGAGCTGGGTTGCAGCGAAAAAGCGCTGCAGGATCCTTTAATGATCTCTCACAAATCAACTGAAACCATTCGGAATGTGTAGCTTTGAGTGGGGCTTTCTGCATCGTCAGAGCAGGAAACGTGAGTGAGGGAGAGACACTGCCGTTATCTGTGTGCTGTTTGACCATGTGTAGAACTACAAAGAAAGAAAGAATACACCGGGGATGAGAGATATTGTATTATTTTTATTTTACCCTCAATATGAAATATTGTATTGTTTGTAACTGTTCATTTTTAATGAAGAATGTCTTCAAAATGATTCCACCCGACATTGAAACGGGAGCTTTCTTTATATGAGGCGAAATGTAATAACCGCTACGGAAACTCAGCTCTATGAACCGTTATAGGAACAACTCAAAGAAGAGAATTGGGTTCTATAAATGCTTGTAGTGCGGGAAATGCATTCGATTCCCAATCAGGGAATTAATCTTTACGAAACATTTTACCATGTTAATTACGCAAAACACGTTAAAATCTGTAAAAAAAAGATGAATAATTGTTCCAATCACCATGAATCAACCGATGACTTTCTGTTTCAGACTGAAGGAAATCCTAACATGGTTACCGAGACAGTCAAAACTTTAATAAGTTTTTGTGTTTTGCCTGTGTTGAATTGTCTTCCGTGCTCATTTTACAAACGGCATTTTAGGAATGGGTTAAAAATGTTCAGTGCTTATGACACCAGGAATCTGGTGCAGCCTTTGTTAAATTTCCCACCTCACTAAAACACAACGGTAACTCTTGCCCCACTCGATCATACAACCCCAACTAGTGCCGCCTCATTTAAAGACCTTAACTGGTGCCCCCCACTATTTAACAACCTCAAGTGTGTATATACAAAGTGTGAGTGTGTTTATTTGACTGTGATATTTATGTAATAGCAGCCTCCAATCCCTCCGTGTCTATGGAAAGTTTGATATGGAGATGCCGGTGATGGACTGGGGTTGACAATTGTAAACAATTTTACAACACCAAGTTATATTCCAACAAATTTATTTTAAATTAAATTCCACAAGCTTTCGGAGGCTTCCTCCTTCGTCGGGTGGATGGTGGAAATGATATGTTCGAATCCTTCGCATTTGTAAAACATAGAATAATGCCTGGTGATTACTGCCCGTTGCCAAGGCAATCACAGTGAGCAGACAGAAAGGTGTCATCTAAAAGGCCACTGAATATACAAACCCCATCAAAAAAAAGAGAGAGAGAGAGAAGGAAGACAGTCAAAGACCCGTTATATTAAAAACAGATAACATTTGTTCGCTGGTGGGGTTACGTTTAGTGTGACATGAACCCAAGATCCCGGTTGAGGCCGTCCTCATGGTTGCGGAACTTGGCTATCAATTTCTGCTCGACGATTTTGCGTTGTCGTGTGTCTCGAAGGCCGCCTTGGAGTATGTTTACCCGAAGGTCGGTGGCTGAATGTCCATGACTGCTGAAGTGTTCCCCGACAGGGAGAGAACCCTCCTGTTTGGCGATTGTTGCGCGGTGTCCGTTCATCCGTTGTCGCAGCGTCTGCATGGTCTCGCCAATGTACCATGCTCCGGGGCATCCTTTCCTGCAAAGTATGAGGTAGACAATGTTGGCCGAGTCACAGGTGTATGAACCGTGCATCTGGTGGGTGGTGTCCTCTCGTGTGATGGTGGTATCTGTGCCGATGATCTGGCATGTCTTGCAGAGGTTACCGTGGCAGGGTTGTGTGGCGTCGTGGACGCTGTTCTCCTGAAAGCTGGGTAATTTGCTGCGAACGATGGTTTGTTTGAGGTTGGGTGGCTGTTTAAAGGCGAGTAGTGGAGGTGTGGGGATGGCCATAGCGAGGTGTTCGTCATCATTGATGACATGTTGAAGGCTGCGGAGATCATGGCGTAGTTTCTCCGCTCCGGGGAAGTACTGGACGACGAAGGGCACTCTGTTGGTTGCGTCCCGTGTTAGTCTTCTGAGGAGGTCGACGCGATTTTTCGCTGTGGCCCGTCGGAACTGTCGATCGATGAGTCGAGCATCATATCTTGTTCTTACTAGGGCGTCTTTCAGCGTCTGTAGGTGTCTATCGCGTTCCTCCTCGTCTGAGCAGACCCTGTGTGTTCGCAGGGCCTGTCCATAGGGGATGGCCTCTTTGACGTGGTTAGGGTGGAAACTGGAAAAGTGGAGCATCGTGAGGTTGTCCGTGGGCTTGCGGTAGAGTGAGGTGCTGAGGTGCCCGTCTTTGATGGAGATTCGTGTGTCCAAGAAAGAAACTGATTCTGAGGAGTAGTCCATGGTGAGCTTAATGGTGGGATGGAACTTGTTGATGTTATCGTGCAGTCTCTTTAGTGATTCCTCACTGTGGGTCCATAGAAAGAAAATGTCGTCGATGTATCTGATGTACAGTGTTGGTTGGAGGTCCTGTGCAGTGAAGAAGTCGTGCTCAAACTTGTGCATGAAAATGTTGGCGTATTGGGGTGCGAATCTGGTCCCCATGGCTGTTCCGTGTGTTTGGGTAAAGAACTGGTTATTGAAGGTGAAGCGGATGAGTTGTAGGATGGCGTCTGGAGATTGGCTGTTGTTGGTGTTGTGTATTGATGCTGTCGCAGCGATGCCGTCATCGTGGGGGATACTGGTGTAGAGTGCCGAGACGTCCATCGTGGTGAGAAGTGTTCCTGGTTCAGCAGGTCCGTGGGTACTGAGTTTTTGTAGAAAGTCTGTAGTGTCGCGACAGAAGCTGGGGGTTCCCTGCACGATGGGTTTCAGGATGCCCTCGATGTATCCAGAAAGGTTCTCACACAGGGTTCCGATGCCTGATACGATAGGACGTCCGGGTGTGTTGGCTTTGTGCATCTTTGGGAGGCAGTAGAAGTCTCCCACGCAGGGAGTACGTGGGATGAGAGTGCGTAGGATGTTTTGAAGGTCTGGATCCAAGGTCTTGATCAGTTTGTTCAGCTGATGGGTGTGTTCTTTGGTCGGGTCTGTGGTTAACCGTCTGCAGTGTTCCTGGTTGTCCAGTTGTCGGTATGCTTCTTTGCAATAGTCCGTTCTGTTCTGTATGACGATGGCTCCTCCTTTGTCCGCTGGTTTGATGACGATGTTGCGGTTGGTCTTGAGAGGTTTGATGGCGTTGAGTTGTGCTCGGGTGACATTCTGGACTGTCTTCCGACTGCGGCTGATGAATCTGGCATAGACGCATTTCCTGACAGCTTGAGCATACATGTCAAGCTGAGGGCAGCGACCCTCTGGAGGAGTCCAGTGTGACTCTTTCATCTTCGGTTGTTGTACCGCGGAGCCCTCTGTCTGCTGTTACGGATCGTTGATTGTCTCATTGGGTTCGCTGCTGAAATCTTGGGGTTTGTGTTAGAATTCCCGGAGCCTCATTCTCCTGATGAATTCCTCTGTGTCTGCCGCGAGACTAGTGGGGTCCATTTTGGTAGTGGGGTAGAAATTGAGCGCTCGGCTGAGAACTTCAATTTCGTCTGGTTAAAGGGTGTGGTCGGACAAATTGACGATGGACTTCCCTGTGGTTGCAACCGTGGTACCAGGGGAAGCTTGGTCGATGCTGGTGGTGATGCTGAGTTTCTCAAGCTTCCTGCTCTTGGTTTTCATGTAGGCAGCGTAGTTCCGTTGCCTCGTCTGTTTGGCGGTATATCGTAGCTGGTCTGCTTTGTCCTGAGTACAGTTTGAGAGTATGGACTCCATCTTAGTTTCGAGGTTGCGGCGTCTGCTGTGGAGTTGGTGTACGAGATGGTTGCGGAGTGTGCGAGAGGTACGACGGCAGAGTCTCTCAGCGTAATCCGAGTTGCATGTGGAATTGATTGGGTTCGTGATCTGTCGCCCTTTCGGGATCTTGTCTGCTTTCTTGCAGCTCTGTAAAAACTTGATGTCTGTGTCTAAACGCGCGATCTTCTTGGATATCCTTTCTACTGTGAGCCGGCAGCTTGTGGTGTCGATGGTAGCCATGATGTGGAGATGCCGGTGATGGACTGGGGTTGACAGTTGTAAACAAATTTACAACACCAATTTACAGTCCAACAAATTTATTTTAAATTCCACAAGCTTTCGGAGGCTTCCTCCTTCCTCAGGTGAGTGGTGTGGAAATGAAATTTTCGAATCCTTCGCATTTGAAAATCACAGAACAATGCCTGGTGATTACTGCCCGTTGCCAAGGCAATCACAGTGTGCATACAGAGAGGTGTCACCTAAAAGGCCACCGAATATACAAACCCCCCCCCCCCAAAAAAAAAAAGAGAGAGAGGGAGAAAGAAGACAGTCAATGACCCGTTATATTAAAACGGTTTCAACCTATAATAATACATATCATAGACCCGGAGCATCTCTAATCTCTACAACAACGTGTAACATAGGCTTGAAACATTTCTAATCTCTAAAAGATTGTACAACATAGACCTGGAGCATCTCTAATCTCCACAACAATGTGTAACATAGGCCTGGAGCTTCTCAAATCGCTAAAACAATGTTTAACATAGGCCTGAAGCATTCCTAATCTCTAAAACAATGTGTAACATAGACCTGGAGCATCTCTAATCTCTGCAACAATGTGTAACAAAGGCCTGGAGCTTCTGAAATCGCTAAAAAAATGTTTAACATCGGCCTGAAGCATCCCTAATCTCTAAAACAATGTGTAACATAGGCCTGGAGCTTCTCTAATCTCTCCCACAATGTTTAACCTAGCCCTGGAGCTTCTTTAATCTCTACAATAATGTGTAACGTGGGGCTGGTGCATCTCTAATCTCTACAACAATGTGTGACATAGGCCTAAAACATTTGCAATCTGTACAACTTGTAACAATGTCCTGAAACCACTTTAATCATTAAAATAATGTGTAACACAGGTCTGAAACATCTCTATTCTCAACAACAAAGCCCTACAACATAGACAAGTTATAATCCCACGTTATACACTGTTAAAAAGATCACAGATGTTTCAGGCCTATGCTCCAGGTTGTTGCAGAGATTACAGATGTTCCAGACGTATGTTAAATATTTTTGTAGAGATAAGCGATGTTTCAGGCCTGTGTTACTTGTTGTTGCAAAGATTGCATTCTTTTCAAGCTTGTTTTATACGTGTTTGCAACGATGACAGATGTTTCAGGCCCACGTAGAATCGTATATTCACAGAATGGTTACAGCTCAGAAGGAGGCCATTGAGCATGTGTCGGCTCTCTGGAAGCACAATCCAGTTAACCCCACTACCCGCTCTTTCCGCGTAGCCCTGCAGATGTTTCCCTTCAAGCAATTGTCCAATACCCTTTGCAAAGCCAAGATTGAATCTGCCTCCACCAACCTTTCAGGCATTGCATTTCAGATCATAACCGCTCGCTAAAAAAATGTCCTCATTTCGCCTTTAGTTCTTTTGCCAATCACCGAAAATCTGTGTCCATTGCTTCTCGACCCTTTCGCCATTGGGAAGAGTTTCTCTATATCCACTCTGCCGAGCCCCCTCATGATTTTGTACACCTCTATCAAATCTCCTCTCAATCTTCTGTGCTGTAAGGAGAACAATCCCAGTTTCTTCAGTCTATCCACATAACTGAAGTCCCTCATCCCTGGAACAATTCCAGTAAATCGTTTCCACATCCTCTCTAAGAGTTTCACATCCTTCCTAATGTGCAGTGCCTGGAACGGGACACAATGCACCAGTAGTTGCTGAACCAGTGTTTCATAAAGGTTGGTCATAACCTCCTTGCTTTTGTACTCCATGCCAATATTTATAAAACCGAGGATCTCTTTCGTTTTTTCACCGCCTTCTCAGCCTGACCTGCCACCTTCAACGACCTGTGCACATAATCCCCCAGGTCTCTCTATTGCTGCACCCCATTTACAATTGTAACCTTTCGTTAATATTGCCTCTCCTCGTTCTTCCGACAGTGGTGCAAATTTTTGCAATTGATAGCAATATTTCAGGCCTATGTTACACATTGATTCAAAGATTATAGATGTTTCAGACCTGCATTACACATTGATTCAAAGATTATAGAGGTTTCAGACCTGCGTTACACATTGATTCAAAGCTTACAGATGTTTCAAACCTATGTTACATATTGACGCAAAGATTACAAATATTTCAGACCTACCTTGCACATTGATTCAAAGATTAGAGAGGTTTAATACCTTTGTTACATATTGCTGCAAAGATTACAGATGATTCAGGCCGATGTTACAGATCGTTGTGGAGATCAAAGATGTTTCGAGACGAAGTTATACATTGTTGTAGAGATTAGCGATGTTTCAGATTGATGTTACACATTGTTGCAGAGATTAGAGATGTTCCAGCCCTATGTTATGAACTGTTGCCGAGATTAGAGGTGTTTCGGGTCTATTTTATACATTGTTGCAGTATTTATTGGTGTTTCAGGACAATGTTGCACGTTGTTATGGTGATTGCAGATACCACAGGCCAATTCGTACACATTGTTGTCGAGATGACAGGTGTTTCAGGTCCATGTTATACATTATTGCAAAGATTGCCGATACTTCAGGCAAATGTTACAGTTTGTTGTACAGATTGGTGATGTTTCATCCCTAGGTTTTAAATTGTTGCAGAGATGAGCAAAGTTTTAGGCCTATGTTACAAGTTGTTTTAGAGATTAGAGATGTTTCAGTCCTATGTTAGACATCGTTGGAGCAACTGCAGATGTTTCCGTCCCTTGTTAAACATTTATGTAGTCCTTACAGATGTTTCACGCCTATGTTGAACATTGTTATAAAGATTATTGATGCTTCATAGGAACATAGGAACAGGTGTAGGCCATTCAGCCCCTCGTGCATGCTCCGTCATTTGATAAGATCATGACTGATCTGTGATCTAACTCCATATACCTGCCTTTGGCCCATATCCCTTAATACCTTTGGTTGCAAAAAGCTATCTATGCTGTACATTTTCGCAACAATTACAGATTTTTCAGGCTTATGTTACAAATTGTTGCAGGTAAGAGATGTTTAAGGGCTATTTTATATATTGTGCAGATATTAGAGAAGATTCCAGCCAATGTTGTACATTATTGTTGAGATTGGCGTTGTTGCACGGAATAAAGACTTTTCTGGCTTACGCAACACATTGTTATTGAGAATAGAGATGCTTTAGGCCTTTTTTATACATTGATGTAAAGATTAGAGATGTTCCCGGTCTATGTTACACATTTTTGTATTTATTAGAAATGTTTCAGTTCGATGTTACACGTTGTTTTATACATTAGAAATGATTCAGGCCTAAGTTACACATTTTTGTATACATTAGAGATGATTCAGGCCTATGTTACACATTTTTGTATGCATTAGAGATGATTCAGGCCCATGTTCCACATTGTTGTTTAAATTAGAGCTGATTCAGGCCAAAGTTACACATTTTTATATACATTAGAGATGATTCAGGCCCATTTTACACATTGTTGTTTACATTAGAGCTGCTTCAGGCCTATGTTACACAATGTTGGAGACATTCGAGATGTTTCAGGCCCAATTTACACATTATTGTTTACAATAGCGATTATTTAGGCGGATATTACACATTGTTTTATATATTAGAGATATTTCAGGCGTATGTTACACATTTTTGGATATTTTATAGATGATTCAGGCCTGTGTTACACATTGTTGTATGCATTAGAGATGATTCAGGCCTCTGTTACACATTGTTGTATACATTAGAGATGATTCAGGCCTATGTTGCACATTGTTGTATACATTAGAGATGATTCAGGCCTATGTTACACATTGCTGTGTAATTAGAGATGTTTCAGGCCTATGTTACATATTGTTGTTAAAATAAGTGATTTTTCAGGCTACGTTATCCATTTTTGTTTACATTAGAGATGTTTCAGGCCTGTGTTATAACATTGTTGTATACATTAGAGATGTTTCAGACCTATGTAACCCTTTGTTGTATATATTAGTGATAATTCAGGCCGATGTTACACATTGTTGTTTACATTAGAAATGTTTCAGGCCTATGTTACACATTTCTGCTTACATTAGAGATGTTTCAGCCCTACTTTACCGATTGTTGAATATATTCGAACATTTCGAGGCCGATGTTGCACATTGTTGCAGAGGTTATAGCTGTTTCGTTCCAGTGCCAGCTCTGTGAAAGACCTATCCAATTAGTCCGATTCCCCTGCTCTTTCGCCATAGCCTTGTATTTTTCCCTTGAAGTTTTCCCTTTGTTGATCTTTGTATCTTTCTCATTCGCCAGGATCTGTGCCATTTTTTGTCTTTTTGTATGCCCTTTCCTTATGTCTTATAGTTTCCCTTACCTCTTTAGTTGTCCATGGCTGTTTTTTTTTGCCAAGTAGAGTTCTTGCCCCTCAGCGGTATAAACCGATTCTGTATCACGTTAAATGTTTCTTTGAACATTTAACACTGATCATCAGTCGTTTTACCCATTAACAGATTTGCTCAGTTTACTGTGGACAGTCTCTGTCTCATCCCATTGAAGTAGGCCTTGCCCGAGTCTAGAATCTGAGCAGCTGATTCGCTTTTTTCCGTTTCAAACACTGCATTGAACTCGATCATGTTATGATCACTATTGGATAGATGTTCACGCACAGTTAAGCTGTTAACTACATCTGGTTCATTACTCATTACCAAATCTAGTATGGCTTGCCCCCTTGTTGCCTCTAGGACATACTGCTGTAGAAAACTATCCCGGACACACTCAAGAAATTCACTACGTTTCTGACAGTTGCTAGTCTGCTTTTCCCAATCTATGTGAAGGTTGAAATCCCCCATTAAGACCACAATGCCTTTCTTACAAGCTTGTCGAATCTCTGCATTTATACAATCTAGCACTTCAGAGCTGCTGCCAGGGCTCCTATATACAACCCCCACTATAGTCTTAGATCCTTTCCTATTTCTCAATTCAACGCATAAGGTCTCTGTTGACTGCTTACCTCTCGTTATATCCTCCTTGATCATTGAAGTAATTTCATCTCTAATCATTAAGGCTACTCCTCCCCCTCTTCAATTTACCCTATCTCTCCTGTAGACCTGATAACCTTGTATAATTAGTTCCCATTCCTGGCCATCAATGCAGCCAAGTCTCAGTAATATCTACAATATCATACCCTCCAATTTGAATTTGAACCTGTAGTTCATTTAATTTATTCCTTATACTCCGTGCATTTGTATATAGAAATCTTAGTTGGGCCACACACCCTCGCCTGACCTTCATCTTTGATGCTGGGTTAATCGCCTTACGCCATCTAGTTTTTATTTTATCTGTAGTGCCGAAAGTACACTTTCTTGAACAACTGTTTGTACTATTTGAATTGTAAATTTCCCCTGGGTCTTCCCCTCTCTTGCTGCTCTCAAATTTATACACTTCTGACTCCCCGCTCAGGTTCCCATCCCCCTGCCACTCTAATTTAAAACTTTCCCAACAGCACTAGCAAACACCCAGGCGGGGACATTGGTCCCGGTCCTGCTCGGGTGTAATCCGTCCAGTTTGTACAGGTCCCACCTTCCCCAGAACCGGTCCCAATGCCCCAGGAATCTAAATCCCTCCTTCCTACACCATCCCTGCAGCCCCGCATTCATCCTGTCTATTCTCCTGTTCCTGTACTCACTAGCACGTGGCACTGGTAGTAATCCTGAGATCATTACCTTTGAAGTCCTGCTTTTCAATTTATCTCCTAACTCATTAAATTCACCTTGCAGGACCTCATCGCTTTTTTACCTATGTCGTTGGTACCAATATGGAGCATGACTACTGGCAGTTCACCCTCCCCCTCCAGAATGCCCTGCATCCGCTCCGTGACATCCTTGACCCTAGCACCAGGGAGGCAACATACCATTCTGGAATCACGTTTGCGGCAGCAGAATCGCCTATCTGTTCCCCTTACAATTGAATCCCCGATCACTATAGCCCTGCCACTCTTCTTCCTCCCCTCCTGTGCAGCGGAGCTACCCGTGGTGCCCCGAACTTGGCTCTTGCTGCGTTCCCCTGATAAGCCATCTCCCCCAACAGTATCCAAAGCAGAATATCTATTTGAGAGGGAGATGGCCCGAGAGAACTCCTGCTCTACCTGCCTAGTCCTTTTACTCTGCCTGGCGGTCACCCATTTCCTTTCTGCCTGCGTAATCTTTACCTGCGTTGTGACCACCTCACTGAACGTGCTATCCACGATAGTCTCAGCATCGTGGATGCTCCACAGTGAATCCACCCGCAGCTCGAGCTCCGAAATACGGTTAGCCAGTAGTTGCAGCTGGACACACTTCCTGCACACATGGTCGCCAGAGACACTGGTCGTGTCCATGACTTCCCACATAGTGCAGGAGGAGCATATCACGTGTGCGAGCTGTCCTGCCATGATTGCCTTAGACTCTCAGACTCTCCTCCCGCCCTAGTTTTCTCCTGTTATACTGTGCTCACCTCTCGGACTCTCCTGCCTCACCTGTGACGTCGCACAGTAGTTTTCTCTTGTTGCAGGTCTGCTGCTGCTTTTATTCCCCAATCTCAGTCTTCAACGCTCAGGTCCACTGCCGCTCTGTGGAAAACGTGAGGAAAAGCAAGGCAAAGCAGCACCTCCTTCCCCCACTTCACCGAACTCCCACACTTACCAAACTCTCAGCAGTTCACTGTGTTGTCCGCATACCGTACTGTCGCACTGACAGGCCCCTGTATTTCTACAGTTTGTGACTCAGATGAGTCAGGCCTGCCCCACCATCAGGTACCAGTTTAATCCAGCTAACCAATTAATTTCCGACAGCAGCTCTCTCTGCTGAAGCCTGGCAAAAACTTAAAAATGTAAACTTTAAAATTGAACTTAAACAGTTGAAAGCAATATGCACTAGATTTTAAAGAGATTAACCCTTAAACTCCCACACATACCAAACTCTCAGCAGTTCAATATGTTGTCCGCACACCGTCCTGTCGCACTGATAGGCCCCAGTATTTCTACAGTTTGTGACTCAGATGAGTCAGGCCTGCCCCACCTTCAGGTACCAGTTTAACCGAGCTCACCAATTAACTTCCTACAGCAGCTCTCTCTGCTGAAGCCTGAAAGAAAGTAGAAAAATTTAACTTCAAAATTGAACTTAAACAGTTGATAGCAATTGAACTTGAACAGTTGAAAGCATTCTGCACTAGATTTTAACGAGATTTTCCCGAAAACTCCCACACTTACCAAACTCTCAGCAGTTCACTGTGTTTACCGCACACCGTCCTGTCGCACTGATTGACCTGATTGAATTTTTTGAAGAGGTGACTGAAGTAATGGACATGGGAATGTCAATGGATGTTATTTATATGGACTTCCAGAAGGCATTTGATAAGTTCCACGAAAGAGATTGTTTGCTAAGTTAGAAGCCCATGGAATCGAGGGAAAAGTACGGACATGGTGAGGAAATTGGCTGAGCGAAAGGCGACAGAGAGTAGGGATAATGGGAAGGCACTCTCATTAGCAGGATATGACTAGTGGAGTCCAGCAGGGATCTGTCTTGGGGCCTCAATTATTCACAATATTTATTAACGACTTAGATGAAGGCATAGAATGTCTCGTATCTGAGTTTGCAATGACACAAAGATTGGTGGCATTGTAAGCAGTGTAGATGAAAACATAAAATTACAAAGGGATATTGATAGATTAGGTGAATGGGCAAAACTGTGGCAAATGGAATTCAATGTAGACAAATGTGAGGTCATCCACTTTGGATCAAAAAAGGATAGAACAGGGTACTTTCTGAATGGTAAAAAGTTGAAAAATGTGAATATCCAAAGGGACTTAGTGGTTCAGGTTTTTAGATCATTGAAGTTTCATGAACGGGTGCAGAAAATAATCAAGAAGGCGAATGGAATGCTGGCCTTTAAATCTAGAGGACTAGAGTACAAGGAGGCAGAAGTTATGCTGCAGGTATACAATACCCTTGTTAGACCGCACCTGGCGTACGATGAGCAGTTCTTGGCACCGCACTTTCGGAAGGACATATTGGCCTTGGAGGGAGTGCAGCGTAGGTTTACGAGAATGATACCCGGACTTCAAGGGTTAAGTTAAGAGGAGAGATTACACAAATTGGGGTTGTATTCTCCAGAGTTTCGAAGGTTAAGGGGTGATCTGATCGAAGTTTATAAGATATTAAGGGGAACGGATAGGGTGGATAGAGACAAATTATTTCCGCTGGTTGGGGATTCTAGGAGTCGGGGGCACAGTCTAAAAAATAGAGCCAGACCTTTCAAGAGCGAGATTAGAAAAAAATTCTGCACACAAAGTGTGGTAGAAGTTTGGAACTCTCTTCCGCAAACGGCAATTGATACTAGCTCAATTGCTAAATTCAAATGTGAGATAGATAGCTTTTTGAAAACCAAAGGTATTAAGGGATATGGGCCAAAGGCAGGTAAATGGAGCTAGATCACAGGTCAACCATGATCTTATCAAATGGCGGAGCAGGCACGAGGGGCTGAATGCCTCCTCCTGTTCCTATGTTCCTATGTTCCTAATTAAGCGTCATGCTCGTCATCAGTTCAAGAGATCAGTGAAAGCTTCCTTAGAGTTGCACAAATCTATTTCAATGCAATGTCTGCACATAAACCAATTTATGTTGTTCTAACAAAGCTGTGTCGACGAATTGTTTTCAATGTTAATTTATCTCAACAAGCCCATCTGTTGTATAAATCTCTGTCTGGTACAAGAATTTTAGCCCAGAAACTACATTTGCTCATATAGTGAACAACTAATGAGAAAACACGGTCAAAACAGAAATAAGAAGATACCGAGAGGAGTAATGAAAAGCTTGGTCAAAGAGTAGGTTTAAGGAGGATGTAAAAGGAAGAGTGGGAGACTTAGCTGACTGAAGGCATGGCCACCAATGGTGGGACGGAGAGAGTGGAGGTCGGTTAAATGTAACAAGAATAACTTGTAGCGCCTTTAACATTGATAAAGATCACTGGGTGCTTCACAGGAGTATATATCAGACAAAAATAGACCCCCAGCCAATGGAGGAGATATTCGGAGGCGTGTCAAAAGCTTGGAGCATGAGATTGGTTTCTTGCAAGGTCTGAAAGGGGGAGACGGAGATGAAAGGTAGCGGGGCTTAGGGCGGGTATTTTGGAGCGTGGATATGGCTTAAGCCGCGTCTGCCAAAATTAGGGCAAATGAACTGCAGATGCACAAGCGGCCAAAGTTTGAAGAGCAGTGGGAGGGGCTGTAGAGCTGCTGGAGATTATAGAGATTGGGAGGCGTGAGGCTCTTATGTATTTAAGGTCGAAGATAAACCATGATATTATTGAATACGGAAGCAGGCTCGAGACGATGAATGGCCTCTTCCTGCTCCTATTTCTTCTGTTCCCATAGACGAAAGAAAAATTAAACTGCAGGCTCAGGAGACAGGAAACCATTGCATCCAATGAGGACTTGGGTGATTGGTGACGGACATTGTGCGGGATAGGACACGGACAGCAGAGTTTTGGATTAGCTTAAGTTTGTGGAGAGGCCGGAGAGGCGATCAAAGACCAAAGACGTCACAAAGGCATGGCTGAGGGTTTTAGTAGCACATGAGCTCGACGGGTGGGATGTTATTACGGATGTAGAAGTAGGCTGTCTTTGGGATGGAGAGGATATGGAGTCAGAAGTTTCGCTTATGGTCGAATAGGACGCTGCAGTTATGAACAGTCAAGATCAGCCTCAGACTAAGGCCAGGCATGGGGTTGGAATCAATGACAACGATGTGGAGGTTGTGGGACCAAAGAGCATGATTCTCCAATTGTAACTGGAGGAAATCGTGGCTCATCTAAAACACGATGTCGGTCTGAAAAACACAAAGACATTGGAAGCGTCCAGAGAAGCCGATGTTTTATAAGCGTACATCTGAAAACCAGTTTGTGACTGCGGACTATGTCACCAAATGGCAGCCTGTAGATGAGGAAAAGAAGCGAGCCATGGATTCAACCTTTTGAAACATCAGAGATAATCCGTGATAGGTTGTGAAGAGGAGCTTCTCCTGGCTGTGATCAGTTAGGTGAGTGGAACCAAGCGAGGGTAGTCCCAACAAAGGAGGACAGTGTCCATTCAATAAGGGGGTCAGGGGTGGGTTTGTTGTTGGTGTATGGGGAAATTTACAAGGCTCTGCGCTAAGTGTAGACAGCTCTTTCAAAGAGCCGGCATGAGGGATCGAATGGCCTTCTTCTCTGCTGTGGGCTATATGCTTCTTTGATATCATGTGTGGAGGAGGGGAGGGGGATAGGGAGTGGTGGGCCATGGAGGGATTTAACCCAACAATGAGAATTTTAAATTTAAGGCGATGGGGATCTCGGAGCCAAGGAAGATAATGTGAGAACAAGCAGGTCCTGGTGCGCGTCAGAAGCTAGATTTATGGTGTCTACAGGAGGGCATTGGAGGAATGGAGTCTGGAGGGGACAGTGGCATGGATGGGGGTTTCTATGGCAATGGGTAGAAGAAGGAATGGAGGCTGATGAGGGCATCACGGGGCCTTTGTGATGCAGGTCAAATCTGGTCATGAGCTCAGCTCGGTATTACACGCGGCCAATTTTCTTGCAGTTGTTAACCAATGAAGCATAAACACGTAAATCTGCACTAAAATAGCGGAGAGAGGGATGCCAATGGGGTACATTCAGTGTCTGTTCCCTAATATCACCCACAGTCATTTCTAGGCTGTAGTCCTCAACCTACCCTTTAATGTCCTTGTGTCTGACATTCAAAGTTCATATTTTAACTGGGAAACTGCAGGAACAGGGTGAAACCGGTATTCTTGTGTCCCTGGATTCAGTTTACACTGCAGAGAAATCGGTAACATTTATAAATGAATCGCCAGGAGTGAACATGATCAATAAAATTTCAACGATAGAAAAACTGTAAATGAAGCCGCTCATTATTCTTGGATCAGTCCTGTATGAGTACAGTTTTTAACATTTATTCCTGAGAGAGGTCTGATTGAGATAATATCCTGGACTTTGAGATGTTTGTGTTCGATCCACCACATTATTCTTTTTTCTCCCTGATGAAGCTTAAGGATAAGTGAAACGTCGGAGAAAAAAAGATTCCAGACCGGAGAACTTCCTGAACTAAAGAGTTTTTAGATAGTTTTTGGTGTGCGGATATTACACAGTGTGCTGAGAGTTCGGTCCGTGTGGGAGTTCGGTGAAGTGGGGGAAGGAGGTGCTGCTTTGCCTTGCTTTTCCTGCAGAGCGGTAGTGGACCTGAGAGCGGTGAGCGGCGGGAGAGAGCGAGACCAGAGCGGGGATAAATACAGCGCGGAGAGAGCGAGAGTCCAGTCGGTGAGCGGCGGGAGAGAGCGAGACCAGAGCGGAGATATAAACAGCGCGGAGAGAGCGAGACCAGAGCGGAGATATAAACAGCGCGGAGAGAGCGAGACCAGAGCTGACTCTGAGAGCGAGACTCTGAGACCAGCGGCAGTTCGGGGTGACGTCACCAGTCAGAAAGTGACGCGGCACAGGGGAGGCAGCTGATTGGTGAGTAGGTTCAGGTGAGTATTTCTACCATTTTACTGTAAGTAAAGTAATAAGAAAGGGAAGATCTGCAGGTTTTATAGCAGATAGTGTTTTTTTTTTAGTGAACCTAGGTCCCTAGTATAGTTAACATTTTCTAATTACAACGTAATTTAAAAGGGGTAACTCAGCGAAGGCAAGTCATGGCAGCAGACCTCGCACCCGTGATATGCTCCTCCTGCAAGATGTGGGAAGTCATGGACACTACCAGTGTCCCTGCCGACTATGTGTGCGGGAAGTGTGTCCACCTGCAGCTACTGACCGATCGTATCTCGGAGCTGGAGCTGCGGGTGGACTCACTGTGGAGCATCCGCGATGCAGAGAAACTCGTGGATAGCACGTTTCGCGAGTTGGTCACACCGCAGGTAAAGGGTATACAGGCAGGAAGTGAATGGGTGACCACCAGGAAGAGTAAGAGATGCAGGCAGGTAGTGCAGGGGTCCCCTGTGTCCATCCCCCTCTCAAACAGATATGCCACTTTGGATGCTGTTGGGGGGGATGACTTATCAGGGGAAGGCAGCAGCAGCCAACTTCCTGGCACCACGGGTAGCTCTGCTGCACAGGCTGGGAGGAAAAAGAGTGGCAGAGCTATAGTGATAGGGGACTCAATTGTAAGGGGAATAGACAGGCGTTTCTGCGGCCGCAACCGAGACTCCAGGATGGTGTGTTGCCTCCCTGGTGCAAGGATCAAGGATGTCTCGGAGCGGCTACAGAACATTTTGGAGGGGGAGGGCGAACAGCCAGCTGTCGTGGTGCACATAGGCACCAACGATATAGGTAAAAAAGGGGATGAGGTCCTAAAAGCAGAATATAGGGAGTTAGGAGGTAAATTAAAAAATAGGACCTCAAAGGTAGTAATCTCAGGATTGCTGCCAGTGCCACGTGCTAGTCAGAGTAGAAATAGGAGGATATTTCAAATGAATACGTGGCTAGAGGAATGGTGCAAGGGGGAGGGATTCAAATTCCTGGGACACTGGAAACGGTTCTGGGGGAGGTGGGACCAGTACAAACCGGACGGTCTGCACCTGGGCAGGGCCGGGACCGCTGTCCTAGGAGGAGTGTTTGCTAGTGCTGTTGGGGAGGGTTTAAACTAAAGTGGCAGGGGGTTGGGAACAGGAAGGGACAGAAGGTATGGAGTAATAGGTAAAGTGTTAAAAAAGGAAAAAGCAGGAACTAAGCGTCACAAAACAGATTTGAAAGTTCTTTATCTGAATGCACGTAGCATTCGTAATAAAATGGACGAGTTAACGGCACAAATAACTACGTATGGGTATGATCTTGTGGCCATTACAGAAACATGGCTGCAGGATGACAACGATTGGGAATTAAATATGCCAGGGTATTTAACAATCAGGAAGGACAGGCAGGAAGGAAGGGGAGGTGGGGTGGCTATGTTAATAAAGGAAGGAATCACTGTAATACAGAGAAATGATATTGGGACAAAGCATCAAGATAATGAAACAGTTTGGGTGGAGATAAGGAATAATAAGGGAAAAAAAACATTAGTGGGCGTAGTATATAGGCCTCCTAATAGTTGCAACTCTGCTGGAAGAAGTATTAATCAGGAGATAGTCGGGGCATGTAATAAGGGAACAGCCATAATTATGGGGGATTTTAATTATCATATTAACTGGACAAATCAAATTGGGCAGAGCAGCCTTGAGGACGAGTTCATTGAGTGCATCAGGGATGGATTTCTTGAGCAGTATGTAACTGATCCTACAAGGGGGCAGGCAACCTTGGACCTGGTCCTGTGTAATGAGTCAGGATTAATTAATAATGTCCTAGTTAAGGATCCCCTTGGAACGAGCGACCACAACATGGTTGAATTCCATATCCAATTAGATGGTGAGAAGGTTGATTCTCAAACAAGCGTACTGAGCTTGAATAAAGGAGACTATGATGGTATGAGAGCGGAATTGATTAAAGTGGACTGGGAAAATAGATTAAAGGGTAAGACGGTACACGAGCAGTGGTGTTCATTTAGGGAGTTATTTTACAACTTTCAAAATAAATATATTCCACTGTGGAAAAAAGGGTGTAAAAAAAATGACAGCCACCCGTGGCTCAGTCAAGAAATCAAGGATAGTATCCGACTAAAAACAAGGACATATAAGGTAGCCAAACTTAGTGGGAGGATAGAAGATTGGGAATTCTTCAAAAGACAGCAAAAAGTAACTAAAGGATTGATTAAGAAAGGGAAGTTAGATTATGAAAAGAAATTAGCAAAAAATATAAAAACAGATAGCAAGAGTTTCTATAGTTATATAAAAAGAAAAAGGGTGGCTAAGGCAAACATAGGTCCCTTAGAGGATGAGACCGGGAAATTAATGGTGGGAAACATGGAGATGGCAAAAATGCTGAACAAATATTTTGTTTCAGTCTTTACAGTAGAGGACACTAAGAATATCCCAACACTGGACAAACAGGGGACTCTCGGGGGGGAGGAGCTAAATACGATTAAAATCACTCAAGAGATGGTACTCAGTAAAATAATGGGACTCAAGGCGGATAAATCCACTGGACCTGATGGCTTCCATCCTAGGGTCTTGAGGGAAGTGGCAGTAGGGATTGTGGATGCTTTGGTGATAGTTTTCCAAAATTCCCTGGACTCAGGAGAGGTCCCGGCAGATTGGAAAACTGCTAATGTAACACCGTTATTTAAAAAGGGTAGTAGGCAGAAGGCTGGAAATTATAGACCAGTTAGCTTAACATCTGTGGTGGGTAAAATTTTGGAGTCTATTATTAAGGAGACAGTAACGGAACATTTAGATAAGCATAATTTAATAGGACAAAGTCAGCATGGCTTTATGAAGGGGAAGTCATGTCTGACAAATTTGCTTGAGTTCTTCGACGATATAACGTATAGGGTGGATAAAGGGGAACCAGTGGACGTAGTGTATTTAGACTTCCAGAAGGCATTCGACAAGGTGCCACATAAAAGATTATTACTTAAGATAAAAAATCACGGGATTGGGGGTAATATTCTGGCATGGGTGGAGGATTGGTTATCAAACAGGAAGCAGAGAGTTGGGATAAATGGTTCATTTTCGGACTGGCAACCAGTAACCAGTGGTGTTCCACAGTGGTCGGTGCTGGGTCCCCAACTCTTTACAATCTATATTAACGATTTGGAGGAGGGGACCGAGTGCAACATATCAAAATTTGCAGATGATACAAAGATGGGAGGGAAAGTAGAGAGTGAGGAGGACATAAAAAACCTGCAAGGGGATATAGACAGGCTGGGTGAGTGGGCGGAGATTTGGCAGATGCAATATAATATTGGAAAATGTGAGGTTATGCACTTTGGCAGGAAAAATCAGAGAGCAAGTTATTTTCTTAATGGCGAGAGACTGGAAAGTACTGCAGTACAAAGGGATCTGGGGGTCCTAGTGCAAGAAAATCAAAAAGTTGGTATGCAGGTGCAGCAGGTGATCAAGAAAGCCAACGGAATGTTGGCTTTTATTGCTAGGGGGATAGAATATAAAAACAAGGAGGTATTGCTGCAGTTATATAAGGTATTGGTGAGACCGCACCTGGAATACTGCGTACAGTTTTGTTCTCCATACTTAAGAAAAGACATACTTGCTCTCGAGGCAGTACAAAGAAGGTTCACTCGGTTAATCCCGGGGATGAGGGGGCGGACATATGAGGAGAGGTTGAGTAGATTGGGACTCTACTCATTGGAGTTCAGAAGAATGAGAGGCGATCTTATTGAAACATATAAGATTGTGAAGGGTCTTGATCGGGTGGATTCGGTAAGGATGTTCCCAAAGATGGGTGAAACTAGAACTAGGGGGCATGATCTTAGAATAAGGGGCTGCTCTTTCAAAACTGAGATGAGGAGAAACTTCTTCACTCAGAGGGTGGTAGGTCTGTGGAATTTGCTGCCCCAGGAAGCTGTGGAAGCTACATCATTAGATAAATTTAAAACAGAAATAGACAGTTTCCTAGAAGTAAAGGGAATTAGGGGTTATGGGGAGCGGGCAGGAAATTGGACATGAAGCTGAGTTCGGATCGGTCAATGCCCTGTGGGTGGCGGAGAGGTCCCAGGGGCTATGTGGCCGGGTCGTGCTCCGACTTCTTGTGTTCTTTAGATTTGTGGTTGGGATCAGATCAGCCATGATCTTATTGAATGGCGGAGCAGGCTCGAGGGGCCGATTGGCCTGCTCCTGCTCCAATTTCTTATGTTCTTATGTTCTTATGTTCATCGGATTTGGGCGTCGCTGGCGAGGCCGGCATTTATTGCCCATCCCTAATTGCCCTTGAGAAGGTGCTGCTGATCTAATGTGTTTGATCAATTGACTGTAACTAATGGAAATTATCAGGAGTATAACCATGTCACTGGAGACTTATCCCCTGTATAAATCAGGGCTTTTTGGAACGGACCAGCTCAGAGTGCCTACTGGAGCGAAGGTTTCCAGGCCAACATAAGTCAGTGCTTCTCGCAGAAATGCATTATCCAGTAATATATCAGGTACAGGACATTTACTATCCTGTTCTTGCAGCCGTTGGTGTTCCAGGTCAGCCGTTGTTGGTGTTAACTCTGCTGCTATACTTGGCAAATTATTTTTTCTCCCTGCATGTTTTACACAGTGGCCTGTTCTGCTCCACTGGCTGAATGATGGAATGTCTCAAGTCTCTGCTCTTTCTATCCTGTAGCAAATGCATTATAGCTGTAATTAAGTTTTTATGTCCAACCCTGGCCTTGCTTGCGGGATTATTCTCTGTACTTACTCTATGTTGAGTAATGGAATGTCCTTAAATTCTAAACGTTCTCAATTGTCAAGTTACATTATATCCGTGATTATATTTTTATATCCAGCCCCGGCATTGTTATTGGATTGTTCTCAGTACTTCATATATTGTCGAATGATGGTATGTCCTTAACACTGATATGTTCGATCATATAACAATTACCTGATATCTTTAAAGACCATTTTTATGTCCTTGGATTATCACTGGATTAGTCTATGTACTGAATGTATTGTTGGATAAAGGGATGCCCTTAGCTTCTAACCGTTCGGTCTTGTAGAAGTTACATATTGTGTATCGAAACCTAATATTGTTACTGGATTATTCTCTGTACTGAATGTACTAGAACCAGGTGTCTTTGTTATGAGCTGATATCAGACCACCAGGAGCTGTTATCCGTTTCATGACGGGTAACTACCCTGTCCTGGAATATGTTTTCATCAATCTGTTTTCGGTGATTGATAATGAGACAGCCCAGGGTCTCAGTGTTACAAGGAGGCAGCGCAAAGTCCTCCTGCCCCTAAAACATGCTTCGGTTTAACTAGCATTTCAATGTATTTAGAATCACTGTTATGTAATATTATTTCATCATGTGTGTATCTGATGCCACTTTAGATGTCTGGCAACTGAACTGAGTTTGCTTCTGATTCTTTCACCTCTCCTTCTCTGCTGCACTGTGGATGAATTTACTGACAGTCATTGTAAAATGCAATGTTTGTAGATATGTTGTGCCAGTTTGCATTGTAAGAATCAGGAGGCCATTTATCTGTGGATTATTAGTATCACGTTACCGTTTTGTTAATTGAACAATCGCGCCATCTATCGCTTTTCTTCATAATTGCAGGAGATGGAATCTCAATTATTTTGAGTCCTGTCTGGAAGAGGTGTTCGATTTTGCTTATTCTATGATTTGCAGATGAATTAAACTGTTAGGTGAAATAAGCAGACGTTCCTGAAAGTATCAGCAGATCAGGCAGTATCTGTCGAGAAAGAGACCCTTCGGGTTGATGATCGTTCCTCGGAACGGGAAGTTTAAAATGGAACAGTTTTTAAGCAAGTACAGAGCCCGACAAAGTGGGGATGAAGGCGGGTGGGGGTTGGGTGGGTTGGGGTGGGGGGGAAGAACAAAGGGGAAGATCTGTGATAGGGTGGAAGGTGGGAGTGATTAAATGTCAAAATGATGCAAGATAAGTAGGGTGGCAATGGGACAAATAAATAAATAAATAAAAGATTGGTCTATGGGAACTGTAAATGGCAAAAGCAGAACCATTACCAGCACCTACAGTCCGAAAAAATGAGAGCAGTGTTTATGATCTGAAGTAATTGAAATCACTGTTGAGTCCGGAAGGTTGTAAAATAACTAATGGAAAGATGAGCTGCTGTTAATCGAGCTTCCGCTGAGTTTCGTTGGAACAGTGTAAGGGTCCGAGGGCACAGGGGACAGAGTGTCAGTGGGATAGAGAATTAAAATGTCAAGCGACCAGAAGGTGACGGTCAGGCAAAGCGGTTACCCAATCTGTGTGTAGTCTCCCCAATGTCGAGGTGCGAAGACTTGGCAGTGTATGTAGACACAGTGAACTGTGCCTTGGCAGCTTTAGCATTTAATAAACTGACACAGAGAATAGGATCGGTGGAACACGTGGATGATGAAATGAATGCTGGTGTACGATGATAGGATTTAATCGGGAATTAAAATGCACTTGAGAAAGAGATGAGATTGAATGCTAGAGAGGGTGACTGAGAGAGAAGGCGATAGGCTGTGGTGTGAATAATTCATCAGAATGAACTGCTGAAACTTCCAGTACAATTAATCATGGAAAATGTGACTTGAAGGTATTTTTACGATGTGGTCAGATTGAGTGAATTTTTATTGAGGGATTCGCTGCTCTTTTATATCCCCGTCAGGTCCTCAATCTGTTTTGTGAATTCTCCTTGTTTCCCAACTTAAATCTAAACAAAATTAAACCTTACTTAAATAGTAGAATCAGTAATTTCTCGATCATAATAAATTATTTGAATATTCTATCTTTAAAGCTCGGCTGAATTCAATAAAGAACGAGGCTGGTTTAACTGAAATTTTCAGTTTAATTTTTATTGAATGTACAAAGTAAATTTGATGATGAAATTTAATCCCCTGACATCAATAATCACAGAAAAGAACTGTTGAATTTATGAGTTATATTGTGTTAGTGGGACATATAGATTAGATTTCCTCTAACACTCTGCTCCAGTCTCTTTCCCTGTGAATCCCAGCCTCTCCTCCCACTGCATTGAATCATCTTTCTCCTCATTGATTGCTTCAGTTGATCCGCTTTCTCAAACTATCTGCTCCGGACTCCCCTTCAGCTCCTCATGTCCATTTCCTTATCTCCCTCCCAATGTCACTCACTGGCTCCGTCTCCACCTGATTTTCCCGTTTAGTGCCAGCCCCTGTCGACTCTCTTAACACTGGGCAACAAAACAACAGCATCTCCCCCTGTCCCCTCGCATTCCCGACCCTTCGCTCACTTTCCCCGTTCGTCAGGAGCCCAAATCCGGCTTTAATCCGCTGGATTCGAGCTCGGAAGCGCCCCGTCTCCTTTCCAAACCGGAACTGCGCCCTCACTCAGCCATTCCAATGGATCAGATGTTCATTTTACTCACTTACTTTATCGATCTCCCAATTCATTATTGATCATTGTGTTAAAAAAAAAAACAATTCTCTGCCCGAAAGCGCTGCCCAGGTCTATGAATCACTTTCCATTGTTAGATGCAGCAACAAAGCTGGAAATTTCACCGCAGATCCTCTCAATCTGTTGCTTTGGCTCCAGGTCTGATCAGTAATTTCTCTGCTTCCTTTTCTCTCTCTTGTAGTTACCTTGGTGGCGATTGTGATCCTGTCCCGAGGAAAGTGCGGTCTCTCCAAATGTATCAGTCGCTACCTGGTGGGAATGGCAGTGGCCGATCTCCTGGTCGTTATCACTGATCCGATATTGAGATGGATTGGTCAGATTTATCTCCCATGGTCATTCCTGGACATTACTCCCGTGTGTAGTTTTTTCATCTTCTTGAGTGATGCAACCGCTGTGGTTTCAGTTTGGCTCACAGTCGCTTTCACCTTTGATCGATTTGTGGCCATTTGTTGCGAGGAGCTGAAAACTAAATATTACACCGAGAAAACAGCGGCTGTGGTTCTGGGAACACTGAGTGTGCTGGGCTGTTTGGAAAGTCTCCCCTGGTACTTTACACTTAAACCTGACTATATGATTGATAATGTTGCCTGGTTTTGTGTGATAACAGGAAGCTTCCGTACATCCCCCGCATGGTCCGCATTTGACTTGTTTCACCTCATTTTAACCCCTTGTGTCCCGTTCTGTCTGATTTTGCTGCTCAATGTTCTGACGGTCAGACGTATTTTAGTGGCCAGTCGAGCCCGCAGTGGACTCCGGGGCCACAGCAATGGAGAGAATGACAAGGATGCAGAGATGGAGAACCGAAATAAATCCATCATTGTACTCTTCAGCGTATCGGGCAGTTTTATATTGTTATGGGTAACACAGGTTATAGTTTACATTTTTGCGCGAATTATAAACATTCAGTCTTATAACTCTGCCACTGACCCTGTTTATATCGCAGAACACACAGCAAAGATGCTGCAGCTTTTCAGTTCCTGCACAAACACGTGCATTTATGTCCTGACTCAAACTAAATTCAGAGAGGAGCTGAAGAACGCGGTGAAATACCCATTCCATCTAATTGTCAAATTAGTGAGATCAGAGAAGGAGCTGATGGGTTTCAAGCATTGGAACCAATTCCGATTTTATAATCCACCCCCAACACTTCTCAGGGGACGAAAAGTGCATTTTATATCAGCAGCACAGAGCCATGACATGATCTTAAATCGGATTCTGAGATTATATTTCATTGACAATCTGATTTATTGAGGCGGGGCTTGCTTTACAGACAACACTTGAATGGTTGGTCAAAATGGCCGGACTAAAGATCTCAGCTGGACTTCAACTAAATGGCTGCCCCGCAAAATGGGCAAACCTGGCAATCAAAATAGCTCCCTTCGGCCTGATCAGAATGGGTGCAGTCCACATAAATGGAGAGAGAGAGACAGACAGACAGACAGGCAGAAGAAAAGACAGGTATAGAGAGAGACGGACGCACAGACCAAGGGAGAGAGAGGTCGAGATTGATGGTCAGACAGAGGGAGAGAGAGAGAGAAAGAGACAGCGAGAGAGACACAGGCAGAGGGCGAGATGGAGAGAGACAGAAAGATAGTTGGAGATAGAGATCAAGACAAAGAGAGACCACATCAATGAAGTCCCTCCTCCCTTATTCCATTTTAGTAAATATCCTCTGCACCATCTCCAGGGCTTTGACATCCTTCCTGGAGTGTCGGGCCCAGAATTAGACGCAATACTCCAGCTGACACGTCATCACTGATTTACAACGGTTTAGCTTAAATTCCTTGCTTTTATGCATTATGACTCCATTTGTCAAGCCAATGAACCGGTATGCTTTTTGTGACACTTATCAATCTGTCCTGCCACGTTCAAAGATTTGTGCACTTAAACCCGCAGTCCTTTCTGTTCCTGCATACCATTTAAAATTGTACCATTTAGTTTATGTTGCACCTCCTCACCCTTTCATCCAATCTGCATCACTTCACAATTCCCTGCGTTAAATTTCTCTGCCATGTGCCTGCCCATTACACCAGTCTGTCTATGTCTTGCTGAAATCTGCTACTATACTGTAACTACATTGTTTGGAACTATCCCTGTAAGATATTCAATGCTGCTTCCGGAGAGCGAGTGTGTGTCTGGTGTGTGTGCGTATGTGTGTGTTTGTGTTTGTGTGTTTGTGTGTGAGAGAGAGATAGAATATAGAAAGAGAGGGAGGTGTGGAAAGGATGAGGCACAGTTGCACAGGAAGATAAACATACTAATGAAGGCAAACAGAAATGGAGATTGAGAGAATGGCAGACTCAAACTCAGAAACAGATATAGAGTTCAGGACAGAAAGAGATCAGGGGAGAGAAAGATAGAAAGGAAACGGTAGGAAAGGGGAAATATGAGGAGGAGAAAAGAAAAGATAAAGAAAAAAACACATGAGAGGCGATTGGAAAGACATGAAGACGGATAGAGATATAGTCGGAGAAATAAACAGAGATAGTCAAACAAAAGACAGAAAGGGAAAAGAAAGTAGGAAAGAGACAGGGAGAAGGCAAGAAATGGGCCAAAGGAAAGAAGTGATAAGGACAGGGACAAAAATAAAAATCGGAACTAGGACACGGATAGAGAATACAAGGACAAAAAAAAGTAATGATAAAAAAACAACGACAAAAATGAAGACAGGTTCACATAAAGGGGTGGGAGTGTGTGTGAGGGAGATATATAGAAATAAAGAGGGGCAGAGACACGGTTGGGCAGAGATGGAGATAAATAAATAGAGAGTTATTCAGACAGAAGGGAAAAATAAAGGGAGAAAGAAAGCAGGTAAATATATATATGTAGAAAGAGAGAGAGAGAATGCAAACATGGATGGAACGAGAGAGAGAGACACTGATAAAGAATTATAAAGTGATAGCAGCAGGGTGGTTAATAGACAGAAGAAGTCAAACCAAATCAATTAAAGACTGAGGGATAGACAGAGTACGAGAGTTTCAGACATAATAAGACGGTAAGAGGAAGAGAAAAAGAGGAATTGAAAACAAGAAGAATAGAAAACAGGAGAGAGGAGGAGAAATACAGAGATTAAAGCCGAGATAGAAAGAAATGGAAGAAAATACAGAAACAAATGCAAAGGAAAGAGTGAGAAACAAACAGATTGAAACAAAGACATGCGAAAATGGGAGCGGGAAGAAACAAATAGAGAGAAAGAAACAGTCAAAGTAGATACACAGAGAGAAATAAAGAGTGAGATAGACAGGGGCAAACAAAAAGGGACAGGAGGAAGCGGAGACAGAGGTGAAAGAGTAAATGACAGATGAAGTCAGAGAGAGAGAGACAAAGAGCGAGAGGGACAGGGAGGCGGTCGTAAAAAAAAGACATAGGAGGCAGAGAGAGAAGACAGACAGCGTCGTACAGACACAGAGAGAGGCAAATAGCAAAAAAAAAAAGCCAAGAGCATAGATAGGAAAAGATAGAGAAAAAAACAGCGGCAGAGAATTAGAAATTAAAGTAGAAATAACAAGATAGGAAAACACACAGAAAATAAATGGAGATGAACGATATGCACAGAAAACAGACACAATGAAAGACAGACCAGTATATGAAATACAGGAGGTTCGAGTCAGGAGTGAGAATAAAACATAGAAAGCATTAAATATACAAACAAACTGTGTAATCAGCCTGGAGTGTGAGTGCTGACTCGCAGGACAGCAGCAGATGAAGCCAGTGAGACAATTAATGTTTCCTTTTTTCTGGGTTAAACTCTTTTCGATTTAATTTTGACAGTTCTAAAGATGATGCCTGGAGGCTGCACAATAACGTCACTCAGCCTTGTGTAACTTACCCGGCCCATTATTTATTGCGGGAGTTTCCCAGATGCGCTGTGCAGTAAAAAAAAAATCATCTGTTAAACGAAATCCTGATACTAAATCGGCTTCAGCATGTCTGGAGGAAAGGGTCTCTTAAAAGGTGGACGGGCTTTTAAAAGGATTGTTAATGGCCCATTGTAAAATACACACAGCAAAGGATAACAACAAGAAGAACAATCCCAGGAGGGTTGGAGGTAGTTTGAACACCTGCCGACTGAACTTGGTTACATTGTGGACCCTCAGAGAAAACAAGTGAAGTGCCAATCAATCGTGGCTCTATTAGTACGAACCTATTGTTGACAAATCACCGCCCCAGTGGTTTGAATCTGTGTTAAAAAGGTCTTTAAAAGCTGACCAGAAAGTGAGTGCGGAGAGGCACAGATCCACCAAGACTGCCCCGACTTCACCTTTCGCTTCCTGCCCGCACCACCACAGTTGTACTATTCATGACTGTTCGCTACCACACAGCTTGGTGCCTCAATGCAGGTTCACAGATTGTCTGTGAAGCAGATGACCTGGCGACAAGAGAAAGACATGCGACTCTACAACGGTATCCCTCAAAATACCCAGAATCTTCCCGGCAAGCTTGAGCCAACCATCAGGATATAACTTTCGTCCTGGGATTAATCTAAGATCGACATTTGATTTCCAAACGGTTATGCATTTTGGGAATTCAGAATGTATCGTTTTATTTTTGTTGAAGCGATTCTCAATCAGGCATAAACCCCATGCAACATGTTGTTAACATTCGAATATCAATTTTCCCAATGTATTAATAATAAATTATTGTTTTTTTTGAAAGCCTTTGTTTGTGCCTGAAGCTCTTTCGGGGAAAAAGCCCATTAAATTCAAAATAAAAATAAACCACGTGGAGATAAAAAATCATTGCCCCAAATTAAAGTGTAAAATCACATTGCAGCTTTTTGCTCCTCCCTAGTTTTGGTGGAGAATGCGGTCATCCTAATTTTTCACATCATAATGTTTTTGATTCTTAACTAGAAATCTTAATTTTGATATCCTGAGATATCTTATTTTGTAATTAAGGATCAGGAGATGTAGAATACAATTTTCAGGCATTCTGTGATTTTTAGAAAAGCAATCGAACTGATTTGACTTCAAGTGGCAGCTAAGACACTGCTAATTGAAGCTGAAATTAAAGCTTTAATGTACAGATATGGCGACTTTAAAGAGGAATTTGAGACTTGGAAAGACTCTTCCCACAAATTGACAACAGAAGCGAAACATGGGCCCAACTCCAACGTAGAAAATGTTGAGGTTCCAGCAGAAATTTTGACTAACAAAAAAAAGGCTCTGGTCGAATGAATTGCTAAATCGGTAGCGCTTTGAGATTTTATGAAGCGGTTATTAATATACCAGACAATAGACCACGAATCGTTACCAGATGAAAAGGAGAAATTGGAAAAGGGAAATTGCTGGTTTAACAGTAGAAGTGTTTTCTCCCCTACCATAGCAACACCTGCTGATCAGAGTAATAATGAATCTTTAACGTTCATTGTATTAAGAGTATTGGGACCTGTCTAGGAGAGAAAGACAAATCAAGAACATATTAGGTTCCAAATGAAAAGTTATATGAATCCAGGACAAAGGGCGAGAAACATTTGTCCGAGTGCTGCAAGTTGAATAATTAAATACAATAGTTCGAAATACGGTTATACTCTGAATCATTTATGGGGCAAACAGTCCGTATTTCAGAAGCAGAGAATAGTGACTCAGAGGAAAAAAGCGTTTGTTCTTCTGGAAGCTCCAGTGATAGATCTCTGCCCATATCTTCTTCTCGTTTCCGGGATCAGAAAATAAATGAGCGCACAGAATCAGTTGTGGTAATCCATGGGGTTAAGCATAGGAAGAGTGTAAGCACATTAACAGTAATGAATAACATAATGGCACTAATGAGTGACAAGTCCCAGAGGACCAGGAGGTTGCCATCCCCGGGACTTAAAGGAAGTAATTGAGAATATTGCAGATGCCTTAAATATAATCTTGCAAAGTTCTCTCGATTCAGGAACCGTTTCTTCAGATTGGAAAATTGCACATTGCACTCCGCTGTTTAAGAAAGGTGAGCGAGGGAAACCTGGGAATGATAGACCAGTTAGCCTAACATCTGTTGTCAGGAAATGACTAGATACTCTAATTAAGGATGGAGCTACTAAATATCTTTAAAATTTCCAGCTGATCCGAGAGAGACAGCAGAGATTTGTAAAGGATAGGTCATGCCTGACGAACCTGATTGAATTTTTGAAAATGTGACTAAAGTGTTGAACAGGGGAATGTCGATGGATGGTGTTTATATAGTCTTCGAGAAGGCATTCGATAAAGTCCCTCATAAGAGATTGTTGGCTAAAGTTAAAGCCCATGGAATTGAGGGCAAATTATTGACCTTGTTCGGGAATTGGCTGAGCGGCAGGAGACAGCGAGTAGGGATAACGGATAGTTTATCAAACTGGCAGGATGTGAGGAGTGGTTTCCCGCGGGGACCTTTGTTGGGACCTCAACTGCTCACTGTATTTATTAACGAATTAGATGACGGGATAGAGAGCCACATATCCAAGTTTGCTGATGACACAAAGCATTGTAAGCAACGTAAATGGAAGTATCAAGTAATAAAGATATTAGTAGATTAAATGAATGTGCAAAACTGTTGCAAATTGGTTTCAATGTAAGCAAACGTCAGGTCATCCACTTTGGAACAAAACAGGATAGATCAGAATATTTTATAAATGATAAAAAGCTCGAAACAGTGGAGGTCCAAATATACTTCGGGATCCATGTACATCGATCATTAAAATGTCATGGTCAGGTACAGAAAATAATCGATTAGGCGAATGAAATGCTGGCCTTTATATCAAGAGGACCAGAATACAAGGGGGTAGAAGTTATACTGCAGCTATACAAAGGCTTGGTTAGACCACACCTGGAGTTCTGTCTTCAGTCCTGGACACTGCACCTTAGGATGGATATATTGACGTTGGAGGAAGTGCAGTGTAGATTTAAAAAATGATAGCTGGACTACAAGGGTTAAATTTCGAGGAGAGATTACACAAACTGGAGTTGTATTCCCTGGAATTTAAAAGATTAAGTGGTGATTTGATCGTAGATTTCAAGACATCATGGGGAACTGATAGGTTAGATAGAGAGAACCTATTTCTGATGGTTGTTGAGTCTGGGAATAGGGGACGTCGCCTAAAAATAGAGAAAGAACTTTCAGGAGTGAAGTTCAGAAGCATTTCTACTCGCAAAGGGTGATAGAAGTTTGGAACTCTCTTCCACAAACTGCAGTTGATGCGAGCTCTGTTGTTCATTTTAAATCTGAGATTGGTAGATTTTTGTTAACCAAAGGTATTAAGGGATATTGGGCTAAGGGGGCTATTTGGATTTAGGTCACAGATCAGCCACGATCTCATTGAATGGCCATGATGTGGAGATGCCTGTGATGGACTGGGGTTGACAATTGTAAACAATTTTACAACACCAAGTTATAGTCCAACAATTTTATTTGAAATTCACAAACTTTCCGAGGCTTCCTCCTTCCTCAGGTGAATGTTGTGGAAATGAAATCCTCGAACCCTTCGCATTTATAAATCACAGAACAATACCTGGTGATTACAGACAGTCTTTCCAACTGCCCGTTGCCAAGGCAATCACAGTGTGCAGACAGAGAGGTGTTACCTACAAGGCCACCGAATATACAAACAACCAAAAAAAAACAGAGAGAGAGAGAGGCAGAAACATAGAGACATCCGGAAGGAAGAGAAAGACAGCAAATGCCCCGTTACATTAAAAACAGATAACATTTGTTCGCTGGTGGGGATACGTGTACCGTGACATGAACCCAAGATCCCGGTTGAGGCCGTCCTCATGGGTGCGTAATTGGCTATCAATTTCTGCTCGGCGATTTTGCGTTGTCGTGTGTCTCGAAGGCCGCCTTGGAGTATGCTTACCCGAAGGTCGGTGGCTGAATGTCCTTGACTGCTGAAGTGTTCCCCGACTTTGAATGGCGGAAGAGGCTCGAAGGTCTAATTGGCCCACTTCTGTCAATATGTTTCTATTGGCACTTTAACCATCTACACCACGCAGCGAAATGACGCTCTCACAATCTCGTTGAGCTGCAGTCTGTGATTCTCCACCTGTTGTTTCTGAAGGAATGAATTCGTCAGTTTGTGTTTCTTTGTTCGTGAGCGGGAGAATTTTCGAAATGTTTTGAAGATTTCCCAGTAAATCATTCACACAAACTTCTCCCCAACTTTGTACGAGTGCATTAATGTGAGGATCACATACATCGTTCCCCAAACTCGTCCGCTAAAGTTTTAAAGTCGACTGTGTTTATTGTGAGGCGGTTCGATTTATCCAGACACACATCTAGTATAAAGGTAACGGTGACCCCGACGTGATTTTAACGTGCAGCCTCCAGATCTGAATGTGCTACCTTATTGCCTCGAGGTCGTTGATGGTCAGTTCGCCCTTCCTGGCGATGGAGATATTTGAGGCACCGTTTCATAAATACTAGCTTTGTGTTATATAAAGTCTTTCAAATCTCCACCAGCTCCTGCAGGGTGTGATCCAGCCTTGGGAAGTAGAATTCCTTCTCAGCGCCCATATCGTACTCGTTTCAGCCGCCTTCTGTCGTTAATAGGAGTAAAAGAATGCAATGGAAAAAATAACGAGACGAAAGACACACAAATCTCAATGTGGTTTCCAACCCAGGGTATTAAAAGAAACAGACGAGGGCATTGTAGATGCTTTAATCATGATCTTCTACATCTCTCTTGATTCAGGAAGTTTCGTCTTGGATTGGAAAATTGCCAATGTCACTCCATTATTTAGGAATGGTGAGAGAGATAAACTAGGAAATTATAGTCTATTTGTCTACCACCTGTTATGGGGAAGTTAATTGAATATGTTAGTAGAGACAGAGAGATTGAACATTTGGACGAACATGAACTGATCAGAGAGAGCAAGCATGACTTTTTAAAGGGTAAGTCATGTTTAACGAATCTCGTTGAATCGTTTGAGTATGTAACCAATGTGGTAAATAAGGGAGTGTCTGTTGATGTTATTTATATGGCATTCCAGAAGGCATTCGTTAGAGTTCCTCAAAAGAGACTGTTAACAAAAATGAGAATGCATGTAATTGGAAGGAAACTATTGACAGGGATAGCGAATTGGTTAAGATGTAGATGATATAGAGTAAGGATAATGAGTGTGCTTCAATTGGCAGGATGTGACGAGAGGTGGCACCCACAGATTTGAGAGGGGGCCGCAGCTTTTCACTATATTTATAAATAACTTAGATGAAGGAATGGAGAGATGGACATCCAAGTTTGCTGACGATGCCAAGTCAGGTGGTACAGTAAATAGTGTAGATTGGAGCAGAAATGTGTAAAAGGATATTGGTAGATAATTACGTGGAAAAAAATTGTTTTGGATGGAGTTCAACGTGGAGAATTATGAGGTCATCCACTTCGGAACTAAGATTGATAGATCGGAATATTATCTAAATGACGAGAAGCTAGGAACTGTGGATGAGCAGAGGGAATTGGGGGTCCGAGTACAGAAATCATTAAAACCTGGTGGAAAGGGACAAAAGATAATAAAAAAGACTAATGGAATATTGGCCTCTTTCTCAAGGGGGTTAAAATATAAAGGGGTGTAAGTGATGTTAAAGTTATATAAAACTCTGGATAGACCACATCTCGAGTACTGTGTTCAGTTCTGGACACCGCAAATCAGGAAGGACATACTGACCTTCGAAGGGGTGCAGAGCAGTTTCACCAAAATATTACTGGGGCTAATAGGGTTAAATTTTGAGGACAGAATCCACATACGATGCTTGCATTCCCTTAAATATTGTGGTGTTTAAGATGATTAAAGGAGTTGATCGTTTAGATAGAGAGAAAATATTTCCTCTGGTGGAGAGTCAAGAACAAGGGGGCATAACCTTTAAATTAGAGCCAGGCAGTTCAGGGTTCATGTCAAGAAATAGTTCTTCACACAGAGAGGACTAGAAATCTGAAACACTCTGCCCCAAAAAGCTGTTGAGGCTGGGCCAACTGAAAATTTCAAGACTGAGATTGAGAGATTTTTGTTTGGCAAGCGTACGACGGGTTCGGGAACCAAGGTTGTAGATTGAGTTAAGACACAGGCCAGCCATGATCCAATAAAATGATGGAACAGGCTCGAGGGGCTGAATCAACTACTTCTGCTCCTACGTTGCTATAAACATTAGAGTTAGGGTTTGCGTTAGGGTGAACCTAACCGATTCACACACACCCACTCTTCAATATAAACCTCACACTCATTCATACCCATACTTCATTTATAAACGTCATACTCAAATGTATACTCCGATATTTTATAAAGCAAAAGCGCAGTCATATCCACATACCCAGTTTAAAACTTCCCCGGGTCCTGTTTGGAGCTCTCACGAAAGTCTGCACACTGAACGGTTAACTGTTTTCCAGACGCTGCCCGCAATGCTTTGTTTTGGATTTGCTGCCTTCCGCTGACGGCAGGCGATTAATTCGAGCGCGATATCGCCCCTAGCGGCGAATGCTGCTTCTGACGGATGTCTCCGTCTCCAGGAGCTGGACGGGATTGGAAAGCTCTTGTGTCACACGAAGTGCCTGAAGAGCCCATAGAAACTTGAAGGTCATCAGTGCGCTGACTACAGCCTGAGGTTCAATAATAGCGTGTCTGGCATCAACTTAAAGGCGCTGTGTTGGAAATAGGTTGGGGGTCACAGTTTATTTTTGGAGGAAACTGAACCGAAATCATTCAAGATGGCAGATTTTCTTTGCTGCATCATAATAAACAATATCTTGCTATAAATTTGTCTCATTAGTTCCCCAGTGTCAGAAGGAGAATTCTCTGATCTCCTCATTTATTTCGTAAGAGAAACAAACACAAGCAGGCGTCTTAAATTAGAATCAACTCACACATTGACACAGATAAACAGAGCGAGAGACACTGGCAGTATCGGGAAACCTGCTGGAAATAGGCAAGAGAAGCGATGAGGATACTCCTCAAACCAACCTTCTCTGCTGTGTGGTAGCTGATCGATCTCGGTGATTTGGCGCCGTGGTTTAGCTGGTCAAAGCACTTGTTTAATAAATAGGACATCCTGGGTTCGCTTTATCGCGGGGCCTTTTTATTACCTCAGTGATATTTATTCATTGTGAATTTAAGGAAAAAATATCCGAGGGCGCGATTTGTAATAGTTCGGGAGAAAACAAGGTAAGGATTCTGGAATTACTGTGTGCAAGCGCCCCTTCATTGTACAACAGGCATCTCATAGAATGTGTCCAGAACACATTTCACCGATACTGCTCTGAAGGGCTGATTTTACAAACTTATTTCCTTACAACCAGCAACCCATCTCCTACTCAAGGGTGCGAAGCGAAACTGGTTTCAAAGCCGTTTTCGATGTTCAGCTTTTATCTGCAACGTGCAATTGGTAGAAACTATTTTGCAACATATCTTAGTATCAATGAGAATGTCAGGCACGGGACGTTAGGGATGGAACCGCCTCTTACAATAAATACAAAGGATAATCGATTACAAAGTGAAAAAGCCAATCCAATCTCTCAGTCTCTCTCTCTAGGTCACGTTCTCTATGAGTGGGCATAAACCAGAAGAAGATAACAGAACAGTTCAGTTTGTTTCATTTTCCTTCTGCTGAGTACAGTTGAAGAGAATGGTCGCTCTGTTCTGCTGGACAAATAACCGGAATGAGCAGTGTATCTGGTTCCCACGGTACCCAGTGAACCATCCACGTGTATATCTGATATTTACACTGATAGCTTCCTCCCGCACTAATTACAGGAAACTTTTGTCTCACAGTTCAACAACACTTCAGAAGTCCAGAAACACAAAGAATGGTAAACGCCTCCTGATGATGTCAAATAGAGATCAAAGAAGTTTGCAGGTTTAGAGAATCATAGAATGATACGTTCTTACAGAACAGAACGAGGCCCTTCGTCCCGTCGGGCCTGTGCCGGTTCTTTGAAAGAACTGTCCAATTTAATCCCACTTCCCAGCTATTTCCACATTGTCCTGCAAATTAGTCCTGTTCAAGTACATGTCCAATTGCCTTTTGAAAGGTCCTATCGAGCCTGATAGGAACTTTCAGGTAATGCGTTCAGATCTTCATAACCCTCCGTGTGAAAAAAATCTCTTCATTTCCCCTCTAGTTCGTTTGCCAATTATTTTAAATCTATTACCTCTGGTTACCGACCCACTTGCCAAAGTGAACACTTTCTCCCTACTTGCTCTATCAAAACCCCTCATTATTTTGAATACCTCCATAGGTATCCCATAACCTTCTCTGCTCTAATGAGATCAATCCTAGCTTCTCCCATCTCTCCACAGAACTGAAGTCCCTCATCGCTGGTATCATCCTGGAAAACCTCGACTGTGCCCTCTCCAAGACCTTGACATACTTCCTAAAGAGTGGTGTCCAGAATTGTACGCAATACTCCAGCTGAGGCCTAACCGGTGTATAATAAATGTTTAGCAACACTTTCTTGCATTCATACTCTATGCCTCAATTAATAAAGCCCAGGATCCCATATGTTTTTTACAGCCTTCTCAACTTGTCTTGCTACCTTCAAAGATGTGTACACATATACCCCCAGATCTTTCTGTTCCTGCTCGCCCTTTAAAATTGTACGATTTCATTTATATTGCCTCTCCTCATTCTTCCAGCAAATGTCTCACTGCACTTCTCTGTGTTAAATTACATCTGCCATGGGTCCACCCATTTCACCAGTCTCTCTGTGTCCTCCTAAAGACTATTACTGTTCGCCACATTGTTTACCACGTTTCTGAGTTTCTTGTCTGCTGAAAACTTTAAATTATATACTGTTTACCTAAGTTCAGGTCAATAATATACATCAGTCCTGGATCATAATGTGTCACTGTCTGTTTAATCTTGGTGTCCTGTCGTTCCGGATCATTCTGTATCTGTTGAAAATGGGTCTGCCGTCAGTGCCGGATCATTCTGTGTCTATGTCTGTTTAAAAGTGGTGTGCAGTCAGTGCCGGATCATTCTGTGTCTATGTTTTTTTTAAAAGGGATGTGCACTCAATCCCCCATCATTCTGTGTCGATGTCGATTTAAAAGGATTGTGCACTCAATACCGGATCATTTTGTGTCGATGTCTTTTAAAAAGGTTCGTTCTCAGTCCCGGATCATTTTATGTTTGTATCCATTGGAAAGGGATGTGCAGTCAGTCCCGAATCATTCTGTGCCTGTTCAACGGTGGAAGAGCGATCAGGCTGGAAAATACTCATGGGCACAGGGAGCAAGCAGGAGCGAGGGGCTCGATGCAGGCTTCATGTGGGGAGAATACTGTAGTTGGAGTTGATGGGTTAAATGCCCTGTTCGTCTACCTGGCACATCCTGTCAGCGGAACTCACATGTTAAGCCTTTCAGTTGGGTCCAAGTTCACAATCTTGTGATCTGAAAGATAAATAACTGACAGCTTAGTCCACCTGTCAACTGATCAGCAGTCACACAGGATGGAAGCAACTTTTCCCAGGATATTTTCAGAGACCGGTCAGTCCCCGTGTGTGTGATGATAAAATGCAGCAAACTCCTTGCCAAAACTGATGAAATCGCTGCTCTCGTTCTTTGGAGTCCTGGTGTTGAATTAATCCATCACTGCTTGAAGTGGGCTCGGTGGATTTGAGATCAATTTAAGTGGTATATTAAAGGGCACGAGGAGGGAACAGGAGAGAGGGGGCAGATTTAGAGCTCCTGTGGAAGCAATAGTGGGGGTGGAGTTAACCATTAAATGTCCTGCTTTTGTACCTGGTACAACCTGTCAGATGAGCTCATGTTTCAAACCCTGAAGTGGGGCCAAAAACACAACCTTGTGATCTGAAAGATAGAGAACTGCCAACTGAGGCAAGCTGCCAACTGATCCACCGTCATACAGAAGGGAAAGTCCTTTTCCCAGGATCTTTTCAGAGAGTCACTCCCCTTTTATGTGATTATAAATACAGCAAACTCTCTAAGACCAGATACAAAATTTGTGAACTCCAGCCGTCTGATCCTGACTCTGAGGAACTCAGCAGAAGATGGCGAAAGTTCTAATTTTGGTATTTGTATTCCTGGTGCTGACTCAGTCCATCACTGCTCGACATCTGTTCAGTGGAAGTGTTATAGGTATCGGATCTTCTTTCTTTGAAAAAAGTAAGTTTATTTGATCTCTCAATACCAATTTTTGTTTAAACTATTTTATTCTCTGACTGAAGCTCACGGTTTGATTGCTTAAATGAACATTATTGTAATATTGTAACAATGAATGAAGAATTTAACCTGAACCAGTTCCACAGGAAAATCGTCCGATTGTTTAGTCGGTACCTGAGCGGGGAGTGGGAATGGTGGGTGTTGTGTGAGGATCCAAAAAGACCAAGAATTACAGCACAAATTACTGGCCAGTGCCGAGTTACCGGATCTCAGCCGGAGAATTGACCTGTTTGGGAAAGTCTGTAATTGGCTTCAGTACCCAGCGACTATGGAGGGGGAAACTCACAGTTCCTGCTACCGATCAGTGTTACCTGCTGTAAAATGTGAGTGTGCGGACGGGAGCTCCTTCAGTCCCTTTCCCCCACACTCGCTGCTCAGACCCACAGACAAAGAATCGTGAATTGGGATCGATACTGGAGGCGTCAGAGGAACCGATCCCCAGAGATGAGTCAGATTTTCATAACATGAGGGGAGGGGATTGGATCAAAAGGGTTTCAAAATAGGTTTCTGAATTCTAATAATTCTGCAGCCTTCATAGAGATCAGGATATGAGGACACTAAATAAGTGGACGAGTCAAGCGGTGAAACTATCAATTTTCAGGAGCCGGGTGTCAGTTTACCTCAGTTGGGAGTTGAGTGAACAAGTTATGGGCTGATGTCCCACTCCAGTACATACAGCCCAGCACTGGGGGAGTGCAGCACTGTTGGAGGTGTCATCTTTTGAATGAATCGTTAAAAGGAGACCTTGTCTACCTGTTCATTGGTCAGGAAACACTTGATCGCATTATTTGAAGAGCTGGGAGTTCTCCTGGTTTCTTGGACCAACATCACTCTCTCAACTAACATCACCAGAAACTCCCCACACTGTCAAATCTCATTTGCTGTTTGTGGGACTTTGCTGTGAGCAATTTGGTTACAAAGCAGTGTCGGTACTTCAGAAATAATCCTTTGTCTGTGAAACTCTTCGGGCCCTTCTGTTAACGGGAAAGGCTCCATATAAATGTGAGATCATTCTTTTCTTTGTCTCTAGTCTCAGAAAGCACGAACGGTTGGCTCCATTCTGTGGAAAAACTATTGGGCTGCCCTTGAGAACAAAGAGTGAGTCTCTACCGGTCGGGGAGGGGTCAGGGTGAGGTTTAATGAAGTACAAATGAGCTGAGGTTCATGTGTGGTCCAGAGTCAGTCCAAGTAACACGGACAGACTCGGCTTCATGTTTTCTCATTGTTCTC
Source organism: Heptranchias perlo (assembly GCF_035084215.1). Taxonomy (NCBI): domain Eukaryota; kingdom Metazoa; phylum Chordata; class Chondrichthyes; order Hexanchiformes; family Hexanchidae; genus Heptranchias; species Heptranchias perlo. Next base: position 11,450,310 of record NW_027139453.1, on the reverse strand, counting down.
CCTCCCTCTATGTCCAGAACGGTCAATTAATTAACTCTTCATTTTGGATTTCAGATGCCAACGACAGATGCAGCCCTCTTGTCGGAATGTGTCGTACAGGATCCTGTCACACAAACGAGGAGACTCTGCCGAAATTCTGCGGCGATGGGTTACAATGTTGTGGACCGAACGAGAGAAAGATCCAGTGATGGATTCTCACCAGCCCGAGCTCTCCAAGTTCTCACTGAATGAAACCTTCGTTCACGGGGAGCAGGCTCTATTTGAGTGTGTAGATCCCACAACCCCTGACCCTGTATTACTGCTGTCTGAATAATGGGCTGTGCTCAGAAATAAATCTCACTGCATTGATCACAGCTTCATATCCGTGTATTGTTTCTCTTTTGGATCATTGTGTCCGAGGATGGGGTGTTCAGGGGTCTTATGAGGCTGCGGGAAGATGTGGGAATTGTAGGTAATGGGAAGAGGAGACCACAGCAGGGAATCTCTGAAAGTGCCTAATCACACATTCAGAAAGTTACTGAGATAAGACAGGTGTCCCAGAGTGTCAGCTCTCTGACCGTTCAAGATTCAAGATTGGAAGGAGACGCGCATTGCATCAGGCCCATCAGATTGTTTGATCGGACATTGAAGCGGGAGCTTTACTCTGAATCTAACCCGTGCTGTTCCTGCCCTGGGAATGTTTGATGGGATAGTGTAGAGGGAGCTTTATTCTGTATCTAATCCGTGCTGTTCCTGCCCTGGGAGTATTTGATGGGGGCAGTGTAAATGGAGCTTTTCTCTCCTTCTCACCCTTGCTGTTCCTGCCCTGGGAGTATTTGATGGGGCAGTGTAGAGGGAGCTTTATTCTGTAACTAATCCGTTCTGTTCCTGCCCTGGGAGTATTTGATGGGGGCAGTGTAAATGGAGCTTTACTCTCCTTCTAACCCTTGCTGTACCTGCCCTGGGAGAGTTTGATGTGTCAACGCAGAGGGCTATTGACCAGAGACCCATGTGTCGCTGGCAGTATAACTCGATGCTGTTGGATGAACCTGCTCTGACATCAGTAACTGTCTCAAAATCAATACTTATTGAGCAAAATGTTATGGGTTCAAAATCTGTGATTATAATCCAACTGCGCTCTTATTATAGAAGAATAAAAAATATAAGAAATATTTACCTGTGTAAGGAAGCAGGGACAAAATCTTTTCCACCTTCCGTCTCTCTCTCCCTGCCTCTGCCAAATCCCTCGGTCTCGTTTTATCTCACTCTTTCCCTCTTTGACTTATTTTATTTCTTTCTATGCTTTTCTTTCTCTGCCTCTGATTTCTCTGCCTCTGTTTATTTATCTCTCGCCCTGTCACTCCCTGCCTCGTTCTCCCTCTTTCATTCACCTTTACGGGGATTCTCTTTTCTTTCTCTCAATCACTCTCTCTCTACCTCTCGCTTATTTCACTCTGCCTCGTCTCTCTTACACTTCCTGCCTTCCTCTGTTCTCGATCTCACGTTCCCTCTTCTTGCCTCGCACTAATTCCCCATCACTCCATCTGTATCGTCCATCTTTCTTCTCTCTGCCTCGTTGTTTCTCGCCACTTCTGTCGATTTCCTGTCTCTCTCTCCTCTTTCTATCTCTGCCTCATTCTCTTCCTTTCCATCTCTGCTGCTGTATCTTCCCTCCCTCCTTTCTATCTCTCTGCCTCATTCTCTCTCTCCTACCCTCACTTCTCTCTCTCGCTCTCTCTCAGTCTCTCTCTCTCTTATTTCCACCTGTCACTGTTTCCTAGCTGCCTTTCACTTACTCACTTTCTCTCTCTGTCCTTGTCTTCTTTCTAAGTTAAGATCCCTGATGCAACAGGACTATCCAAACACAAACAATTTCACACTGATCCCAGCCTGAACTCTGAACACATTGCATGAGCTGATCACAGTTTCTGCACCCCTAGTTCGCAAATGAGCTGCTCAGGATGTGCAAGGCCCACCAGTGGCCTGTGGTCCTGGAAGACTTTGCCATTGCTCGAGAGGGAAGCCTGCATTTGGTTCTAAGTTGTGCCGCACCTCTGCCCCCACTTCTCATCCAACCTCGATTCCTGAACTAATTTTATTACCTTCCATCTTCAAGTGACATATGCACCCTCTTCTTTATCCAGGAATTATACATGCTTCTGATTTGATTCTCTCTGTAAATCTTCTGGACCTTGTTTTTCATCATTTTTGACAGTCCGTCTCTGTAACTGAATCTGTTTGTTCATTTTCTAATTTGATCTGAAATGTTTGAATAGCTGGCAAGCAATACCTGCTATTCTGCCAAGCGTATTTCCACAAACAAAGATGAATCTAGGGAGACGGAATTAACCTTGTGAACCTTCGTTTCACCTCCTCTCAGGCAACTTGGTCTTTCCTCAGATAAGGAGAACAAAACTGTACACAGTACCCCAGGTGTGATCTCACCAGTGCCGTGTACAATTGCAGCAAGTCCTCCTTACTATTTTAACCCAACCCCCTTGCAAGAAAGGCTAACATGCCATTTGCCTTCCTAATTGATTGTCGTACCTGCATGCTAACTTTCTATGATTCTTCTACAAGGACAACGAAATCCCATTTAAATCCCTATATAAGCACACGAGGGAGAAATGGATAGAAGGGTATGCTGATAGGGTTAGATGAAGTAGGGTGGAGGAGAGATAGAACACGAGTTAAAGTTCAAAATTGCTTTGAGGCCAATTTTACTAAGCTGAGAAATGAATGAGCAAAAGTGGAATGGAAACAGCTACTTGAAGGTAAATCAGTGTCAGAGCAGTCGGAGCCATTAAACGGAGAGATTAAAGAGTTTCAGAGTAAACGTGTTGCCACAAAGATAAAGGCTGGGACTGCCGAATCTGGAGCCTCCTGAATGAGAAGGAGCATCCAGGCTAAGATAAAGCAATGATGTGGAGATGCCGGTGATGGACTGGGGTTGACAATTGTAAACAATTTTACAGCACCAAGTTATAGTCCAGCAATTTTATTTTAAATTCACAAGCTTTCGGAGGCTCCCTCCTTCGTCAGGTGAACGATGTTCACATCGTTCACCTGACGAAGGAGGTAGCCTCCGAAAGCTTGTGAATTTAAAATAAAATTGCTGGACTATAAATTGGTGTTGTAAAATTGTTTACAAAAGATAAAGCAAAAAAGAGAAGCTTATGACAGACACCAAGAGCTCAATACTGCAGAAAGCCTAGAGGAGTATAGAAAGTGAAATTAAATTAAATAGGTGAAATTAAAAAGGAAATTAGGAAAGCAAAGAAAAATACTGTCAATTAAAATTAATGAAAACCCAAAAGTGTTTTATAAATACATAAAGGGCAAGAGGATAACTAAGTAAAAGGTACGGGCTATTAGACATCAATAAGGCAACCTATATGTGGAGGTGGAAAATGTGGGTATGGTTCTTAATGAATACTTTGCTTCTGTCTTCACAAAGAAGAGGGAAGATGCAGGTATTGAAGTTAAGGAGGAGGAGTGTGAAATATTGGATGTGATAAACATAGTCAGAGAGAGGAAATATTAAGGTGATTGGCATCTTTGATAGTAGATAAATCACGAGCCCCGGACGAAATGTGTTACAGGCTGTGAAGAGAAAAAAGGGAGGCAATAGCTGAGGTTCTAACCATCATTTTCCAATCCTTCCTGGCTATAGCTGTGTGCCACAGGATTAGAGGATTGCTGACTCGGTACCATTGTTTAAAATGGGAGAAAGAGATAGATGGACTAATATATCCAGTCAGTCGAACCTCGGTGGTGGACAAATTATTGGAATCGATTCTGAAGGATAACAAACCGTCATTTAGAAAGGCATGGGTTAATCAAGGACAGTCAGCATGGGTTTTTTAAGGGAGGGTCGTGTCTGACTAATTTGATTGAATTTATTGAGCCGGTAACAAGGAGGGTGGATGAGGGTAACGCGTTTGATCTCGTGTACATGGATTTAACCAAGGCTTTTGACAAGGTCCCACATGGCACACTGGTCAATAAGTACAAGCCCATGTGATCCAAGGGAGAGTGATTGATTGGATCTAAAATTGGCTCAGTAGCAGGAAGTAAAGATTAATGGTCGACGGGTGTTCTTGCGACTGAAAGGCTGTTTCCAGTGGGGGTCCGCAAGGCTCAGTACTATGCCCGTTGCTTTTTCTGGTATATATTAATGTTTTGGACTTGAATGTGGGGGGCTTGATCAAGAAGTTGGCAGGTAATCCAAAAATTGGCCATGTTGGTGGGGAGAAAAGTGCCAAATGGAATTTAATCCAGAGAAGTGCGAGATAATGCATTTGGGGAAGGCAAACAAGGCAAGGGAATAAACAATAAATGGGAGGATACTGAGAGTGTAGAGGAACAAAGGGACCTTGGATTGCATATCCACAGATCGCTGAAGGTAGCAGGCAGGTAGATAAGGTGGTTAAGAAGGCATATGGAATACATTCCTTTATTAGCAGAGGCATAGAATACAAGAGCAGGGAGGTTATACTCGAACTGTATAAATCATTGTTTAGGCCACAGCTTGGTTACTGCGTACAGTTCAGGTCACACATTACAGGAAAGATGTGATTACACTGGGGAGAAACAGAGGAGATTTACTAGGACATTGACAGGGCTGCAGAATTTTAGCTATGAGAAAAGCGTGGATAGGCTGGAGTTATTTTCATTGGAACAAAGGAGGCTGAGGGGAGATTTAATTGAGGTGTATAATATAATGATGGGATTGGATGGAGTGGATGGAGATTGCCTATTTCCCTTAGCAGAGATGTCTGTGCCGGGGACAAAGATTTAAAGTAATTGGTAGAAGGATTAGAGGGGAGTTGAGGTCAAAAGATTTCACCTAGAAGGTGGTGAGGATCCGGAACTCATTGCCTGAAAGGGTGGTTGAGGCAGAAACACTCAACTCATTTAAAATCACTTGGATGAGCACTTGAAGTGCCGCAACCTACAGGGTTCCGGACCAACTGCTGGAAAGTGGGATTAAACTGGATAGCTCTTTACCTGCCGGCAGAGGCACAATGAGCCGATTGGACCTCCTTCTGTGCTTTAAATTTCAATGACTGTATACCTTTATGTTTGTGTATGTGTATGTCTGCGAATGTGCCTGAACCCGTCGACGGCTCGATCACACTGGAGATCACAACCAACTGAGATAAACTGGGGCATCAAAAGCTTTCAATTAATGAAACAAATTCTTCAAACAGGAAGTATTGACCCTACACGGAAATACGGAGATCAGAGGAGCCTGTAGCTAAGGCAAAGCAGTTATGAAGGGAGATTTTAAGTTTCACATAGACTGGGACACAAAGGCAATACATTTCTAGAATGCATCCAGGACAGTTTTCTGAAACAATGTCATTGAACTGAGAGGTTACACATGTCAGGAAAGAGAGAAAAAGCTGGGGCTCTTTTCTCTGGAAAAGAGAAGACTGAGCAGTGACGTGATAGAGGTCTTTAAGATTAATGATGTGTTTGATCGGGTGTACCTAGAGAAGATGTTTCCACTTGCAGGGGAGACCAGAAGCAAGGGTCATTATTATCAGATAGTCACTACTAAATCGAATTGAATCGAATATTGAATTCAGGAAATCATTCTTTGCCCGAGACTGGTGAGAATGTAAAACTCGGTACCACAAAGAGTAATTGAGACGAATAGCAAAGATGCGTTTAAGGGGAAGCTAGATAAACACAAGAGACATAAAGAACATAAGCACATAAAAAATGGGAGCAGGAGTAGACCATCCGGCCCCTCGAGCCTGCTCCGCCTTTCTATCAGATCATGGCTGATCTTCCACCTCAACTCCACTTTCCCGCCCGATCCCCAAATCCCTTGATTCCCCGAGAGTCCAAAAATCTATCATTCCCAGTCTTGAATATACTCAACGACTGAGCATCCACAGCCTTCTGGGTAGAGAATTCCAAGGATTCACATCCCTCTGAATGAACAAATTCCTCGTCATCTCGGTCTTAAATCGCCGGCCATTTAACTGAAGATTATTCCCCCTTGTTCTCGACTCGACAGCCAGTGGAAACAATCTCTCTCCATCTATCCTGTCAAGCCCCCTCTGAATTTAATATTCTATTTTATATGTTTCAATCAGATGAGAAAGGAATAGAAGGACTTGTTCATAGGGTTAGACGAAGAAGGATGGGAGGGGGTTCGTTTGGAGCATAAATATCGGCATGGACCTAATGGGCTGAATGGCCTGTTTCTGAGCTGTACACTCTAAGTAATTCTGGAATCTTAGCAAACATTCGGCCCTTCTCGCCTGTGCTAGCTTTTTGAAAGAACTGCCCAATTTAGTCCCACACCCCAGCGTGTTCCCCATAACCCTGCAAATTAATCCACTTCAAAGACATGTCCAATTGCCTTTTGAACGTGCCTATTGAATGTGGTTCCACCACTCTTTCAGGTATTGTATTCCATCTCATAACAAACCTCAGTGAAAAAATGTTTCCTCATTCCCCATCCAGATATTTTGCGAATGATGTTTTATCTCACAGAGGAGCGGTACAGAGAGAGAGAGTAGATGGTATGAGAAAGACAGCTTAGAGAGAGCAGAGTAGGGTGAGGACGGGAGATAGAGAGAGTTTAGAAGGAGACAGAGAGGGTACAGAGAGAGGGAGTAGGAGAGAGAGGAGACAATTGTGAGGAAGAGACATAGAGAGAGAGTAGAAGGAGACAGAGAGGGTACAGACAGATAGAGTACGAGAGAGACAGATAGAGAGAGAGGAGAGTAGGGTGAGAAAGAGAGAAAGAGAGAGTAGAAGGAGAAAGAGGGGGTACAGACAGAGTCATTAGGAGAGAGAGGAGCGTAACGTGAGGAAGACAGAAAGAGAGAGAGTAGAAGGTTACAGACACTCTCCTCCTTTATGACGTTACTTAAAATGCACCTTCTCACGATATCCCTCAATCCACAACTGCCCACCTTCTCCCCATATCACTAAGCCCCACCTACCCGCCTCCCCCCCATATCCCTTAATCCCCAACTGCAAGCCTTCTCTCCCAATCGCTAATCCCGACCTAACACCGTCTCAAGATATCCTTCAATCCCTACCTACCCACCTTCCCACCTTCCAACCATATCCCTCAATCCCCAACTAGCAAACCTTCTCCCCACATCCCTAATTCCAACCTACCCACTTTCGACACATATTCCTTAATCTCACCAATCCATCTTCTCCCCATATTGCTCACTCTCACCTACCAACCTTCTCCTCTTATCCCTCATTCCCACCTACCCACCTTCTCAAGAGTTCAGAATATACTCCTTTCATTAAGGTGAGTTTGGAGATTGAGAATCACTCCTAGGAGTATTCCAGTTTCTGAAGGGGTATAAAGAGCTATTTTGTTCCTGATACTCAAACTTTCCTTCAAACTCTGAATCAACTCCCACACTAACCTGGTTGACTTAACTGCCCTCTGAAATATGGCCTCGGTATCAGACAGGCGCACCGAGCCCAGACGGGCCTGCAAAGTCCTTCTCACTAACGACTGTGAACTTGTGCCAAAGTTGGGAGATCTGTCCCACAGACTCGTCAAGCAATAACCTGACATCGTCATTATGAGCCGGGGCTCAGGAGGTAGCGTCTGTCCTCAGAGTCAGAAGGTCGTTCTCTCGGACACCACACACACCAGAGACTTGAGCATCTTAATCCAGGCCGACAATATCCTGTGCCAGCACTGTGGGAGCGCTGCACGCTCAGAGGGTCAGTACTGAGTTAATGCTGCATTGTCAGAGGAGCAGTACTGAGGAAGCGCCGCACGGTCGGAGGGTCAGTATTGAGGGAGTGTTGCACTGTTTGAAGTGTCGTCATTTGGATGAGATGTTAAACCGAGTGCGCTCATCTCGGTCTGAAATGGCCGACCCCTTATCTGGGGAATGGGGAATGACTATTCCCCATTGTTCCAGATTCGCCAGTCAGTGCATCTATCCTGACAAGTCCATTAATCCTGTCAAGTCCCCTCAGAATACTATATGTTTCAATGAGATGAGAAAGGAATAGGATATGTTGATGGGGTTAGATGAAGAAGGGTGGTGGGAGGCTCGTGTGGAACATAAACCCCGACATGTATCTATTGTGCCGAATGGCCTGTTTCTCAGCTGTACAGTCTAAGTATTTCTGGAATCTTAGCATACATTGGGCCCATCATGACTGTGCTGGTTCTTTGAAAGAACTCCCCAATTTAGTCCTGCACCCCAGATTTTGCCCCATAACCCTGCAAACTAGTCCTCTTCAATGATATGCCCACTTGCCTTTTGAAAGTGCCTGTGGAATGTGGTTCCACCGCTCTTTCAGGAAATGCATTCCAAATCATAACAAACGTCAGTGAAAAAATGTGTTCAAATTTCCCCGAGGTCTTTTGACAATTATTTTATTATCACAGAGAGGAGAAATAGAGAGTGAGACAATATTGGGCTGAAGAAAGAGAGAGAGTGTAGACAGAGACAGAACGAGTATCGTGAGAGAGAGAGCAGGAGAGAGAGAGAGACATAGAGAGAATTAGGTGAGAAAGAGAGAGAGAGAGCAGTGAGGCAGAGGCAGAGGACAGGATGAGACAGGGTAAGAGAGAGAGAAGGTGAGCACAAGAAGAGAAACAGAGACAGAGGGGAAGACAGAGAAAGATAAGGGTGATAAGGAGAGAGACCGACACAGGGCCAGAGAGAGAAAATAAAAGTCAGGGAGACATGAAATAAACAGGGGAGACAAACAGAGCGAGTGACATTTAGCTCAGGTGGTTCGAGCGTGATATTAATGCCACAAAGGGTGCAGGTTTCATCCCTGCAAGGACCACGAACGTTCTTTTTATTGATGGCGCAGTTTGCTCTCTTTATTTTAGACTGTGAGCGAATTATAAATGCAAAGTTTGGAAGGAAATTCACTCAGAACAGAGCATCGGAGAAGCATTTTCATGTTGGTGCTGTCAGTCTCGGATCATTCTGTGACTGTTTAAAAGCGGTGTGCTGTCAGTCCCGGATCATTCTGTGTCTGTTTAAAAGGGGTGTGCTGTAAGTCCTGGATCATTCCGTGCCTGTTTAAAATGGGTATGCTCTCAATCCAGGATCATCCTGTTCCTGTTTTAAAGGGGTGTGCTGTCAGTCCCGGATCATTCTGTCTCTGTTTATAAGTGGTGTGCTGTCAGTCCTGGATCATTCTGTGCCTGTTTTAAAGGGATGTGCTGTCAGTCCCGGTTTATTCTGTGCCTGTTTTAAAGGGATGTGCTGTCAGTCCAGGATCATCCTGTGTCTGTTTTAAAGGGGTGTGCTGTCTGTCCTGGATCACAGACTCAAGTTACTGTTCAGAGCCTGAAACCGTCGACGGCTCGATCACACTGGAGATCACAACCCACTGAGGGGAACTGGGGCATGAAAAGCTTTCAATTAATGAAATAAATACTTCAAACAGGAAGAATTGAGCCCCCACAGAAATACGGAGATCAGAGGAGCCTGTAGCTAAGGCAAAGCCGTTATGAACGGAGATTTCAATTTTCCCATTGTCTGCGTTATAGTGCACCTCGGACAGTTCACTGAAACAATATAACAGAACGGGGAGGATATAACTGTCACGAAAGAGAGAACAAGCTTGAAAAGAAAAGACTGAGGAGTGACCTGATAGAAGTCTTTAAGTGTAATGACAGGTTTGATAGGGCAGACGGAGAGAAGATGATTTCACCCGCGAGTGAGAGCAGACCTCGGGGTTATAAATCGAAGCTGGTCACTGATAAATCCAATATTAATTCAGGAGAAACTCCTTTACCCAGGGAGTGGTGAGTGTGAGCAACTCGCTACCACATTTGAGTTGAGGCGACGAGCAAAGATGCTGTTAAGATTAAGCTAGATAAACACACGAGGGAAAAGGGAATAGAAGGATATGTTGATTGGGTTCGATGAACAAGCGTGAAAGGAGGATCATCTGCAGCATAAGCAAAGGCATGGACTCATCGGGACGAATGGCTTGTTTCTGTGCTGCACAGTGCATGCAGGGGGTAAGAGAAAGAGAGAGCGTAAAGGGAGAAAGAGATAGTAGAGGGAGTGAGAGAGAGAACACGAGAGAGACAGGCAGAGACAGACAGAGAAAGAGATAGAGTTAGAGGAACAGTATATCGAGAAAGAGAGGAGCGATAAGTAAATAGAGACAGAAGGAGATGTTTTGGAAATGCCTGTGAGCTGTTGGCAGCGGAACAATAGCCACTTGTTGCTGCTTCAATTGATTTGAGATGGAAAGTGGAGAAGGAGAGACAGATTAGAGGGAGAGAGACCGGGAGACAGAAACAGAGAGAGGGAGAATGACGACTTTGAGAGTGGCAGAGAGACAGGCAGATTGTAAGGGTAAGCATAATCGAGACAGATAAATTGTACGGGTGATGGAGAAGAAAGGGACAGACAGGGGGAGAAACAGACAGACAGAGAGAGAGAAACAGGGGAGGCAGAGAAACAAGATAGACATAGAGTGAGAGACGGGGATAGATCATAGAGTGTAGATTGAGGGACACAGAGAGAGAGAGAGAGCGATGAGAGACAGAGATAGAAGTGTAGATGCAGATATACTCGGACAGAAAGGGAGAGAGAAAGAGAGTGGAGGGTAAGTGACCGGGAAAGAGAGAGAACCAGAGGGAAAGAGTCAGAGGGAGAGAGAAATGGACAGAGTTAGAGAGTATAGGGAGAGAGACAGAGGGGGGGGGACAGATAGAGAGAGGATGAGACGGGGATGGTCAGAGGGCGAGAGATAGGGAGAAAGAGAGACAGAGAGATGGGGCTGGGTCAGAGTTTGTAGTCGCACAGAGTGCAGTCGCACAGAGTAAAGTGGCAGAGGCAAAGAGGAAGAGTAAAGGGGAAGCTTGAAATTGAAGGTGAGATATAGAGAAAGGGAGAGAGTTCGTGATTGAGAGAGGTGGAGAGTAGACGTGGAGAGGGAGAGAGTTGGAGAGTAGGGGGAGAGAGTGAGGGGAAAGAGTGAAGAACGAATGATGGAGACACAGTGGAGAGGCAGAGAGACACCGAGAGGGATTATGAGGATGTGGGGGGGGGGGGATTGACAGAGAGAGAGGCGGACAGACTGTGAGAGTCTGAATAATACAGAGAGAGAGAGATGGTGGTGGTGAGGGAGAAAGAAAGAGACAGACAGATAAAGAAAGAGAGAGAAACAGGGGAGACAGAGAAGCGGAAGACAAAGAGTAATAAATGGGGATGAGACAAGGAGCGTAGAGAGAGAGGCAGAGAGAGAAGAGAGAGAGGAAGTGGGAGAGACATGGAGTCGAGCGTGAGAGCGTGCAGAGAGTGAGGAGAGTGTGACAGACAGAGAGAGAGAGGCCGAGAGAGAGAGAGGGAGAGAGAGAGGGTCTGGAGAGCGAGTAGAGGGAGAGCACGAGTAGAGAGCGAGAAGAGTGAGACACAGAGATGGAGAGAGGGGTAGAGAGAGGGGGACAGGGAAAGTGGGAGGGACTCCCACCTACCGATCTGCTCCTCATATCACTCAACACAACCACCCAAACCTTCTCACAATATCCCTCAACTAAACTTACCACCTTCTCACCATATCCATCAACCCCACCGACCGAATTACTCCCCATATCACTCAACCCCACCTACACACATTCACACAACATCCATCAATCCCCACTTAAACACATTCTCCACATATACCTCACAAAGGGCTAACCAACTTCTCCTCCATATCTCTCACAACCTCCTACCCACCTTCTACCAAGATCACTCAACCCCACATAACCACCATCTCACAATATCTCTCAATCATAACCTACCCGCCTTATTAACATTTCCCACAATCACACTTACCCAACTCCTCACCATATCGGTCGACCGCACCGACACACCTTCTCCCCATTTCACTCAACTACACCTACCCATCTTCATACAAAATGCCTCAACTCCAAACTACCCATCATCCCCCGTGTCCCTCAATCCCCACCTACCTATCTTACCCCCAAATACCTCAATCCCCACTTACCAACATTATGACCTTATTCCTCAATCCCACGGACACAACATCCCACCTTATCTCTCAATACCACGTAAACACCTCCCATATCCCTCAAACCAGAACTACACACCTTCTCCCCATAACACTCAACCCCAGCTACCCACATTCTCATAAGACCCCTCAATCCCGAACAACACACATTCCCACCATATCCTTCAATCCCAAACTAACCACCTTCTCCTCATATCCCTCACTCACACCGACCTATCTTCTCCCCATATTCCTCAATCCACACCTGCCATCTTCAGACCAGATTCCTCCGACACTCCTATCCACATCCCCAAAGACCACAATCCTCACCCACCCAACCTCTCGCCATATCCCTCAATCGCACCTACCCACCTACACACCTTCTCTCCACATGCCTCAACCCCACCTACCCACCTTCTCACAATATCCCACAACCCCCACTTACCCACCATCCCTTCATTTCACTAAATCCCCACTGAAGCACCTTCTACACATATCCCTCAACCCCACCTACTCACATTCTCATCTCATCCGTCAATGCCCACATACCCACCTTCCCCACTTATCCCTCAATCCCCACCTACCGACCTTCACAACAATTCCTTCAATCCCCACCAACCCATATTAGCTCCTTATACCTCAATTCCACCGAATCAACTTCTCACCATATCCCTCAATCCACAACCACCCAACTTCTCACCATATCCCTCAATCGGGCCGACACACCTACCCATATCCCTCAATTCACATCTACACACCTTCTCCCCATAACACTCAAACCCACCTACCCGCATTCTCAAAACATCTCTCAATCACCACCTACACTTCTGTGCACCATATCCCTCAATCCCCACCTAACTGCTTTCTCTTCATGTCCCTCACTCATACTTACCGATCTTCTCCAAATATTCCTCAATCTGCACATATCCATCGACTCACCAAATGCCTGAACTCTTCTACGCAGTTTTTCAACAAATCTCTAAACCCCACCTTCCAAGCTTCGACCCATATCCCTCATGACCACCTTCACGCCATATCATTCAATCCCCAACTACTCACGTTGTCCCAATCCCTCAAACCCATCTACCCAACTTCTCACCATGTCAGTCAATCCCAACGAACCACATCCCCATATACCTCAATCAACACATACGCACCTTAGCCTCCTATCCCTCAATCCCACCTCCGCAAACTTCTCGGCAATGCCCTCAATCCCCACCAAACTACCTTCCCTCCGTATCCCACAAATTCACCGACGCACCATCTCCACAGATCACTCAAACACACCCAACCACCTTCTCACTCAATCCAGTATTACCACTTACCCACCCTCTCACCATATCCGTCAACACCACCTACCCACATTATCTTCATATCCCTCAATCCCGACCTATACAACTTTTCCCCGTATCACTCAACCCCAACTTTCCACATTAAAAAAAAAATCCTCTATCCACAACTACCTCCCATATCCCTCAATCACCTGAAGACATCTTTCCGCCATATCCCTCAATCCCCACTTAATCATGGGTGACTTTCATCTGCATATATACTGGCCAAACCAAATTAGCAATAATACTGTGGAGCATTATTTCCTGGAGTGTGCAGGAGATGGTTTTTCAAACCAATATGTTGAGCAGCCAATTCGGGAACAGGCTATCCTAGATTGGGTATGGTGAATCGAGAAGCGGTTAATTCATTAAATTGTTCTGCGGGGTCCTTTAGAGGAGAGTGATCGGAACATGATATAATTCTTCATTAAGATAGAAAGTGAAGGAGTGCAATCCGAAACTAGGGTACTAAATCGAAGGTATGAGGAGTGAGTTGGCTGTGATAGATTTGAGACCTTCATTAAAAGGCATGACGGTGGATAGGCAATGTCTAACTTTTGAGGAACGAATGCATGAATTGCAACAGTTATACGTTCCATTCTGGCACAAAAAGACAAAAGGACAAAAGGCCCAACCATGGCTAACAGAAGAAGTTAAGGCTAGGATGCGATGCAAAGTGGAATCATAACATTTTGCCAGAAAATGCAGCAAGCCAGAGGATTGGGAACAGTTTAGAACGGAGAAAAAAATGGTCAAGAGATTGATTAAGAGGGAAAATAGAGAATGAGAGTGAACTAGCTAGGAACATAAAAGCGGACTGTAAAAACTTCGACAAACGGGAATATTGTATTGAGATAGACGATCAGCCATGATCATATTGAATGGTGGAGCAGGCTCGAAGGGCCGAATGGCTTACTCCTGCTCATCTTTTCTATGTTTCTATGACTCGGAGGCCGAGATTTCCACCTTCAGCAGGTGGTGTCAGATCGACCGTCCATTACAAACCCTGTCACATTTTCACTTCCATTTACTTCGATACCATGGAAAGTAATTGACAGAATATTATGGGCTGATTGCATGCAATTTCCTAAAGTGCTCTCCCGGGGAGTGACGCTCCACCGCAAGTTCCACTGCCCGGATTGTGAGTCCGCTGAAGGCAGAATTAACCCCCGGTGATGAATGGGGGAGAACAAAACCAGGCACGGCCTCGGTTTCGCGCTCCCCATTGTTTGTTTGATTCGTTTCCATGTTCGGTCTGAGGCATTTTAACCATTTTAACATTTTTGTTCTTGAAATGTCTCTCATTTACTCCGCAGAAATTTTTGTCATCTCTCAATTCCTCAATATCCTGAAATAGATTCCAGGTCAGTGAAAGCATGAAATTCCCTCTAACTCCTGTTTGTCGCCTCCGTTCTGTCCTTTTCCCAGTTCCACTAAAACTGTTTCACTTTGTTTTCAGTCCACACTAGAGTTATACCTGAACCGTCACCCTGTCCTTTGTACAGATACTGACCGATCCGCTGGGTATTTTCACCTCTTCCTTTCATTGTTTCAGATTCACAATAACTGCAGTTTGACCCATTTCTTTCCAGTTTGGTATGTTTCTCTTCTGTTCCCTTCTCTGATTCTAAGATCTGATATATTGTTAGTTTTGTGATGTTTAAATAATCCAAACTCATCCTGTCCCCTCCCACTTACCTGATGTTCTTGTCCATTGGAATGCCTCTCGTATGTTGTCAACGAACTGTCTCCGTCCACCCCTTCTTCAGCTGCCTGTTCTAGTCTGTCCCGGTAGAATTTCTTAAACTGGATCAGTTGGTAACCGGCAGACTTTGTCCAGAACTCAGTGATCGCAGTGTTCGGTCTGTGAACAACAATGGAGAAAAATACACATTATCGACCGTCCATCCGGGCGGCTACATTTGCCCTTAATCCAAACGACTGACGCCTCCTGTGAGCCACGTTATCAAATACCTTCTGAAAACCCATATATGCCGCATATGTTACAATCCATTGACCTGTATAGTCACGTCTCAACAAGGCTGTCTCAAATTTGTCAAATACAATGTCAAATGTCTACAGTTAATCCGTTCTCACCTTCTCCGAAATTGAAATGCTCACTAATTACGTGCCTGTTTCAAAGGGATGTGCTTTCATTCCCTGATCATTCTGTGTCTGTTTGAAATGGGTTTGCTGTCAGTCCCTAGTTCTTTCTGTGTCTGTTTAAAAGGGCTGTGCTGTCAGTCTCAGATCACTCTGTGCCTGTTTGAAATGGGTGTGCTGTCAGTCCCGGATCATTCTGTGCCTGATTAAAATTGGGTGTGCTGTCAGTCCCAGATCAGAGAATCAAGTTGCTGTGCAGAGCCTGAACCCATAGACGTCTCGATCACACTGGAGATCACAACCAACTGAGATGAACTGGGGCATAAAAAGATTTCAATTGATGAAAAAAATAGTTCAAACAGGAAGTATTGACCCAATACAGAAATACGGAGATCAGTGGAGCTAAGGCAAAGCAGTTATGAAGGGAGATTTTAATTTTCATATAGACTGGGACACGGAGGCAATATATTTCTAGAATGCATCGTGGACAGTTTTCTGAAACAATGTCATGGAACTGAGAAGTTACACATGTCAGGAAAGAGAGAACAAGCTGAGGCTCTTTTCTCTCGAAAAGAGAAGACTGAGGAGTGACGTTATCGAGGTTTTTAAGATTAATGATGTGTTTGTTCGGGTGGATCTGGAGAAGATGTTTCCACTTGAAGGGGAGACCAGAACCAAGGGTCATTATTATGAGATAGTCACTGATAAATCGAATTGAATCGAATAATGAATTCAGTGAAAACGTCTTTACCCAGAGACTGGTGAGAATGTGAAACTCGCTACCACAAAGGGTAGTTGAGAAGAATCGCACAGATGCATTTAAGGGGAATCTGGATAAACACATGAGAGAGAATGAACATAAGAACATAAAAATGGGAGCAGGAGGAGGCCATCCGGCCCCTCGATCCGGCTCCACCATTCAATCAGAACTTGGCTGACCTTCTACCTCAACTCCACATTCCCGCCCGACCCACAAATCCCTTGATTCCCCTAAGCACAAAAATCTATCAATTCCAGCCTTGAATATGCTCAACGACTGAGCATCCACAGACCTCTGGATGGAGAAATCCAAAGATTCACATCACTCTGAGTGAATAAATTCCTCCTCATCTCAGTCTTACATGGCCCACCCCTTATCTGAAGACTATTTCCTCTTGTTCTAGACTCGACAGCCAGGGGAAACAATCTCTCCGGATCTATCCTGTCAAGTCCCCTCAGAATCTTATATTCTGTTTTATATGTTTCAATGAGAAGGCAGAGGAATAGAAGGACATGTTGATGGTGTTAGATGAAGATGGATAGGCGTGGGGTGTTTTATAGAATAAGCACCGGCATGGACCTTGTGGTGTGAATGGCCTGTTTCTGAGCTGTGCAGTCCACGGAATTCTGGAACCTTAGCCTACATTCGGCCCGTCATGCCTGTGCTAGCTTTTTGAAAGAACTGCCCAATTTAGTCCTACATCCCAGCGATTTCCTCATCACCCTGCAAATTATTCCTCTTCAATGACATGTCCAATTGCCTTTTGAAAGTGCATATGGAATGTGGTTTCACCGTTCTTTTGGGTATTGCACTCAATCCCATAACAAACCTCGGTGAAAAAATGTTTCTTCATTTCCCATCGAGATATGTTGCCAATTATTTTTTTATCTCACAGTGGAGCGGTAGGGAGAGAGAGAGAGAGAGAGAGAGAGTAGAGGGCGTGAGAAAGACAGAGTAGAAGGAGACAGACAGGGTCCAGACAGAGAGAGTAGGAGAAAGAGGAGAGTAACTTGAGGAAGAGAGATAGAGCGAGAGTGGAAGGAGAAAGAGAGAGGACAGAGAGAGCACGAGAGACAGAGATAGAGAGAGAGGAGAGTAGGGTGAGAAAGAGAGAAACAGAGAGAATAGAAGAAGACAGACAGGGTAGAGGGGTAGAGAGGAAGAGAGGATGAGACAGAGACAAGAGGAAGATAAGGAGAACAAAAAAAGAGAAATAGAGTCAAAGGGGAAGACAGTGAATGACCACGGAGAGAGTGAGAGAGGACGACAGAGGGACAGAGAGAGGGAGAGAAACAGACAGAAAGAGAAACAGGGTAGAGACGGACGGAGAGAGGGAGAGACAGGGACAGAGCGAGTGATTGAGACTGGTCAGAGAGAGAGAGAGTCGAGTGTGTGTGTGTGTGTGAGAGAGAGAGAGAGAGAGAACAAGGATCACAGCATCACAGGGCGTTGGAATCACTGAGAATGGGGGAAGGCAGTGATCTCTGGAGAAGGCCCAGGCTTCATCAAAGTCTCTGTTGGTAGATCTCACCCGGTGTGCGACTGACACCCACACACAGAGAATGGGAGAGAGAAGAGGGAGCTTAACTCTCCATCTCACGCGTGCGGTACCTGCCTTGGGAGTGTTTAACGGGACACTCTGGAGGCGCTTTCACTCCCTATCTAATCCGTGCTGTACCTGTCCTGCGAGTTTTTGATGGGACAGTGTCTTGGGGCCTTGACTCTGTATCTAACCGGTGCTGCACCTCCACTGGGAGTAGTTGATGGGACACTCTGGAAGGGTTTTCACTCCGTATCTAATCCGTGCTGTACCTGTGCTGGGCGTGTTTAATGGGACAGTGTAGAGAGGGAATTTCTCTGTATCTAAACTGTGCTGTGCCTGCCATGGGAGTGTTTGATGGGTCAGTGTAGAGGGGATTATACTCTGTATCTAACTCGAGCTGTACCTGCCCTGGGAGTGTTTGATGGGACAGTGTGGTGGGGGATTTACTCTGTATCTAACCTGTGCTGTGCCTGCCAGGGGAGTGTTTGATGGGAGAATGTAGAGCGGGCTGCACTCTGTATCTAACCCGTGCTCTTTCTAACTTGTGAACAGTTCAGACTGAAGTGGTTGATATTCCTCATGCCTCTCATTCCGAAGCATGAAACACTGTGACAGTGTTTTATTTTGCTCCGCCCTGTTATTATAAAACTCTCTCTGTTCACCTCAGAAGTTTCTGCCTCTCGCATGGATCCGTGTTCCACCGGCAGATGCCCCACGGGTCAGCGCTGAGTGTGGTTATTGTACCATGGGGTGTATCACTGCCAGTCCACATCATGTGCTCATAATGTGGACTGGCAGTGATACACCCAACGACTCCATCCCTCTCCCTGGCGAACGTCTGGTGCAGAAACAGACCATTCACAACCCTCGACTTACGATTTGACCCAGAGCTGAAATTCCGACCACATATTCTATCCATCACCAAGTCCGCCTACTTCCATCTCTGTATCTCGACCGTCTCGCTCACGTCTCTTCTCACCTATTGCTGAAACCCTTGTCCGTGCCTTTGTTACCTCGAGACTGGACTATTCCAATGCTCTTCTGGCCAAACTCCCATCTTCCACCCTTCAGTAACATCAGCTCATCCAAAATTCAGCTGCCCGTATCCAAATTCGCACAAAGTCCTGTTCAATCATCACCCCCTGTGTTCGCATTGGCTCCCGGTCCGGCAACGCCTCGATTTTAAAATTCTCATCGTTGTGTTCAAATCCTTCCACGGCCACCGATCCCCCTATCTCTGTAATCTCCCCCAAGACTACAACCCCATCCTCCCCCACTGAGGTTTCTGCACTCCTCCCATTCTGGCCTCTCGCGCATTCCCGAATTCCTGCACCGCACCATTGGTGGCTGTTACTTCAGCTGCCTGGTCCATAAGCTCTCGAATTTCCTGCCTCTGATTCACTCTCCTCCTTTGTGACGCTACTTAAAAAGCAGCTTCTCACGATATCCCTCAATCCACAACTGCCAACCTTCTCCCCATATCACTAAACCCCACCTACTCGCATTCTCCCCATTACCTTAATCCCCAACTGCGAACCTTCTCTCCCAATCGCTGAACCCGACCTACCCACCGTCTCAACATATCCCTCAATCCCTACCTACACAGCTTCCCACCTTCCAACCATATCCCTCAATCCCCAACTAGCAACCTTCTCCCTACATTTCCTAATTCCAACCTACCCACTTTCTGCCCATATTCCTTAATCTCACCGATCCATCTTCTCCCCATATTGCTCACTCTCACCTACCAACCTTCTCCCCTGATCCCTCATTCCCACCAACACACCTTCTCAAGAGTTCAGAACATACTCCTTTCATTAAGGTGTGTTTGGAGACTGAGAATCACTCCCAGGAGTATTCCAGTTTCTGAAGGGGTTTAAAGAGCTAATTTGTTCATGATACTCAAACTTTCATTCAAACTTTGAATCAACTCCCACACTCACCTGGTTGACTTAAATGCGCTCTGAAATATGGCCTCGGTATCAGACAGGCGCACCCAGCCCAGACGGGCCTGCAAAGTACTTCTCACTAACGTCTGTGAACTGGTGCCAAAGTTGGGAGATCTGCCCCACAGACTCGTCAAGCAGTAACCTGACATAATCATTATGAGCCGAGGCTCAGTCGGTAGCATCTCTCCTCAGAGTCAGAAGGTCGTGCGCTCGGACCCCACACACACCAGAGACTTGTGCATCTTAATCCAGGCCGACAATTTCCTGTGCCAGTACTGTGGGAGCGCTGCACGCTCAGAGGGTCAGTGCTGAGGGAATGATGCACTGTCAGTGGAGCAGTACTGAAGAAGCGCCACAAGGTCGGTGGGTCAGTATTGAGGGAGTGTTGCACTTTCGGAAGGTCACTACTGAGAGAGCGCTGCAGTTTTGGAAGGTCAGTACTGAGGGAGGGCTGAACTCTTTGAAGTTTCGTCATTTGGATGAGATGTTAAACCGAGTGCGCTCATCTCAGTCTTAAATGGCCGACCCCTTATCTGGGGAATGGGGAATGCCTATTCCCCATTGGACTAGATTCGCCAGTCAGTGGAGTCACCATCTATCCTGTCAAGTCCCCTCAGAATACTATGTGTTTCTATGAGATGAGAAAGGAATAGGATATGTTGATGGGGTTAGATGAAGAAGGGTCGTGGGAGGCTCGTGTGGAACACAAACCCCGGCATGTATCTATTGTGCCGAATGGCCCGTTTCTCAGCTGTACAGTCTAAGTATTTCTGGAATCTTAGCATATATTGGGCCCGTCATTCCCGTGCTGGTTCTTTGAAAGAACTCCCCAATTTAGTCCTACACCCCAGATTTTGCCCCATAACCCTGCAAAATAGTCCGCTTCAATGATATGCACACTTTCCTTTTGAAAGTGCCTGTGGAATGTGGTTCCACCGCTCGTTCAGGAAATGCATTCCAAATCATAACAAACCTCAGTGAAAAAATGTGTTCAAATTTCCCCGAGATCTTTTGCCATTTATGTTATTATCACAGAGGAGAAATGGAGAGAGAGAATATTGGGCTGAAGAAAGAGAGAATGCAGAGAGAGACAGAACGAGTATAGTGAGAGAGAAAGCAGGAGAGAGAGAGAGAGATAGAGAAAATAAGGTGAGAAAGAGAGAGAGAGAGTAGAGAGGCAGAGGCAGAGGACAGGATGAGACAGGGTAAGGGAGAGAGAAGGTGATCACAAGAAGAGAAACTGAGACAGAGGGGAAGACAGAGAACGATAAGGGGGATAAGGAGAGAGACCGACACTGGGCCAGAGAGATAAAAAAAAGTCAGAGAGAGTGAAAAAAAACAGGAGAGACAAACAGAGAGAGTGAAAATTAGCTCAGTTGGTTAGATATTAACACCAAAAAGGGCGCAGGTTTTATCCATGTCAGGGCCACGAACGTTTTTATATTGAGGCGCAGTATCTTCTCTTTATTTTAGACTGTGAGCGAATTATAAATGCAAAGTTCGGAAGGAAATTCACTCAGAACAGAGCATCGGAGAAGCATTTTCATGTTGGTGCTGTCAGTCCTGGATCATTCCGTGCCTGTTTAAAATGAGTATGCTCTCAATCCAGGATCATCCTGTGTCTGTTTATAAGGGGTGTGCTGTCAGTCCCGGATCATTCTGCGTCTGTTTAAAAGGGATGTGCTGTCAGTCCAGGATCATCCTGTGCCAGTTTAAAAGGGGTGTGCTGTCAGTCCCGGATCATTCTGTGTATGTTTTAAAGGGGTGTGCTGTCAGTCCTGGATCATTCTGTGTCTGTTTATAAGGGGTGTGCTGTCAATCCAGGATCATTCTGCGTCTATTTATAAGGGGTGTGCTGTCAGTCCCGGATCATTCTGCGTCTGTTTTAAAGGGGTGTGCTGTCAGTCCTGGATCATTCTGTGTCTGTTTTAAAGGGGTGTTCTGTCTGTCCTGGATCATAGACTCAAGTTACTGTTCAGAGAATGAAATCGTAGACGGCTCGATCATACTGGAGATCACAACCCACTGAGGGGAACTGGGGCATGAAAAGCTTTCAATTAATGAAACAAATACTTCAAACAGGAAGAATTGAGCCCCCACAGAAATACGGAGGTCAGAGGAGCCTGTAGCTAAGGCAAAGCAGTCATAATCGGAGATTTGAATTTTCCCATTGTCTGCGTTAAAGTGCATCTCGGACAGTTTACTGAAACAATATCATAGAACGGGGAGCATATAACTATCACGAAAGAGAGAACAAGCTTGAAAAGAAAAGACTGAGGAGTGACCTGATAGAAGTCTTTAAGTGTAATGACAGGTTTGATAGGGCAGACGGAGAGAAGATGATTTCACCAGCGAGTGAGAGCAGACCTCGGGGTTATAAAACGAAGCTAGTCACTGATAAATCCAATATTAATTCAGGAGAAACTCCTTTACCCACGGAGTGGTGAAAGTGAGAAACTGGCTACCATAAGTGAGCTGAGGCGACGAGCAAAGATGCTGTTAAGATTAAGCTTGATAAACACACGAGGGAAAATGGAATAGAATGATATGTTGATTGGGTTCGATGAAGAAGGATGAAAGGAGGATCATCTGCAGCATAAGCAAAGGCATGGACTCTTTGGGACGAATGGCTTGTTTCTGTGCTGTACAGTGTATGTAGGGGGTAAGAGAAAGAGAGAGAGTAAAGGGAGAAAGAGAGAGTAGAGGGAGAGAGAGAGAACACGAGAGAGACAGGCAGAGACAGACAGAGAAAGAGATAGAGTTTGAGCAACCGAATATCGAGAAAGAGAGGAGGGATAAGTAAATAGAGACAGGAGAAGATGTTTTGGAAATGCCTGTGAGCTCTTGGCAGCTGAACAATAGCCACTTGTTGCTGCTTCAATGGATTTGCTCCAAGAAGAATTTCGACAAAAACAGCAATTTGTATCTTAACATCAATCGGACTGAGAGACTGGAACAGACATCGAAGGAATGGAGAATGAGCGAGAATGGGTGAAGCCATTGATCTCTGGGAAAGGCCCAGGCTCCATCCCGGTATCCGTTCGTTTATATCACCCGGTGTGGGATTGAGACCCACACACAGATCATGGGAGAGTGCAGTGGGACTTTTACTCTGTATCAAACCTGTGTTGTAACTGCCACGGGAGTGTTTGATGGTACAGTTTAAAGGGAGCTTTACTCTGTATCTAACCGTTGTTGGACCTGCCCTGGGACGGTTTGATGGAAAAGTGCAGAGGGAGATTGAATCTGTTACTAACCCCAACTTCACCTGCCCTTGGGGTGCTTGATGTGACATTGTAGATGGAGCTTTACTCTATATCTGACCCATTTTATACCTGTCCTGGGAACACTTTAAACTAAGGTGGTTGGCATTTCCCATGCCTCATTTTCCAAAGCATTAATTCCGTGACAGTGTCTCTGTTGGTGAGCCCTGTTATTACAAAAATCCTTCTCATCTCACCGGAAGGTTCTGTCTCTCACTGGTGTTCGGTTACTCGAGCAGTTCCTTCACAGGTCAGTGCTGAGTGTGGCAATTGGATCATGGTGTTTGGAGGGGGGCATCATTCCCAGGGCCCACTATTGTGCAGACACAGAGAAAGTAGATCGTAGTCCAGACACTGAGAATGCAGATCAGAACAGATATTGAAAGAGGGGATCATAGCCCAGACACTGAGAGAGGCGATCACTGACCAGACAGTGAGAGAGGACATCACAGTCCAGACAGTGAGAGGGGATCACAGTCCAGACACTGAGAGAGGCGATCAGAGTCCAGACACTGAGAGAGGCGATCACAGTCCAGAAACTAAGAGAGGCGATCAGAGTCCAGACACTGAGAGAGGTGATCACAGTCCAAATACTGCGAGGGTATTACAGTCCAGACACTGAGAGAGATCAAAGTCCCGACACTGAGAGTGTGGATCACAGTCCAGCCATGAGAGAGGAGATCACAGTACAGACACAGAGAATATCAGGAGCAATTTTTTTTTTAAAATGCACTCAAGGGTTATAATCTCTGGATTATTACCTTAGCCAGGTGCAAATAGTCGGAGGGATAAGCAGATTTGGGAGGAGAACACATCGATGAAGGAGTGGTTCCATTTCGTGGGAGAATGGCACCTGCACTAAGACAGGATGGAACCTTGAATATATTCAATGACTCAGCATCCACAGTCCTCTGGGTCGAGAATTCCAATGATTCACATCCCTCTGAGTGAATAAATTCTTCCTCATCTCAGTCTTACATGGCCGACCCCTAATCTGAAGTCTATTTCCCCTTGTTCTCGACTCGACAGCTAAGGGAAACAATCTCTACGGATCTATCCTGTCAAGTCCCCTCAGAATCTTATGTTCTATTTTCGATTTTTCAATGAGATGGCAGAGGAACAGATGGACATATTGATGGGGTTAGATGGAGATGGATAGGCCTGGGGTCGTTGAGAGCTTCAGCACCGGCATGGACCTATTGGGCTGTATGGCCTGTTTCTGAGCTGTGCAGTCCACGTAATTCTGGAATCTTAGCCTACATTCGGCCCGTCATGCCTGTGCTAGCTTTTTGAAAGATGTGCCCAATTTAGTCCTACAACCCAGCGATTTCCCCATCACCCTGAAAATTATTCCTCTTCAATAACATGTTCAATTGCCTTTTGAAAGAGCCTATGGAATGTGGTTCCACCGCTCTTTTAGGTATTGCATTCCATATCATATCAAATCACGCTGAAAAAAATGTTTCTTCATTGCCCATCGAGATATATTGCCAATTAATTTTATCTCACAGAGGCGCGGGAGAGAGAGAGAGAGAGAGAGAGAGAGTAGATTGCATGAGAAAGACAGAGTAGAAGGAGACAGAGAGGGTACAGACAGAGAGAGTGGGAGATACAGGAGAGTAAGGTGTGTAAGAGAGATCGAGAGAGAGAGAGTAGAAGGAGACAGAGAGAGTACAGACAGAGAGTGTACGAGAGACAGAGATAGAGAGAGGAGAGTGGGGTGAGAAAGAGAGAAAAGGAGAGAATAGAAGAAGACAGAGAGGGTAGAGGGATAGAGGGGAAGAGAGGATGAGACAGAGACAAGAGAAAGATCAGGAGAACACAAGAAGATAAAAGAGACAATGGGGAAGGCAGAGAACGACCACAGGAGAGTGAGAGAGACCGACAGAGGGACAGAGAGAGGGTGAGAAACAGACAGAGAGTGAAACAGGGGAGAGACGGACGGAGAGTGTGAGAGACAGGGACAGAGCGAGTGACAGAGACTGGTCGGGGAGAGAGAGAGTAGAGAGAGAGAGATCGAGAGAGAGAGAGAAACAATCAGGATCACAGCATCACAGGGCGTTGGAATCACCGAAAATGGGGGAAGACAATGATCTGTGGGGAAGGCCCAGGCTTCATCCCAGTCTCTGTTGGTAGATCTCACCCAGTGTGCGGCTCACACCCACACACAGAGAATGGGGGAGTGTAGAGGGAGCTTTCCTCTGTATCCAAACTCTGTTATTCATGACCTGAGAGTGTTTGAAGGGATAGTGTAGATGGAGCGTAACTCTCTGTCTAACTTGTGCTCTACCTGTCCTGGGAGTATTTGACGGGACACTCTGGAGGGGTTTTCACTCCTTATCTAATCCGTTCTGTACCTGTCTTGTGAGTTTTTGATGGGACAGTGTCGAGGAGGAGTTAATCTGTATCGAACCGGTGCTGCACCGATCCTGGAAGTAGTTGACGGGACACTCTGGAGGGGTTTTCACTCTGTATCTAACCCGTGCTGTACCTGCCCTGGGAGTGTTTGATGGGACAGTGTAGAGGGAGTTTTACTCTGTATCTAACTCGTGCTGGACCTGCCCTGGGAGTGTTTGATGGGACATTGTAGTGGGGGTTTTACTCTGTATCTGACCTGTGCTGTACCTGCCAGGGGAGTGTTTGATGGGACAGTGTAGAGGGGCTGTACTCTGTATCTAACCCGTGCTGTTTCCAACGTTTGAACAGTTTAGACTGAGGTGGTTCATATTCCTCATGCCTCACATTCCTAAGCTTTAAACACCGTGACAGTGTTTTATTTTGCTCCGCCCTGTTATTGTAAAACTCTCTCTGATCACCTCAGAATGTTCTGCCTCCCGCATGGATCCGTGTTCCGCCGGCAGATGCCCCACAGGTCAGTGCTGTGTCTGGTTATTGTACCATGGGGTTTATCACTGCCAGTCCACGTCATGTCCTCCCGAAACAGGCCGAACCCACCGACTCCATCCCTCTCCCTGATGCTGAAACAGACCATTCACAATGCTTGACGTCCGATTTGACCCTGAGCTGAGATTCCGACCACATATTCTCTCCATCACCAAGTCCGCTGACTTCCATCTCTGTAATTCGCCCGTCTCCGCTCCTGCCTCTTCTCATCTATTGCTGAAACCCTTATCCGTGCCTTCGTTACTTCGAGACTGGACTATTCCAATGCTCTTCTGCCAACCTCCATCATCCACCCTTCATTAACTTCAGCTCATCCAAAACTCAGCTGCCCGTATCCTAATTCGCACAAAGTTTGGTTCAATCATCACCCCCTGTGTTCGCATTGGCTTACCGTCCGGCAACGCCTCGATTTGAAAATTCTCATCGTTGTGTTCAAAACCTTCCACGGCCATCGCTCCCCCCTATCTCTGTAACCTCCAACAAGACTAAAACCCCATCGTCCCCCAATGAGGTCTCTGCGCTCCTCCCATTCTGGTCCACCGCGCATCCCCGATTTCCTGCACTGCACCATTGGCAGCCGTGTCTTCAGCTGCCTGGTCCCTAAGCTCTGGAATTTCATGCCTCTGATTCACTCTCCTCCTTTATGACGCTGCTTAAAATTCACCTTCTCACGATATCCCTCAATCCACAACTGCCCACCTTCTCCTCATATCACTAAACACCACCTACCTGCCTTCTCCTCATATCCCTTAATCGCCAACTGCAAACCTTCTCTCCCAATCGCTAAACCCGACATACCGACCGTCTCTAAATAACCCTCAATCCCACCTTCCAACCATATCCCTCAATCCCCAACTAGCAAACTTATCCCCATATCACTAATTCCAACCGACCCACTTTCTACCCATTTTCCTTAATCTCACCGATCCATCGTCTGCCCATATTCCTCCCTCTCACCTACCAACCTTCTCCCCTTATCCCTCAGTCCCACCTACCCACCTTCTCAAGAGTTCAGAACGTACTCCCCTAATTAAGGTGAGTTTGGAGACTCAGAATCACTCCCAGGAGTATTCCAGTTTCTGAAGGGGTAAAAAGAGCTATTTTGTTCCTGATACTCAAACTTTCCCTCAAACTCTGAATCAGCTCCCACACTAACCTGGTTGACGTAACTGCCCTCTGAAATATGGCCTCGGTATCAGACAGGTGCACCGAGCCCAGACGGGCCTGCAAAGTCCTTCTCACTCACGACTGGGAACTGGTGCCAAAGTTGGGAGATCTGTCCAACAGACTCGTCAAGCAATAACCTGAAATAGTTATTATGAGCCGAGGTTCAGTAGGCAGCATCTGGCCTCATAGTAAGAAGGCCCTGCGCTCGGGCCCCACACACACCAGAGACTTAAGCGTCTTAATCCAGGTCGACAATTTCCTATGCCAGTACTGTGGGAGCGCCGCACGCTCAGAGGGTCAGTACTGAGGGAATGCTGCACTGTCAGAGGAGCAATACTGAGGAAGCGCCGCACGGTCGGAGAATCAGTAATTAGGGAGTGTTGCACTTTCGGAGGGTCAGTAAAGTGGGAGTGCTGCACTGTCGGAGGGTCAGTACTGAGGGAGTGCTGCACTGTCGGAAGGTCAGTAATGAGGGAGTGTTGCACTGTCGGAAGGTCAGTCCTGAGAGAGCGCTGCAGTGTTGGAAGGTCAGTACTGAGGGAGGGCTGTACTCTTTGAAGTGTCGTCATTTGGATGAGATGTTAAACCGAGTGCGCTCGTCTCAGTCTTAAATGGCGGACCCCTTATCTGGGGAATGGGGAATGAATATTCCCCAATGTTCTAGATTCGCCAGTCAGTGGTGTCAACATCTATCCTGTCAAGTCCCCTCAGAATACTATATGTTTCTATGAGATGAGAAAGGAATAGGATATGTTGATGGGGTGAGATGAAGAAGGGTGGTGGGAGGCTCGAGTGGAACATAAACCCCGGCATGTATCTATTGTGCCGAATGGCCTGTTTCTCAGCTGTACAGTCTAAGTTTTTCTGGAAACTTAGCATATATTGGGCCCGTCATGCCTGTGCTCGTTCTTTGAAAGAACTCCCCAATTTAGTCCGAAACACCAGATTTTGCCCCATAACCCTGCAAACTAGTCCTCTTCAATGATATGCCCACTTGCCTTCAAAAAGAGCCTGTGGAATGTGGTTCCACCGCTCTTTCAGGAAATGCATTCCAAATCATAATAAACCTCAGTGAAAAAATGTTTTCAAATTTACCCGAGATCTTTGGCCAATTATTTTGTTATCACAGAGAGGAGAGCTGAAGAAAGAATATAGAGCTGAAGAAAGAGGGAGAGTGTATAGAGAGACAGAACGAGTATAGTCAGAGAGAGAGCAGGAGAGAGAGAGAAACATCCGGAGAATCAGGTGAGAAAGAGAGAGAGAGTGAGAGGGGATGAGACGGGGTAAGAGAGAGAGAAGGTGAGCACAAGAAGAGAAACAGAGACAGAGGGGAAGACAGAGAAAGATAAGGGGTATAAGGAGAGAGACCGACACAGGGCCAGAGAGAGAAAAAATAAATCAGAGAGAGAAAAAAAAAACTGGGAAGACAAACAGAGAGAGTGACGATGAGCTCAGGTGGTGAGAGCGTGATATTAATGCCACAATGGGCTCAGGTTTGATCCCTGTAAGGACCATGAACGTTCTTTTTATTAAGAGCGCAGTTTCCTCTCTTAATTTTAGACTGCGAGCGAATTATAAATGCAAAGTTTGGAAGGAAATTCACTCAGTACAGAGCATCGGAGAAGCATTTTCATGTTGGTGCTGTCAGTCCCGTATCATTCTGTGTCTGTTTAAAAGGGGTGAGCTGTCAGTCCAGGATCATCCTGTGTCTGTTTTAAAGGGGTGTGCTGTCAGTCGCCGATCATTCTGCGTCTGTTTTAAAGGGATGTGCTGTCAGTCCCGCATCATTATGTGACTGTTTATGAGGGGTGTGCTGTCAGTCCAGGATCATACTGTGTCTGTTTTAAAGGGGTGTGCTGTCTGTCCTGGATCACAGACTCAAGTTACTGTTCAGAGCCTGAAACCGTCGACGGCTCGATCACACTGGAGATCACAACCCCCTGAGCGGAACTGGGGCGTGAAAAGCTTTCAATTAATGAAACAAATACTTCAAACAGGAAGAATTGAGCCCCCATAGAAATACGGAGATCAGAGGAGCCTGTCGCTAAGGCAAAGCAGTTATGAACGGAGATTTCAATTTTCCCATTGTCTGCGTTATCGTGCATTTCGGACAGTTTACTGAAACAATATCACAGAACGGGGAGGATATAACTATCACGAAACGGAGAACAAGCTTGAAAATAAAAGACTGAGGAGTGACCTGATAGAAATCTTTAAGTTTAATGACAGGTTCGATAGGGTCGACGGAGAGAAAATGATGTCATCCGCGAGTGAGAGCAGACGAAGGGGTTACAAATTGAAGCTGGTCACTGATAAATCCAATATTAATTCAGGAGAAACTCCTTTACCCAGGGAGTGGTGAGAGTGAGCAACTCGCTACCATAAGTGAGTTGAGGCGACGAGCAAAGATGCTGCTAAGATTAAGCGAGATAAACACACGAGGGAAAATGGAATAGAAGGATATGTTGATTGGGTTCGATGAAGAAGGATGAAAGGAGGATCATCAGCAGCATAAGCAACGGCATGGACTCGTTGGGACGAATGGCTTGTTTCAGTGCTGTACAGTGTATGCAGGGGGTAAGAGAAAGAGAGAGAGCAAAGGGAGAAAGAGAGAGTAGAGGGAGAGAGAGAGAACACGAGAGAGACAGGCAGAGACAGACAGAGAAAGAGATGGAGTTTGAGGAACAGTATATGGAGAAAGAGAGGAGGGATAAGTAAATAGAGACAGAAGAAGATGTTTTGGAAATGCCTGTGAGCTGTTGGCAGCTGAAGAATATCCACTTGTTGCTGCTTCAATGGATTTGTTCCAGGAAGAATTTCGACAAAACAGCAATTTGTATCTTAACATCAATCGGACTGAGAGAGTGGAGCAGACAGAGAAGGAAGGGAGAATGACGGAGAATGGGGGAACGCATTGATCTCTGGGAAAGTCCCAGGCTCCATCCCGGTCTCCGTTCGAATATATCACCCGGTGTGGGATTGAGACCCACACAAAGAGCATGGGAGAGTGCAGAGGGACTTTTACTCTGTATCTAACCTGTGTTGTAACTGCCCCTGGAGTGTTTGATGGGACAGTGTAAAGGGAGCTTTACGCTGTATCGAACCGTTGTTGGACCTGCCCTGGGACGGTTTGATGGAAGAGTGCAGAGGGAGCTTTAATCTTTTACTAACCGCAACTTCACCTCCCCAAGGAGTGATTGATGTGACATTGTAGATGGTGCTTTACTCTATATCTGACCCATTTTATACCTATCCTGGGAACATTTTAAAATAAGTTGGTTGGTATTTCCCATGCCTCATATTAGAAAGCATTAATTCCGTGACAGTGTCTCTGTTGGTGAGCCCTGTTGTTACAAAAATCTTTCTGTTCACACCGGAAGGTTCTGTCTCTCACTGGTATTCTGTTACTCGAGCAGTTCCTTCACAGGTCAGTGCTGTGTGGCAATTGTATTATGGTGGTGGAGGGGGGCATCATTCCCAGGGCCCACCATCGTGCAGACACAGACAGAGTAGATCGTTGTCCATTCAATCAGAGATCAAAACACAGTCCAGACACTGAGAGAGGAGATCAGTCCAGACATTGAGAGAGGAGATAACAGTCCAGACATTGAGAGTGGTGATCACAGTCCAGACACTGAGAGAGGAGATCACAGTCCAGACACTGAGAGTGGTGATCACAGTCCAGACACTGAGAGAGGAGATCACAGTCCAGACATTGAGAGTGGAGATCACAGTCCAGACACTGAGAGAGGAGATCACAGCCCAGACACTGAGAGTGGTGATTACAGTCCAGACACTGAGAGAGGAGATCACAGTCCAGACACTGAGAGAGGAGATCACAGCCCAGACACTGAGAGTGGTGATCACAGTCCAGACACTGAGAGAGGAGATCAGTCCAGATATTGAGAGAGGAGATCACAGTCCAGACACTGAGAGAGGAGATCACAGTCCAGATATTGAGAGTGGTGATCACAGTCCAGACACTGAGAGAGGAGATCACAGTCCAGACACTGAGAGTGGTGATTACAGTCTAGACACTGAGAGAGGAGATCACAGCCCGGACACTGAGAAAGCAGATCAGACCAGACATTGAGAGAGGAGACCACAGTCCAGACATTGAGAGAGTCGATCACTGACCAGACAGTGAGAGAGGAGATCACAGTCCAGACAGTGAGAGGGCATCACAGTCCAGACACTGAGAGAGGCGATCACAGTCCAGTCACAGAGAGGCGATCACAGTCCAAATACTGCGAGGGTATTATAGTCCAGACACTGAGAGAGATCAAAGTCCAGACACTGAGAGAGTGGATCACAGTCCAGCCATGAGAGAGGAGATCACAATTCAGACACTGAGAATATCAGGAGCAATTTTTTTTAAAAAATGCACTCAAGGGTTATAATCTCTGGATTATTACCTGAGCCACGTGCAAAGAGTCGGAGGGATAAGCAGATTTGGGAGGAGAACACATGGATGAAGGAGTGGTTCCATTTCGTGGGACACATTCACCTGGACGAGGACAGGATGCAATTGTTCCGTTGGGAGCGGCACCACCTGACCCGGGCGGGGGCCAGGATCCCAGCGCTAAGGATAAATCGGGCTTTAAACGAGTAAATGGGGCGAAGGGCTCAGATGGAAAGTAATATAAATAACAATTCTAGAACAAAAGGGAAGAGACTATCGTCAGAAATTATGCTTTAGGCACTGCAGGTAAAGGAAAAATTGAAAGATGTAAAGTAATTAAATCGGGAGTGAGAAACAAGGAAATTGTGAGAAATACAACAATACAATATGGGTAGGGTGTGTGGCCCAAATAAGCGTTCATTATAGAAACGCATGGAGTATAAGCAACAAATTGAATGAAATGCGGGCACAAATTCAACATGCAGGGTACGAAATGGTAGCCATTACTGAGGCATGGCTGCACAACAGTCAGGAATGGGAACTGAATATACCAGATTGTAATATCTATAGGAAGGATAGGAGAA
Source organism: Heptranchias perlo (assembly GCF_035084215.1). Taxonomy (NCBI): domain Eukaryota; kingdom Metazoa; phylum Chordata; class Chondrichthyes; order Hexanchiformes; family Hexanchidae; genus Heptranchias; species Heptranchias perlo. The sequence goes on along the minus strand of NW_027139453.1, from coordinate 11,418,343 downwards.
CTGGTAGAGGGGGAGGGGTATCCTGAGTGATTAAGTATGAATTTACTTCATTGTTAAGAGAGGATGTAACGAGAGGTAAGCAGGCAGTGGAAACTTTATTGGATGAATTAGGAAATAGAAAAGGAATTGAGACCAAAGTGGGAGTTGTGTATGCACCCTCCTGTTGCAGCTGTGAAGCGGCAGGATGTGCAAATGCGGAGATTAGACAAGCAGTGTGTTTGTAAAGGGGATAGAATTTACTTTCATGCAGATAGGGATAAACAGACGAGCTCATGTCAGAAAGGTAACGAATTTCTGGACTAAGTTCAGGAAAGATTTCTGCAACAATATATCCGAGGACCAACAAGGGGGCGGGCCATACTGGAATTATCAATGAGTAATGGGGCAGATTAGTTAATAGCCTAAAGTTGCATGAACGTTTATCTAAATTGGAAAACTGCACATGTCACTCCACTATTTAAGAAAGGTGACAGAAGAAAACCAGGGAATTATGGACCAGTTCGCCAAACATCGGTTTCGAGAAATTACTCGAGTCTCTAATTAAGGATAGTGACTGAACACCTTGAACATTTTCAGCTGATCGAAAGAGCCAGCATGGATTTTGTTTTGAAGAGGTCACAACAGTCGTGGACAGGGGAATGCCGATGGAGTTTGTTTCAATGGACTTCCAAAAGACATTCGATAAAGTCCCTCAGAAGAGACTGTTCGCTAAAGTTGAAGCTGGTGGAATTGAGGGGAATTGGTTGACATGGATTGGAAATTGGCAGAGCGGCAGGAGACATTGGGACAGAAATCGCAACGAGCGGCGAGGCAACGCTCACTGCAGCTGCTGCGAATTAAATTAACAAAACTACTGACTGTCGGCTCTGTGGCGATCAATTGCTAGAATTCGAACTGCACAAAAATTGTGCACGATCAACCCAGCCTCTGAGCAGCGTGATTTGCTGCGCAGCTGGAAAGGTGTGTGAGGAGAAGTCACGATCACAAAAATCGGTAAGGACGAGTAGTCCCGCCCACAGAATCAGGCTGCATTGCTGAAACAATCAAGCAGACTTCATTCTTTTAAAGTTAGCATTCTGTGTGGCATCGTAAATTTAAATAAAATCAAAAACCAAAGAAATAATCGAATTAAATTAAAGAGACAGAAGGGAAAAGTTTAAAACATTATTTTGGAGTTTTAATTGTTCTTCAATCACCAAAAACTAATAAAATAAAGAGTAACATGAGAGTCCACGTTTTTAAAAGTTAATCTTCACTTGTTTCGCAGTCATTAAAACTTACCGAGCTGTTAAAACTCAGTTTGGACATTGTATTTACCAGAATGATACCTGGAATTCAAGGGTTAGACAATGAAGTGAGATTACACAAACTAGGGTTGCATTCTCTGGAATTTAGAAGATTAAGGGGTGATTTGTTCGAAATTTTCAAGACATTAAGGGGAACTGATAGGGTCGATAGAGAGAAACTGTGTCCGCTGGTTGGGGAGTCCAGCACTAGTGGTCTCAGCCTGAAAATTAGAGCCAGAACTTTCAGGAGTGAAGTTATGAAACACTTCTACACGCAAAGGGTGGGAGATGTTTGGAACTCTCTTCTGCAAACGGAAGTTGATGTTCGCTCAATTGTTAATTTTAAATCTGAGGTTGTTAGATTTTTGTTAACTCTCTTAATATTGGGTTTCAGGCGGGTGAATGAAGTTCAGTCAGACATCCGCCATGATGCCATTGAATGGCGTAACAGGCTCGAGGGATCAAATGACCGACTCCTGTTCCGACGTTCCTGGTCAATGTCATCAACCACCCCAATCTTCAACACTCGGCGCTGCTGACCAGCAGTGACAGAGCAAAGAAATACAGAGAAAGCGGCAAGAGAAAGAGAGATATAAGCAAAACGGTTGATAAATGGGGAGAGGGAGGGAGAGAGAAAAATGAAGATATCGACAGATAGTTCGGGAGAGTGAACGAGAGATACAGACAGGTTACACAGAGAGATAGAAACAGAGAGGAGAGAGCAAGAGATAGATAGAAATAGGAGAGCCCGAAAGAGAGACAGACAGAGAGGTAGCGACGAGGATAGAGGGAGAGACGAGGACAGAGGGAGAGATAGCTGAGGGAAAGAGAGAGAGAGACGCAGAGGGAGACGGAGAGAGAGAGAGAGAGACGAATGGCGGGGAGAGAGCGATGGAGAGGGAGACAGAGGGATAGTGATAGAAAGGCAGAGAATCAGCAGAGAGAGAGAGAGACATAGAGAGAGAGACAGAATTATAGAGACAGAGAGATGGTGGGGGAGAAAGAATGAAAGATACAAACAGAGGGAGAAACAGACTGAGAGAGTGGGCGGAGGGAGGAACAAAGAGAGGGAGAGACGGAGATGGATCAGTGAGTTTAGATGGAGGGTGACAGAGAGAGAGAGGGAGTAGCGACAGAGAGAGGACGGTGCCTGTCGAGAGACGGGGAAAGAAAGAGAGAGAGAAAGAAAGTGAAGGGTGAGTGACTGGGAAAGAGAGAACCCGAGGGAAAGAGTCAGAGGGATGGGGATGGGATAGAGGGTGTAGTGGCTGAGAGTGTAGTGGCACAGACTGTAGTGCACAGAGTGTAGTGGCACAGAGTGTAGTGGCACAGAGTGTCGTGGCAGAGACAAAGAGAACGAGTAAAAGGAAAGCTTGAAATTGAAGGTGAGATATATAGAAAGGGAGAGAGTTAGTGACTGAGAGAGGTGGAGACCAGAGGTGGAGAGGGAGAGAGATGGAGAGTAGAGGCAGAGAGTGAGGGGAGAGAGTGAAGAACGAAAGAGGATGACACAGTGCAGAGGCAGAGAGACACCGAGAAAGACAATGAGGAGGCGGCGGAGTGACAGAGAGACAGGCAGACAGACTGTGAGAATCTGAATAATACAGACAGAGAGATAGTGGGGGCGAGGGAGAAAGAAAGAGACAGATAGATGGAGAAACAGACAGAAAGAGAAAGAAAAAGAGGAGACAGAGAAACGGAAGAGAAATAGTGATAGATGGGGATGAGTCAGAGACTGAGAGAGTGAGAGAGAGAGACAGAGAGAGAGAGTGAGGGAGAGAGACAGAGAGAGAGAGAGAGGAATGGGGAGAGACATGGAGTGGGTGAGAGGGTGAGAGAGAGAGAGAGATGAATGGGGAGAGACATGGAGTGGGTGAGAGGGTGAGAGAGAGAGAGAGAGGAATGGGGAGAGACATGGAGTGGGTGAGAGGGTGAGAGAGAGAGAGAGAGGAATGGGGAGAGACATGGAGTGGGTGAGAGGGTGAGAGAGAGAGAGAGAGGAATGGGGAGAGACATGGAGTGGGTGAGAGGGTGAGAGAGAGAGAGAGAGGAATGGGGAGAGACATGGAGTGGGTGAGAGGGTGAGAGAGAGAGAGAGAGGAATGGGGAGAGACATGGAGTGGGTGAGAGGGTGAGAGAGAGAGAGAGGAATGGGGAGAGACATGGAGTGGGTGAGAGGGTGAGAGAGAGAGAGAGAGGAATGGGGAGAGACATGGAGTGGGTGAGAGGGTGAGAGAGAGAGAGAGAGGAATGGGGAGAGACATGGAGTGGGTGAGAGGGTGAGAGAGAGAGAGAGAGATGAATGGGGAGAGACATGGAGTGGGTGAGAGGGTGAGAGAGAGAGAGAGAGGAATGGGGAGAGACATGGAGTGGGTGAGAGGGTGAGAGAGAGAGAGAGATGAATGGGGAGAGACATGGAGTGGGTGAGAGGGTGAGAGAGAGAGAGAGATGAATGGGGAGAGACATGGAGTGGGTGAGAGGGTGAGAGAGAGAGAGAGATGAATGGGGAGAGACATGGAGTGGGTGAGAGGGTGAGAGCGAGAGAGAGAGGAATGGGGAGAGACATGGAGTGGGTGAGAGGGTGAGAGAGAGAGAGAGAGAGGAATGGGGAGAGACATGGAGTGGGTGAGAGGGTGAGAGAGAGAGAGAGAGGAATGGGGAGAGACATGGAGTGGGTGAGAGGGTGAGAGAGAGAGAGAGAGGAATGGGGAGAGACATGGAGTGGGTGAGAGGGTGAGAGAGAGAGAGAGAGGAATGGGGAGAGACATGGAGTGGGTGAGAGGGTGAGAGAGAGAGAGAGAGGAATGGGGAGAGACATGGAGTGGGTGAGAGGGTGAGAGAGAGGGAGAGAGGAATGGGGAGAGACATGGAGTGGGTGAGAGGGTGAGAGAGAGAGAGAGAGGAATGGGGAGAGACATGGAGTGGGTGAGAGGATGAGAGAGAGAGAGAGAGGAATGGGGAGAGACATGGAGTGGGTGAGAGGGTGAGAGAGAGAGAGAGAGATGAATGGGGAGAGACATGGAGTGGGTGAGAGGGTGAGAGAGAGAGAGAGAGGAATGGGGAGAGACATGGAGTGGGTGAGAGGGTGAGAGAGAGAGAGAGAGGAATGGGGAGAGACATGGAGTGGGTGAGAGGGTGAGAGAGAGAGAGAGATGAATGGGGAGAGACATGGAGTGGGTGAGAGGGTGAGAGAGAGAGAGAGATGAATGGGGAGAGACATGGAGTGGGTGAGAGGGTGAGAGAGAGAGAGAGATGAATGGGGAGAGACATGGAGTGGGTGAGAGGGTGAGAGAGAGAGAGAGATGAATGGGGAGAGACATGGAGTGGGTGAGAGGGTGAGAGAGAGAGAGAGATGAATGGGGAGAGACATGGAGTGGGTGAGAGGGTGAGAGAGAGAGAGAGATGAATGGGGAGAGACATGGAGTGGGTGAGAGAGTGAGAGAGAGAGAGAGGAATGGGGAGAGACATGGAGTGGGTGAGAGGGTGAGAGAGAGAGAGAGATGAATGGGGAGAGACATGGAGTGGGTGAGAGGGTGAGAGCGAGTACGGAGCGAGGAGAGTGCGACATACAGAGTGAGAGAGGCCGAGAGAGAGAAAGGGAGAGAGGAAGGAGTTAGAAAGCGAGCTGAGGGAGAGTACGAGCAGAGAGCGAGGAGGGTGTGACGCAGAGAGAGAGAGAGAGTTGTCCAGGAGAGGGACAGGGAAAGAGAGAGAAACTCCCACCTACCGATCTTGTCCCCATTTCACTCAACACAACCACCCAAACCTTCTCACAATATTCCTCAACAAAACTTATCACCTTCTCACCATATCCATCAACCCCACCTACCGAATTTCTGCCCACATCCCTCAACCCCACCTACACACATTCAGACAATATCCATCAATACCCTCCAACCCACATTCTCCACATTTCCCTCAAACTCCACCTAATCACCTTCTCCACAAATACCTGACACACGGCGACCCAACTTCTCTCCATATCCCGCATTCCTTCCTACCATCCTTCTCCCAAGATCACTGTAACCCACCTAACCTGTTTCTTACAATTTCTGTCAATCATAACCGACCCCCTTTATTCATATTTCCCACAATCACACTTAACCATCTCCTCACCATATCCGTCCACCACACCGACCACTTTCTCCCCATATTTCTCAATCCCCACCGACACACATTCTCCACATATCGCTCAACCACACCTAACCACCGTCATACAAAATCCCACAATTCCCAACGACCAATCTTCCCCCCATATCCCTCATTGCCCACCGACCTATCTTACTCCCATATCCCTCAATCCCAACCTACCCACATTCTCTCCTTATTCCTCAATCCCACCTGCACAACTTCTCACCCTATCCCTCAAACCCCAGTTACCCAAAATATCACCATATCCCTCAGTACAAACTAACCAACTCCCAATAACACTCAAATCACAGCTGCACAACTCTCTCCGTAACACTCAACCCCAACTGCCCACATTCTCACAACATCACTCAATCCCCACCAACACACCATGCCAACATATCCCTCAATCCCATCTACCCAACTTCTGACCATGTCAGTCAATCCCAACTAACCACATTCCGAGATCCCTCAATCAACATCCATGCACTTTAAACCCATATCCCTCAATCCCACCAAACCAACTTCTCAGCATAGTCCTCAATCCCCACGTAACCACCTTCCTTCCTTATACCACAAACGCACCATCTCAGCAGATCATTCAAACACACCCAACCACCTTCTAACAATATCCATTAATTACCACTTAACCACCCTCTCACCATATCCGTCAACCGCACCTACAAACATTCTACCCATATCCCTCAATCCCGACTTACTCAGCAACTCCCCATATCACTGTATCCCACCGACCCGCATTCACAAAAATCCCTCAATCCACAACTACCTCTCTTATCCCTGAACCCCCTATTGACGTATTTCCGCCATATCCTTCAATTCCCACTTCATCATGGGTGACTTTAATTCACATATATACTGGCCAAACCAAATTAGCAATATTACTTTGGAGCATTAAATTATGGAGTGTGTACGAGATGATATTTTAGACCAGTATGTTGAGGAGCTAATCTGGGAACAGGCTATCCAAGATTGGGTGTTGTGCATTGAGAAGCGGTTAATTAATAACCTTGTTGTGCTGGGTGCTTTCGGGAAGAGTGACCGCAACATGATAAAATTATTCATTCAGATACAAAGTGAAGTCGTGCAATCCGAAACTAGGGTACTAAATCTCAACAAAGGAAACTTAGAAGTTATGAGGAGTGAGTTGGCAATGATAGATTGGGAACCTTCATTGAAAGGCATGACGGTGGATCGGCAATGGCTGACATTTAAAAAACGAATGCATGAATTGCAACAGTTATACATTCCAATCTGGCACAAAAAAGACAAAAGGAAACGAGGTCCAAACACGGCAAACAAAAGAAATTATGGATAGGATGAGACCCAAAGAGGAGTCATATAAATTTGCCAGAAAATGCAGCAAGCCTGAGGATTGGGAGCTGTTTAGAATTGAGCAAAAACGAGCCAAGAGATTGATTAAGAGGGAAAAATAGAGTATGAGTGTGAACTTGCAAGGAACATAAAAGCGGGTTGTAAGAACTTCACAAGAGGGAATATGATATTGAGATAGAGGATCAGCCATGATCATATTGAATGGTGGAGCAGGCTCGAAGAGCCGAATGGCCGATTCCTGCTCCGATTATCTATGATGTCAGATCGACCGTCCATTACACACCCTGCCACATTTTCACTTCGATTCCATTGAAAATAATTGACAGAATATTATGGGCTGATTGCCTGCAATTTCCTAAAGTACTCTCCCGGGGAGTGACGCTCCACAGCAAGTTCCACTGCCCGGATTGTGAGTCCGCTGAAGGTCGAATTAACCCCCGGTGATTAATGGGGGTGAACAAAACCCTGCACGGCCTCGGTTTCGCGCTCTCCACAGTTTGTTTGATTAGTTTCCCTGTTCGGGTCTTACACATTTTGACCATTTTAAAATTTTTGTTCTTGAAATGGCTCTCATTTACTCCGCAGATATTTTTGTCATCTCTCAATTTCTTAATATCCTGAAGTAGATTCCAGGTCAGTCAACTCATGAAATTCCCACTAACTCCTGTTTGTCTCGTCCGTTCTGTCCTTTTCCCAGTTCCACTAAAACTGTTTCACTTTTTTTCAGTCCACACTAGAGTTATACCTGAACCGTCACCCTGTCCTTTGTGCATATACTGACCGATCCGCTGGGTATTTTCACCTCTTCCATTCATTGTTTCAGATTCACAATAAATGCAGTTTGAACCATTTCTTTGCAGTTTGGTCTGCTTCTCTTCTGTTACCTTCTATGATCCTAAGATCTGATATCCTGTTAGTTTTGTGATGTTTAAATAATCCAAACTCATCCTGTTCCCCTCCCACTTACCCGATGTTCTTGTCCACTGAAATGCCTCTCGTATGTTGACAACAAGCTGACTCCGTCCACCCCTTCTTCAACTTCCTGTTCCAGTCTGTCCCGGTAGAATTTCGTTGACTGACTGGATCAGTTGGTAAACGTCAGACTTTGTCAAGAACTCAGTGATCGCGATGTTCGGTCTGTGAACAACAATTGAGAAAACGAAACACATTATCGACCTTCCATCCAGGCGGCTACAATTCCTCTGACACCAAACGGCTGAAGCCTCCTGTGAGCCACGTTATCAAATAACTTCTGAAAACCCATATATGCCGCATGTGTTAAAATTCATTGACCGATATAGTCACGTCTCAACAAAAGCTGTGTCAAATTTGTCAAATACAAAGTCAAATGTCCACAGTTAATCCGTTCTAAACTTCCCCGAATCTGAAATGCTCACTAATTACGTGTCTGTTCAAAAGGGGTGTAATGTCAGTCCCTGATCATTCTGTGTCTGTTTGAAAGGCGTGTACTGTCAGTCCCGGATCATTCTGTGTCGTTTTTAAAGGGTTGAGCTATCAGCCCCAGATCATTCAGTGTCTGTTTAAAAGGGGTCTACTGTCAATCCCGGATCATTCTGTGTCTGTTTGAAAGGCTTGTACTGTCAGTCCCGGATCATTCTGTGTCGTTTTTCAAGGGTTGTGCTATCAGAACCGGAACATTCTGTGCCGGTTTGAAATGGGTGTGCTGTCAGTCCCGCATCAGAGAATCAAGTTGCTGTTCAGAGCTGAACCCAGAGACGGCTCGATCACACTCGAGATCACAAGGAACTGAAACGAACTGGGGCATGAAAAACTTTCACTTCATGAAAAAGTTCTTCAAACAGGAAGTATTGACCCGACACAGAAATACGGAGATCAGAGGAGCATGGAGCTCGGGCAAAGCAGTTATGATGGGAGATTTTAATTTTCACATAGACTGAGACACAAAGGCAATACATTTCTAGAATGCATCCAGGACAGTTTTCTGAAACAATATCATAGAACTGAGAGGTTACACATGCCAGGAAAGAGAGAAAAAGCTGGGGCTCTTTTCTCTGGAAAAGAGAAGACTGAGGAGTTACGTGATAGAGTTTTTTTAAGATTAATGATCTGTTTGATAGTTTAGACCTGGAGAAGATGTTTCCACTTGAAGGGGAGACCAGAACCACGGGTCATTATTATAAGATAGTCACCAATAAATCGAATTGAATCGAATAATGAATTCAGTAAAAAGTTCTTAACCCAGTGACTGGTGAGAATGTAAAACTCGCTCCCACGAAGTGCAGTTGAGAAGGATCGCAAAGATGCATTTAAGGGGAATCTGGATAAACAGATTAGAGAGAAAGAACATAAGAACATAAAAATTGGGAGCAGGAGTACGCCATCCAGCCCCTCGATCCTGCTCCACCATTCAATCAGATCATGCTTCATCTTCTACCTCAACTCCACTTTCCCGCCCGATCCCCAAATCCCTTGAATCCCATCGAGCCCAAAATTCTATCAATTCCAGCCTTGAATATACTCAACGACTCAGTATCCACAGTCCTCTGGGGAGAGTATTCCAATGATTCACATCGCTCTGAGTGAATAAATTCCTCCTCATCTCAGTCTTACATGGCCGACCCCTTATTTGAAGACAATTTCCCCTTGTCCTAGACTCGACAGCCAAAGGAAACAATCTCTCCGGATCTATCCTGTCAAGCCCCCTCAGAATCTTATGTTCTATTTTATGTTTCAATGAGATGACAGAGGAATAGATGGACATGTTGATGGGGTTAGATGGAGAAGGATCGGCCTGGGGTCGTTGAGAGCTTCAGCACCGGCATGGACCTATTGGGCTGTATGGCCTGTTTCTGAGCTGTGCAGTCCACGTAATTCTGGAATCTTAGCCTACATTCGGCCCGTCATGCCTGTGCTAGCTTCTTGAAAGAACTGCCCAATTTCGTCCTACAACCCAGCGATTCCCCCATCAACCTGCAAATTATTCCTCTTCAATGACATGTTCAATTGCCTTTTGAAAGTGCCAATGGAATGTGGTTCCACCGCTCTTTTAGGTATTGCATTCCATATCACATCAAATCATGCTGAAAAAAATGTTTCTTCTTTTCCCATCGAGATATATTGCCAATTAATTTTATCTCACAGAGGCGCGGGAGAGAGAGAGAGAGTAGAGTGCGTGAGAAAGACAGAGTAGAAGGAGACAGAGAGGGTACAGACAGAGAGAGTGGGAGATGCAGGAGAGTAAGGTGTGGAAGAGAGATAGAGAGAGAGAGAGAGTAGAAGGAGACAGAGAGAGTACAGACAGAGAGTGTACGAGAGACAGAGATAGTGAGAGGAGAGAGGGGTGAGAAAGTGAGAAAGAGAGAGAGTAGAAGAAGACGGAGAGGGTAGAGGGATAAAGGGGAAGAGAGGATGAGACAGAGACAAGAGGAAGATCAGGAGAACACAAGAAGATAAAAGAGACAATGGGGAAGGCAGAGAACGATCACACGAGAGTGAGAGAGACCGACAGAGGGACAGAGAGAGGGAGAGAAACAGACAGAGAGTGAAACAGGGGAGAGACGGACGGAGAGTGTGAGAGACAGTGACAGAGCGAGTGACAGAGACTGGTCACGGAGAGAGAGAGTAGAGAGAGAGAGATCGAGAGAGAGAGAGAAACAATCAGGATCACAGCATCACAGGGCGTTGGAATCACCGAGAATGGGGGAAGACAATGATTTGTGGGGAAGGCCCAGGCTTCATCCCAGTCTCTGTTGGTAGATCTCACCCGGTGTGTGACTGACACACACACACACAGAATGGGAGAGTGTAGAGGGAGCTTTACTCTGTATCCAAACTCTGTTATTCATGTCCTGAGAGTGTTTGAAGGGATAGTGCAGATGGAGCGTAACTCTCTATCTAACTTGTGCTCTACCTGCCCTGGGAGTATTTGACGGGACACTCTGGAGGGGTTTTCACTCCTTATCTAATCCGTGCTGTACATGTCTTGTGAGTTTTTGATGGGACAGTGTCTAGGGGGATTTAATCTGTATCTAACCGGTGCTGCACCTATCCTGGAAGTAGTTGACGGGACACTCTGGGGGGGTTTTCGCTCTGTATCTAACCCGTGCTGTACCTGCCCTGGGAGTGTTTGATGGGACAGTGTAGAGGGAGCTTTACTCTGTATGTAACTCGTGCTGGACCTGCCCTGGGAGTGTTTGATGGGACAGTGTAGTGGGGGCTTTACTCTGTATCTAACCTGTGCTGTACCTGCCAGGGGAGTGTTTGATGGGACAGTGTAGAGGGGCTGTACTCTGTATCTAACCCGTGCTGTTTCCAACGTTTGAACAGTTTAGACTGAGGTGGTTCATATTCCTCATGCCTCACATTCCTAAGCATTAAACACTGTGACAGTGTTTTACTTTGCTCCGCCCTGTTACTGTAAAATTCTCTCTGATCACCTCAGAATGTTCTGCCTCTCGCATGGATCCGTGTTCCACCGGCAGATGCTCCACAGGTCAGTGCTGAGTCTGGTTATTGTACCGTGGGGTTTATCACTGCCAGTCCACGTCATGTCCTCCCGTCACAGGCCGAACCCACCGACTCCATCCCTCTCCCTGGACACCGTCTGATGCTGAAACAGACCATTATCAATCTTTGACGTCCGATTTGAACCTGAGCTGAGATTCCGACCACATATTCTCTCCATCACCAAGTCCGCTGAATTCCATCTCTGTAATTCGCCCTTCTCCGCTCCTGCCTCTTCTCATCTATTGCTGAAACCCTTATCCGTGCCTCAGTTACCTCGAGACTGGACTATACCAATGCTCTTATGCCAACCTCCATCATACACCCTTCATTAACTTCAGCTCATCCAAAACTCAGCTGCCCGTATCCTAATTCGCACAAAGTTTGGTTCAATCATCACCCCCTGTGTTCGCATTGGCTCACGGTCCGGCAACGCCTCGATTTGAAAATTCTCATCGTTGTGTTCAAAACCTTCCACGGCCATCGCTCCCCCTATTTCTGTAACCTCCAACAAGACTACAACCCCATCGTCCCCCACTGAGGTCTCGGCGCTCCTCCCATTCAGGTCCATCGCGCATCCCCGATTTCCTGCACTGCACCATTGGCGGCCGTGTCTTCAGTTGCCTGGTCCATAAGCTCTGCTATTTCCTGCCTCTGATTCACTCTCCTCCTTTATGACGCTACTTAAAATGCACCTTCTCACGATATCCCTCAATCCACAACTGCCCACCTTCTCCTCATATCACTAAACACCACATACATGCCTTCTCCTCATATCCCTTAATCGCTAATTGCAAACCTTCTCTCCCAATCCCTAAACCCGACCTATCCACCGTCTCAAAATATCCCTCAATCCCTACCTACCCACCTTCCTACCTTCCAACCATGTCCTTCAATCCCCAACGAGCAACCTTATCCCCATATCACTAATTCCAACCTACCCAATTTCTACCCATTTTCCTTAATCTCACCGATCCATCGTCTGACCATATTCCTCCCTCTCACCTACCAACCTTCTCCCCTTATCCCTCAGTCCCACCGACCCACCTTCTCAAGAGTTCAGAACGTTCTCCCCTGATAAAGGTGAGTTTGGAGACTCAGAATCACTCCCAGGAGTATTCCAGTTTCTGAATGGGTAAAAAGAGCTATTTTGTTCCTGATACTCAAACTTTCCCTCCAACTCTGAATCAGCTCCCACACGAACCTGGTTTCCGTAACTGCCCTCTGAACTATGGCCTCGGTATCAGACAGGCGCACCGAGCCCAGACGGGCCTGCAAAGTCCTTCTCACTAACGACTGGGAACTGGTGCCAAAGTTGGGAGATCTGTCCAACAGACTCGTCAAGCAATAAGCTGACATCGTCATTATGAGCCGAGGCTCAGTAGTCAGCATTTGGCCTCATAGTAAGAAGGCCCTGGGCTCGGACCCCACATACACCAGAGACTTGAGCATCTTAATCCAGGTCGACAATTTCCTATGCCAGTACTGTGGGAGCGCCGCATGCTCAGAGGGTCAGTACTGAGGGAATGCTGCACTGTCAGAGGAGCAATACTGAGGAAGCGCCGCACGGTCGGAGAATCAGTAATGAGGGAGTGTTGCACTTTCGGAGGGACAGTAAAGTGGGAGTGCTGCACTGTCGGATGGTCAGGACTGAGGGAGTGCTGCACTGTCGGAAGGTCAGTACTGAGGGAGTGTTGCACTGTCGGAAGGTCAGTACTGAGAGAGCGCTGCAGTGTTGGAAGGTCAGTACTGAGGGAGGGCTGTACTCTTTGAAGTGTCGTCATTTGGATGAGATGTTAAACCGAGTGCGCTCATCTCAGTCTTCAATGGCCGACCCCTTATCTGGGGAATGGGGAATGAATATTCCCCAATGTTCTAGATTCGCCAGTCAGTGGTGTCACCATCTATCCTGTCAAGTCCCCTCAGAATACTATATGTTTCTATGAGATGAGAAAGGAATATGAAATATTGATGGGGTTAGATGAAGAAGGGTGGTGGGAGGCTCGTGTGGAACATAAACCCCGGCATGTATCTATTGTGCCGAATGGCCTGTTTCTCAGCTGTACAGTCTAAGTTTTTTCTGGAAACTTAGCATATATTGGGCCCATCATGCCTGTGCTCGTTCTTTGAAAGAACTCCCCAATTTAGTCCAACACACCAGATTTTGCCCCATAACCCTGCAAACTAGTCCTCTTCAATGATATGCCCACTTGCCTTTAAAAAGAGCCTGTGGAATGTGATTCGACCGCTCTTTCAGGAAATGCATTCTAAATCATAATAAACCTCAGTGAAAAAATGTTTTCAAATTTACCCGAGATCTTTGGCTAATTATTTTGTTATCACAGAGAGGAGAGCTGAAGAAAGAATATAGAGCTGAAGAAAGAGGGAGAGTTTATCGAGAGACAGAACTAGTATAGTGAGAGAGAGAGCAGGAGAGAGAAAGAAACATCGGGAGAATCAGGTGAGAAAGAGAGAGAGAGTGAGAGGGGATGAGATGGGGTAAGAGAGAGAGAAGGTGAGCACAAGAAGAGAAACAGAGACAGAGGGGAAGACAGAGAAAGATAAGTGGGTTAAGGAGAGAGACCGACACAGGGCCAGAGAGAGAAAAAATAAATCAGAGAGAGAAATAAAAACAGGGAAGACAAACAGAGAGAGTGACGATTAGCTCAGGTGGTGAGAGCGTGATATTAATGCCACAAAGGGCGCAGGTTTGATCCCTGTAAGGACCATGAACGTTCTTTTTATGAAGAGCGCAGTTTCCACTCTTAATTTTAGACTGCGAGCGAATTATAAATGCAAAGTTTGGAAGTAAATTCACTCAGAACAGAGCATCGGAGAAGCATTTTCATGTTGGTGCTGTCAGTCCCGGATCATTCTGTGTCTGTTTAAAAGGGGTGAGCTGTCAGTCCAGGATCATTCTGTGTCTGTTTTACTGGGATGTGCTGTCAGTCCCGGATCATTCTGCGTCTGTTTTAAAGGGGTGAGCTGTCAGTCCAGGATCATCCTGTGTCTGTTTTAAAGTGGTGCGCTGTCAGTCCCGCATCATTATGTGACTGTTTATGAGGGGTGTGCTGTCAGTCCAGGATCATACTGTATCTGTTTTAAAGGGGTGTGCTGTCAGTCCTGGATCACAGACTCAAGTTACTGTTGAGAGCCTGAAACCGTCGACGGCTCGATCACACTGGAGATCACAACCCACTGTGCGGAACTGGGGCATGAAAAGGTTTAATGAATGAAACAAATACTTCAAACAGGAAGAATTGAGCCCCCACAGAAATACGGAGATCAGAGGAGCCTGTCGCTAAGGCAAAGCAGTTATGAATGGAGATTTCAATTTTCCCATTGTCTGCGTTATCGTGCATTTCGGACAGTTTACCGAAACAATATCATAGAACGGGGATGATATAACTATCACGAAACGGAGAACAAGCTTGAAAAGAAAAGACTGAGGAGTGACCTGATAGAAATCTTTAAGTTTAATGACAGGTTCGACAGGGTGGACGGAGAGAAAATTATTTCATCCGCGAGTGAGAGCAGACAAGGGGTTACAAATCGAAGCTGGTCACTGATAAATCCAACATTAATTCAGGAGACACTCCTTTACCCAAGGAGTGGTGAGAGTGAGCAACTCGCGACTACAAGTGAGTTGAGGCGACGAGCAAAGATGCTGCTAAGATTAAGCGAGATAAACACACGAGGGAAAAAGGGAATAGAAGGATATGTTGATTGGGTTCGATGAAGAAGGGTGAAAGGAGGATCATCTGCAGCATGAGCAACGGCATGGACTCTTTGGGACGAATGGCTTGTTTCTGTGCCGTACAGTGTATGTAGGGGGTAAGAGAAAGAGGGAGAGTAAAGGGAGAAAGAGAGAGTAGAGGGAGAGAGAGAGAGAACACGAGAGAGACAGACAGAGACAGAGAGAGAAAGAGATGGAGTTTGAGGAACAGAATATCGAGAAAGATAGGAGGGATAAGTAAATTGATACAGAAGGAAATGTTTTGGAAATGCCTGTGGGCTATTGGCAGCTAAACGAAAGCCACTTGTTGCTGCTTCAATGGATTTGTTCCAGGAAGAATTTCGACAAAAACAGCAATTTGTATCTTAACATCAATCGGACTGAGAGAGTGGAGCAGACATAGAATGAAGGGAGAATGACCGAGAATGGGGGAAGGCATTGATCTCTGGGAAAGGCCCAGGCTCCATCCCGGTCTCCGTTCGTAGATATCGCCTGGTGTGGGATTGAGACCCACACACAGAGCATGGGAGAGTGCAGAGGGACTTTTACTCTGTATCTAACCTGTGTTGTAACTCCCCCGGGAGTGTTTGATGGGACAGTGTTAAAGGAGCTTTACTCTGTATCTATCCGTTGTTGGACCTGCCCTGGGACGGTTTGATGGAAGACTGCAGTCATCTGTTACGAACCCCAACTTCACCTGCCCTAGGAGTGCTTGATGTGACATTCTAGAGGGTGCTTTACTCTATATCTGACCCATTTTATACCTGTCCTGGGCACAGTTTAAACTAAGGTGGTTGGTATTTCCCATGCCTCATATTCCAAAGCATTAATTCATTGACAGTGTCTCTGTTGGTGAGCCCTGTTATTACAAGCATCTTTCTGTTCACACCGGAAGGTTCTGTCTCTCACTTGTGTTCTGTTACTCGAGCAGTTCTATCACAGGTCAGTGCTGAGTGTGGCAATTGTATCATGGTGGGGGTGCATCATTCCCAGGCCCACCATCGTGCAGACACAGAGAAAGTAGATCGTAGTCCAGACACTGAGAATTGAGATCAACCAGACATTCAGAGAGGAGATCACAGTCCAGACACTGAGAGAGGCGATCACTGACCAGACATTGAGAGAGGAGATCACAGTCCAGACAGTGAGAGAGGCGATCACAGTCCAGACAGTGAGAGAGGCGATCACAGTCCAGACACTGAGAGAGGAGATCAGAGTCCCGACACTGAGAGAGTGGATCACAGTCCAGCCATGAGAGAGGAGTTCACAGTACAGACACTGAGAATATCAGGAGCAAAATTTTAAAAAAATGCACTCAAGGGTTATAATCTCTGGATTATTACCTGAGCCAGGTGCAAATAGTCGGAGGGATAAGCAGATTTGGGAGGAGAACACATGGATGAAAGAGTGGTTCCATTTCGTGGTACACTGGCACCTATAATAAGACAGGATGGAACTGTACCGTTGGGAGCGGCTCCACCTGACCCGGGCGGGGGCCAGGATCCCAGCGCGAAGGATAAATCGGGCTTTAAACGAGTAAATGGGGTGTGGGGCTCAGTTGGAAAGTAATATAAATAACAATTGTAGAACAAAAGGGAAGAGACTATCGTCAGAAATTTTGCTTTGAGCACTGAAGGTAAAGGAAAAATTGAAAGATGTAAAGTAATTAAATCGGGAGGGAGAAACAAGGAAAGTGTGAGAAATACAATATTACAATATGGGTAGGGTGTGTGGCCCAAATAAGAGTTCTTTATACAAACGCATGGAGTATAAGCAACGAATTGAATGAAACGCGGGCACAAATTCAACCTGCAGGGTACGAAATGGTAGCCATGACTGAGGCATGGCTGCACAACAGTCAGCAATGGGAACTGAATATACCAGGTTATAATGTCTTTTGGAAGGATAGGAGAACTGGTGGAGGGGGAGGAGTATCCTGAGTGATTAAGGATGAAAATTCTTCATTGATAAGAGAGGATACAACGATAGGTAAGCAGGCAGTGGAAACTTTATTGGAAGAATTAGGAAATAGAAAAGGAATTAAGAACAAAGTGGGAGTTGTGTATAGACCCTCTTGTAGCAGCTGTGAAGCGGCAGAATGTATAAATGCGGAGATTAGACAAGCAGTGTGTTTGTAAAAGGTATAGATTTTAACTTTCTTATAGATTGCGATAAACAGACGAGCTCATGTCAGAAAGGTAACGAATTTCTTGAGTAAGTTCAGGAAAGATTTCTGCAACAATATATCCGAGGACCAACAAGGGGGTGGGCCATACTAGAATTAATAATGAGTGATGGGGCAGATTAGTTAATAGCCTAACGGTGCCTGAACATTTATTAAATTTGAAAACTGCACATGTCACTCCACTAATTAAGAAAGGTGACAGAAGGAAAGCAGGGAATTATAGACCAGTTCGCCAAACACCTGTTTTCGAGAAATCACTCGAGTCTCTAATGAAGGATAGTGACTGAACACCTTGAACATTTTCAGCTGATCAGTAAGAACCTTTATGGATTTTGTTTTGAAGAGGTGACTAAAGTAGTGGACAGGGGATTGTCAATGGAGTTTGTTTAAATGGACTTCCAAAAGGCATTCGATAAAGTCCCTCAGAAGAGACTGTTCGCTAAAGTTGAAGCTGATGGAATTTAGGGGAAATGATTGACCTGGATAGGAAATTGGCAGAGCGGCAGGAGACATTGGGCCAGAAATCGCTACGAGCGGCGAGGCAACGCTCACTGCAGCTACTGCGAATTAAATTAACAAAAATACTGACTGTAGGCTCTGTGGCGATCAATTGCTTGAATTTGAACTTTACAAAAATTGTGCTCTATCAACCCAGCCTCTGAGCAGCGTGATTTGCTGCGCAGCTGGATAGGTGTGTGAGGAGAAGACACGACCACAAAAATCGGTAAGGACGAGAATAACTGCCCACAGAATCAGGCTGCATTGCTCAAACAATCAAGCAGACTTAATTCCTTTAAAGGTAGCATTCTGTATGGCATTCTAAATTTTAAAAAAATCAAAAACCAAAGAAATAATTGAATTAAATTAAAGAGACAGAAGGGAAATGTTTGAAAAATAATGTTGTAATTTTAATTGTTCTTCAATGACGAAAAACTAATAAAATAAAGAGGAACATGAGAGTCCTCGTTTATAAAAGTTAATCTTTACTTGTTTGGCAGTCATTAAAACTTACCGAGCTGTTAAAATTCATTTTGGACTTTGTATTAACTAGAATGAGACGTGGACTTCAAGGGTTAAATAATGAAGTGAGATTTCACAAACTAGGGTTGCATTCTCTGGAATTTAGAAGATTAAGGGGTAATTTGTTCGAAGTTTTCAAGATATTTAGGTGAAATGATAGGGTGGATAGAGAGAAATTAGATCCGCTGGTTGGGGAGTCCAGCACTCGGGGTCTGAGAACAAAAATTGGAGGCAGAACTTTCAGGAGTGAAGTTATGAAACACTTCTACACGCAAAGGGTGGGAGATGTTTGGAACTCTCTTCTGCAAACGGAAGTTGATGTTAGCTCAATTGATAATTTTAAATCTGAGGTTGTTAGATTTTTGTTAACTCTGTTAATATTGGGTTTAAGGCGGGTGAATGAAGTTCAGTCAGAGATCCGCCATGATCCCAGTGAATGGCGTAACAGGCTCGAGGGATCAAATGGCTTACCCCTGTTCCGACGTTCCTGGTCAATGTCATCACCCAATCCAATCTTCAGCAGGCGGCGCTGGTGACCAGCAGTGACAGATCAAAGAGAGACAGAGAAAGCGGCAAGAGGAACAGAGACATAAGCAAAAAGGTTGAGAAATTGGGAGAGGGAGTGAGAGCGAAAAATGAAGACATCGACATATAGTTCGGGAGAGCGAACGAGAGAGACAGAGAGGTGACAAAGAGAGATTGAAAAAGAGAGGAGAGAGCAAGAAATAGAGAGAAGTCGGAGAGGCCGAAAGAGAGACAGACAGAGAGTGAGAGAAGAGGATAGAGGGAGAGACGAGGATAGGGGGAGAGATAGCTGAGGGAAAGAGAGAGAGACGCAGAAGGAGACGGAGAAAGAGAGAGAGAGACGAGACGAATGGAGGTGGCGGGGGGAGAGTTATAACGATGGAGAGGGAGACAGAGAGATCGTGATAGAAAGGCAGAGAATCAGCAGAGAGAGAGAGACATAGAGAGACAGAATTATAGAGACAGAGAGATGGTGGGGGAGAAAGAATGAAAGACACAAACAGAGGGAGAAACAGACAGAGAGGGCGGAGGGAGGAAGAAATAGAGGGAGAGACTGAGATGGATCAATGAGTGTAGATGGAGGGAGACAGAGAGAGAGAGTGCGAGTAGAGACAGAGAGAGGAGGGTAGATATAGAGAGACGGGGAAAGAAAGAGATGGTGAAAGAAAATGGAGGGTGAGTGCCTGGAAAACAGAGAATCAGAGGGAAATATTCAGAGGGAGAGAGTGAGAGGGAGATAAAGGGACAGAGTTACACAGTACAGGGCGAGAGACAGAGAGAGAGACAGAGAGATGGGGATGGGACAGAGAGTGTAGTGGCACAGACTGTAGTGCACAGACTGTAGTGGCAGAGTGTCGTGGCAGAGAGAAAGAGAACGAGTAAAAGGGAAGCTTGAAATTGAAGGTGAGATATATAGAAAGGGAGAGAGTTAGTGACTGAGAGAGGTGGAGACCAGAGGTGGAGAGGGAGAGAGATGCAGAGTAGAGGCAGAGAGTGAGGGGAGAGAGTGAAGAACGAAAGAGGATGACACAGTGCAGAGGCAGAGAGACACCAAGAGTGGCAATGACGAGGCGGGGGAGTGACAGAGAGACAGGCAGACAGACTGTGAGAATCTGAAAAATACGGACAGAGAGATAGTGGGGTTGAGGGAGAAAGAAAGAGACAGACAGATGGAGAAACAGACAGAAAGAGAAAGAAACATTGGAGACAGAGAAACGGAAGAGAAATAATGAGAGATGGGGATGAGTCAGAGACAGAGAGAGAGAGAGAGAGAAAGGGGGAGAGACATGGAGTAGAGGGTGATAGCTAGTAAAGAGCGAGGAGAGTGCGACAGAAATAGAGATAGAGGCCGTGAGAGAGAGAGGGAGAGAGGAAGGGGTGAGATAGCGAGCAGAGGGAGAGCACGAGCAGGGAGCGATGAGGGTGAGACACAGAGAGAGAGTGAGGGGTATAGGGAGGGGGACAGGGAAAGAGAGAGAGATTCCCACCGACCGATCTTCTCCCATTTTCACTCAACACAATCACCCAACCTTCTCACAATATCCCTCAACAAAACTTACCACCTTCTCACCATATCCATCAACCCCACCGACCGAATTTCTCCCAACATCACTCAAACCCACCTACACACATTTACACAATATCCATCAATACCCACCTGCACACATTCTCCACATTTCACTCAAACTGCACCTAATCACCTTCTCCACATATAACTGACACACGGCGACCCAACTTCTCCCCATTTCTCGCAATCCCTCTTACCATCCTTCTCCCAAGATCACTCTAACCCACCGAACCACCTTCTCACAATATCTCTCAATCATAACCAACCACCTTTATTAATATTTCCCACAATCACACCTAACCAACTCCTCACCATATCCATCCACCCCACCTACCACCTTCTCCACATATTCCTCAATCCCAACCGACACACCTTCTCCCCATGTCACTCAACCACACCATCCCACCTTCACACAAAATCCCTCAATTCCCAAATACAAATCATCCCCTCATATCCCTCGATCCCAACCGACCCACATTCTCTCCTTATTCCTCAAATCCACCGACACAACTTCTCAACCTATCACTCAAACCCCAGAGACCCAAATTCTCACCATATCCCTCAGTGCAACCTAACCAACTCCCAATAACACTCAAATCACAGCTACACACCTTCTCCCCATAACACTCAACCCCACCTGCCCACATTCTTACAACATCACTCAATCCCCACCAACACACCTTCCCAACATATCCCTCAATCCCATCTACCAACTTCTAACCATGTCAGTCAATCCCAACTAACCACATTCCCAGATCCCTCAATCAACATCCATGCACCTTAACCCCATATACCTCAATCCCACCAACCCAACTTCTCAGCATAGTCCTCAATCCCCACCAAAATACCTTCCTTCCGTATCCCACAAAAGCACCATCTCAGCAGATCATTCAAACACACCCAACCACCTTCTCACTATAACCATTAATTACCACTTAACCACCCTCTCACCATATCCGTCAACCGCACCTACAAACATTCTACCCATATCCCTCAATCCCCACCTACACACCTTCTCCCCATATCACTGAATCCTACCGACCCGCATTCACAAAAATCCCTCAATCCACAACTACCTTTCTTATCCCTGAACCCCCGATTGACGTCTTTTCGCCATATCCTTCAATTCCCACTTAATCATGGGTGACTTTAATTTCCATATATACTGGCCAAACCAAATCAGCAACATTACTTTGGAGCATTAAATTATGTAGTGTGTACGAGATGATATTTTAGACCAGTCTGTTGAGGAGCTCATGTGGGAACAGTCTATCCAAGATTGGGTGTTGTGCATTGAGAAGCGGTTAATTAATAACCTTGTTGTGCGGGGTGCTTTCGGGAAGAGTGACCGTAACATGATAAAATTATTCATTCAGATAAAAAGTGAAGTCGTGCAATCCGAAACTAGGGTACTAAATCGAAACAAAGGAAACGAGGAAGTTATGAGGAGTGAGTTGGCTATGATAGATTGGGAACCTTCATTAAAAGGTACGATGGTGGATAGGCAATGACTGACATTTAATGAACGAATGCATGAATTGCAACAGTTATACATTCCAATCTGGCACAAAAAGACAAAAGGAAACGAGGTCCAAACACGGCAAACAAAAGAAATTATGGATAGGATCAGACCAAAACAGGAGTCATATAAATTTGCCAGAAAATGTAGCAAGCCTGAGGATTGGGATCTGTTCAGAATTGAGCAAAAACGAGCCAAGAGATTGATTAAGAGGGAAAAATAGAGTATGAGTGTGAACTTGCAAGGAACATAAAAGCGGGTTGTAAGAACTTCACAAGAGGGAATATGATATTGAGATTGAGGATCAGCCATGATCATATTGAATGGTGGAGCAGGCTCGGAGGGCCGAATGGCCGACTTCTGCTCCTATTATCTATGATTCGATGACTCGGTTGCCAAGATTTCCACCTTCAGCAGGTGGTGTCAGATCGACCGTCCATTCCACACCCTGCCACATTTTCACTTCGATTCCATTGAAAGTAATTGACAGAATATTATGGGCTGATTGCCTGCAATTTCCTAAAGTGCTCTCCCGGGGAGTGACGCTCCACCGCAAGTTCCACTGCCCGGATTGTGAGTCCGCTGAAGGTCGAATTAACCCCCGGTGTTTAATGGGGGAGAACAAAACCCTGCACGGCCTCGGTTTCGCGCTCTCCACAGTTTGTTTGATTAGTTTCCCTGTTCGGGTCTTACACATTTTGACCATTTTAAATTTTTTGTTCTTGAAATGTCTCTCATTTACTCCGCAGATATTTTTGTCATCTCTCAATTTCTTAATATCCTGAAGTAAATTCCAGGTCAGTCAACTCATGAAATTCCCACTAACTCCTGTTTGTCGCCTCCGTTCTGTCCTTTTCCCAGTTCCACTAAAACTGTTTCACTTTTTTTCAGTCCACACCAGAGTTAGACCTGAACAGTTACCCTGTCCTTTGTCCAGATACTGACCGATCCGCTGGGTATTTTCACCCCTTCCTTTCATTGTTTCAGATTCACAATAATTGCAGTTTGAACCATTTCTTTCCAGTTTGGTCTGCTTCTCTTCTGTTACCTTCTATGATCCTAAGATCTGATATCCTGTTAGTTTTGTGATGTTTAAATAATCCAAACTCATCCTGTTCCCCTCCCACTTACCCGATGTTCTTGTCCACTGAAATGCCTCTCGTATGTTGACAACAAGCTGACTCCGTCCACCACTTCTTCAACTTCCTGTTCCAGTCTGTCCCGGTAGAATTTCGTGAACTGGACCAGTTGGTAACCGTCAGACTTGATCAAGAACTCAGTGATCGCGGTGTTCGGTCTGTGAACAACAATGGAGAAAACTAAACACGTTATCGACCTTCCATCCAGGCGGCTACAATTCCTCTGACACCAAACGGCTGAAGCCTCCTGTGAGCCACGTTATCAAATAACTTCTGAAAACCCATATATGCCGCATGTGTTAAAATCCATTGACCGATATAATCACGTCCCAACAAAAGCTGTGTCAAATTTGTCAAATACAATGTCAAATGTCCACAGTTAATCCGTTCTAAACTTCCCCGAATCTGAAATGCTTACTAATTACGTGTCTGTTCAAAAAAGGGTGTAATGTCAGTCCCTGATCATTCTGTGTCTGTTTGAAAGGCGTGTACTGTCAGTCCCGGATCATTCTGTTTCGTTTTTAAAGGGTTGTGCTATCAGTCCCAGATCATTAATTGTCTGTTTAAAAGGGGTGCACTGTCAGTCCCGGATCATTCTGTGTCTGTTTGAAAGGCGTGTACTGTCAGTCCCGGATCATTCTGTGTCGTTTTTAAAGGGTTGTGCTATCAGTCCCGGATCATTCTGTGCCGGTTTGAAATGGGTGTGCTGTCAGTCCCGGATCAGAGAATCAAGTTGCTGTTCAGACCCAGAGACGGCTCGATCACACTGGAGATCACAACCAACTGAAACGAACTGGGGCATGAAAAGCTTTCACTTAATGAAAAATTCTTCAAACAGGAAGTATTGACCCTGCACAGAAATACGGAGATCATAGGAGCAAAGCAGTTATGATGGGAGATTTTAATTTTCACATAGACTGAGACACAAAGGCAATACATTTCTAGAATGCATCCAGGACAGTTTTCTGAAACAATATCATAGAACTGAGAGGTTACACATGTCAGGAAAGAGAGAAAACCTGGGGCTCTTTTCTCTGGAAAAGAGAAGACTGAGGAGTTACGTGATAGAGTTTTTTAAGATTAATGATCTGTTTGATAGTTTAGACCTGGAGAAGATGTTTCCACTTGAAGGGGAGACCAGAACCAAGGGTCATTATTATAAGATAGTCACCAATAAATCGAATTGAATCGAATAATGAATTCAGTAAAAACTTCTTAACCCAGTGACTGGTGAGAATGTAAAACTCGCTCCCACGAAGTGCAGTTGAGAAGGATCGCAAAGATGCATTTAAGGGGAATCTGGATAAACAGATGAGAGAGAAAGAACATAAGAACATAAAAAGTGGGAGCAGGAGTACGCCATCCAGCCCCTCGATCCTGCTCCACCATTCAATCAGATCATGCTTGATCTTCTACCTCAACTCCACTTTCCCGCCCGGTCCCCAAATCCCTTGAATCCCCTCGAGCCCAAGATTCTATCAATTCCAGCCTTGAATATACTCAACGACTCAGCATCCACAGTCCTCTGGGTAGAGAATTCCAATGATTCACATCCCTCTAAGTGAATAAATTCCTCCTCATCTCAGTCTAACATGGCCGACCCCTTATTTGAAGACAATTTCCCCTTGTCCTAGACTCGACAGCCAAGGGAAACAATCTCTCCGGATCTATCCTGTCAAGCCCCCACAGAATCTTATGTTCTATTTTATATGTTTCAATGTGATGGCAGAGGAACAGATGGACATGTTGATGGGGTTAGATGGAGAAGGATAGGCCTGGGGTCGTTGAGAGCTTCAGCACCGGCATGGACCTATTGGGCTGTATGGCCTGTTTCTGAGCTGTGCAGTCCACGTAATTCTGGAATCTTAGCCTACATTCGGCCCGTCATGCCTGTGCTAGCTTTTTGAAAGAACTGCCCAATTTAGTCCGACACCCCAGCGATTTCTCCATCACCCTGCAAATTATTCCTCTTCAATGACATGTTCAATTGCCTTTTGAAAGTGCCTATGGAATGTGGTTCCACCGCTCTTTTAGGTATTGCATTCCATATCATATCAAATCACGCTGAAAAAAATGTTTCTTCTTTTCCCATCGAGATATATTGCCAATTAATTTTATCTCACAGAGGCGCGGGAGAGAGAGAGAGAGAGAGGAGAGTGCGTGAGAAAGACAGAGTAGAAGGAGACAGAGAGAGTACAGACAGAGAGAGTGGGAGATGCAGGAGAGTAAGGTGTGGAAGAGAGATAGAGAGAGAGAGAGCAGAAGGAGACAGAGAGAGTACAGACAGAGAGTGTACGAGAGACAGAGATAGAGAGAGGAGAGTCGGGTGAGAAAGACAGAAAGAGAGAGAGTAGAAGAAGACAGAGAGGGTAGAGGGATAGAGGGGAAGAGAGGATGAGACAGAGACAAGAGGAAGATCAGGAGAACACGAGAAGATAAAAGAGACAATGGAGAAGGCAGAGAACGACCAAAGGAGAGTGAGGGAGACCGACAGAGGGACAGATAGAGGGTGAGAAACAGACAGAGTGAAACAGGGGAGAGACGGACGGAGAGTGTGAGAGACAAGGACAGAGCGAGTGACAGAGACTGGTCGGGGAGAGAGAGAGTAGAGAGAGAGAGATCGAGAGAGAGAGAGAAACAATCAGGATCACAGCATCACAGGGCGTTGGAATAACCGAAAATGGGGGAAGACAATGATCTGTGTGGAAGGCCCAGGCTTCATCCCAGTCTCTGTTGGTAGATCTCACCCAGTGTGCGGCTCACACCCACACACAGAGAATGGGAGAGTGTAGAGGGAGCTTTACTCTGTATCCAAACTCTGTTATTCATGCCCTGAGAGTGTTTGAAGGGATAGTGTAGATGGAGCGTAACTCTCTGTCTAACTTGTGCTCTACCTGCCCTGGGAGTATTTGACGGGACACTCTGGAGGGGTTTTCACTCCTTATCTAATCCGTTCTGTACCTGTCTTGTGAGTTTTTGATGGGACAGTTTCGAGGGGGAGTTAATCTGTATCGAACCGGTGCTGCACCTATCCTGGAAGTAGTTGACGGGACACTCTGGAGGGGTTTTCACTCTGTATCTAACCCGTGCTGTACATGCCCTGGGAGTGTTTGATGGGACAGTGTAGAGGGAGTTTTACTCTGTATCTAACTCGTGCTGGACCTGCCCTGGGAGTGTTTGATGGGACATTGTAGTGGGGGTTTTACTCTGTATCTAACCTATGCTGTACCTGCCAGAAGAGTGTTTGATGGGACAGTGTAGAGGGAGCTTTACTCTGTATCTAAGCCGTGCTGTTTCCAACGTTTGAACAGTTTAGACTGAGGTGGTTGATATTCCTCATGCCTCACATTCCTAAGCATTAAACACCGTGACAGTGTTTTATTTTGCTCCGCCCTGTTATTGTAAAACTCTCTCTGATCACCTCAGAATGTTCTGCCTCCCGCATGGATCCGTGTTCCACCGGCAGATGCCCCACAGGTCAGTGCTGTGTCTGGTTATTGTACCATGGGGTTTATCACTGCCAGTCCACGTCCTGTCCTCCCGAAACAGGCCGAACCCACCGACTCCATCCCTCTCCCTGATGCTGAAACAGACCATTCACAATCCTTGACGTCCGATTTGACCCTGAGCTGAGATTCCGACCACATATTCTCTCCATCACCAAGTCAGCTGACTTCCATCTCTGTAATTCGCCCGTCTCCGCTCCTGCCTCTTCT
Organism: Heptranchias perlo; assembly: GCF_035084215.1. Taxonomy (NCBI): domain Eukaryota; kingdom Metazoa; phylum Chordata; class Chondrichthyes; order Hexanchiformes; family Hexanchidae; genus Heptranchias; species Heptranchias perlo. Next base: position 11,391,684 of record NW_027139453.1, on the reverse strand, counting down.
CATCTATTGCTGAAACCCTTATCCGTGCCTTCGTTACTTCGAGACTGGACTATTCCAATGCTCTTCTGCCAACCTCCATCATCCACCCTTCATTAACTTCAGCTCATCCAAAACTCAGCTGCCCGTATCCTAATTCGCACAAAGTTTGGTTCAATCATCACCCCCTGTGTTCGCATTGGCTCACGGTCCGGCAACGCCTCGATTTGAAAATTCTCATCGTTGTGTTCAAAACCTTCCACGGCCATCGCTCCCCCTATCTCTGTGACCTCCAACAAGACTACAACCCCATCGTCCCCCACTGAGGTCTCGGCGCTCCTCCCATTCTGGTCCACCGCGCATCCCCGATTTCCTGCACTGCACCATTGGCAGCCGTGTCTTCAGCTGCCTGGTCCCTTAGCTCTGGAATTTCCTTCCTCTGATTCACTCTCCTCCTTTATGACGCTACTTAAAATTCACCTTCTCACGATATCCCTCAATCCACAACTGCCCACCTTCTCCTCATTTCACTAAACACCACCTACCTCCTTTCTCCTCATATCCCTTAATCGCCAACTGCAAACCTTCTCTCCCAATCGCTAAACACGACCTACCCACCGTCTCAAAATAACCCTCAATCCCACCATCCAACCATATCCCTCAATCCCCAACTAGCAACCTTATCCCCATATCACTAATTCCAACCTACCCACTTTCTACCCATTTTCCTTAATCTCACCGATCCATCGTCTGCCCATATTCCTCCCTCTCACGTACCAACCTTATCCCCTTATCCCTCAGTCCCACCGACCCACCTTCTCAAGAGTTCAGAACGTACTCCCCTAATTAAGGTGTGTTTGGAGACTCAGAATCACTCCCAGGAGTATTCCAGTTTCTGAATGGGTAAAAAGAGCTATTTTGTTCCTGATACTCAAACTTTCCCTCAAACTCTGAATCAGCTCCCACGCTAACCTGGTTGACGTAACTGCCCTCTGAAATATGGCCTCGGTATCAGACAGGTGCACCGAGCCCAGACGGGCCTGCAAAGTCCTTCTCACTCACGACTGGGAACTGGTGCCAAAGTTGGGAGATCTGTCCAACAGACTCGTCAAGCAATAACCTGACATCGTCTTTATGAGCCGAGGCTCAGTAGGCAGCATCTGGCCTCATAGTAAGAAGGCCCTGCGCTCGGGTCCCACACACACCAGAGACTTAAGCATCTTAATCCAGGTCGACAATTTCCTATGCCAGTACTGTGGGAGCGCCGCACGCTCAGAGGGTCAGTACTGAGGGAATGCTGCACTGTCAGAGGAGCAATACTGAGGAAGCGCCGCACGGTCGGAGAATCAGTAATGAGGGAGTGTTGCACTTTCGGAGGGTCAGTAAAGTGGGAGTGCTGCACTGTCGGAGGGTCAGTACTGAGGGAGTGCTGCACTGTCGGAAGGTCAGTAATGAGGGAGTGCTGCACTGTCCGAAGGTCAGTACTGAGAGAGCGCTGCAGTGTTGGAAGGTCAGTACTGAGGGAGGGCTGTACTCTTTGAAGTTTCGTCATTTGGATGAGATGTTAAACCGAGTGCGCTCATCTCAGTCTTCAATGGCCGACCCCTTATCTGGGGAATGGGGAATGAATATTCCCCAATGTTCTAGATTCGCCAGTCAGTGGTGTCACCATCTGTCCTGTCAAGTCCCCTCAGAATACTATATGTTTCAATGAGATGAGAAAGGAATAGGATATGTTGATGGGGTGAGATGAAGAAGGGTGGTGGGAGGCTCGTGTGGAACATAAACCCCGGCATGTATCTATTGTGCCGAATGGCCCGTTTCTCAGCTGTACAGTCTAAGTTTTTCTGGAAACTTATCATATATTGGGCCCGTCATGCCTGTGCTCGTTCTTTGAAAGAACTCCCCAATTTAGTCCAACACACCAGATTTTGCCCCATAACCCTGCAAACTAGTCCTCTTCAATGATATGCCCACTTGCCTTCAAAAAGAGCCTGTGGAATGTGGTTCCACCGCTCTTTCAGGAAATGCATTCCAAATCATGATAAACATCAGTGAAAAAATGTTTTCAAATTTACCCGAGATCTTTGGCCAATTATTTTATTATCACAGAGAGGAGAGCTGAAGAAAGAATATAGAGCTGAAGAAAGAGGGAGAGTGTATAGAGAGACAGAACGAGTATAGTCAGAGAGAGAGCAGGAGAGAGAGAGAAACATCCGGAGAATCAGGTGAGAAAGAGAGAGAGAGTGAGAGGGGATGAGACGGGGTAAGAGAGAGGGAAGGTGAGCACAAGAAGAGAAGCAGAGACAGAGGGGAAGACAGAGAAAGATAAGGGGGATAAGGAGAGAGACCGAGACAGGGCCAGAGAGAGAAAAAATAAATCAGAGAGAGAAAAAAAAACAGGCGAAGACAAACAGAGAGAGTGACGATGAGCTCAGGTGGTGAGAGCGTGATATTAATGCCACAATGGGCGCAGGTTTGATCCCTGTAAGGACCATGAACGTTCTTTTTATGAAGAGCGCAGTTTCCACTCTTAATTTTAGACTGCGAGCGAATTATAAATGCAAAGTTTGGAAGGAAATTCACTCAGAACAGAGCATCGCAGAAGCATTTTCATGTTGGTGCTGTCAGTCCCGTATCATTCTGTGTCTGTTTAAAAGGGGTGAGCTGTCAGTCCAGGATCATCCTGTGTCTGTTTAAAAGGGGTGTGCTGTCACTCCTGGATCATTCTGCGTCTGTTTTAAAGGGATGTGCTCTCATTCCCGCATCATTATGTGACTGTTTATGAGGGGTGTGCTGTCAGTCCAGGATCATACTGTGTCCGTTTTAAAGGGGTGTGCTGTCAGTCCTGGATCACAGACTCAAGTTACTGTTCAGAGCCTGAAAGCTTCGACGGCTCGATCATACTGGAGATCACAACCGACTGAGCGGAACTGGAGCATGAAAAGCTTTCAATTAATGAAACAAATACTTCAAACAGGAAGAATTGAGCCCCCATAGAAATACTGAGATCAGAGGAGCCTGTCGCTAAGGCAAAGCAGTTATGAACGGAGATTTCAATTTTCCCATTGTGTGCGACATAGTGCATTTCGGACAGTTTACTGAAACAATATCATCGAACGGGGAGGATATAACTGTCACGAAACGGAGAACAAGCTTGAAAAGAAAAGACTGAGGAGTGACCTGATAGAAATCTTTAAGTTTAATGACAGGTTAGATTGGGTAGTCGGAGAGAAAATTATTTCACCGGCGAGTGAAAGCAGAACAAGGGGTTAAAAATCGAAGCTGGTCACTGATAAATCCAATATTAATTCAGGAGAAACTCCTTTACCCAGGGAGTGGTGAGAGTGAGCAACTCGCTACCACAAGTGAGTTGAGGCGACGAGCAAAGATGCTGCTAAGATTAAGCGAGATAAACACACGAGGGAAAAGGGAATAGAAGGATATGTTGATTGGGTTCGATGAAGAAGGATGAAAGGAGGATCATCTGCAGCATAAGCAACGGCATGGACTCGTTGGGACGAATGGCTTGTTTCAGTGCTCTACAGTGTATGCAGGGGGTAAGAGAAAGAGAGAGAGCAAAGGGAGAAAGAGAGAGTAGAGGGAGAGAGAGAGAACACGAGAGAGACAGGCAGAGACAGACAGAGAAAGAGATGGAGTTTGAGGAACAGTATATGGAGAAAGAGAGGAGGGATAAGTAAATAGAGACAGAAGAAGATGTTTTGGAAATGCCTGTGAGCTGTTGGCAGCTGAACAATAGCCACTTGTTGCTGCTTCAATGGATTTGTTCCAGGAAGAATTTCGACAAAAACAGCAATTTGTATCTTAACATCAATCTGACTGAGAGAGTGGAGCAGACAGAGAAGGAAGGGAGAATGACCGAGAATGGGGGAAGGCATTGATCTCTGGGAAAGGCCCAGGCTCCATCCCGGTGTCCGTTCGAAGATATCACCCGGTGTGGGATTGAGACCCACACACAGAGCATGGGAGAGTGCAGAGGGACTTTTACTCTGTATCTAACCTGTGTTGTAACTGCCCCTGGAGTGTTTGATGGGACAGTGTAAAGGGAGCTTTACTCTGTTTCTTACCGTTGTTGGACCTGCCCTGGGACGGTTTGATGGAAGAGTGCAGAGGGAGCTTTAATCTGTTACGAACCGCAACTTCACCTCCCCTCGGAGTGATTGATGTGACATTGTAGATGGTGCTTTACTCTATATCTGACCCATTTTATACCTGTCCTGGGAACACTTTAAAATAAGTTGGTTGGTATTTCCCATGCCTCATATTAGAAAGCATTAATTCCGTGACAGTGTCTCTGTTGGTGAGCCCTGTTATTACAAAAATCTTTCTGTTCACACCGGAAGGTTCTGTCTCTCACTGGTATTCTGTTACTCGAGCAGTTCCTTCACAGGTCAGTGCTGTGTGGCAATTGTATCATGGTGGGGGAGGGGGGGGGCATCATTCCCAGGGCCCACCATCGTGCAGACACGGAGAGAGTAGATCGTTGTCCATTCAATGAGAGATCAAAACACAGTCCAGACTCTGAGAGAGGAGATCAGTCCAGATATTGAGAGAGGAGATCACAGTCCAGACATTGAGAGAGGAGATCACAGTCCAGACACTGAGAGAGGAGATCACAGTCCAGACACTGAGAGAGGAGATCACAGTCCAGACACTGAGAGTGGTGATCACAGTCCAGACACTGAGAGTGGAGATCACAGTCCAGACACTGAGAGAGGAGATCACAGTCCAGACACTGAGAGAGGAGATCACAGCCCAGACACTGAGAGAGGTGATCACAGTCCAGACACTGAGAGAGGAGATCACAGTCCAGACACTGAGAGAGGTGATCACAGTCCAGACACTGAGAGAGGAGATCACAGTCCAGACACTGAGAGAGGATATCACAGTCCAGACACTGAGAGTGGTGATCACAGTCCAGACACTGAGAGTGGTGATCACAGCCCAGACACTGAGAGAGGAGATCAGAGTCCAGACACTGAGAGAGGAGATCACAGCCCGGACACTGAGAAAGCAGATCAGACCAGACAGGGAGAGAGGTGATCACAGTCCAGACAGTGAGAGGGCATCACATTCCAGACACTGAGAGAGGAGATCAGAGTCCAGACAGTGAGAGGTGATCACAGTCCAGACACTGAGAGATGCGATCACAGTCCAGACACTGAGAGAGGCGATCACAGTCCAAATACTGCGAGGGTATTACAGTCCAGACACTGAGAGAGATTTAAGTCCAGACACTGAGAGAGTGGATCACAGTCCAGCCATGAGAGAGGAGATCACAGTTCAGACACTGAGAATATCAGGAGCAATTTTTTTTAAAAAATGCACTCAAGGGTTATAATCTCTGGATTATTACCTGAGCCACGTGCAAAGAGTCGGAGGGATAAGCAGATTTGGGAGGAGAACACATGGATGAAGGAGTGGTTCCATTTCGTGGGACACATTCACCTGTCCGAGGACAGGATGGAATTGTTCCGTTGGGAGAGGCACCACCTGACCCGGGCGGGGGCCAGGATCCCAGCGCTCAGGTTAAATCGGGCTTTAAACGAGTAAATGGGGGGTAGGGCTCAGTTGGAATGTAATATAAATAACAATTCGAGAACAAAAGGGAAGAGACTATCGTCAGAAATTATGCGTTAGGCACTGCAGGTAAAGGAAAAATTGAAAGATGTAAAGTAATTAAATCGGGAGGGAGAAACAAGGAAATTGTGAGAAATACAATAATACAATATGGGTAGGGTGTGTGGCCCAAATAAGCGTTCATTATAGAAACGCTTGGAGTATAAGCAACAAATTGAATGAAATGCGGGCACAAATTCAACCTGCAGGGTACGAAATGGTAGCCATTACTGAGGCATGGCTGCACAACAGTCAGGAATGGGAACTGTCGGAAGGATAGGAGAACTGGTGGAGGGGGAGGAGTATCCTGAGTGATTAAGTATGAATTTACTTCAGTGAGAAGAGAGGATGTAACGAGAGGTAAGCAGGCAGTGGAAACTTTATTGGATGAATTAGGAAATAGAAAAGGAATTAAGACCAAAGTGGGAGTTGTGTATGGACCCTCCTGTCGCAGCTGTGAAGCGGCAGAATGTATAAATGCGGAGATTAGACAAGCAGTGTGTTTGTAAAGGGGATAGATTTTTACTTTCATGCAGATAGGGATAAACAGACGAGCTCATGTCAGAAAGGTAACGAATTTCTGGAGTAAGTTCAGGAAAGATTTCTGCAACAATATATCCGAGGACCAACAAGGGGGCAGGCCATACTGGAATTATCAATGAGTAATGGGGCAGATTAGTTAATAGCCTAAAGGTGCATGAACGTTTATCTAAATTGGAAAACTGCACATGTCACTCCACTATTTAAGAAAGGTGACAGAAGAAAACCAGGGAATTATGGACCAGTTCTCCAAACATCTGTTTCGAGAAATTACTCGAGTCTCTAATTAAGGATAGTGACTGAACACCTTGAACATTTTCAGCTGATCGAAAGAGCCAGCATGGATTTTGTTTAGAAGAGGTCACTGCAGTAGTGGACAGGAGAATGCCTCTGGAGTTTGTTTCAATGGCATTCGATAAAGTCCCTCAGAAGAGACTGTTCGCTAAAGTTGAAGATGGTGGAAGTGAGGGGAAATGATTGACCTGGATTGGAAATTGGCAGAGCTGCAGGAGACATTGGGACAGAAATCGCTACGAGCGGCGAGGCAACGCTCACTGCAGCTGCTGCGAATTAAATTAACAAAACTACTGACTGCAGGCTCTGTGGCGATCAATTGCTGGAATTCGAACTTCACAAAAATTGTGCACGATCAACCCAGCCTCTGAGCAGCGTGATTTGCTGCGCAGCTGGAAAGGTGTGTGAGGAGAAGACACGACTACAAAAATCGGTAAGGACGAGTAATCCCGCCCACAGAATCAGGCTGCATTGCTGAAACAATCAAGCAGACCTCATTCCTTTGAAGTTAGCATTCTGTGTGGCATTGTAAATTTAAATAAAATCAAAAACCAAAGAAATAATCGAATTAAATTAAAGAGACAGAAGGGAAAAGTTTAAAAAATTATTTTGGAGTTTTAATTGTTCTTCAATAACCAAAAACTAATAAAATAAAGAGTAACATGAGAGTCCTCGTTTTTAAAAGTGAATCTTCACTTGTTTCGCAGTCATTAAAACTTACCGAGCTGTTAAAACTCAGTTTGGACATTGTATTTAGTATAATGATACCTGGACTTCAAGGGTGAGACAATGAAGTGAGATAACACAAACTAGGTTTGCATTCTCTGGAATTTAGAAGATTAAGGGGTGATTTGTTCGAAGTTTTCAAGACATTAAGGGGAACTGATAGGGTCGACAGAGAGAAACTATGTCCGCTGGTTGGGGAGTCCAGCAATAGTGGTGTCAGCCTGAAAATTAGAGCCAGAACTTTCAGGAGTGAAGTTATGAAACACTTCTACACGCAAAGGGTGGGAGATGTTTGGAACTCTCTTCTGCAAACGGAAGTTGATGTTCGCTCAATTGTTAATTTTAAATCTGAGGTTGTTAGATTTTTGTTAACTCTGTTAATATTGGGTTTCAGGCGGGTGAATGAAGTTCAGTCAGACATTCGCCATGATGCCATTGAATGGCGTAACAGGCTCGAGGGATCAAATGACCGAATCCTGTTCCGACGTTCCTGGTCAATGTCATCAACCACCCCAATCTTCAACACTCGGCGCTGCTGACCAGCAGTGACAGAGCAAAGAGAGACAGAGAAAGGGGCAAGAGAAAGAGAGACATAAGCAAAACGGTTGATAAATGGGGAGAGGGAGGGAGAGAGAAAAATGAAGATATCGACAGATAGTTCGGGAGAGTGAACGAGAGATACAGACAGGTTACAAAGAGAGATAGAAACAGAGAGGAGAGAGCAAGAGATAGTGAGAAATAGGAGAGCCCGAAAGAGAGACAGACAGAGAGGTAGCGACGAGGATAGAGGGAGAGACGAGGACAGAGGGAGAGAGAGCTGAGGGAAAGAGAGAGAGAGACGCAGAGGGAGACGGAGAGAGAGAGAGACGAATGGCGGGGGGAGAGCGATGGAGAGGGAGACAGAGAGATAGTGATAGAAAGGCAGAGAATCAGCAGAGAGAGAGAGAGAGACATAGAGAGAGAGACAGAATTATAGAGACAGAGAGATGGTGGGGGAGAAAGAATGAAAGATACAAACAGAGGGAGAAACAGACAGAGAGAGTGGGCGGAGGGAGGAAGAAAGAGAGGGAGAGACGGAGATGGATCATTGAGTGTCGATGGAGGGAGACAGAGAGAGAGAGAGAGAGAGTAGCGACAGAGAGAGGACGGTGCTTGTAGAGAGACGGGGAAAGAAAGAGAGAGAGAAAGAAAGTGAAGGGTGAGTGACTGGGAAAGAGAGAACCTGAGGGAAAGAGTCAGAGGGATGGGGACGGGATAGAGGGTGCAGTGGCAGAGAGTGTGGTGGCACAGACTGTAGTGCACAGAGTGTAGTGGCACAGAGTGTCTTGGCAGAGACAAAGAGAACGAGTAAATGGGAAGCTTGAAATTGAAGTTGAGATATATAGAAAGGGAGAGAGTTAGTGACTGAGAGAGGTGGAGACGAGAGGTGGAGAGGGAGAGAGATGGAGAGTAGAGGCAGAGAGTGAGGGGAGAGAGTGAAGAACGAAAGAGGATGACACAGTGCAGAGGCATAGAGACACCGAGAGAGACAATGAGGAGGCGGCGGAGTGACAGAGAGACAGGCAGACAGACTGTGAGAATCTGAATAATACGGACAGAGAGATAGTGGGGGCGAGGGAGAAAGAAAGAGACAGACAGATGGAGAAACAGACAGAAACAGACAGAAAGAGAAAGAAAAAGTGGAGACAGAGAAACGGAAGAGAAATAGTGAGAGATGGGGAAGAGTCAGAGACTGAGAGAGTGAGAGAGAGAGAGAGACAGAGAGAGAGAGAGAGGAATGGGGAGAGACATGGAGTGGGTGAGAGGGTGAGAGAGAGAGAGAGGAATGGGGAGAGACATGGAGTGGGTGAGAGGGTGAGAGAGAGAGAGAGGAATGGGGAGAGACATGGAGTGGGTGAGAGGGTGAGAGCGAGTACGGAGCGGGGAGAGTGCGACATACAGAGTGAGAGAGGCCGAGAGAGAGAGAGGGAGAGAGGAAGGGGTTAGAAAGCGAGCAGAGGGAGAATACGAGCAAAGAGCGAGGAGGGTGAGACGCAGAGAGAGAGTGAGGTATCTTGGGACAGGGACAGGGAAAGAGAGAGAGACTCCCACCTACCGATCTTCTCCCCATTTCACTCAACACAACCACCCAAACCTTCTCACAATATCCCTCAACAAAACTTATCACCTTCTCACCATATCCTTCAACCCCACCTACCGAATTTCTGCCCACATCACTCAACCCCACCAACACACATTCACACAATATCCATCAATACCCACCAACCCACATTCTCCACATTTCCCTCAAACTCCACCTAATCACCTTCTCCACAAATACCTGACACACGGCGACCCAACTTCTCTCCATATCCCGCATTCCTTCCGACCATCCTTCTCCCAAGATCACTCTAACCCACCTAACCTGTTTCTCACAATATCTCTCAATCATAACCTACCCCCTTTATTCATATTTCCCACAATCACACTTAACCATCTCCTCACCATATCCGTCCACCACACCGACCACTTTCTCCCCATATTTCTCAATCCCCACCTACACACCTTCTCCACATATCACTCAACCACACCGACCCACCGTCATACAAAATCCCACAATTCCCAACTACCAATCTTCCCCCCATAACCCTCATTGCCCACCGACCTATCTTACTCCCATATCCCTCAATCCCAACCTACCCACATTCTCTCCTTATTCCTCAATCCCACCTACACACCTTCTCACCCTATCCCTCAAACCCCAGATACCCAAATTCTCACCATATCCCTCAGTACAACCTAACCAACTCCCAATAACACTCAAATCACAGCGACACAACACTCCCCGTAACACTCAACCCCACCTGCCCACATTCTCACAACATCACTCAATCCCCACCAACACACCATCCCAACATATCCCTCAATCCCATCTACCCAACTTCTCACCATGTCAGTCAATCCCAACTAACCACATTCCGAGATCCCTCAATCAACATCCATGCACCTTAACCCCATATCCCTCAATCCCACCAATCCAACTTCTCAGCAGAGTCCTCAATCCCCACCTAACCACCTTCCTTCCGTATCCCACAAACGCACCATCTCAGCAGATCATTCAAACACACCCAACCACCTTCTCACAATATCCATTAATTACCACTTAACCATCCTCTCACCATTTTCGTCAACCGCAAATACAAACATTCTACCCATATCCCTCAATCCGCACCGACACACCTACTCCCCATATCACTGAATCCCACCGACACGCATTCACAAAAATCCCTCAATCCACAACTACCTCTCTTATCCCTGAACCCCCTATTGACGTATTTCCGCCATATCCTTCAATTCCCACTTCATCATGGGTGACTTTAATTCACATATATACTGGCCAAACCAAATTAGCAACATTACTTTGGAGCATTAAATTATAGAGTGTGTACGAGATGATATTTTAGACCAGTATGTTGAGGAGCTAATTTGGGAACAGGCTATCCAAGATTGGGTGTTGTGCATTGAGAAGTGGTTAATTAATAACCTTGTTGTGCTGGGTGCTTTCGGGAAGAGTGACCGCAACATGATAAAATTATTCATTCAGATACAAAGTGAAGTCGTGCAATCCGAAACTAGGGTACTAAATCTAAACAAACGAATCTTAGAAGTTATGAGGAGTGAGTTGGCTATGATAGATTGGGAACCTTCATTAACATGTATGACGGTGGATAGGCAATTGCTGACATTTAAAGAACGAATGCATGAATTGCAACAGTTATACATTCCAATCTGGCACAAAAAAGACAAAAGGAAACGAGGTCCAAACACGGCAAACAAAATAAATTATGGATAGGATGAGACCCAAAGAGGAGTCATATAAATTTGCCAGAAAATGTAGCAAGCCTGAGGATTGGGAGCTGTTCAGAATTGAGCAAAAACGAGCCAAGAGATTGATTAAGAGGGAAAAATAGAGTATGAGTGTGAACTTGCAAGGAACATAAAAGCGGGTTGTCAGAACTTCACAAGAGGGAATATGATATTGAGATAGAGGATCAGCCATGATCATATTGAATGGTGGAGCAGGCTCGAAGAGCCGAATGGCCTTCTCCTGCTCCGATTATCTATGATTCGATGACTCGGTTGCCGAGATTTCCACCTTCAGCAGGTGGTGTCAGATCGGTCGTCCATTACACACCCTGCCACATTTTCACTTCGATTCAATTGAAAATAATTGACAGAATATTATGGGCTGATTGCCTGCAATTTCCCAAAGTGCTCTCCCGGGGAGTGACGCTCCACCGCAAGTTCCACTGCCCGGATTGTGAGTCCGCTGAAGGTTGAATTCACCCCCAGTGATTCATGGGGGAGAACAAAACCCTGCACGGCCTCGGTTTCGCGCTCTCCACAGTTTGTTTGATTAGTTTCCCTGTTCGGGTCTTACACATTTTGAACATTTTAAAATTTTTGTTCTTGAAATGTCTCTCATTTACTCCGCAGATATTTTTGTCATCTCTCAATTTCTTAATATCCTGAAGTAGATTCCAGGTCAGTCAAATCATGAAATTCCCACTAACTCCTGTTTGTCGCCTCCGTTCTGTCTTTTTCCCAGTTCCACTAAAACTGTTTCACTTTTTTTCAGTCCACACTAGAGTTAGACCTGAACCGTTACCCTGTCCTTTGTCCAGACACTGACCGATCCGCTGGGTATTTTCACCTCTTCCTTTCATTGTTTCAGATTCACAATAATTGCAGTTTGAACGATTTCTTTCCAGTTTGGTCTGCTTCTCTTCTGTTAACTTCTATGATCCTAAGATCTGATATCCTGTTAGTTTTGTGATGTTTAAATAATCCAAACTCATCCTGTTCCCCTCCCACTTACCCGATGTTCTTGTCCACTGAAATGCCTCTCGTATGTTGACAACAAGCTGACTCCGTCCACCCATTCTTCAACTTCCTGTTCCAGTCTGTCCCGGTAGAATTTCGTTGACTGACTGGATCAGTTGGTAACCGTCAGACTTTGTCAAGAACTCAGTGATCGCGGTATTCGGTCTGTGAACAACAATGGAGAAAACTAAACACATTATCGACCTTCCATCCAGGCGGCGACAATTCCTCTGACACCAAACGGCTGAAGCCTCCTGTGAGCCACGTTATCAAATAACTTCTGAAAACCCATATATGCCGCATGTGTTAAAATTCATTGATCGATATAGTCACGTCTCAACAAAAGCTGTGTCAAATTTGTCAAATACAAAGTCAAATGTCCACAGTTAATCCGTTCTAAACTTCCCCGAATCTGAAATGTTCACTAATTACGTGTCTGTTCAAAAGGGGTGTGCTGTCAGTCCCTGATCATTCTGTGTCTGTTTGAAAGGCGTGCACTGTCAGTCCCGGATCATTCTGTGTCGTTTTTAAAGGGTTGTGCTATCAGTCCCAGATCATTAAGTGTCTGTTTAAAAGGGGTGTACTGTCTGTCCCAGATCATTCTGTGTCTGTTTGAAAGGCGTGTACTGTCAGTCCCGGATCATTCTGTGTCGTTTTTAAAGGGTTGTGCTATCAGTCCCGGATCATTCTGTGCCGGTTTGAAATGGGTGTGCTGTCAGTCCCGGATCAGAGAATCAATTTGCTGTTCAGAGCTGAACCCAGAGACGGCTCGATCACAATGGAGATCACAACCAACTGAAACGAACTGGGGCATGAAAAGCTTTCACTTAATGAAAAAGTTCTTCAAACAGGAAGTATTGACCCGACACAGAAATAGGGAGATCGGAGGAGCATGTAGCTGAGGCAAAGCAGTTATGATTGGAGATTTCAATTTTCACATAGACTGAGACACAAAGGCAATACATTTCAAGAATGCATCCCTGACATTTTTCTGAAACAATATCATAGAACTGAGAGGTTACACATTTCAGGAAAGAGAGAAAACGCTGGGGCTCTTTTCTCTGGAAAAGAGAAGACTGGGGACTTACGTGATAGAGTTTTTTAAGATTAATGATCTGTTTGATAGTTTGGACCTGGAGAAGATGTTTCCACTTGAAGGGGAGACCAGAACCACGGGTCATTATTATAAGATAGTCACTAATAAATCGAATTGAATCGAATAATGAATTCAGTAAAAACTTCTTAACCCAGTGACTGGTGAGAATGTAAAACTCGCTCCCACGAAGTGCAGTTCAGAAGGATCGCAAAGATGCATTTAAGGGGAATCTGGATAAACAGATGAGAGAGAAAGAACATAAGAACATAAAAAGTGGGAGCAGGAGTACGCCATCCAGACCCTCGATCCTGCTCCACCATTCAATCAGATCATGCTTTATCTTCTACCTCAACTCCACTTTCCCGCCCGGTCCCCAAATCCCTTGAATCCCCGAGAGACCAAAATTCTATCAATTCCAGCCTTGAATATACTCAACGACTCAGCATCCACAGTCCTCTGGGTAGAGAATTCCAATGATTCTCATCCCTCTGAGTGAATAAATTCCTCCTCATCTCAGTCTTACATGGCCGACCCCTTATTTGAAGACAATTTCCCCTTGTCCTAGACTCGACAGCCAAGGGAAACAATCTCTCCGGATCTATCCTGTCAAGCCCCCTCAGAATCTTATGTTCTATTTTCTGTTTCAATGAGATGACAGAGGAATAGATGGACATATTGATGGGGTTAGATGGAGAAGGAGAGGCGTGGGGTCGTTGAGAGCTTCAGCACCGGCATGGACCTTGTGGGCTGTATGGCCTGTTTCTGAGCTGTGCAGTCCACGTAATTCTGGAATCTTAGCCTACATTCGGCCTGTCATGCCTGTGCTAGCTTTTTGAAAGAACTGCCCAATTTAGTCCTACACCCCAGCGATTCCCCCATCACCCTGCAAATTATTCCTCTTCAATGACATGTTCAATTGCCTTTTGAAAGTGCCTATGGAATGTGGTTCCACCGCTCTTTTCGTTATTGCATTCCATATCATATCAAATCACGCTGAAAAAATGTTTCTTCTTTTCCAATCGAGATATATTGCCAATTAATTTTATCTCACAGAGGCGCGGGAGAGAGAGAGAGAGAGAGAGAGAGAGAGTAGAGTGCGTGAGAAAGACAGAGTAGAAGGAGACCGAGAGGGTACCGACAGAGAGAGTGGGAAATACAGGAGAGTAAGGTGTGGAAGAGAGATAGAGAGAGAGAGAGAGTAGAAGGAGACAGAGACAGTACAGACAGAGAGTGTACGAGAGACAGTGATAGAGAGAGGAGAGTGGGGTGAGAAAGAGAGAAAGAGAGAGAGTAGAAGAAGACAGAGAGGGTAGAGGGATAGAGGGGAAGAGAGGATGAGACAGAGACAAGAGGAAGATCAGGAGAACACAAGAAGATAAAGGAGACAATGGGGAATGCAGAGAACGATCACAGGAGAGTGAGAGAGACCGAAAGAGGGACAGAGAGAGGGAGGGAAACAGACAGAGAGTGAAACAGGGGAGAGACGGACGGAGAGTGTGAGAGATAGGGACAGAGCGAGTGACAGAGACTGGTCAGGGAGAGAGAGAGCAGAGAGAGAGAGATCGGGAGAGAGAGAGAAACAATCAGGATCACAGCATCACAAGGCGTTGGAATCACCGAGCATGGGGGAAGACAATGATCTGTGGGGAAGGCCCAGGCTTCATCCCAGTCTCTGTTGGTAGATCTCACCCAGTGTGCGGCTCACACCCACACACAGAGAATGGGAGAGTGTAGAGGGAGCTTTAGTCTGTGTCCAAACTCTGTTATTCAGGCCCTGAGAGTGTTTGAAGGGATAGTTTAGGTGGAGCGGAACTCTCTGTCTAACTTGTGCTCTACCTGCCCTGGGAGTATTTGACGGGAAACTCTGGAGGGGTTTTCACCCCTTATCTAATCCGTTCTGTACCTGTCTTGTGAGTTTTTGATGGGACAGTGTCTAGGGGGAGTTACTCCGTATCTAACCGGTGCTGCATCCAACCTGGAAGTAGTTGACGGGACACTCTGGAGGGGTTTTCACACTGTATCAAACCCGTGCTGCACCTGCCCTGGGAGTGTTTGATGGGACAGTGTAGAGGGAGCTTTACTCTGTATCTAACTCGTGCTGGACCTGCCATGGGAGTGTTTGATGGGAGAGGGTAGAGGGGCTGTACTCTGTATCTAACCCGTGCTGATTCCAACGTTTGAACAGTTTAGACTGAGGTGGTTGATATTCCTCATGCCTCACATTCCTAAGCGTTAAACACCGTGACAGTGTTTTATTTTGCTCCGCCCTGTTATTGTAAATCTCTCTCTGATCAGGTCGGAATTTTTTGCCTCCCGCATGGATCCGTGTTCCACCGGCAGATGCCCCACAGGTCAGTCCTGAGTCTGGTTATTGTACCATGGGGTTTATCACTGCCAGTCCACGTCATGTCCTTCCGTCACAGGCAGAACCCACCGACTCCATCCCTCTCCCTTGACACCGTCTGATGCTGAAATATACCATTCACAATCCTTGACGTCCGATTGGAACCTGAGCTGAGATTACGACCACATATTCTCTCCATCACCAAGTCCGCCTACTTCCATCTCTGTAATTCGCCCGTCTCCGCTCCTGCCTCTTCTCATCTATTGCTGAAACCCTTATCCGTGCCTTAGTTACTTCGAGACTGGACTATTCCAATGCTCTTCTGCCAACTTCCATCATCCACCCTTCATTAACTTCAGCTCATCCAAAACTCAGCTGCCCGTATCCTAATTCGCACAAAGTTTTGTTCAATCATCACCCCCTGTGTTCGCATTGGCTCACGGTCCGGCAACGCCTCGATTTGAAAATTCTCATCGTTGTGTTCAAAACCTTCCACGGCCATCGCTCCCCCCTATCTCTGTAACCTCCAACAAGACTACAACCCCATCGTCCCCCACTGAGATCTCTGCGCTCCTCCCATTCTGGTCCACCGCGCATCCCCGATTTCCTGCACTGCACCATTGTCGGCCGAGTCTTCAGCTGCCTGGTCCATAAACTCTGGAATTTCCTGCCTCTGATTCACTCTCCTCCTTTTTGACGCTACTTAAAATGCACCTTCTCACGATATCCCTCAATCCACAACTGCCCACCTTCTCCTCATATCACTAAACACCACCCACATGCCTTCTCCTCATATCCCTTCATCGCCAACTGCAAACCTTCTCTCCCAATCGCTAAACACGACCTACCCACCGTCTCTAAATAACCCTCAATCCCACCTTCCAAACATATCCCTCAATCCCCAACTAGCAACCTTAACCCATATCACTAATTCCAACCTACCCACTTTCTACCCATTTTCTTTAATCTCACCGATCCATCGTCTGCCCATATTCCTCCCTCTCACCTACCAACCTTCTCCCCTTATCCCTCAGTCCCACCTACCCACCTTCTCAAGAGTTCAGAACGTACTCCCCTAATTAATGTGAGTTTGGAGACTCAGAATCACTCCCAGGAGTATTCCAGTTTCTGAAGGGGTAAAAAGAGCTATTTTGTTCCTGATACTCAAACTTTCCATCAAACTCTGAAACAGCTCCCACACTAACCTGGTTGACGTAACTGCCCTCTGAAATATGGCCTCGGTATCAGACAGGCGCACCGAGCCCAGACGGGCCTGCAAAGTCCTTCTCACTAACGAATGGGAACTGGTGCCAAAGCTGGGAGATCTGTCCAACAGACTCGTCAAGCAATAACCTGACATGGTCATTATGAGCCGAGGCTCAGAAGGCAGCATCTGGCCTCATAGTAAGAAGGCCCTGCGCTCGGGCCCCACACACACCAGAGACTTGAGCATCTTAATCCAGGTCGACAATTTCCTATGCCAGTACTGTGGGAGCGCCGCACGCTCAGAGGGTCAGTACTGAGGGAATGCTGCACTGTCAGAGGAGCAATACTGAGGAAGCGCCGCACGGTCGAAGAATCAGTAATGAGGGAGTGTTGCACTTTCGGAGGGTCAGTAAAGTGGGAGTGCTGCACTGTCGGAGGGTCAGTACTGAGGGAGTGCTGCACTGTCGGAAGGTCAGTACTGAGGGAGTGTTGCACTGTCGGAAGGTCAGTACTGAGTGAGCGCTGCAGTGTTGGATGGTCAGTACTGAGGGAGGGCTGTACTCTTTGAAGTTTCGTCATTTGAATGAGATGTTAAACCGAGTGCGCTCATCTCAGTCATAAATGGCCGACCCCTTATCTGGGGAATGGGGATTGAATATTCCCCAATGTTCTAGATTCGCCAGTCAGTGGTCTGACCATCTATCCTGTCAAGTCCCCTCAGAATACCATTTGTTTCAATGAGATGAGAAAGGAATATGATATGTTGATGGGGTGAGATGAAGAAGGGTGGTGGGAAGCTCGTGTGGAACATAAACCCCGGCATGTATCTATTGTGCCGAATGGCCTGTTTCTCAGCTGTACAGTCTAAGTTTTTCTGGAAACTTAGCATATATTGGGCCCGTCATGCCTGTGCTGGTTCTTTGAAAGAACTCCCCAATTTAGTCCTACACCCCAGATTTTGCCCCATAACCCTGAAAACTAGTCTTCTTCAATGAGATGCCCACTTGCCTTCAAAAAGAGCCTGTGGAATGTGGTTCCACCGCTCTTTCAGGAAATGCATTCCAAATCATAATAAACCTCAGTGAAAAAATGTTTTCAAATTTACCCGAGATCTTTGGCCAATTATTTTTTTATCACAGAGAGGAGAGCTGAAGAAAGAATATAGAGCTGAAGAAAGAGGGAGAGTTTATAGAGAGACAGAACGAGTATAGTCAGAGAGAGAGCAGGACAGAGAGAGAAACATCTGGAGATTAAGGTGAGAAGGAGAGACAGAGTGAGAGGGGATGAGACAGGGTAAGAGAGAGAGAAGTTGAGCACAAGAAGAGAAACAGAGACAGAGGGGAAGACAGAGAAAGACAAGGGGGATAAGGAGAGAGACCGACAGAGGGCCAGAGAGAGAAAAAATAAATCAGAGAGAGAAAAAAAAACAGGGAAGACAAACAGAGAGAGTGACGATGAGCTCAGGTGGTGAGCGCGTGATATTAATGCCACAATGGGCTCAGGTTTGATCCCTGTAAGGACCATGAACGTTCTTTTTATTAAGAGCGCAGTTTCCACTCTTAATTTTAGACTGCGAGCGAATTATAAATGCAAAGTTTGGAAGGAAATCCACTCAGAACAGAGCATCGGAGAAGCATTTTCATGTTGGTGCTGTCAGTCCCGGATCATTCTGTGTCTGTTTAAAAGGGGTGAGCTGTCAGTCCAGGATCATTCTGTGTCTGTTTTACTGGGATGTGCTGTCTGTCCCGCATCATTATGTGACTGTTTATGAGGGGTGTGCTGTCAGTCCAGGATCATCCTGTGTCTGTTTTAAAGGGGTGTGCTGTCAGTCCTGGATCACAGACTCAAGTTACTGTTCAGAGCCTGAAACCGTCGACGGCTCGATCACACTGGAGATCACAACCCACTGAGGGGAACTGGGGCATGAAAAGCTTTCAATTCATGAAACAAATACTTCAAACAGGAAGAATTGAGCCCCCATAGAAATACGGAGATCAGAGGAGCCTGCAGCTAAGGCAAAGCAGTCATAATCGGAGATTTCAATTTTCCCATTGTCTGCGTTATAGTGCATCTCGGACAGTTTACTGAAACAATAACATAGAACGGGGAGGATATAACTGTCACGAAACGGAGAACAAGCTTGAAAAGAAAAGACTGAGGAGTGACTTAATAGAAAACTTTAAGTTTAATGATAGGTTCGATAGGGTCGACGGAGAGAAAATGATGTCATCCGCGAGTGAGAGCAGACCAAGGGGTTACAAATCGAAGCTGGTCACTGATAAATCCAATATTAATTCAGGAGAAACTCCTTTACCCAAGGAGTGGTGAGAGTGAGCAACTCGCTACCACAAGTGAGTTGAGGCGACGAGTAAAGATGCTGCTAAGATTAAGCGAGATAAACACACGAGGGAAAAAGGGAATAGAAGGATATGTTGATTGGGTTCGATGAAGAAGGGTGAAAGGAGGATCATCTGCAGCATAAGCAACGGCATGGACTCTTTGGGACGAATGGCTTGTTTCTGTGCTGTACAGTGTATGTAGGGGGTAAGAGAAAGAGAGAGAGCAGAGGGAGAAAGAGAGAGTAGAGGGAGAGAGAGAGAGAACACAAGAGAGACAGACAGAGACAGACAGAGAAAGATATGGAGTTTGAGGAACAGAATATCGAGAAAGATAGGAGGGATAAGTAAATAGATACAGAAGGAAATGTTTTGGAAATGCCTGTGAGCTATTGGCAGCTAAACAATAGCCACTTGTTGCTGCTTCAATGGATTTGTTCCAGGAAGAATTTCGACAAAAACAGCAATTTGTATCTTAACATCAATCGGATTGAGAGAGTGGAGCAGACATAGAAGGAAGGGAGAATGACCGAGAATGGGGGAAGGCATTGATCTCTGGGAAAGGCCCAGGCTCCATCCCGGTCTCCGTTCGTAGATATCACCTGGTGTGGGATTGAGACCCACACACAGAGCATGGGAGAGTGCAGAGGGACTTTTACTCTGTATCTAACCTGTGTTGTAACTCCCCCGGGAGTGTTTGATGGGACAGTGTTAAAGGAGCTTTACTCTGTATCTATCCGTTGTTGGACCTGCCCTGGGACGGTTTGATGGAAGACTGCAGTAATCTGTTACGAACCCCAACTTCACCTGCCCTAGGAGTGCTTGATGTGACATTGTAGAGGGTGCTTTACTCGATATCTGACCCATTTTATACCTGTCCTGGGAACAGTTTAAAATCAGGTGGTTGGTATTTCCCATGCCTCATATTCCAAAGCATTAATTCCGTGACAGTGTCTCTGTTGGTGAGCCCTCTTATTACAAGAATCTTTCTGTTCACACCGGAAGGTTCTGTCTCTCACTTGTGTTCTGTTACTCGAGCAGTTCATTCACAGGTGAGTGCTGAGTGTGGCAGTTGTATCATGGTGGTGGGGGCATCATTCCGAGGCCCACCATCGTGCAGACACAGAGAAAGTCGATCGCAGTCCAGACACTGAGAATTGAGATCAAACCAGACATTGAGAAAGGAGTAAACAGTCCAAACAGTGAGAGGGGATCACAGTCCATATAGTGAGAGAGGCGATCACAGTCCAGACACTGAGAGAGGCGATCAGAGTCTAGACACTGAGAGAGTGGATCACAGTCCAGCCATGAGAGAGGAGTTCACAGTACAGACACTGAGAATATCAGGAGCAAAATTAAAAAAAAATGCACTCGGGGTTATAATCTCTGGATTATTACCTGAGCCAGGTGCAAATAGTCGGAGGGATAAGCAGATTTGGGAGGAGAACACATGGATGAAGGAGTGGTTCCATTTCGTGGGACACTGGCACCTGTACTAAGACAGGATGGAACTGTACCGTTGGGAGCGGCTTCACCTGACCCGGGCGGGGACCAGGATCCCAGCGCGAACGATAAATCGGGCTTTAAACGAGTAAATGGGGTGTAGGGCTCAGTTGGAAAGTAATATAAATAACAATTCGAGAACAAAAGGGAAGAGACTATCGTCAGAAATTTTGCTTTAAGCACTGAAGGTAAAGGAAAAATTGAAAGATGTAAAGTAATTAAATCGGGAGGGAGAAACAAGGAAAGTGTGAGAAATACAATTTTACAATATGGGTACGGTGTGTGGCCCAAATAAGAGTTCTTTATACAAACGCATGGAGCAAAAGCAACGAATTGAATGAAATGCGGGCACAAATTCAACCGACAGGGTCCGAAATGGTAGCCATGACTGAGGCATGTCTGCACAACAATCAGGAATGGGAACTGAACACAGCAGGTTTTAATGTCTCTCGGGAGGATAGGAGAACTGGTGGAGGGGGAGGAGTATCCTGAGTGATTAAGGATGAAAATACTTCATTGATTAGGGAGGATACAACGATAGGTAAGCAGGCAGTGGAAACTTTATTGGAAGAATTAGGAAATAGAAAAGTAATTAAGACCAAAGTGGGAGTTGTGTATGGACCCTCTTGCAGCAGCTGTGAAGCGGCAGAATGTATAAATGCGGAGATTAGACAAGCAGTGTGTTTGCAAAGGGGATATATTTTATCTTTCTTATAGATTGGGATGAACAGACGAGCTCATGTCAGAAAGGTAACGAATTTCTTGAGTAGGTTCAGGAAAGATTTCTGCAACAATATATCCGAGGACCAACAAGGGGGCGGGCCATACTGGAATTAATAATGAGTAATGGGGCAGATTAGTTAATCGCCTAACGGTGCCTGAACATTTATTAAATTTGAAAACAGCACATGTCACTCCACTAATTAAGAAAGGTGACAGAAGGAAACCAGGGAATTTTGGACCAGTTCGCCAAATACCTGTTTTCGAGAAATTACTCGAGTCTCTAATTAAGGATAGTGACTGAACACATTGAACATTTTCAGCTGATCAGTTAGAACCAGCATGGATTTTGTTTTGAAGAGGTGACTGAAGTCATGGACAGGGGAATGTCTATGGAGTTCGTTTCAATGGACTTCCAAAAGGCATTCGATAAAGTGCCTCAGAAGAGGCTGTTTGCTAAAGTTGAAGCTGATGGAATTGAGGGGAAATGATTGACCTGGTCAGGAAATTGGCAGAGCGTCAGGAGACATTGGGCCAGAAATCGCTACGAGCGGCGAGGCAACGCTCACTGCAGCTACTGCGAATTAAATTAACAAAAATACTGACTGTAGGCTCTGTGGCGATGAATTGCTTGAATTTGAACTTTACAAAAATTGTGCTCTATCAACCCAGCCTCTGAGCAGCGTGATTTGCTGCGCAGCTGGAAAGGTGTGCGAGGAGAAGACACGACCACAAAAATCGGAAAGGACGAGAATACCTGCCCATAGAATCATGCTGCATTGCTCAAACAATCAAGCAGACTTAATTCCTTTAAAGTTAGCATGCTGTATGGCATTCTAATTTTTTTTAAAAATCAAAAACCAAAGAAATATTTGAATTAAATTCATGAGACAGAAGGAAAATGTTTAAAAAATAATGTTGTAATTTGAATTGTTCTTCAATAACCAAAAACTAATAAACTAAAGTGCAACATGAGAGTCCTCGTTTATAAAAGTTAATCTTTACTTGTTTGGCAGTCATTAAAACTTACCGAGCTGTTAAAATTCAGTTTGGACTTTGTATTAACTAGAATGAGAAGTGGACTTCAAGGGTTAAATAATGAAGTGAGATTTCACAAACTAGGGTTGCATTCTCTGGAATTTAGAAGATTAAGGGGAAATTTGTTCGAAGTTTTCAAGATATTAAGGTGAAATGATAGGGTAGAAAGAGAGAAACTAGATCCGCTGGTTGGGGAGTCCAGCACTCGTGGTCTGAGAACAAAAAATAGAGCCAGAACTTTCAGGAGTGAAGTTATGAAACACTTCTACACGCAAAGGGTGGGAGATGTTTGGAACTCTCTTCTGCAAACGGAAGTTGATGTTAGCTCAATTGATAATTTTAAATCTGAGGTTGTTAGATTTTTGTTAACCCTGTTAATATTGGATTTAAGGCGGGTGAATGAAGTTCAGTCAGAGATCCGCCATGATCCCACTGAATGGCGTAACAGGCTCGATGGATCAAATGGCTTACCCCTGTTCCGACGTTCCTGGTCAATGTCATCACCCACCCCAATCTTCAGCAGGCGGCGCTGGTGACCAGCAGTGACAGATCAAAGAGAGACAGAGAAAGCGGCAAGAGGAACAGAGACAGAAGCAAAAAGGTTGAGAAATGGGGAGAGGGAGTGAGAGAGAAAAATGAAGACATCGACATATAGTTCGAGAGAGTGAACGAGAGAGACAGAGAGGTGACAAAGAGAGATTGAAAAAGAGAGGAGAGAGCAAGAAATAGAGAGAAGTAGGAGAGGCCGAAAGGGAGACAGACAGAGAGTGAGAGAAGAGGATAGAGGGAGAGACGAGGATAGGGGGAGAGATAGCTGAGGGAAAGAGAGAGAGACGCAGAAGGAGACGGAGAAAGAGAGAGAGAGAGAGACGAATGGAGCTGGGGGGGGGGGGGGGGAGAGTGATAACGGTGGAGAAGGAGACAGAGAGATCGTGATAGAAAGGCAGAGAATCAGCAGAGAGAGAGAGAGACATAGCGAGAGAGACAGAACTATAGAGACAGAGAGATGGTGGGGGAGAAAGAATGAAAGACACAAACAGAGGGAGAAACAGACAGAGAGAGAGGGCGGATGGAGGAAGAAGGAGAGGGAGAGACTGAGATGGATCAATGAGTGTAGATGGAGGGAGACAGAGAGAGAGAGTGCGAGTAGAGACAGAGAGAGGAGGGTAGTTATAGAGAGACGGGGAAAGAAAGGGACAGGGAAAGAAAGTGGAGGATGAGTGCCTGGAAAAGAGAGAATCAGAGGGAAATATTCAGAGGGAGAGAGTGAAAGGGAGATAAAGGGACAGAGTTACACAGTACAGGGCGAGAGACAGAGAGAGAGACAGAGAGATGGGGATGGGACAGAGAGTGTAGTGGCACAGACTGTAGTGCACAGAGTGTAGTGACACAGAGTGTCGTGGCAGTGAGAAAGAGAACGAGTAAAAGGGAAGCTTGAAATTGATGGTGAGATATATAGAAAGGGAGAGAGTTAGTGACTGAGAGAGGTGGAGACTAGAGGTGGTGAGGGAGAGAGATGGAGAGTGGAGGGAGAGAGTGAGGGGAGAGAGTGTAGAACGAAAGAGGATGACACAGTGCAGAGGCAGAGAGACACCGAGAGAGGCAATGACGAGGCGGGGGAGTGACAGAGAGACAGGAAGACAGACTGTGAGTATCTGAAAAATACGGACAGAGAGATATTGGGGTTGAGGGAGAAAGAAAGAGACAGACAGATGGAGAATCAGACAGAAAGAGAAAGAAACATTGGAGACAGAGAAACGGAAGAGAAATAATGAGAGATGGGGATGAGTCAGAGACAGAGAGAGAGAGAGAGAGAAAGGGGGAGAGACATGGAGTAGAGGGTGAGAGCTAGTAAAGAGCGAGGAGAGTGCGACAGAAACAGAGATAGAGGCCGTGAGAGAGAGAGGGAGAGAGGAAGGGATGAGATAGCGAGCAGAGGGAGAGCACGAGCAGAGAGCGATGATGGTGAGACAGAGAGAGAGAGTGAGTGGTATAGGGAGGGGGACAGGGAAAGAGAGAGAGATTCCCACCGACCGATCTTCTACCATTTTCACTCAATACAATCACCCAACCTTCAACCAATATCCCTCAACAAAACTTACCACCTTCTCACCATATCCATCAACCCCACCGACCGAATTTCTCCCAACATCACTCAACCCCACCTACACACATTTACACAATATCCATCAATACCCACCTGCACACATTCTCCACATTTCACTCAAACTGCACCTAATCACCTTCTCCACATATAACTGACACACGGCTACCCAACTTCTGCCCATATCTCGCACTCCCTCTTACCATCCTTCTCCCAAGATCACTCTAACCCACCGAACCACCTTCTCACAATATCTCTCAATCATAACCAACCACCTTGATTAATATTTCCCACAATCACACTTAACCAACTCCTCACCATATCCATCCACCCCACCTACCACCTTCTCCACATATTCCTCAATCCCAACCGACACACCTTCTCCCCATGTCACTCAACCATACCATCCCACCTTCACACAAAATCCCTCAATTCCCAACTACAAATCATCCCCTCATATCCCTCAATCCCAACCTACCCACATTCTCTCCTTATTCCTCAATCCCACCGACACAAATTCTCACCATATCCCTCAAACCCCAGATAACCAAATTCTCACCATATCCCTCAGTACAACCTAACCAACTCCCAATAACACTCAAATCACAGCTACACAACTCTCCCCGTAACACTCAACCCCACCTGCCCACATTCTCACAACATCCCTCAATCCCCACCAACACACCTTCCCAACATATCCCTCAATCCCATCTACCAACTTCTAACCATGTCAGTCAATCCCAACTAACCACATTCCCAGATCCCTCAATCAACATCCATGCACCTTAACCCCATAATCCTCAATCCCACCAACCCAGCTTCTCAGCATAGTCCTCAATCCCCACCAAAATACCTTCCTTCCGTATCCCACAAAAGCACCATCTCAGCAGATCATTCAAACACACCCAACCACCTTCTCACTATAACCATTAATTACCACTTAACCACCCTCTCACCATATCCGTCTACCGCACCTACAAACATTCTACCCATATCCCTCAATCCCCACCGACATACCTTCTCCCCATATCACTGAAGCCCACCGACCCGCATTCACAAAAATCCCTCAATCCACAACTACCTCTCATATCCCTCAACCCCCTATTGACGTATTTACGCCATATCCTTCAATACCCACTGAATCATGGGTGACTTAGCATTAAATTGTGGAGTGTGTCCGAGATGATATTTTAGACCAGTATGTTGAGGAGCTAATTTGGGAACAGGCTATCCAAGATTGGGTATTGAGCATTGAGAAGCGGTTAATTCATAACCTTGTTGTGCGGGGTGCTTTCAGGAAGAGTGACCGTAACATGATAGAATTCTTCATTAAGATAGAAAGTGAAGTCGTGCAATCCGAAACTAGGGTACTGAATCTAAACAAAGGAAACGAGGAAGGTATGAGGAGTGAGTTGGCTATGATAGATTTGGAACCTTCATTAAAAGGCATGACGGTGGATAGGCAATGGCTGACATTTCAACAAAAATGCTTGAATTGCAACAGTTATACATTCCAATCTGGCACAAAAAGACAAAACGAAACGAGTCCCAAACATGGCAAACAAAAGAAATTATGGATAGGATGAGATCCAAAGAGGAGTCATAGAAATTTGCCAGAAAATGTAGCAAGCCTGAGGAATGGGAGCTGTTTAGAATTGAGCAAAAAAGAGCCAAGAGATTGATTAAGAGGGAAAAATAGAGTATGAGTGTGAACTTGCAAGAAACATAAAAGCGGATTGCAAGAACTTCACAAGAGGGAATATGATATTGAGACAGAGGATCAGCCATGATCATATTGAATGGTAAGGCAGGCTCGAAGGGCCGAAAGGCCTACGCCTGCTCCTATTTTCTATGATTCGATGACTCGGTTGCCTTGATTTCCACCTTCAGCAGGTGGTGTCAGATCGACCGTCCATTACACACCCTGCCACATTTTCACATCGATTCCATTAAAAGTAATTGACAGAATATTATGGGCTGATTGCCTACAATTTCCTAAAGTGCTCTCCCGGGGAGTGACGCTCCACCGCAAGTTCCACTGCCCGGATTGTGAGTCCGCTGAAGGTCGAATAAACCCCCGGTGAGAACTGGGGGAGAACAAAACCCTGCACGGCCTCGGTTTCGCGCTCTCCACAGTTTGTTTGATTAGTTTCCCTGTTCGGGTCTTGCACATTTTAACCATTTTAACATTTTTGTTCTTGAAATGTCTCTCATTTACTCCGCAGATATGTTTTGTCATCTCTCAATTCCTTAATATCCTGAAGTAGATTCCAGGTCAGTCAACGCATGAAATTCCATCTAACTCCCGTTTGTCGCCTCCGTTCTGTCCTTTTTCCCAGTTCCACTAAAATAGTTTCACTTTGTTTTCAGTCCACACTAGAATTATACCTGAACCGTTACCCTGTCCTTTGTCCAGATACTGACCGATCCGTTGGGTATTTTCACCTCTTCCTTTCATTGTTTCAGATTCACAACAATTAGACTTTGATCCATTTCTTTCCAGTTTGGTCTGTTTCTCTTCTGTTACTTTCTCTGATTCTACGCTCTGATATCTTGTTAGTTTTGTGATGTTTAAATAATCCAAACTCATCCCGTGTCCCTCCCACTTACCCGATGTTCTTGTCCACTGAAATGCCTCTCGTAAGTTGACAACAAGCTTACTCCGTCCACCCCTTCTTCAACTTCCTGTTCCAGTCTGTCCCGGTAGAATTTCGTGAACTGGACCAGTTGGTAACCGTCAGACTTGATCAAGAACTCAGTGATCGCAGTGTTCGGTCTGTGAACAACAATGGAGAAAACCAAACACATTATCGACCTTCCATCCGGGCGGCGACATTTCCTCTGAGACCAAACGGCTGACTCCTCCTGTGAGCCATGTTATCAAATACCTTCCGAAAACCCATATATGCCGCATGTGTTACAATCCATTGACCTATATAGTCACGTCTCAACAAGGCTGTGTACAATTTGTCAAATACGATGTCAAATGTCCACAGTTAATCCGTTCTAACCTTCCCCGAATCTGAAATGCTCAAAATTAACATGTCTTTTTAAAAGGCGTTTGCTGTCAGTCCCGGATCATTCTGTGTCTGTTTAAAATGGGTGTACTGTCAGTCCCGGATCATTCTGTGTCTGTTTAAAATGGGTGTGCTGTCAGTCCCGGATCAGAGAATCAAGTTGCTGTTCTGAGCCTGAACCCATAGACGGCTCGATCACACTGGAGATCACAACCAAATGAGATGAACTGGGGCATGAAAAGCTTTAAATTAATGAAACAAATACTTCAAACAGGAAGTATTGACCCTACACAGAAATACGGAGATCAGAGGAGCATGTAACTCAGGCAAAGGAGTTATGGAGGGAGATTTTAATCTTCACATAGACTGAGACACAAAGACAATACATTTCCAGAATGCATCCAGGACAGTTTTCTGAAACAATATCATAGAACTGAGAGGTTCCACGTGTCAGGAAAGAGAGAACAAGCTGGGGCTTTTTTCTCTAGAAAAGAGAAGACTTAGGAGGGACGTGATAGAGGATTTTAAGATTAATGATGTGTTTGATAGGTTATACCTGAAGAAGATGTTTCCACTTGAAGGGGAGACTCGAACTAAGGGCCATTATTATCAGATCGACACTAATAAATCGAATTGAATCGAATAATGAATTCAGTAAAAACGTCTTAAACCAGAGACTGGTGAGAATGTGAAACTCGCGCCCACGAAGTGTACTCGAGAAGAATCGCAAAGATGCATTTAAGGGGAATCTGGATAAACAGATGAGAGAGAAAGAACATAAGAACATAACAAATGTGAGCAGGAGTAGGCTATCCGGGCCCGCGAGCCTGCTCCACCATTCAATCAGATCATGCTTGATCTTCCACCTCAACTCCACCTTCCCGCCCGATCCCCAAATCCCTTGATTCCCCTCGAGCACAAAATTCTATTAATTCCAGCCTTGAATATAGTCAACGACTCAGCATCCACAGCCCTCTGGGCAGAGAATTCCATTGATTCACATCCCTCTGAATGAATAAATTCCTCCTCATCTCAGTCTTTCATGGCCGACCCCTTATCTGAAGACAATTTCCCCTTGTTCTCGACTCGACAGCCAAGGGAAACAATCTCTCCGGATCTATCCTGTCAAGTCCCCTCAGAATCTTATGTTCTATTTTAGATGTTTCAATGAGATGGCAGAGGAATAGATGGACATATTGATGGGGTTAGATGGAGAAGGAGAGGCGTGGGGTGGTTTATAGCATAAGCACCGGCATGGACCTTGTGGGCTGAATGGCCTGTTTCTGAGCTGAGCAGTCCACGAAATTCGGTAATCTTAGCCTACATTCGGCCCGCCATGCTTGTGCTAGCTTTTTGAAAGAACTGCCCAAATTAGTCCTACAACCCAGCGATTTCCTCATCACCGTGCAAATTATTCTTCTTCAATGACATGTCCAATTGCCGTTTGAAAGTGCCGATGGAATGTGGTTCCACCGCTCTTTTAGGTATTGCATTCCACATAATAACACACCTCGATGAAAAAATATTTCTTCATTTCCCATTGAGATATATTGCCAAGTATTTTTTATCTCAGAGGGGAGCGGTGGAGAGAGAGAGAGAGAGAAAGTGGAGTGCGCGAGAAAGACAGAGTAGAAGGTGACAGAGAGGGTACAGACAAAGAGAGTAGGAGAAAGAGGAGAGTAATGTGAGGAAGAGAGATAGAGAGAAAGTAGAAGGAGACAGAGAGAGTACATACAGAGAGAGAACGAGAGACAGAGATAGAGAGAGAGGAGATTCGGGTGAGAAAGAGAGAATGAGAGAGAGTAGAAGAAGACAGAGAGGGTAAATGGATAGAGGGTAGAGAGGATGAGACAGAGACAAGAGGGAGATAAGGAGAGCACAAGAAGAGAAAAAGAGACAAAAAGGGGAAGACAGATAAAGACCACGAGGAGAGTGATAGAGAACGACAGAGGGACAGAGAGAGGAAGAGAAACAGACAGAGAGTGTAACAGGGGAGTGACGGACCGAGAGAGGGAGAGACAGGGACAGAGCGAGTGATTGAGACTGGTCAGAGAGAGAGAGTAGAGTGAGAGAGAGAGAGAGCGAGAGATAGAGAGAAACAATCAGGATCAAAGCATCAGAGGGCGTTGGAATCACCGAGAAGGGGGGAAGTTATTGATCTTTGGGGAAGGAGCAGGCTTCATCCCAGTCTCTATTGGTAGATCTCACACGGTGTGCGGCTGACGCCCACATACAGAGCATGGGAGAATGTAGAGGGAGCTTTACTCTGTATCTAAACAGTGATGTTCCTGCCCTGAGATTGTTTGAATGGATAGTGTACAGGGAGCTTGACTCTCTATCTAACTCGTGCTCTACCTGCCCTGGAAATATTCAATGGGACACTGTAGAGGGATCTGTACTCTCGATCTAACCCATGCTGTACATGCATGGGAGTGTTTGATGGGACAGTGTGGAGCTAGATTTACTCTGTATCTCACCGTGCTGTACCTGCCCTGGATGTATTTGCCGGGACACTCTGGAGGGATTTTCACTCCGTATCTAATCCGTGCTGTACCTGTCCTGGGAGTGTTTGATGGGACTGTGTCGAGGGGGCTTTACTCTCTATCTAACCCGTTCTCTTTCGAACTTGTGAACAGTTCAGACTGAGGTGGTTGATATTCCTCATGCCTCACATTCCTAAGCATTAAACACTGTGACAATGTTTTATTTTGCTCCACCCTGTTATTATAAAACTCTTTCTGTTCACCTCCGATGGTTCTGCCTCTCGCATGGATCCGTGTTCCACCGGCAGTTGCCGCACGGGTCAGCGCTGAGTGTGGTTATTGTACCATGGGGTGTATCACTGCCAGTCCACGTCGTGTGCTCCCGTAACAAGCCCAACCCACCGACTCCATCCCTCTCCCTTGACACCGTCTGATGCTGAAACAGACCATTCACAACCATTGACGTCCAATTTGACCCTGAGCTGAGATTCCGACCACATATTCTCTCCATCACCAAGTCCGCCTACTTCCATCTCTGTTACTCGCCCGTCTCTGCTTCTGTCTCATCTCATCTGTTGCTGAAACTCTTGTCCGTGCCTTTGTTACCGCGAAACTGGATTATTCCAATGCTCTTCTGGCCAACCTCCCATCTTCCACCCTTCATTAAATTCAGCTCATCCAAAACTCAGCTGCCCGTATCCGAATTCGCACAAAGTCCTTTTCAATCATCACGTAAATTGGCTCCCTGTTCCGCAACGCCTCGATTTTAAAATTATCATCGTTGTGTTCAAATCCTTCCACGGCCATCGATCCCCCTATCTCTGTAACCTCCCTCAAGAATTCAACCCCATCCTCCCCCACTGAGGTCTCTGCGCTCCTCATTCTGGCCTCTTGCGCATCCCTGATTTCTTGCACTCCACCATTGGCGGCCGTGCCTTCAACTGCCTGGTCACCAGCCTCTGGAATTCCCTCCATAAACTATCGAGTTCACTCTCCTCCTTTATGAAGCTCCTTGAAATGCACCTTCTCACAATAACCCTCAATCCACACCTGCCCACCTTCTCCCCACATCACCAAAGCCGACCTACTCGCCTTCTCCACATATCCCTTAATCTCCAACTGAAAACCTTCTCTCCCTAACGCTCAACGCGACCTACCCACCTTCCCACCATATCCCTCAATTCCCACCTACCCGTCTTCCCACGATATCCCTCAATCCCCACCTACCCGTCTTCCCACCATATCCCTCAATCCCCACCTACCCGTCTTCCCACGATATCCCTCAATCCCCACCTACCCGCCTTCTCCCCATATCCCTCAATCCCCACCTACCCACCTTCCCACGATATCCCTCAATCCCCACCTCCCCGCCTTCTCCCCATATCCCTAAATCCAACCTACCCACTTTCTACCCATATTCCTTCATCTCATCAATCCATCTTCTCTCCATATTGCTCATTCTCACCAAGCAACCTTCTCCCCTTATCCGTAATTCCCAACTACCCACCTTCTCAAGAGTTCAGAACATACTCCTCTCATTAAGGTGAGTTTGGACTCAGAATCACTCCCAGGAGTATTCCAGTTTCTGAAGGGGTATAAAGAGCTATTTTGTTCCTGATACTCAATCTTTCCCTCCAACTCTGAATCAACTCTCACACTAACCTGGTTGACTTAACTGCCCTCTGAAATATGGCCTCGGTATCAGACAGGCGCACCCAGCCCAGACGGGCCTGCAAAGTGCTTCTCACTAACGTCTGTGAACTGGTGCCAAAGTTGGGAGATCTGTCCCACGGACTCGTCAAGCAATAACCTGACATAGTCATTATGAGCCGGGGCTCAGTGGGTAGCATCTGGCCTCAGAGTCAGAAGGTCGTGCGCTCGAACCCCACACACACCAGAGACTTGAGCATCGTAATCCTGGCCGACAATTTCCTGTGCCAGTACTGTGGGAGCGTTGCACGCTCAGAGGATCAGTACTGAGGGAATGCTGCACTGTCAGAGGAGCAGCACTGAGGAAGCGCCGCACGGTCGGAGGGTCAGTATTGAGAGAGTGTTGCACTTTCGGAGGGTCAGTAAAGAGGGAGTGCTGCACTGTCGGAGGTTCAGTACTGAGGGAGTGCTGCACTGTCGGAAGGTCAGTGCTGAGGGAGTGCTGCATTGTCGGAAGGTCAGTACTGAGGGAGTGCTGCACTGTCGGAAGGTCAGTACTGAGGGAGTGCTGCACTGTCGGAAGGTCAGTACTGAGGGAGTGCTGCACTGTCGGAAGGTCAGTACTGAGGGAGGGCTGTACCCTTTGAAGTGTCGTCATTTGGATGAGATGTTCAACCGAGTGCGCTCATCTCAGTCTTTAATGGCCGACCCCTTATCTGGGGAATGACTGGTCTAGATTCACCAGTCAGTGTAATCACCATCTATCCTGTCAAGTCCCCTCAGAATACTATATGTTTCTATGAGATGAGAAAGGAATAGGATATTTTGATGGGGTTAGATGAAGAAGGGTGGTCTGTTGCTCGTGTGGAACATAAACCACGGCATGTATCTATTGTGCCGAATGGCCTGTTTCTCAGCTGTGCAAATCTAAGTATTTCTGGAATCTTAGCATACATTGGGCCCGTCATGCCTGTGCTGGCTCTTTGAAAGAACACACTGGAGATCACAACCCACTGAGGGGAACTGGGACATGAAAAGCTTTCAATTTATGAAACAAATACTTCAAACTGGAAGTATTGAGCCCACACAGAAATACGGAGATCAGAGGAGCCTGTAGCTAAGGCAAAGCAGTTATGAACGGAGATTTTAATTTTCCCATTGACTGCGTTATATTGGCAATACATTTCCCGAGTGCATCACGGACAGTTTACTGAAACAATATCATAGAACGGGGAGGATATAACTATCATGAAAGAGAGAACAAGCTGGATGTCTTTTCTCTGGAAAAGAGAAGACTGAGGAGTGACCTGATAGAAGTCTTTAAGTTTAATGACGGGTTTGATACGGTAGACGGAGAGAAGATGATTCCACCCGCGGGTGAGAGCAGAACTCGGGGTTAAAAATCGAAGCTAGTCAATGATAAATCCCATATTAACTCAGGAGAAACTCGTTTACCCAGGGAGTGGTGAGAGTGAGCAACTCGCTACCACAAGTGAGTTGAGGCGACGAGCAAAGATGCTGTTAAGATTAAGCTAGCTAAGCACTCGAGGGATGAGGTAATAGACGGATATGTTGATTGGGTCATGATGAAGCAGGGCGAAAGGAGGACCATGTGGAGCAGAAGACAACGGCATGGACTCTTTGGGACGAATGTCTGAACGGTGTATGTTGGGGGTAAGATAAAGAGAGACGGAGAGAGCAAAGGGAGAAAGAGAGAGTAGAGGGAGAAAGAGAGCACGATAGAGACAGAGAGAGACATACAGAGAAAGACAAAGAGTTTGAGGAACTGAAAATCGAGAAACAGAGGAGGGATAAGTAAATAGAGACCGGAGGAGATGTTTTGGAAATGCCTGTGAGCTGTTGGCAGCAAAAAAATAGCCACTTGTTGCTGCTTCAATGTATTTTTTCCAGGAAGAATGTTGACAATAACAGCAATTTGTATTTTAACACCAATCGGACTGAGAAACTGGAGCAGAGCATCGAAGAAAGGGAGAATGAACGAGAATGGGGGAAGGCAGTGATCTCAGGAAAAGGCCCAGACTCCATCCCGGTGTCCGTTAGTAGATATCACCCGGAGTGAGATTGAGACCCACACACAGAGCATGGGAGAGTGCAGAGGGACTTTTACTCTGTATCTCACCTGTGTTGTAACTGGCCTCGGAGTGTTTGATGGGACAGTGTAGAGGGAGCTTTACTCTGTTTCTAACCCTGTACCTGAACTGGGACTGTTTGACGGGACAGTGTAGATGCAGCATTACTCTGTTTCTAACCCCCATTTCACCTGCCCTGGGAGTGTTTGTTGTGACATTTTAGAGGGAGCTTTACTCTATATCTGACCCATTTTATTCCTGTCCTTCGGAACAGTTTAAACGAGGGTGGTTGGTATTTCCCATGCCTCATGTTGCAATGCATTAAGTCCGTGACTGTATTTCTGTTGGTGAGCCCTGTTATTACAAAAATCTTGCTGTTCACACCGGAAGGTTCTGTTTCTCACTGGTGTTCGGTTCCTCGAGCAATTCCTTCACAGGTCAGTGTTGAGTGTGGCAAATGTATCATGGTCGGGGGGGGGGGGCATCATTCCCAGGGCCCACCATCGTGCAGACACAGAGAGAGTTGATCGTTGTCCATTCAATGAGAGATCAAAACACAGTCCAGACACTGAGAGAGGAGATCAGTCCAGACATTGAGAGAGGAGATCACAGTCCAGACACTGAGAGAGGAGATCAGAGTCCAGACATTGAGAGAGGAGATCACAGTCCAGACACTGAGAGAGGAGATCACAGTCCAGACACTGAGAGTGGTGATCACAGTCCAGACACTGAGAGAGGAGATCAGTCCAGACACTGAGAGAGGAGATCACAGTCCAGACACTGAGAGTGGTGATCACAGTCCAGACACTGAGAGAGGAGATCAGTGTCCAGACAGTGAGAGGGGATCACCGTCCAGACACTGAGAGTGGTGATCACAGTCCAGAATCTGAGAGATGTGCTCACAATCCAAGCACTGAGAGAGGAGATCACAGTCCAGACACGGAGAGAGGCGATCTCAGTCCGGACAGTGAGAGAGGAGATCAGAGTCCCAACACTGAGAGAGGTGATCACAGTCCAATTGCTGAGAGGGTATTACAGTCCAGACACTGAGAGAGATCAAAGTCCAGACACTGAGAGAGGAGATCACATTCCAGCCATGAGAGAGGTGATGACAGTCCATAAAGTGAGCGTTTCAAGAGCAAAATTTTAAAAAGAACAGACACACAAGGGTTATAATCTCTGTATTATTACCTAAGCCACGTGTAAATAGTCGTAGGGATAAGCAGATTAGGGAGGAGAACACATGGATGAAGGAGTGGTGTAGGAAGGAGAGGTTCCATTTCGTGGGACACTGGCACCTGTACTAGGACACGATGGAATTGTACCGTTGGGACCGGCTCCACGTGACCCGGGCTGGCACCAGGGTTCCAGCGTTAAGAATAAATACGGCTTTAAATTTGTAATTGGGTCTGGAGCTCAGTTGGAAAAGTAATATAAATAACATTTCTGGAACAAAAAGGAAGAGCGTAGAGTGTTAGTCAGAAATTATGCTTTCAGCACTACATTTAAAGGAAAAACTGAAAGATGAAAAGTAATTAAATCTGGAGAGAGAAATAAGGAATTTGTGTGAAATACAATACTGATTGATGAAAAGTAATTATATCTGGAGAGAGAAATAAGGAATATGTATGAAATACAATACTGATTGATGAAAAGTAATTAAATCTGGAGAGAGAAATAAGGAATGTGTGAGAAATACAATATTACAATATGGGCAGGGTGAGTGGCCCAAATAAGCGTTCTTTATACAAACGCATGAAGTATAAGCAACAAATTGAATGAAATGCGGGCACAAATTCAACCTACAGGGTATGAAATGTTAGCCATTAGTGAGGCATGGCTGTACAACAGTCAGGAATGGGAACTGAATATACCAGGTTATAAGGTCTATAGGAAGGATAGGAGAACTGGTAGAGGTGGAGGAGTATAGTGAGTGATTAAGGATGAAATTTCTTCATTGATAAGAGATGATATCACGAGAGGTAGGCAGTCAGTGGGAACTTTATGCGTAGAATTAGGAAATAGAAAATGATTTAAGGCCAAAGTGGGAGTTGTGTATAGAACCCCTGTAGCAGCTGTGAAGCGGCAGAATGTATAAATGGGGAGATTAGACAAGCATGTAGCAAAGGCAGAGTGGTTTATATGGGGATCGATTTTAACTTTCATATAGATTGGGATGAACAGACGAGCTCATGTCAGAAAGGTAACGAATTTCTTGAGTATGTTCAGGAAAACTTTCTGCAACAATATGACCGAGGAGAAAGAAGGAGGCAGGCCACAGTAGAATTAATAATGAGCAATGGGCCAGATTTAATTAACAGCCTAACGGTGTACGAACATTGATCTGAATTGGAAAACTGTACATGTCACTCCACTATTTAAGAAAGGTGATAGAAGGAAACCAGGGAATTATAGACCAGTTCGCAAAACATCTGTTTTCGAGAAATTACTCGAGTCTCCAATTAAGGATAATGACTGAACACATTGAACATTTTCAGCTGATCGAAAGAGCCAGCATGGATTTTGTTTTGAAGAGGTGACTAAAGTAGTGGACAGGGGAATGTCTATGGAGTTTGTTTCTATGGACTTCCAAAAGGCATTCGATAAAGTCCCTCAATAGAGACTGTTAGCTAAAGTTGAAGCTGATGGAATTGAGGGAAAATGATTGACCTGGTTCGGAAATTGGCAGAGCGGCAGGAGACATTGGGCCTGAAGTCGCTGCGAGCGGCGAGGCAACGCTCACTGCAGCTACTGCGAATTAAATTAACAAAAATACTGACTCTAGGCTCTGTGGCGATGAATTGCTTGAATTTCAACTTTACAAAAATTGTGCTCTATCAACCCAGCCTCTGAGCAGCGTGATTTGCCGCGTAGCTGGAAAGGTGTGTGAGGAGAAGACACGAACACAAATTCGGTGAGGACGAGACGTCCCGCCCACAGAATTAGGCTGCATTGCTCAAACAATCAAGCAGACTTCATTCCTTTAAAGTTTGCATTCTGTATGGTGTTGTAATTTTTTTCTAAAATCAAAAACCAAAGAAATAATTGAATTAAATTAATGAGACAGAAGGAAAACGTTTAAAAATTAATATTGTAATTTTCATTCTTCTTCAATAACCAAAAAACTAATACAATAAGGAGTGATATGAGAGTCCTCGTTATTAAAAGTTCATCTTCACTTGATTGGCAGTAATTAAAACTTACCGAGCTGTTAAAACTCATTTTGGACTTTGTATTTAATGGAATGATACCTGGATATCAAGGGTTAAATAATGATGATAGATTACACAAACTAGGGTTGCATTCTCTGGAATTTGGAAGATTAAGGGTTGATTTGTTCGAATATTTCAAGCTATTAAGGGGAACTGATAGGGAAGACAGAGAGAAACTATGTCCGCTGGTTGAGGAGTCCAGCACCAGTGATCTCAGCCTAAAAATTAGAGCCAGAACTTTCAGGAGTGAAGTTATGAAACACTTGTACACGCAAAGGGTGGGAGATATTTGGAACTCTCTTCTGCAAACTGAAGTTGGTGTTAGCTCAATTGTTAATTATAGTTCTGAGGTTGATAGATTTTTCTTAACTCTGTTAATATTGGGGTTAAGGCGGGTAAATTAAGTTCGGTCAGAGTTCCGCCATGATGCCATTGAATGGCGCAACAGTCTCCAGGGATCAAAATGCCGACTCCTGTTCCGACGTTCCTGGTCAATGTCATCACCAACCACAATCTTCAGCAGGCGGCACTGCTGACCAGCAGTGTCAGACCAAAGAGAGAAAGAGAAAGGGGCAAGAGAAAGGGTGACATCAGCAAAAAGGTTGAGGGAGGGAGAGAGATAAATGAAGACATAGAGATATAGTTCGTGAGAGAGAACGAGAGAGACAGACATGTGACAAAGAGAGATAGAAACAGAGAGGAGAGAGCAATAAATAGAGATAAATAGGAGAGGCCGAAAGGGAGACAGACAGAGAGGGAGAGACGAGGATAGAGGGAGAGACGAGTATAGAGGGAGAAATAGCTGAGGGAAAGAGAGTGAGACTCAGAGGGAGATGGAAAGAGAGAAAGAGAGAGACGAATTGTGGGAGAGAGAGAGAGCGATGGAGAGGGACACAGAGAGATAGTGATAGAAAGGCAGAGAATCAGCAGAGAGAGAGACACATGGAGAGAGAGAGAGAGAGAATTATAGAGAGAGAGAAATGGTGGGGGCGAAAGAATGAAAGACACAAACAGAGGGAGAAACAGACAAACAGAGAGGGCGGAGGGAGGAAGAAAGAGAGGGAGAGACGGGGATGGATCAGAGAGTGTAGATGGAGGGAGACAGAGAGAGAGCGAGTCGAGACAGAGAGAGTAGGGTAGATGTAGAGAGACGGAGAAAGAAAGAGAGTGAGAAAGAGAGTGGAGTTTGAGTGACTGGGAAAGAGAGAAAATCAGACGGAAAGATTCAGAGTGGGAGAGTCAGAGGGAGAGAAAGGGACAGAGTTAGAGAGTTTAGGGAACGAGACAGAGAGAGAGACAGAGAGATGTGGATGGGTCAGAGAGTGTAGTGGCACAGACTGTAGTGCACAGAGTGTAGTGGCATAGAGTGTCGTGGCAGAGACAAAGAGAACGAGTAAAAGGGAAGCTTGAAATTGAAGGTGAGATATATAGAAAGGGATAGAGTTACTGACTGAGAGAGGTGGAGATTAGTGGTGGAGAGTGAGAGATATGGAGAGTAGAGCGAGAGAATGAGAGGAGAGAGTGAAGAACGAAAGAGGGAGACACAGTGCAGAGGCAGAGAGACACCGAGAGGGAGAATGAGGAGGGGGTGGTGAGTGTGACAGAGAGACAGGCAGACAGACTGTGATAATCTGAATAATACAGACAGAGAGATAGTGGGGGTGAGGGAGAAAGAAAGAGACAGACAGATGGAGAAAAAGACAGAAAGAGAGAGAAACAATGGAGACAGAAAAACGGAAGAGAAATATTGAGAGATGGGGAAGAGAGAAAAAGAGAGAGAGAGGGAGGAGAAGGGGGAGAGATATGGAGTAAAGGGTGAGAGCGAGTAGAGAGCGAGGAGAGTGCGACAGACAAAGAGAGAGAGAGGCCGAGAGAAGGAGAGAGAGGGAGAGAGGAAGGGGTGAGATAGAGAGCAGAGGGAGAGAGAGCGAGGAGGGTGACAGAGAGAGAGAGAGTGAGGGGTATAGGGAGTGGGACAGGGAAAGAGAGAGAGACTCCCACCTACCAATTATCTACCCTTTTCATTCAACACAACCACCCAAACCTTCTCACAATATCCCTCAACAAAACTTACCACCTTCTCACCATATCCATCAACCCCACCGACCGAAATACTCCCCATATCACTCAACCCCACCGACACACATTCACACAATATCCATCAATCCCCACTTAAACACATTCTCCACATTTCACTCAAACTCCACCTAATCACCTTCTCCACATATACCTGACACACGGCTACCCATCTTCTCCCCATATCTCTCACTCCCTCCTACCATCCATTTCCCAAGATCACTCTAACCCACCGAACCACCTTCTCACAATATCTCTCAATCATAACCTACCCCCTTCATTAATATTTCCCAAAATCACACTTAACCAACTCCTCACCATATCCGTCCACCCCACCTATCCATCTTCTCCCCATTTCACTCAACTACACCCACCCACCTTCAGTCAAAATCCCTCAATTCCCAACTACCAATCATCCCCCATATCCCTCAATCCCCACCTTCCTTTCTTACCCCCAAATACCTCAATCCCCACCTCCCCACATTATCACCTTATTCCTCAATCCCACCTAAACAACTTCCCACCATATCTCTCAATACCACCTAAACACCTCCCCATGTTCATCAAACCAGAGCTACACAACTTATCCCCATAACACTCAACCCCACCTACCCACATTCTCACAACATCCCTCAATCACCACCTACACTTCTTCGCACCATATACCTCAATCCCCACCTAACCGCCTTCTCTTCATATTCCTCACTCATACTTACCAAACTTCTCCCTATATCCCTCAATTCCACCTACGCAACTTCTCAGCATAGCCCTCAAAGCCCACCTAACTACCTTCTCTCCGTATCCCACAAACTCACCGACGCACCATCTCCACAGATCACTCAAACACACCCAACCACCTTCTCACTATATCCATTATTACCACTTACCCACCCCCTCACCATA
Organism: Heptranchias perlo; assembly: GCF_035084215.1. Taxonomy (NCBI): domain Eukaryota; kingdom Metazoa; phylum Chordata; class Chondrichthyes; order Hexanchiformes; family Hexanchidae; genus Heptranchias; species Heptranchias perlo. The sequence continues at coordinate 11,351,867 of NW_027139453.1, read as the reverse complement.
TCCGTCAACCCCACCTACCCACATTATCGTCATATCCCTCAATCCTACCTATACACCTTCTCCCCTTGTCACTCAACCCCAACTACACACATCAAAAAAAAAATCCTCAATCCACAACGACCTCCCATATCCCTCAATCACCTGAAGACATCTTTCCGCCATATCCCTGAATCCCAACTTAATCATGGCTGACTTTCACCTACATATATACTGGCCAAACCAAATTAGCAATAATACTGCGGGGCATTAATTCCTGGAGTGTGTACGAGATGGTTTTTCAAACCAATATGTTGAGCAGCCAATTCGGGATCAGGCTATTCTAGATTTGGTATGGTGCATTGAGAAGCAGTTAATTGATAACATTGTTGTGCGGGGTCCTTTGAAGGAGAGTAACTGTAACATGATAGAATTCTTCATTAAGATAGAAAGTGAAGGAGTGCAATCCGAAACTAGGGTACTAAATCGAAGGTATGAGGAGTGAGTTGGCTCTGATAGATTTGGGACCTTCATTAAAAGGCATGACGGTGGATAGGCAATGGCTGACATTTTAGGAACGAATGCATGAATCGCAACAGTTATACATTCCATTCTGGCACAAAAACACAGAAGGACAAGAGCCGCAACCATGGCTAACAAAAGAAGTTAAGGCTAGGATGCGATGCAAAGTGGAGTCATATCAATTTGCCAGAAAATGCAGCAAGCATGAGGATTGGGAGCAGTTTTGAACGGAGCAAAAAAGGGACAAGAGATTGATTAAGAGGGAAAAATAGAGAATGAGAGTGAACTTGCAAGGAACATAAAAGCGGACTGTAAAAACTTCTACAAACGGGAATATGGTATTGAGATAGACGATCAGCCATGATCATATTGAAAGGCAGAGCAGGCTCGAAGGGCCGAATGGCCTACTCCTGCTCCTCTTTTCTATGATTCGATGACTCGGTTGCCAAGATTTCCACCTTCAGCAGGTGGTGTCAGATCGACCGTCCATTACACACCGTCCTCCATTTTCACTTCCATTTACTTCGATACTATTAAAAGTAATTGACAGAATATTATGGGCTGATTGCCTGCAATTTCCGAAAGTGCTCTCCCGGGGAGTGACGCTCCACCGCAAGTTCCACTGCCCGGATTGTGAGTCCGCTGAAGGCAGAATTAACCCCCGGTGATTAATGGGGAGAACAAAACCCCGCACGGCCTCGGTTTCGCGCTCTCCACAGTTTGTTTGATCAATTTCCCTGTTCGGGTTTTATGCATTCAATCATTTTAACATTTTTGTTCTTGAAATGTCTCTCATTTACTCCGCAGATATTTTTTGTCATCTCTCAATTCCTTGATATTCTGAAATAGATTCCAGGTCAGTGAAAGAATGACATTCCCACTAACTCCTGTTTGTCGCCTCTGTTCTGTCCTTTTCCCAGTTCCACGAAAACTGTTTCACTTTGTTTTCAGTCCACACTAGAGTTATACCTGAACCGTCACCCTGTCCTTTGTCCAGATACTGACCGATCCGTTGGGTATTTTCACCTCTTTCTTTCATTGTTTCAGATTCACAATAATTGCAGTTTGAACCATTTCTTTCCAGTTTGGTCTGTTTCTCTTGTGTTACCTTCTATGATTCTAAGATCTGATCGTCTGTTGGTTTTGTGATGTTTAAATCATCCAAATTCATCCCATGTCCCTCCCACTTACCTGATGTTCTTGTCCACTGAAATGCCTCTCGGATGTTGACAACGAACTGACTCCGTCCACCCCTTCTTCAACTTCCTGTTCCAGTCTGTCCCGGTAGAATTTCGTCAACTGGATCAGTTGGTAACCTTCAGACTTTGTCAAGAACTCAGTGATCGCAGTGTTCGGTCTTTGAACAACATTGGAGAAAATTATCACATTATCGACCTTCCATCCGGGCGGCTTCATTTCCTCTGATACCAAACGGCTGACGCCTCCTGTGAGCCATGTTATCAAATACCTTCTGAAAACCCATATATGCCGCATGTGTTACAATCCATTGACCGATATATTTTCGTCTCAACACGGCTGTATCAAATTTGTCAAATACAATGTCAAATGCTACAGTTAGCCGTTGCAGCCTTCACTGAATCTTAAATGCTAAATAATTCGACGTGAAATTTCAGATACCAGGGGTTTGTCCACAAATGACGTGGACTAATTAGTCTCGAGTTATCTTTTTTTTTATTCCTTCTTGGGACGTGGACGTCGCTGGCGAGCCGGCATTTATTGCCCATCCCTAATTGCCCTTGAGAAGGTGGTGGTGAGACGCCTTCTTTAACCGCTGCAGTCCGTGTGGTGAAGGTTCTCCCACAGTGCAGTTAGGAAGGGAGTTCCAGGATTTTGACCCAGCGACGATGAAGGAAAGGCGATATATTTCCAAGTCGGGATGGTGTATGACTTGGAGGGGAAAGTGCAGGTGGTGTTGTTCCCATGTACCTGCGGCTCTTGACCTTCTAGGTGGTAGAGGTCGCGGGTTTGGGAGGTGCTGTCGAAGAAGCCTTGGCGAGTTGCTGCAGTGCATCCTGTGAATGGAGCCACTGCAGCCACTGTGCGCCGGTTGTGAAGGGAGTGAATGTTTCGGGTGGTGGATGGGGTGCCAATCAAGCGGGCTGCTTTGTGCTGGATGGTGTCGAGCTTCTTGAGTGTTGTTGGAGCTGCACTCATCCAGGGAAGTGTGGAGTGTTCCATCACACTCCTGACTTGTGCCTTGTAGATGGTGGAAAGGCTTTGGGGAGTCAGGAGGTGAGTCACTCGCCGCAGAACACCCAGCCTCTGACCTGCTCTTGCAGCCACAGTATTTATATGGCTGGTCCAGTTAAGTTTCTGGTCAATAGTGACCCCCAGGATGTTGATGGTGGGGGATTCGGCGATGGTAATGCCGTTGAATGTCAACGGGAGGTGGTTAGACGGTCTCTTGTTGGAGATGGTCATTGCCTGGCACTTGTCTGGCGCGAATGTTACTTGCCACTTGTCAGCCCAAGCCTGGATGTTGTCCAGGTCTTGCTGCATGCGGGCTCGGACTGCTTCATTATTTGAAGGGTTGCGAATGGAACTGAACACTGTGCAATCATCAGCGAACGTCCACATTTCTGACCTTATGATGGAGGGAAGTTTATTGATGAAGCCGCTGAAGATGCTTGGCCCAGGACACTGCTCCGAGGAACTCCTGCAGCAATGTCCTGGGGCTGAGATGATCGGCCACCAACAACCACTGCTATCTGATTGACACAGTCTCCTTATTTTAACACAGACATGACTTGGTCTCTTTCAGTACACCTGGATATTTTCATCAACAATTGTGTTATCAAAAATTATGAGTTTTGAAAAATTGTGGTCATAGTCCCTCCTATCTGCTCTCTGAATTCCTTTAAAAGCCTCGGTTGCGTTTTCTCTGAGCTCAGTGGCATATCCAGCTCGGCAATTAAATTCACAACCAAATCCTTCCCTAAAATTGTCTCGAAATATGGCTCGCTGAAGATGCTGTATCGACGCCTTTGTATTGAATAATTTTACTGTAGATAGTTTGATACTGTGATACTTTGATGCTTTGAAACCAACATTTGCACATCTGCCATCATTTTTAGAAACTGACTGAAATATTTTGTATCTCCCCAAAAGTTCATCCACTCCAGCCCTGTCTTTGCGACACTAGAACACATCTCTCATGATTCTGACTTTCCAAACGTGCTTGGAATGATTTGTAGATTCACAGACATAACACACAATCTGAACTCCAATTCACTGGACTGTTGACCAGTTCTCGTTTTTTTCTCTTTTTTTAATATCAAGTTACTTCTTCTGTCACTACTTCAAAAACCTCCTTCCTTTTTTCCTGCGAATAACTTTTCACTATTTCATCATTCTTCTGTTCCTGCTCCAACAGTTTTATTATTTCCACTCTCTAATCTCAGATCCGGATATTTCACATGCTCCAGTCCTATCAGGTGAAACCCTCCCACTGCTCTATATACCCATTCTGTCAATCCGTTTTGGCTGGTTGGTTCAGATCGTAACCGTCCCTACCTTTCGTCCTGAACTCACCTTAGTGTCCCAAGAGCATGAACCCTTCCCTCCTGCTCCAGCCCTGCAGCAGCACATTGACCTGCCTCATATTGTCCTCAGTAAGCGGCCCAGTGCAAAACAATTCGGAGTTCACCAACTTGAGGCCTTGTTTTTCGGTCTCGTGCTCAAATTCTAATATTCTCTGTATAAACGTATTTCTAACCGTGTTATTGGCTCCGACTATGAATATTTACCGCTCTCCTTTCCTTCCCAGAGATGGTCACACCTGTTGCAGGAAGTACTTCCTTGTGGCACCATGGAGGCAACTTACAATTTGGACCTGCTCAGGGCTGCAGAAGAGTCTGTCTATTCCCCTGACCATAGAATCTCCCACCACTCTCGCTCTCCTATTCCTGTGCCTTACCTGCCTCTCACCACTCCCCCAATGATCCCTGGTTTCACATTGTTACTCAGGAAGACCAATCTGATTCACTGTTTCTATCCACCTTACAGTCCATAACATCAGGTGTCTATTGCCAGTTCCACTACTGAGATCCCTCCACCTGTGACTGCACTGCCCCACGAGATGGTCACTCACTTTCTTCTATCTACACACCATATGCTCGGTTTCTTCTTCCTGTGTGAGCAACAGGATCTTGTTCGTGATCTTGACCCTTTATCAGGACACATTTGATATTTTAAAGATTGTTCTGAACCTACCGGTGTCTATTCCCTTTCTTGTTGATGATGTTGGATCTTCTCCCCTGTTTGGACCTTCAGCCATGGTGGTAAGAGACGTTCCAAGATTCTGACGCTCTGTAATAAATATATTAATAGGAAGGTTAGACTGAAATATTATAATGAGAATGATAAAACTGCGTCTTGTTGAATGTGATATCAAGTCCCTTCTCCCCCATCAGGACAACAGCTGTTAGACCTGGGATCGAGCATTTCCCGACTTTTACGATCAACTCTCCACATGAGGTGCGGCACAGACAGCTGCCCAGTGAAACCCAATGAGTCCCTCTGATCTTCACAACCCAGTGAGAGTCGGCCGAGATTCTGCACTCGCAGCACCAATTGGTAAGATTTGGTCACAGTGCAGGCCAGCACCAGACTTATTCCTGAGGTAGTGAATATTCTGGAGGGCAATATGGAACGAGGTGATGAATTAAATGTTCCTTCACTCGTTGTTACCCAGTCTGGCGCTGTTGTATTATTTTATTCACAGATTTGTTTTTAATATTTTTGATTTGTTAAGTTTTGATATTAAATTCTGATGTTTATGAGACTGATATCTATCTACATACACAATATTTAGCTTGGTGTGATTTCTCTGCTCTCTTTGGTAGTGACATTGTTCGTGTGTTCATGGAGATGTGTTTTGGTTGGTGCTTCTATTTGAATATATTTACCTTATCCCTCATAGTATCAGCTCCTGACTAATGACCACTGTTCAATAATATTAACACTCATGTTTAATATTATGAATTGCATAACTTTAAACAGGTGCTGCACATTTATTTTTGGATTATTTTTAGGTGTCTCACAATCTCAGAAAACATCACAACTATATAAGTTGAAGATTTGACGGCTGTTTTACAATCATAATTCCCCATTGTGTGTGTGTCTCGCTCTTTGTGTGCACGCACAGGCAAGAGCAAATAATCAAACTATCAGTCACCGTCCTTTCCTTTCCACACTGTGGAAATGTAAAAGAGATTAGTCTCGGTCCGTAATTTCTTCAATCAATAGTTGAAGTCATTTGCTGACAATTGTGTAATAAACGGACATGAGCAATAAAAAAATATATTTACACCGACACTAATTGCATTCGTGCAATCAAACACAAGATTAACTTATGTCGTTACTTTTTATATGAAGATTAGTGATAGGTCCTCCTGCCTATTTTTAATTTCAGTTGTTACGTTTTATATAAAGATTAGTGATCGATACTCGTACTTGGCGGTAAATTCAGCAGTTATTTTTTATGAAAATATTCGTGATGAGTCCTCCTGCCTGTTTTTAATCTCAATAGTTACTTTTTTATGTGATGGACCCTCCTACCTGCTGGTAATTTCAGTGGTTACTTTTTAAATAAAGATAAGTGATGGATCCTCCTCCCTGTTGGTCATTTCAGTAGTTTATTATTTTACTAATATTAGAGATGGACCCGCCTACCAGTGGGTGATTCCAGGAGTTACTTTGTTTAAACAGATTACTGATGGACCTTCCTACCTGTTATAATTTCAATCGTTGCTTTTTATTTAAAGATTAGTGATGGACCCTCCTGCCTTTTGGTAATTTCTGTAGTTTCTTTTTTAACAATGATTCGTGATGGACCCGACCAACTGTTGCAGATTTCAGTAGTTACTTCGGTTATCTAAAGATTCGTGATGGACCCTACTGCCTGTTGGTAATTTCAGTAGTTGATTTTTATAAAAGGATTAGTGATGGACCCTCCTACCTGCTGGTAATTTCAGTCGTTCCTTTTTTTAATCTAAAGATTATTGATGGACCCTGCTGCCTGTTGATAATTTCAGTATTTACTTTTAATATATAGATTAATGATAGACCCACATACCTGTTGGTAATTTCATTTGTTACTTTTTATATAAAGATTAGTGACGGACACTTCTACTTGTTGCTGATTTCAGTTGTTAATTTTTATATAAAGATTATTGATGTACACTGCTACCTGGTGGTAGTTTCAGTTGTTATTTTTGAGGTAAAGATTAGTGATGGGACGTCCTGCTTGTTGGTAATTTCAGTGGTGTATTTTTTATAACGATTACTGATGGACCCTCCTACCCGGTGGTAATTTCAGTTCTTACTTTTGATATAAAGATCAGTGATGGGCCCTCCTACCTGTTGTAATTTCAGCAGTTACTCTCGATATAAAGATTAGTGGTGTACACTGCTACCTGGTGGTAGTTTCAGTCGTTTTTTTAGGTAATGATGAGTGATGGGTCCGCCTGCTTGTTGTTAATTTCAGTGGTTACTTTTTTATGCAAAGGTTAGTGATGCACCCTCCTACCTGTTGGTAATTTCAGCATTTACTTTTTTTATAAATATTAGTGATGTGACATCCTGCCTGTTGGTAATTTCAGAAGTTCATTTTTTAAATCTGAACATTAATAATGCACACCACTGCCTGTTTTTAATTTCAGCATTTACTTTTTACATAACGATTTGTGATGGACAATACTCCCTGGTGGTAAATTCAGTGCTTACTTTTTATCTAAAGATTAGTGATGGACCTTCCTGCCTGTTGGTGTTTTCAGTCGTTACTTTTTATTTAAAGATTACTGATGGACACTCCTCCCTGTTGTTAATTTGACTTGTCACTTTTTATATAAAGATGAGCGATGGATCCTCCAGCCTGTTTGTAATTTCAGTGGTTACTTTTTATATAAGGATAAGTGATGGATCCTCCTCCCTGTTGGTCATTTCAGTAGTTTATTCTTTTACAAATATTAGAGATGGACCCGCCTACCAGTGGGTAATTCCAGGAGTTACTTTCTTTAAACAGATCACCGATGGAACTTACAACCTGTTATAATTTCAGATGGACCTTCCTACCTGTTATAATTTCAGTCGTTGCTTTTTATTTAAAGATTAGTGATGGACCCTCCTGCCTTTTGGTAATTTCTATAGTTTCTTTTTTAATAATGATTCGTGATGGACCCGACCAACTGTTGCAGATTTCAGTAGTTACTTCGGTTATCTAACGATTCATGATGGACCCTCCTGCCTTTTGCTAATTTCCGTAGTTACTTTTTATATAAAGATCAGTGATGGACCCTCCTACCTGCTGGTAATTTCAGTTGTTACTTCTTTTATAAAGATTAGTGATGGGAACTCGTGCTTTTTTGTAATTTCAGTAGTTAGTTTTAAAAAAGGTTTGTGATGTGACCACCTGCCTGTTGGTAATTTCAGTAGTTACTATTTTATGTAAAGATTCGTGATGCACCCTCCTCCGTGGTGTAATTTCAGTGGTTAGTTTTTTTCTTAAAAAAGGTTAGTGATGGGACCTCCTGCCTGTTGCTAATTTCAGTAGTTATTTTGCATGTAAAGATTAGTGATGGAAACTCCTTCCTGTTGGTAATTTCAGTGGTTACTTTTTATACAAAGATTAGTGATCGGCACTCCTACCTGTTGGTAATTTCAGTAGTTACTGTTGTTATCTGAAGATTAGTGATGGACCCTTCTGCCTGTTGGTGATGTCACTAGTTACTTCTGTTATCTAAAGATTCGTGATGGACCCTCCTACCTGTTGGAAAATTGACTTGTTACTTTTAATATAAAGATTTGTGCTGGACCCTCCTTCCTGTTGATAATTACAGTAGTTGTTTTTTATATAAAGATTCGTGATGTACTCTCCTACCTGCTGGTAATTTCAATAGTTACTTTTGTATGTAAAGTTTAGTGATGGTCCCTCCTACCCGTTGGTAATTTGAGTTGTTACTTTTTTATAAAGATTAGTGATGGGATCTCATGCCTATTCGTAATTTCTGTTGTTACTTTTAGTATAAATATTAGTTATTCATCCTCCTGCCTTTTTGTATTTTCAGTAGTCAGTTTTTAAAAATTGGTTGGTGATGGAATCTCCAATCTCTTGGTAATTTCAGTAATTACTTTATATATAAAGATGAGTGATGGACCCTCCGACATGTTGGTAATTTCAGTAGTATCTTTTTCTGTAACGTTTAATGATGGACACTCCTACCTGGTGGTAATTTCAGTCGTTATTTTTTATGTAAATTTAGTGATGGACCCTCCTACCTGTTGGTAATTTGAGCAGTTACTTTTTTTATAAAGATTAGTGATGGGACCTCCTGCCTATTAGTAATTTATGTTGTTACTTTTAGTATAAATATTACCGATTGATCCTCCTGCCTTTTTGTAAATTCAGTAGTTATTTTTTTTTTAAAGGTTGGTGATGGAACCTCCAATCTGTTGGTAATTTCAGTTATTACTTTTTACATAAAGATGAGTGATGGACCCTCCTAGCTGTTGTTAATTTCTTTCGATAATTTTTATAAAAAGGTTACCTGTTGGTAATTTGACTTGTTACTTTTTATATAAAGATTAGTGATGGACCCTCCTACCTGGTGGTAATTTGTGTCGTTAATCTTTTCTAATATTAGTGATGGACCCTCCTGCCCGTTGGTAATTTCAGTAGTGACTTCTTCTTTAACGATTAGTGATTGACCCTCCTCCCTGTCGATCAATTCAGGAGTTACTTTTTACATAAAGATTAGTGATGGACCCTCCTACCTGGTGGTAATTTCAGTAGTTACTTTTTCATATAAAATTTAGTAATGGACGCTCCTACCTGTTCGTAATTTCAGTCGTTTCTTTTTTATAAAGATTAGTGATTGACCCACCTCCTTTTTCGTAATTTGAGTTGTAACTTTTTATATAAAGATTACTGAACCCTCATACCTGTTTGGTAATTTCAGTAGTTTATTTTTTGTATAAAAAGTAACAACTCAAATTATCAACAGTTAGGAGGGCCCATCACTATAAAATTAGTGATGGGCCCTCCGAACTGTTCGTAATTTGAGTTGTTACTTTTTATATAAAGATTAGTAATGGCCCCTTCTCTCTGTTGGTAATTTTTGTCGTTAATTTTCATGAAAAGATTAGTGATGTACACTCCTACCTGGTGGTATTTTCAGTAGTTATTTGTTTAGGTAAAGATTAGTGATCGGACTTCCTACCTGTTGGTAATTTCAGTAGTTACGTTTGTATGTGGAGATGAGTGATGGACCCTCCAACCTGGTTGTAAATTCAATAGTTACTTTCATATAAAGATTAGTGCTGGGACCCTCATACCTGCTGGTAAATTGACTTGTTACTTTTTTATATAAAGATTAGTGATGGACCCTCCTACCTGGTGGTAATTTCAGGAGTTACGTTTTGTATAAAAAATAGTGATGGACCCTCCGACCTGGTGGTAATTTCAGTCGTTATTTTTATATGAAGATTAGTGATGGACCCTCCTACCTGTTGGTAATTTCAGTTGTTACTTTTTTTTACACAGATTTGTGATGGGACCTCCAACCTGGTGGTAATTTCAGTAGTTACTTTTAATATAAAGATAAGTGATGGACACTCCTCCCTGTTGGTAATTTCAGTAGTCACTTTTCATGTAAAGGTTAGTGATTAACCCTCCTACCTGTTGATTATTTCAGTAGTTACCTTTTATATAAATATTCGTGATGGACCCTCCTACCTGTTGCTAATTTGAGTTGTTATTTTTTGAAAAAAGATCTATGATGCGCCCTCCTAACTGTCGGTAATTTGAGTTGTTATTTTTTATATAACGTGTATTGATGGACTCTCCTCCCTGTTGATAATTTCAGTATTTACTTTTTCTATAAAGGTTAGTGATTGACCCTCCGACAGGTTGGTAATTTCAGTCGTTAATTTTTGTATAAAGATTAGTGCTGGGGCCCTGCAAGTTAATTGACGTTTTTCCACCTCTCGCACAGAACCATTTATTCATACTGATGTCCTCTCTCCTCAATATGTTGTAATCAGGAACATTTCTCTGTGTTCTGTGGAAACCCAGGCCCTGTTTTAAAGATACCTGAACACATTTCTCATAATTCTGACTTTCCAAACGTCAATTCAATGGAATGTTGACCCGTTCTCGTTTTACTTTTTAAGATCAAGTTACTCTTCAAAACCTCCTTCCATTTTCCTGCTAATAACTTTTCACTGTTTCATAAATCTTCTGTTCCTGCTCCAACAGTTTTATTAATTCCACTCAGTGCTGTGGCCCTCCTACCTGTTGATATTAAAAGTAACTATTCAAATTACCAAGATTAACGGTCAGGAACGACCTATCTGTGTGAAAGATGGTTTCGCCTGAACCGGTTTCCCTTTAAAACATTCTGGAAGTTTGTTTCTCTCCAAAGGGAGCGGCCTCTCTTTATTTAGTTGAGCCAGTTCAACACCGTCACGAACATACTTCAGCAAAAACAGAAGTCCCTGCTCCATTCTCCCACCTAATTCGCATTAAACTAATCAATTATAATTGATCAGGAACAAGTTTTGGCTCCGATTTTGCTCCTGTCCTGTGATTGGATGGCGTTCAGTCCAGCCTCGTGTAACCATAGGCTGATTTTCCAGGTGCCCGGCAGAGAGCGATGATCGGCCATTGCGAATCTGTTAACGCTTTACTGAGCTGAACTTTGTGTTCGATCAGTCTTTGATCAGTGTACCGGGAACCAAACGGTTCAGTAATTAAAAAGAGCCAGTGTCATAGTTTAAAAAATGCAAATAGAGTGAGAAAGGCCAGTTTCCCACCCCTGTTTACTGAATATCAAATTCTAACATGAGGAGGAGGCACATCTGGACTAAGATGGTGCAAATCTCCAGAGTTCGTGTTCCTGCTTTCTGTCCCGTAATCGCTTTAAAATGTGCCTGTGGGGAGATTGGTGGGGTCCATGAAGGGATAAGCACTGAAATTCCCAGTGTAAAATACCCGGCCTTCAGTCAGTGTCTGAGCGAACAATTAGTGAATTGTTCCATCCGCGAGGAATGGAGAGCTCCCTCCGCCGGAGAACATATCTGACAGCGGGAAATCGGCATTAGAAAAGAGGAAGGGGCAGAAAAAGTTAATTTAAATCAAATTGACACGACATGAACCTTACCTTGATCCCGCAAGTATTTTCCGCCTCGCAATGTCCGTGTAGATTTGACAAATTATATCCTTGTTATTTCAATGTAATCAATCGACTGCAAGTTCTTTGCATTATTTTAGCAGTTCATAACTTGAGAATTTGATCTGATCCTTGTTATGTGAGATTCAGAGCTCCGCCCCCTGTGAAAGCTGCTGCCAGGCATCAGGATGGATTTCAACACAAACATTCCTCATGTGTTTCAGAACAGGGAGCGGCCTTTCTGGTGGAATCAAATCGAACCGGGTTGACAATTCGCTGCCACGTCAATTGTGAACAAAGATGGTGATAAATTTTACTTTTTCTCTTCTTGTTAAAGAGAAGTTCAGAAAAACAGATATTTGGTGAGAAATAAATAGTTACATTTGCATCAGGGACATTGTTCACTGAAGTCCCATCGATTTTCTGATGTTGGCGCTTTCAATCCTGTGGCCAAGAGCCAGTGTTTCGTCAGTGAGCAGAGGAGAGGCGATTTCTGCAAGTGAGGATATTAACCATTAAACCGCCGAATTAAACTATTGCGAAGCATCAATCAGATCAATCACTGGGGGAATGGACAGTATGGGTAAATGCTGGGTTTATATATCATTAAATACATCGTTACATGAACAGCGTGGTTAAATGGTGGGTTTATATTTCATTAAATACACTGTTAAATCGACAGTGTTGGTAAATGGTGGGTTTATATATCATTAAATACACTGTTAAATGGGCAGTGTGGGTAAATGGTGGGTTTATATATCATTAAATCCTCTGTTAAATGGGCAGTGTGGTAAGTGGTGGATTTATATATTGCTAAATACGCTGCTAAATGGACATTTTCTTAAATGGTGGGTTTATATATCATTTAATACAATGTTAAATGGAGAGTGTGGGTAAATGTTGGGTTTATATATCATTAAATACACTGTTAAATGGACAGTGTGTGTAAATGTTTGTCTTATGTATCATTAAATACACTGTTAAATGGACAGTGTGGGTAAATGGTTGGTTTATATATCATTAAATACACTGCTAAATGGACAGTGTGGGTAAATGGTGGGTTTATATATCATTAAATACACTGTTAAATGGACAGTGTGGGTAAATGGTGGGTTTATATATCATTAAATACACTGTTCAATGGACAGTGTGGTTAAATGGTGGGTTTATATATCATTAAATACAATGTTAAATGAAGTGTGGATAAATGGTGGGTTTATATATAATTAAATTCTCTGTTAAATGGGCAGTGTGGTAAGTGGTGGATTTATATATTGTTAAATACGCTGCTAAATGGACATTTTCTTAAATGGTGGGTTTATATATCATTTAATACAATGTTAAATGGAGAGTGTGGGTAAATGTTGGGTTTATATATCATTAAATACACTGTTAAATGGACAGTGTGTGTAAATGGTTGTCTTATGTATCATTAAATACACTGTTAAATGGACAGTGTCGTTAAATGGTGGGTTTATATATCATTAAATACAATGTTAAATGAAGTGTGGATAAATGGTGGGTTTATATATCATTAAAGACAATGTTAAATGGACAGTGTGGGTAAATGATGGTTTTATATATCATTAAATAAACAGTTAAATGGACATTGTGGGTAAATGGTGGGTTTATATATCATTAAATCCACTGTTTAATACACATTGTGGGTAAATGGTGGGTTTATATCATATTAAATACAATGTTAAATGGACAGTGTGGGTAAATGGTGGGATTATTTATCATTAAATGCAGTGTTAAATAGGCAGTTTAGGTCAATCCTGTGAATTTCCACGTTAAATACACTATTAAATGGACAGTGTGGGTAAATGTTAGGTTGATAAAGCATTAAATACACTGTTAAATCGACGGTTTTGGTAAATGGTGGGTTTGCGTGGAGTCAGGGTGTGTTAATTGAAATTTCTAAAATGATAAAAGGATTCAATAAAGAATTACATAGAATTACATAGAACATATGGCATTGTAAAAGGCCATTCGGCCCAACATGTCCATACGACACACGAGACTCCACCCCCTACTTCTTCTATCCCTACCACCATATCCTTATATTCCTTTATCCGTCGCTTGTTTATCTAAGTTTCGTAAATGCATCTATTCTCGTCGCTTCAACCATTCTCTGGGTGAAAAATTTCTGCTGAATTCCCTATTGGATTTACCCCCAGAACCCTCTGCTCCTCTACCCGATTTAGACACTTATTATCCAAGCAGTTTGTGGCCCCCTTATTTTTCCTACTAAAATGTAATACCTCACACTCATTCGGTACAGATAATGCATTTCGTCTGATGGAGGAGTTCAGAACAAGGGGACACAATATTAAAATTAGCACTCGGCCGTTCAGGAGTGAAATCTGGACGCAATTTTTTTCACACAAAGTTTACTGGAAATGTGGAATTCCCTCCTCCAAAAGGTTGTGGATTCTGGGTCAACTGAAATTTTCACGGTTGTTAGCGGCAGATTTTTTTTGTTCACGGTGTGAAACGAAATCGATCAAGGGCAGGTAAATAGAATTCAGGTTGCAGAGCGGTCATGATCTAATTAAATGGGAGAACAGATTCGAGGGGCTGAATGGTCTACTCCTGTTCCTATGTTCTTATATTTAAACATGCGCTGGATTCCGGAATTTGGCGAATGTGAAATTTAATTAGAGTTTCTGTGCAATGACTTCAGCAACTGGAGGGTTTACACGATCCCTTTACATGGTTGTATCGTAGTATCATAATAGGTACATCACAGGAGTCCTTTCGGCCCATGATGCCTGTGCTGGCTCTTTGAAAGAGCTTTCAAATTAGTCCCTTTTCCATTCTCTTTCCCCAAAGCCCTGTAAATTTTTCCTTCAAGTTTTTATCCAATTCCCCTTTGAAATTTACTGTTGAATCTCTCTTTTTGCCCCTCTTATTTCCACCTTTTTTTTTGATCTCCTCTGTTCCTTCTGTATTCAGCCTGGTTCACTCCTGTATTATAAACCTTACATTCGTCATAAGCCTCAGTTTTCTGTTTCATTTTAATATCTCTCTCTTTAGTCATCCAGGGAGCTCCAGCTTTGGATTCCCTTCCTTTCCCCCTCGTTAGGATGTGTCTGCACTGTGCCCGAACCAAGTAGGCTCTGACTGGCTGTTTTTATTTAAGGCAGAGCTCCATCGGTTCTGAACTTCGCAGAATTCCAGGTGAGTAAAGATCAGAGAATCGGTGCAAGAGAATCGAAGGTAAACGTTGTTAAATATAGTTTTGTAAACACTCCCATTGTTCCACCCTGTGTCCAGTCAGAATTAAACAGTGAAACCCCGAAACCAACCTGCGATTTAATTACGTGGCCGGTTAAAAGTTCAGTACAAGAGATTCTGTATCTGTAGATTTTAAATACTAAGTTCCTGAAATTGATGCTTTTTGTAGCTGCCGCGATGCTGAACTGATGTGTCCAGGATTCTGGATCGCAATTCACCTCCCCTCATCCCCCAAACCCACGTTATCATAAGAATCTTGTGCAGTCGATAAACAGAGAGACAGGTCAGGACATCGCACTCTCTGGCGCCGTTTCGGAGTCTCTGCCTCTGCCGTGCGAGTCCCAGCAGTTCTCCCGCACCCACCTGGCAGGACAAGGCAATACTTGCACAGAATGTTGTTTTTTAATATGTGTGTTTGACAGTGCAGTCCTTCTAACACATCTGCTTTTACCGCAGCAATGCACAAACACAGCCTGCCGGCTCCGGGCATTTTATTGGTGCATTTTGAAGTACCCCTTCTACCGTGTTCTGGATTGTGCCGAGATTGCCTGAATTTACCCGCTACTCGGGGAGAAGATTATGTACTGGGTTGTTCCTGTCCGTCATTACTTTCCTTTAATTCCTGTCGTCACTTGTTCAATGCATTATTTACCAACATTATCAGGAAAGATTTAACAGGCTGTGACTCTGTTCTCTTTTAAGCTGAAGACGGAGAGGTGACCTGATTGAGGTCTTTAATATTCGGAAGGAGTTCCATAGGTCCGACCGAGAGAGGATGCTACCAATTGAGGGCGGTCCAAAACTAGAGGCCATGAATATAAGATAGTTACTAATGACACCACGATATAATTCAGGAGAGACATCTTATACAATAGCGAGAATGTGCAATTCGCTACCACGTGGAATGGTTGAGGCGAAAATTGCAAATGCATTTAAGGGGAAGGTAGATAAATACACGAGGGGGCTAGAAATAGAAAGATAAGTTGATAGGGTGCGATGCAATAGTGTGGGACAACGCTGGTGTTGAGCATAAATACAGTCAAAGACCTGTTGGGACAAATGGGCTGTTCCTGAGCTGTAAAATGCTATGTAATTCAATTAATATTTTAATTACACCAGCTCTTTCATCAACACAGATGCAGTCAGTAATAACAACCCTATATTGAGCAGGGATACTGTCAGAATTATCAGCCCTATAATGAGCAGGGATACTGTCAGTAAAAACAGGCCTATAATGAGCAGGGATACTCTCAGTAATAACAGCGCTATATTGAGCACAGATACAGTCAGTAATATCAGAGCTATATTGAGCACAGGTACAGTCAGTAATATCAGCTCTATGATCAATACAGGTAATCTCAGAAGTATAAGCTGTATACTGTCAGTTGTATCATCTCTGTAATCAACACAGATACTGTCAGTAAAATCAGCTCTATAATCAATACAGATCCTGTCAGTATATCAGCTCTATAATCAATATAGATACTCTCAGTAATATCAGCTCTATAATCAGTAGAGACACTGTCAGTAATATCATCTCTATAATCAGTACAGATACTGTCATCAATATCATCTCTATAATCAGTACAAATACTGTCATTAATATCAGCCCTGTAATCAGTACATACACTGTCAGCAATATCATCCTTACTGTCATTAAGAGCAGTTCTAAAATGAGTACAGATACTGTCAGTAATATCATCGTTGTAATCAATACCGATACTCTCATTAATATCAGCTCTATAATCAGTGGAGATACTGACATTAATATCAGATCTGTAATCAACACATGTCCGTAATATCGGCTCTATAATTAATACCGATACTGTCAATAATATCAGCACTTTTTAGTTTCACAATTGCTATGCTGAGATATGAACTCACGATCCGAGCGCTGTTCTATTACCAATAGGCTTGCACTTTGAAACAGTCTCGAATCGCCAACATGCCACATTCATTCGCCACATTATATCAGGGACTCTGAGTTCGCTCTGATGCTCAGACTCGGGATATCAACACCTCCCCCCACACCCCGGTTTTCGTGCCATTCGGGTGGTTTCTTTCCCACATAAACCGGGTAAGAAGAATCCAATCCCTTTGAACCCCAGATCCCCACTCCTCATAAGGAGTAGAGTGGATTAAACCTCCTCCCGCACTGAGGGGCCAATCAGAGATTTATGAATCCATTCTCATCCCACACTTAGAGGCCAATCAGAGACCCGCACTTTCCAGCAGCCACCGGGAACCCTGGGTGTTGTCACTCCCCCAAACGCAGAAGCAGAGGAGACAGAGGGGCATTCTGGGAGAAGTCAGCTCAGTCACCTCCACTGAGCAGTGGGCAGCAGAAGAAGCCCTTCAGTGACGACCAGGAGGAAAAGCATCCAGCAAATGAGACAGAGGGGCATTCTGGGAGAAATGGGCTCAGTCACCTCCAATGAACAGTGGGTAGCAGAAGAACTGGTATCGAGGAGCAGTTAAACCCGAAACACAACACTTGTGTTTCCCTCCCTCCTCCTCTAACCAAAAAAAAGAGGCACTGTGAGGAGGGCAAGCAAGTTGACTAGGAGGAGGATCGAAGTCACAGCCAACAGGTAAATGATTGGCTGGAGACTGGTAAGCTCTTTTTCTTTCCTTTTTTTTGACATTGTCGTTGTTGTTAAGCTAAATTAAGGGTTAAGTCATGGCAGGAGATCCCAGAGCCGTGTCATGTTCCTCTTGTGGGATGTGGGAATTCACGGATCCTTCCTGTGTCCCTGGTTCCTTCACCTGCGGGACGTGTGTCCAGCTGCAGCTACTGTTTGACCGTTTGACGGCTCTGGAACTGCGGATGGACTCACTTTGGGGCATCCACGATGCTGAGGAAGTCGTGGATAGCACGTTCAGTGAGTTGGTCACACCACAAATAAAAATTACTGAGGGAGATAGTGAATGGGTGAACAACAGACAGAGGAAGAGTTGGAAGGCAGTGCAGGGATCCCCTGCGGTCATCTACCCTCCAAAACAGGTATACCGTTTTGGATACTGTTGGGGGAGATGGCTCACCAGGGGAAGGTGACAGCGGCCAGGTTCATGGCACCGTGGCTGGCTCTGCTGCACAGGGGGGCAGATAAAGAGTGGCAGAGCTATAGTGAGAGGGGACTCGATTGTAAGGGGAATAGACAGGCGTTTCTGTGGACGCAACCGAGACTCCAGGATGGTGCCAGAGCCAGGGATGTCTCCGAGCGGCTGCAGGACATTCTGGAGGGGGAGGGTGAACAGCCAGTTGTCGTGGTGCATATAGGTACCAACGATATAGGTAAAAAACGGGATGAGGTCCTACAAGCTGAATTTCGGGAGTTAGGAGTTAAAGAAAAAAGTAGGACCTCAAAGGTAGTAATCTCAGGATTGCTACCAGTGCCACGGGCTAGTCAGAGTAGGAATGACAGGATAGCTACGATGAATACTTGGCTTGAGAGATGGTGCAAGAGGGAGGAATTCAAATTCCTGGGCCATTGGAACCGGTTCTGGGGGAGGTGGGAGCAGCACAAATTGGACGGTCTGCATCTGGGCAGGACTGGAACCAATGTCCGAGGGGGACTGTTTGCTAGTGCTGTTGGGGAGGGTTTAAACTAATGTGGCAGGGGGATGGGAACCGATGCAGGAAGTCAGTGGGAAGTAAAGTGGTGACAGAAACAAAAGGCAGTAAGGGAGAGTGTACGAAACATGACCGGACAGATGGTCTGAGAAAGCAGGGCAAAGACCAAGTGAAGTCCAAATTAAACTGCATTTATTTCAATGCAAGAAGTCTGATGGGCAAGGCAGATGAACTCAGGGCATGGATGGGTACATGGGACTGGGATGTTATAGCTATTACTGAAACATGGCTAAGGGAGGGGCAGGACTGGCAGCTCAATGTTCCAGGGTACAGATGCTATAGGAAAGATAGAGCGGGAGGTAAGAGAGGAGGGGGAGTTGCGTTCTTGATTAGGGAGAACATCACGGCAGTAGTAAGAGGGGATATATCGGAGGGTTCGCCCACTGAGTCTATATGGGTAGAACTGAAAAATAAGAAGGGAGAGATCACTTTGATAGGATTGTACTACAGACTCCCAAATAGTCAACGGGAAATTGAGGAGCAAATAAGTAAGGAGAATACAGACAGCTGCAAGAAAAATAGGGTGGTAATAGTAGGGGACTTTAACTTTCCCAACATTGACTGGGACAGCCATAGCATTAGGGGCTTGGATGGAGAGAAATTTGTTGAGTGTATAAAGGAGGAATTTCTCATTCATTATGTGGATAGCCCGACTAGATAGGGGGCAAAACTTGACCTCCTCTTGGGAAATAAGGAAGGGCAGGTGACAGAAGTGTTAGTGAGGGATCACTTTGGGACCAGTGATCATAATGCCATTAGTTTTAAGCTGGCTATGGAGAAGGATAGGTCTGGCCCAAAAGTTAAAATTATAAATTGGGGAAAGGCCAATTTTGTTTGGTATTTGACAGGAACTTTCAGAAGTTGATTGGGAGAGTCTGTTGGCAGGCAAAGGGACGTCTGGTAAGTGGGAGGCTTTCAAAAGTGTGTTAACCAGGGTTCAGGGTAAGCATATTCCTTATAAAGTGAAGGGCAAGGCTGGTAGAAGTAGGGAACCTTGGATGACTCGGGAGATTGAGGCCCTAGTCAAAAAGAAGAAGGAGGCATATGACATGCATAGACAGCTGGGATCAAGTGGATCCCTTGAAGAGTATAGAGATTGCCGGAGTAGAGTTAATAGAGAAATTAGGAGGGCAAAAAGGGGACATGAGATTGCTTTGGCAGATAAGGCAAAGGAGAATCCAAAGAGCTTCTACAAATACATAAAGGGCAAAAGAGTAACGAGGGAGAGAGTAGGGCCTCTTAAGGATCAACAAGAGATAGGTGAGATCCTGAATGAATATTTCAAATCGGTATTTACGGTTGAGAAAGGCATGGATGTTAGAGAACTTGGGGAAATAAATAGTGATGTCTTGAGGAGTGTAAATATTACAGAGAGTGAGGTGCTGGAAGTCTTAACGCGCATCAAGGTAGATAAATCTGCAGGACCTGATGAAATGTATCCCAGGACGTTATGAGAGGTTCGGGAGGAAATTGCGGGTCCCCAAGCAGAGATATTTGAATCATCGACAACTACAGGTGAGGTGCCTGAAGATTGCAGGGTAGCAAATGTTGTGCCTTTGTTTAAGAAGGGCGGCAGGGAAAAGCCTGGGAACTACAGACCGGTGAGCCTGAAATCTGTAGTGGGTAAGTTGTTCGAGGGTATTCTGAGAGACAGGATCGACGGGCATTTGGAGAGGCAGGGACTAATTAGGAACAGTCAGCATGGTTTTGTGAGAGGAAAATCATGTCTCACGAATTTGATTGAGTTTTTTGAAGGGGTAACCAAGAAGATAGATGAGGGCTGTGCAGTAGACGTGGTCTACATGGACTTGAGCAAAGCCTTTGACAAGGTACCGCATGGTAGGTTGTTACGTAAGGTTAAATCTCACGGGATCCAAGGTGAGGTAGCCAATTGGATACAAAATTGGTTTGAAGACAGAAGACAGAGGGTGGTTGTAGAGGGTTGTTTTTCAGACTGGAGGCCTGTGACCTGCGGTGTGCCTCAGGGATCGGTGCTGGGTCCGCTGTTATTTGTTATTTATATTAATGATTTGGATGGGAATTTAGGAGGCATGGTTAGTAAGTTTGCAGATGACACCAAGATTGGTGGCATTGTGGACAGTGAAGAAGGTTATCTAGGATTGCAACGGGATCTTGATAAATTGGGCCAGTGGGCCGATGAATGGCAGATGGAGTTTAATTTAGATAAATGTGAGGTGATGCATTTTGGTAGATCGAATCGGGCCAGGACCTACTCCGTTAATGGTCGGGCGTTGGGGAGAGTTATAGAACAAATGGATCTAGGAGTACAGGTTCATAGCTCCTTGAAAGTGGAGTCACAGGTGGATAGGGTGGTGAAGAAGGCATTCGGCATGCTTGGTTTCATTGGTCAGAACATTGAATACAGGAGTTGGGATGTCTTGTTGAAGTTGTACATTAGTAAGGCCACACTTGGAATACTGTGCACAGTTCTGGTTAGCCTATTATAGAAAGGATATTATTAAACTAGAAAGACTGCAGAAAAGATTTACTAGGATGCTACCGGGACTTGATGGTTTGACTTATAGGGAGAGGTTAGATAGACTGGGACTTTTTTCCCTGGAGAGTAGGAGGTTGAGGGGTGATCTTATAGAAGTCTATAAAATAATGAGGGGCACAGATAAGGTAGATAGTCAAAATATTTTCCCAAAGGTCGGGGAGTATGTAACGAGGGGACATAGATTTAAGGTGAGAGGGGAGAGATAAAAAAGGGTCCAGAGGGGCAATTCTTTCACTCAAAGGGTGGTGAGTGTCTGGAACGAGCTGCCAGAGGCAGTAGTAGAGGCGGGTACAATTTTGTCTTTTAAAAAGCGTTTGGACAGTTACATGGGTAAGATGGGTATAGAGTTATATGGGCCAAGTGCAGGCAATTGGGACTAGCTTAGTGGTATAAACTGGGCGACATGGACATGTTGGGCCGAAGGGCCTGTTTCCATGTTGTAAACTTCTTTAACACTGAGTCCAATTGTCAGCGTCTCACTGCAGCCCAGACTTAGCCCCACCCTGGGCCCTTCTGTACATTGAGTGTCCCATTGCAGCCCAGACTGAAAACCGCCATGGGCACTTTATTTCTGTTCATTGACCCAATGTCCCAATGAAGACCAGGCTGAGTCCTACCCTGGTCCCTTCCTGTATGTACATTGACCCAGTGTCTCACTGCAGCCCAGATTGTATCCTACCCTGGTCCCATCCTGTCTGCACATTGACAAAATCCCCATTAGGGAATATTTAGCCCCGGATATCCTGTGGAATCAGCGCTGTGGGACCGGGTGACTGAGTCTCATGACCCTGTCGCTGCGCCTCTTACTTCACAATGGGAGACAACGCTCGCTCAGCTCGGGCTTAAAACCTGGAGCGCGGCCCGTGAATGGGGACAGACAGGGAATCGGGCAAAATGATCAAGGACTGAGAGCACATCGCTTTTAAACAGAGACAGAATGATCCGGGACTGATCGCTCACCCCTTTTAAACAGAGACAGAATGATCCGGGACTGATCGCTCACCCCTTTTAAACAGGGACAGAATGATCCGGGACTGATCGCTCACCCCTTTTAAACAGAGACAGAATGATCCGGGACTGATCGCTCACCCCTTTTAAACAGAGACAGAATGATCCGGGACTGATCGCTCACCCCTTTTAAACAGGGACAGAATGATCCGGGACTGATCGCTCACCCCTTTTAAACAGAGACAGAATGATGCGGGACTGATCGCTCACCCCTTTTAAACAGAGACAGAATGATCCGGGACTGATCGCTCACCCCTTTTAAACAGAGACAGAATGATCGGGGACTGATCGCTCACCCCTTTTAAACAGGGACAGAATGATCCGGGACTGATCGCTCACCCCTTTTAAACAGAGACAGAATGATCCGGGACTGATCGCTCACCCCTTTTAAACAGAGACAGAATGATCCGGGACTGATCGCTCACCCCTTTTAAACAGGGACAGAATGATCCGGGACTGATCGCTCACCCCTTTTAAACAGGGACAGAATGATCCGGGACTGATCGCTCACCCCTTTTAAACAGGGACAGAATGATCCGGGACTGATCGCTCACCCCTTTTAAACAGAGACAGAATGATCCGGGACTGATCGCTCACCCCTTTTAAACAGACAGAGAATGATCCGGGACTGATCGCTCACCCCTTTTAAACAGGGACAGAATGATCCGGGACTGATCGCTCACCCCTTTTAAACAGGGACAGAATGATCCGGGACTGATCGCTCACCCCTTTTAAACAGGGACAGAATGATCCGGGATTGATCGCTCACCCCTTTTAAACAGGGACAGAATGATCCGGGACTGATCGCTCATCCCTTTTAAACAGGGACAGAATGATCCGGGACTGATCGCTCACCCCTTTTAAACAGGGACAGAATGATCCGGGATTGATCGCTCACCCCTTTTAAACAGGGACAGAATGATCCGGGACTGATCGCTCATCCCTTTTAAACAGGGACAGAATGATCCGGGACTGATCGCTCACCCCTTTTAAACAGGGACAGAATGATCCGGGACTGATCGCTCACCCCTTTTAAACAGGGACAGAATAATCCGGGACTGATCGCTCACCCCTTTTAAACAGGGACAGAATGATCCGGGACTGATCGCTCACCCCTTTTAAACAGGGACAGAATGATCCGGGACTGATCGCTCACCCCTTTTAAACAGGGACAGAATGATCCGGGACTGATCGCTCATCCCTTTTAAACAGAGACAGAATGATCCGGGACTGATCGCTCACCCCTTTTAAACAGAGACAGAATGATCCGGGACTGATCGCTCATCCCTTTTAAACAGAGACAGAATGATCCGGGATTGATTGCTCATCCCTTTCAAACAGGGACAGAATGATCCGGGACTGACAGCACATCCCTTTCAAACAGGGACAGCATGATCCGGGAGTGACAGCACGCCCCTCTTAAAGAGACACAGAATGAACCGGGACTAACAGCACATCCCTTTTAAACAGACAAAGAATGATCCGGGACTGACAGCACACCCCTTTTGAACAGACACAGAATGACCCGGGATTGGTTAAAGGAAAGAAACAGAAAGTAGGGATAAACGGGCCATTGTCAGGTTGGCAGGGTGTTACTGGTGGGGTGTCGCAGGGGTCAGTGCTTGGGCCTCAGCGATTTACAATCTATATTGATGAATTAGTTGAAGGGACAGTGTAAAATGTCCAAGTTCGCTGACGATACAAAGCTAGGTTGGAAAGTAATTTGTGAGGAGGACACAAAGAGTCTGTGAAAGGATAGAGACAGATTAAGTGAGTGGACAAGACGGTGATAGTTGTGGCATAATGTGTGGAAATGTGAGGATATTCACTTTGGAAGGAAGGATAGAAAAACAGAATATTTTAAAATGGTGGGAGACTATTAAATGTTGGTGTTCACAGAGAATTGGGTGTCCTTGTATAAGAAACTCAAAAATGTAGTATGCAGCTAGAGCAGGTAATTCGGAGAGCAAATGGCATGTTGGCCTTTATTGCAAGGGGGTTCGAGTACAAGAGGAGGGAAGAATTACTACAGCTGTACACGGCTTTAGTGAGACCTCACCTGAAGTATTGCGTCCAGTTTTGGTCTCCTTATCGAAGGACGGGTATGCTTGCCTTGGAGGCGGTGCAACGAGGGTTCACTAGATTAATTCCTGGGATGAGAGGGTTGTCCTATGAGAAGAGATTGAGCAGATTGGGCCTGTACTCTCAGGAGTTTAGAAGAATGATAGTGATCTAATTGAAACATATAAGATTATGATGGGGCTTGACAGGTTAGATGCTGAGAGATTGATTCCCCTAAATGGAGATTCTAAAACTAGGTTGCATAGTCTCAGCATAAGGGGTCGGCCATTCAAGACTGAGATGAGAATGAATTTCTTCACGCAGAGTGTTTTGAATTTTTGGACCTCTCTACCCCAGAGGGCTGTGGATGATGAGTCTTTGAATATATTCAAGGCTGAGATCGATAGATTTTTTGAATTGTGATCAAATTCCCTCCTATCTCCTCTCTGACTTCATTTAACAGTCTCGGGTGCGTTATTTCTCAGTGACTTATCCACCTCGGCTATTAAATTCAGATCCCAATCCTTTTCTACAGTTATCTCGAAATATGGTCCCACATGCTCCACTGTTACAACAACATTTTCACATCTGCCATCACTTTTAGAAACTAAAGGAAATGTGTTGTTTCTCCCCAAAACCTCATCCATCACAGCCCAATCTTATAGATACTAGATCACATCTCTCATCAATCTAACTTTCCAAATGTGTTTGGAATGATTTGTAGATTCACAGACATAACACACAATCTGAACTCCAATTCATTGGACTGTTGATCTGTTCTCGTTTTTCTTTGCTTTTAATATTAAGTTACGTCTTCTGTCACGACTTCAAAACCTCCTTCCTTTTTCCTGCTCATAAATTTTCACTATTTCACAAATCTTCTGTTCCTGCTCCAACAGTTTTATTATTTCCACTCTCCAGTCTCAGATCCGGATATTTCACACGATCCAGTCCTATCAGGTGAAACCCTCCCACTGCTCTATATACCCAGTCTGTTAAACCGTTGTTGTTTGTCGGTTCAGTTCGTAACCGTCCCTCCACTTCGTCCTGAACTAACCCTGTGCTCCCAAAAACATGAACCCTTCCCTCCAGTTCCATCCCTGCAGCCGGACATTGACCTGCCTCATATTGTCCTCCTTAAGCAGCCCAGCGCAAAACAATCCAGAGATCACCACGTTAAGGCCTAGTTTTTCAGTCTAGAGCTCAAATGTTAATATTCCCTCTCTCAACGGAGCTCTTTCCTTGTTATTGGTTCCGGCCATGACTATTTTCCGCTCTGCTTTCCTTCCCAGAGAGTGTCCCACCTGTTCCAGGAAGTTCTTCGCTCTGACACCAGGAAGGTAACTTACTTATTGGGACTGCATAGAGCTGCGGAAGAATTTGTTTATTCGCCTGACTATCGCTCTCCTATTCATGTGCCCAACTTGCCTCTCACACATGCCCCTACTCCCTGGTTTCACACTATTATTCAGAAGGACCATCCTGGGTCGCTGTCGCTATCCACCTTACAGTCGAAACACCAGATATCTATTGAACAGTTCCAGCACTGAGATCCCTCCATCTATGACTGCACTGGCCCACTGGATTTTCACTCACTTCCCTCTATCAACACAGTATCTGCTCGGTTTCCTCTTCCTGAGTGAGCTGTAGGTTCTTGCTCGTGATCAGTACCCTTTATCAGGATATAATTGATATTGTAAAGGTTGATCTGAACCTACCGGTGACTATTCTCATTCTTGTTGATGAAGTTGGATCTTCTCCCCTGTTTGGACCTTCAGCCATGGTGGTGACAGGCGTTCCAAGATTCTGCTGCTCTGTAATAAATATATTAATAGCAGGGTTAGACGGAAATATTAAGATGAGAAGGATAAAACATCGCCTTGTCGCGATATCAAGTCCCTACTCCCCCATCAGCACAACAATTGTTAGCTCTGGGATCGAGCATTTCCCGACTGTTACCAACAACTCTCCACATCAGGTGCGGCACAGACAGCTGGCCAGGGAAAACCAATGAGTCCCGCAGACCTCCACAACCAGTTCTAGACGGCCGAGATTCTGCACTGGGAGCACCCATTGGTAAGATTTAGTCTCCGTGCAGGACAGCACCAGATTATCCCTGAGCTGGTGAATATTCTGAAGAGCAATATGGAGCGAGGTGATGAGTTCAATGATTCTTCACTCGGTGTTACCCAGTCTGGCGCTATTGTATTATTTTATTCACAGATTTGTTGCAATTTTTTGATTTGTTGAGTTTTGATATTAAATTCTGGCATTTTATGAACCTGATATCTACCTACATACACAATACGGAGCTGGGTGTGATTTCTCTGCTCTCTCTGGGTAGTGACATTGTCCGTGTGTTCATGGAGATGTGTTTTGGTTGG
This sequence comes from Heptranchias perlo, assembly GCF_035084215.1. Lineage (NCBI taxonomy): Eukaryota > Metazoa > Chordata > Chondrichthyes > Hexanchiformes > Hexanchidae > Heptranchias > Heptranchias perlo. Next base: position 11,325,335 of record NW_027139453.1, on the reverse strand, counting down.
TGCTTCTATTTGAATATATTTACCATATCTCTCACGGTATCAGCACCTGACTAACGTTTGCCGATGACACAAAGATTGGTGGCATTGTCAGCAGTGTAGATGAAAACATGAAATTACAAAGCGATATTGATAGAATAGGTGAATGGGTAAAACTGTGGCAAATGGAATTCAATGTAGACAAATGTGAGATCATTCACTTTGGTTCAAGAATGGATAGAAGAGGGTACATTCTAAATGGTAAAATGTTAAAAACAGTGGATGTCCAAAGGGACCTCGGGGTTCAGGGACATCGATCATTGCAGTGTCATGAACAGGTGCAGAAAATAATCAATAAGGCTAATGGAATGCTGGCCTTTATATGTCGAGGACTGGAGTACAAGGGGGCAGAGGTCATGCTGCAGCGATACAAAACTCTGGTCAGACCGCACCTGGAGTACTGTGAACAATTCTGGGCACCGCACCTTCGGAAGGACATGTTGGCTTTGGAGGGAGTGCAGCGTAGGTTTACTGGAATGATACCCATACTTCAAGGGTTAAGTTACGAGGAGAGATTACACAAATTGGGGTTGTATTCTCTAGAGTTTCGAAGATTAAGGGGTGATCAGTTCGAAGTTTATCAGATATTAAGGGGAACGGATGGGGTGGATGGAGAGAAACTATTTCTGCTGGTTGGGGAATCTTGGAGGTGGGGGCACAGTCTAAAAAATAGAGCCAGACCTTTCAGGAGCGAGATTAGAAAACGTTTCTACACACAAAGGGTGGTAGAAGATTGGAACTCTCTTCTGCAAACGGCAATTGACACTAACTCAATTGCTAAATTTAAATGTGAGATATATAGCTTTTTGGCAATCAAAAGTATTCAGGGATATGGGCCAAAGGCGGTTTTATGGAGTAAGATCACAGATCAGCCATGGTATTATCAAATGGCGGAGCAGGCACGAGGGGCTGAATGGCCTACTCCTGTTCCTGTTTTTCCTATGTTTCCGAATTTTACACCGTTCAATAAAATTAACACTAATGTATAATGTTATCAATCGTGTAATCTTAAACTGGTGCTGCACAGTTATCTTTGGATTATCTTTAGGGGTCTTACAATCTCAAAAACCACCACAAATATATAAGTTGTCGATTTGAGGGCTGTTTTACAATCATAATTCTCTATTGTGTGTTTGTCTCTCTGTGTGTGCGCAAAGGCAAGAGCAACAAATTAAACTATCAGTCCCGGTGCTTGCCTTTCCACACTGTCGGAATGTAAAAGCGATTCATCTCGGTCAGTAAATTTCTATAAACTATAGTTGAAGTTTTCTCGAGCATAAATGTGCAGCCAAGATTGAGACCTTTTAAGATGCAGTTATCTGTTGTTTCAGTCACGCTCACACTAGTGTAATAAACGGACAACAGCAACAAAAACTTACATTTACACCTACACTAATTATATTAGTTTAATCAAATACAAGATTCATTTGAGCAGTTACTTCCTTTTTTATATAAAGCCTAGAGATCGGGCCCTAAAACCTGTTGGTAATTTGAATGGTTACTTTTTATGTAAAGATTAGTGATGGACCCTCCGACCTGTTGGGAATTTCAGTCGCTACTTTTTCTAAAGATGAGTGATGGGCCCACCGACCTGTTGGTAATTTGAGTTGTTAGTTTTATTTAAAGATTAGTGTTGGACACTCCCACCTGTTGGTAATTTCAGTGGTTAATTTCGTTATAAAGACTTGAGATGGACCCTCCTTCCTGATTGTAATTGGAATTGTTACCTTTTCGATAAAAATTAGTGGTGAGGCCCTGCTACCTATTTGTAATTTATGTCGTTACTTTTTACACAAAAAATACTGATGGACCCTCCTACCAGTTGGTAATTTAGATTGTTACTTTTTATATGAAGAATAGTGATGGATCCTCGTGCCTGTTGCTAATTACAGTAGTGACTTTTTATATAAAGATTAGTGATGGACACTCCTGCCTTTTGGTAAGTTTTTTTATGTGGACTAGTGATGAGGCCTCCAAACTGTATATATTGGAAGTAACTACTCAAATTATTAAAATTAACGATCAGGAACCTCCTTTCTCTGTGAAAGATGGTTTCAGCCCTGAAGCTGTTTCTCTTTAAAACAGTCCTGCAGTTTACTTCTGCCTGAAGGGATAGGCCTCTTTTTCTTCAGTTGAGCAAATCTAACAGCCAACATCCTCAATAACTTATTTTTCGAAAAAAGGTGAAGTCCTTGCTCCATTCTCCCACCTAATTCGCATTAAACTAATTAATTATAATTAATCAGGAGCAAGTTTTGTCTCCGATTTTGTTCCTATCCTGTGATTGGATGGCGTTCAGTCCGGCCTCGGGTCAGCTGAGGCTGATTTCCCAGGTGTCCGGCAGAGAGCGATAATCGGCCATTGCGAATGTGTTAACCCTTTACTGAGCTGAACTGTGTGTTCCACCAGTCTTTGATCAGTTCAATGCAAGTGTGCCGGGAAACATAACGGTTCAGTGAGTAAGAAGAGCAAGTTTCACAGTTACAAATAAATGCACATGGAGTGAGAAAGGCCAGTTTCCCACTCCTGTTCACTGAATATCAAATTCTAACATGGGGAGGAAACACCGCAAGGCGAGGATGGTGTAAATCTCCAGAGTTCGTGTTCCTGCTATCTGTCCTGTAACCGCTTTAAAATGTGTCTGAGCGGAGATTGGTGGGGTCCAAGAAGGTATAAGCCCTCAAATTCTGGGTGTAATGTCGCCACCCTTCAGTCAGTGTTTGAACGAACAATTAGTGAATTGTTCAATCCGCGAGGAATGGAGAGCTCCCGACGCCGGGGAACATATCTGACCGCGGGAAATCGACTTTACAAAAGAGGAAGGGGCAGAAGAACTTAATTAAAATGCAAATTGACATTACATTAACATTACCTTGATCCCGTCTCTCAATGTCCGTGCAGATTTTACAAATTATTCCCTTGTTGTTTCATTACAACCAATCGAGTACAAGTTCCTTGCTTTATTTTAGCAGTTCACAACTTGGGAATTTGATCTGATCCTTGGTATGTGAGATTAAGAGCTCCACACTCTGTGAAAGCTGCTGCCAGACATCAGGATGGATTTCAACACAAACATTCCTCATCTGTTTCAGAACAGGGAGCGGCCTTTCTGGTGGAATCAAATCGAAGCGGGTTAACAATTCGCTGCCAGTAAAGCAGATACATGGTTAGAAATAAATTGTTACATTTGCATCAGGGACATTGTTTGCTGAAAATCCCATCGATTTTCGGATGTTTGCGCTTTCAACCCTGGGGCCAAGAGCCAGTGTTTCGTCAGTGAGCTGAGGACAGGCTGTTTCTGTAAATGAGGACATTAACCGTTTAACCTCCGAATTAAACTCTTGTTGAGCATCAATCACCTCAATCACTGGGGGAACGAGTACTGACATTCCACAGTTACATTTATCAGAGTAAATATTCAGCAGATACACCAGTTACATTGTTAATTCCGGAAAGGACCATTCCTGGACTGTGATTGGTATAAGGATTGGATTTCTCCCATTTTCAGAGGGTTCACAGACAGAATACAAAAACAACTCCACAGGTTGGAAGTGTCCAAAGAGAGAAAGTATTTGAGCACAGATTGTGGTGATAATTCCGAGGGACGGATTGTTGTGATCAATCCCAGGAACATATTGTGGTGATAATTCCGAGGGATGGATTATTGTGAACAATTGTCGAAACGGATTGCTGTGATAAATCCTAGGGACAGATTGTGGTTATAACCCCGAGGGTCTGATTGTTGTGATCAATCCCAGGGACAGATTGTGGTTATAACCCCGAGGGTCTGATTGTTGTGATCAATCCCAGGGACAGATTGTGGTTATAACCCCGAGGGACGGACTGTAGTGATCAATCCCAGGGACAGATTGTGGTGATTATCCCGAGGGACGGATTGTTGTGATCAATCCCAGGGACAGATTGTGGTGATAATTCCGAGGGACGGATTGTAGTGATCAATCCTAGGGACAGATTGTGGTGATAATTCCGAGGGACGGATTGTTGTGATCAATCCAAGGGACAGATTGTGGTGATAATTAAATACTCTGTTAAGTGGACAGTTTGGGTAAATGGTGGGTTTATATATCATTAAATACACTGTTAAATGGACAGTGTGGGTAAATGGTGGGTTTATATATCATTAAATACACTGTTCAATGGACAGTGTGGGTAAATCTTCAGTTAATAGATCATCAAATACAATTTTCAATGGACAGTATGGATAAATGGTGGTTTTATATATCATTAAATACACTGTTAAATGGACAGTGTGGGTAAATGGTGGGTTTATATATCATTAAATACACTGTTAAATAGACAGTGTGGGTAAATGGTGGGTTTCGATACAATTAAATACAATGTTAAATGGACTCACAGTCCCTGTACTGATTATCGAGCTGATACTGCTGACAGTATAAGTTTTGCTTATAGAGCTTATGCTTCTGAGATTACCTGTATTGATCATAGAGCTGATATTCCTGACAGTATCTGTATTAATTGTAGAGCTGATATTATGAACAGTATCTAATCTGAATATGGAGCTGGTATTACTGGCCTTATCTCTGCTGATTTTACATGTGATATTACTGAACGTACCTGTACTGATTATAGAGCCGATATTACTGACAGTACTTGTATTTATTATCGAGATGATATTACTGATTATATCTGCACTGATTATAGAACTGATATTAATGACAGTACTTTTATTGATTGTCGAGCTGATATTACTGAAATTATCTGTCCTGATTTGATAGAGCTTAATCGTGAGAGTATTTTGACGCTTATAGGGTTGTTCTACTGAAAATGTTTGTTTTGATTATGGAACTGATATTACTGACTGTATCTGTGCTAATATGACGCTGTTATTACTGACTGTATCTCTGCTCAATATAGCGCTGATATTACTGACATTATCTGCGCTAATATGTCGCGGTTACTAACTGTATCTCGGCTCAATATCGCACTGATATTACTGAATGTATCTGTGCTCAAAATAGCCCTGCTTTACTGACTTTATCCCTGTTCAATATAGGGCTGATTATTCTGACAGTATCCCTGCTCAATATTGAGCTGTTACTACTGACTGTATCTGTGTTGATGAAAGAGCTGGTGTAATAAAAACATTAATTGAATGACTTAGAATTGTCCAGCTCAAGAACAGCCCATTTTTCCCACATGTCTTTGCCTGGATTTATGCTCCACACGAGCGTCCTCCCGCACGATTTCAACGCACCCTATCAACTTATCTTTCTATTTCTAGCACCCTCGTGTATTTATCTACCTTCCCCTTAAATGCATCTTAACTTTTCGCCTCAACCATTCCATGTGGTAGAGAATTGCACATTCTCACCACTCTCTGAGTAAGATGTCTCTCCTGAATTACATCTTGGTTTCATTAGTAACTTTCTTATATTCATGGCCTCTATTTTTGGACTGCCCTGAAGGGGAAACATGCTCTCCAGTTCGAGCCTATGGAACCCCTTCCGAATATGAAAGACCTCTATCAGTTCACCTCTCCGTCTTCAACTGAATATAGAAAATAGACAGAGTCTGTTAAATCTTTCCTGATATTGTTGGTAAATAATGCATTGAACAAGTGACGCCAGGAATTAAAAGAAAGTAATGCCAGTAAGGAACACCCAGGCCACAATCTTCTCCCATGGGAGCGGGTAAATTCAGGCAATCTCGGCACAATCCAGAGCACGGTAGAAGGGGGACTTAAAACTGCACCAATAAAATACCCGGAGCCGGCAGGCTGTGTTTGTGCATTGCTGTGGTTAAAGCAGATCAGTTAGAAGGACTGCACTGTCAAACTCACATATTAAAAAAACAACCTTTGGTGCAAGTGTTGTCTTGTCCTGCCAGGTGGGTGCGGGAGAACTGCTGGGACTCGCCCGGCAGAGGCGGAGACTCCAAAACGGCGCCAGAGAGTGCGATGTTCTGACCTGTCTCACTGTTCATCGACTGAACAACAAGATTCTTATGATAACGTGCGTTTGGTTGGGGGGTGAATTCCGATCCAGAATCCTGGACACATCAGGTCAGTATCTCGGCAGATACAAAAAGCATCAATTTCAGGGCCATAGTATTTAAAATCTACAGATACAGAATCTCTTGCACTGAACTTTTAACCGTCCCCGAAATAAAATCGCAGGTTGGTTTCAGGGTTTCACTGTTTAATTCTGACTGGACACAGGGTGGAACAATGGGTGTGTTTACTAAAGTATATTTAGCAAAGTTTACCTTCGATTCCCTTGCACCGATTATCTGATCTTTACTCCCCTGGAATTCTGCGAATTGCAGAACCGATGGAGCTCAACCTGAAATACAAACAGCCAGTCAGAGCCCATTTGGTTCGGGTACGGTGTGGACATATCCCTACGAGGGGGAAAGGAAAGGCATCCAAAACTATATCACCCTGAATGACTAAAGAGATGGAGATATTTAGAAAAATGAAAATGGAGGCTAATGACGAATGTAAGGTTTATAATACAGTAGAGAACCAGGCTGAATACAGAAAGAACAGGAGATCTAAAAAAAAAGGTGGAAATAAGAGGGGGGAAAAAGAGAACCAATTGTAAATTTCAAAAGGGAATTTGAAGGGAATTAAAGAACTTGAAGGAAAAATTTACAGGGCTTTGGGGAAAGAGCATGGAAGAGGGAATAATTGGAAAGGTCTTTAAAAGAGCCAGCACATGCGTCATGGGCTGAATGGACTCCTGTGCTGTACCTGCTATGATACTGCGTTGCAACCATTTAAAGGGAACAGACAATCCTTCCGTTGCTGAAGTCATTGTACAGAAACTCGAATTAAACTTCACATTCGCCAAATGCCGGAATCCAGCACATGTTTAAATATAAGAACGTAGGACCAGGAGGAGGCCATTCAGCCCCTCGAATCTGTTCTCCCATTTAATTAGATCATGGCCGCTCTGTACCTGAACTCTATTTACCTGCCCTTGACCCATTTCGCTCATACCCTGAACTAAAAAAGACTGCCGCTGTCAACCGTGAAAATTTCAGTTGACCCAGAATCCACAACGTTTTGGAGGAGGGAATTCCACATTTCCAGTAAACTTTGTGTGAAAACGTGCGTCCAGATTTCACTCCTGAACGGCCTCGAGCTAATTTTAAGATTGTGTCCCCTTGTTCTGGATTCCTCCAACAGAGGAAATGCCTCCTCTGTACCTAATGAATGTGAGGTATTAGATTTTAGTAAGAAAAATAAGGGGGTCACATACTGCTTGGATAATAAGTGTCTAAGTAGGGTAGATGAGCAGAGGGTTCTGGGGGTAAATCCAATGGGGCATTGAGCAGAAATTTCTTTACCCAGAGAGTGGTTGGAATGTGGAACTCAGTACCACAAGGCAGAATTGAGGTGACTCGCATCGACGCATTTAAGGGAAGCTAAATAAACACACGACGGATAAAGGAATAGAAGGATATTAGCGCAGATACTGTCAGTAATATCAGCGCTATATTGAGCAGAGATACAGTCAGTAATAACAGCTTCATATTAGCACAGATACAGTCAGTAATATCAGCTCCATAATCAAAACAGACATTTTCAGTATAACAACTCTCTTAGCGTCAAAATAATTTCACTATTAAGCTCTATAAAATCAGCACAGATACTTTCAGTAATATCAGCTCGAAAATCAATAAAAGTACTGTCATTAATATCCGTTCTTTTATCAGTGCAGATAAGATCAGTAATATCAGCTCTATAATAAATACAAGTACTGTCAGTAATATCGGCTCTATAATCAGTGCAGATATGATCAGTAATATCAGCTCTATAATAAATACAAGTACTGTCAGTAATATCGGCTCTATAATCAGTATAGGTACGTTCAGTAATATCACATGTAAAATCAGCACAGATAAAGCCAGTAATACCAGCTCTTTATTCCGAGCAGACACTGTTCATAATATCAGCTCTACAATCAGTAATATCAGCTCGATGATCAATACAGGTAATCTCAGAAGCATAAGCTCTTTAAGCAAAACTTATACTGTCAGCAGTATCAGCTCGATAATCAGTACAGGGACTGTCAGTCCATTTAACAGTGCATTTAATAATATATAAACCCACCATTAACCCACACTGTCCATTTAACAGTGTATTTAATGATATATAAACCCACCATTTACCCACACTGTCCATTTAACAGTGTATTTAATGATATATAAACCCACCATTTACACACACTGTCCATTTAACAGTTCCTTTAATAATATATAAACCCACCATTTATCCGCACTGTCCATTTAACAGTGTATTAAATGATATGTAAACCCACCATTTACCCACACTGTCCATTTAACTACTTGTTTAATGATAATTAATCGACCATTTTCCCACAATGTCCAATTAACTGAGTTTTTAGCAATATATAAACCCACCATTTACCCACACTATCCATTTAACTACTTGTTTAATGATAATTAATCGACCATTTTCCCACAATGTCCAATTAACTGAGTTTTTAGCAATATATAAACCCACCATTTACCCACACTGTCCATTTAACAGTGTATTTAATGATATATAAACCCACCATTTACCCACATTGTCCATTTAATAGTGCATTTAATGATATATAAACCCACCATTTAACGACACTGTCCATTTAACAGTGTATTTAATGAAATATAACCCCACCATTTACTAACTATCAATTTAACAGTGCATTTTATTGTATATATACCCAGCAATTACCCACACTGTCCATTTAACAGTGCATTTAATGATATATAAACCCACCATTTACCCACACTGTTCATTTAACAGTACATTTAATGATATATAATCCCACCATTTACCCACATTGTCCATTGCCCCAGTGCTTGAGCTGATTGATGCTCAGCCATAGTTTCATTCGGCGGTTGAATGATTAATGTCCTCACTTGCAGAAACAGCCTCTCCTCTGCTCACTGACGAAACACATGCTCCTGGTCGCAGGGTTGAAAGCGCAAACATCAGAAAATCGATGGGACTTTCGTAAACAACGTCCCTGATGCAAATGTGACAATTTATTTCTGAACAAGTATCTATTTGACTGAAATTTCCAGAAATAAGATTAGAAAAAGAACATTTAGAACCAACTTTGTTCACAATTGACTTTGCAGCGAATTGTGAACGCGGCTCGATAACATTCCACCAGAAAGACCGCTCCCTGTTCTGAAACAAATGAGGAATGTTTGTGTTGAAATCCATCCTCATGTCTGACAGCAGCTTTCACAGTGGGCGGAACTCTGAATCTCACAACAAGGATCAGATCAAATTCCCAAGTTGTGAACTGCTAAAATGAAGCAAAGAACTTGCACTCGATTGATTACAATGAAATAACCAGGATATAATTTGCAAAATCTGCACGGACATTGAGAGACGGAAAATACTTGCGGGATCAAGGTAAGGTTAACGTAGTGTCAATTTGTTTTTTGATTAACTTTTCCTGCTCCTTCCTCTTTTCTAAAGCCGATTTCCCGCGGTCGGATATGTTCCCCAGCGTAGGGAGCTCTCTCTTCATCGGGGATTGAACAATTCACTAATTGTTCGCTCAGACACTGACTGAAGGCCGGCGATTTTACACCGGGAATTTCAGGGCTTATCCCTTCACTGGACCCCACCAATCTCCCCACAGACACGTTTTAAAGCGGTTACGGGACAGAAAGCAGGAACATGAACTCTGGAGATTTGCACTATCCTCGTCCAGCGGTGCCTCCTCCCAATGTTAGAATTTGATAGTTATTAAACAGGGTTGGGAAACTGTCCTTTCTCACTCTATATGCATTTATTTTTAACTGTAACACTGGCTCGTTTTACTCAATCAACCGTTTTGTGCCCGGTACACTTTTATTGAACTGATCAAAGACTGATCGAACACTCAGTTCAGCTCAGTAAAGGGTTAACTCTTTCGCAATGGCCGATTATCGCTCTCTGCCGGGCACCTGGAAAATCAGCCGATGGTTGCACGAGGCCGGACTGAGCGCGATCCAATTATAGGACAGGAGCAAAATCGGAGACAAAGCTTATTCCTGATTAATTATATTTAATTAGTTTAATTCGAATTAGATGCGAGAATGGAGCAGGGACTTCGGTTTTTGCTAAATTATGTTATTGAGGGTGTTATTTGTTAAATTGGCTCAACTGAAGAAAGAGAGGCCGCTTCCTTCGGACAGAAACACATTTCAGGAATGTTTCAAAAGGGAAACCGGTTCAGGGCTGAAACTATCTTTCAAAGAGAACGGAGGTTCCTGATCGTTAATTTTGGTAATTTGAGTAGTTACTTCTAATATCAACAGGTCGGACGGTCCATTACTTATCTTTATATCAAAAGTCACTGCTGAAATTACCGACAGGCTCGAGGGTCCATCACTAATCTTTATATAAAAAGTCAACACTGAAATTACCAACAGGCAGGAGGGCCAATCACTATTCCTTATATGAAAAGTCACTACTGAAATTACCAACAGTGAGGAGGGTCTATCACTAAACTTTACATGAAGAAAACCCACTGAAAATACCAAAAGCCAGGCGAGTCCATCACTACTCTTTTTTTAAAAAAGAAACTACTGTATTTACCAACAGGTAGGAGTGTCCATCACTCAACTTTATATGAAAAGTATCTACACAAATTAACATCAGTTGGAGGGTCCATCACTAATCTTCATACAAAAAGTAACCACATAAAAATTACCAACAGGTAGGAAGAGCCATCACTAATCTTGACATAAAAAGTAACTACTGAAATCACCAACAGGTATGAGGGTCCATCACTAATCTTGATATAAAAAGCAACCACGGAAATTACCAACAGGAAGAAGAATGCACACTAAACTTTTTTTTTTTAAATAACAAATCAAATTACAAACAGGTCGGATGGTCCATCAGTATTTTTTGCATAAAAATTAACGACATAAACTACAAACAGGTAGCAGGGCCCCACCACTAATTTTAACTAAAAAGTAACAACTCCAATTGCAATCAGGAAGGAGGGTGCATCTCAAGTCTTTATAAATAAATTAACCACTGAAATTACCAACAGGTGGAAGTGTTCAACACTAATTTTTACAAAAAAGTAACAACTCAAATTACCAACAGATAGGAGGGTCCATCACTAATCTTTAGAAAAAGTAACTACTGAAATCACCAACAGGTAGGAGGGTCCATCACTAATCTTTATCTAAAAAAGTAACTATTCAAATTACCAACAGGTTTTAGGGCCCGATCTGTAGGCTTTATATAAAAAAGGAAGTACCTGCTGAAATTAATCTTGTGTTTGATTGCACTAATGTAATTAGTGTAGGTGTAAATGTAAGTTTTTGTTGCTGTTGTCCGTTTATTGCAATGGTTGTGAGCGTCACTGAAACAACAGATAACTGCATCTTACAAGGTCTCAAACTTGGTTGTACATTTATGCTGGAGAATAACTTCAACTATAGTTTGCAGAAATTTACTGACCAAGATCAATCGCTTTTACATTCCCACAGTGTGGAAAGGCAAGCACCAGGACTGATAGTTTGAGCAGTCGCTATTGCCTTTGCGCACAACACAGCGTGGCACACACACAATGGAGAATTATAATTGTAAAACACCGTCAATTCTTCAACTTATATATTTGTCGTGTGTTCTGAGATTGTAAGACCCCTAAAGATAATCCAAAGATAAATGTGCAGCACCAGTTTAAAGTTACACGATTGATAACATTATACATTAGCGTTAATATTATTGAACGGTGTAAAATTCCTCACCTCATAAAATGCTCATTAGGAAACATAGGAAACATAGGAACAGGAGTAGGCCATTCAGCCCCTCCTGCCTGTTCCGCCATTTGATAAGATCATGGCTTATATTTGATCTATCTCCATCGACCCGCTTTTGCCAATATCCCTTAATACCTTTGGTTGCCAATAAGCTATTTGTCACAGATTTAAATTTAGCAATTGAGCTAGTATCAACTGCCATTTTCGGAAGAGAGTTCCAAAATTCGACCACCCTTTGTGTGTAGAAATGTTTTCTAATCTCGCTCCTGAAAGGTCTGGCTCTAATTTTTACACTGTGGACCCGACTCCTGGAATCCCCAACCAGCGGAAATATTTTCTATCTATCCACCCTATCCGTTCCTCTTAATATCTTATAAACTTCGATCAGATCACTCCTTAACATTCGAAACTCCAGAGAATACAACCGCAATTTATGTAATCTCTCCTCGTAACTTATTCCTTGAAGTCCGGGTATCATTCCAGTAAACCTACGCTGCACTCACTCCAAATCCAATATGTCCTTCCGAAGGTGCGGTGCCCAGAACTGCTCACAGTACTCCAGGTGCGGTCTAACCAGGGTTTGGTACAGCTGCCGAATAACTTCTGCCCCCTTGTACTCTAGTCCACTTGATATAAAGGCCAGCATTCCATTCGCCTTAATGATTATTTTCCGCACCTGTTAATGACACTTTAATGATCTATGTACCTGAACCCCGACGTCCCTTTGGATATCAATTGTTTTTAACTTTTTAACATTTAGAACGTACCCTGTTCCATTCTTTTTTGACCAAAGTGGATGACCTCACACTTGTCCACATTCAATTCCATTTGCCACAGTTTTGCCCATTCACCTAATCTATCAATACCGCTTAGAAATTTTATTTTCATCGACACTGCTTACAATGCCACCAATCTTTGTGTCATCGGCAAACTTAGATATGAGACTTTCTATGCCTTCATCTAAGTCGTTAATAAATATTGTGAATAATTCAGGCCCCAAGACAGATCCCTGCGGCACTCCACGAGTTACATCCTGCCAAAGTGAGTACTTACCCATGCTCCCTACTCTCTGTCGCCTTTCGCTCAGCCAATTTCCTGATCAAGTCCGTACTTTTCCCTCAATTCCATGGGCTTCTATCTTAGCTAACAGTCTCTTATGAGGGCCCTTATCAAATGCCTTCTGGAAGTCCATATAAATAACCTCCATTGACATTCCCCTATCCAATACTTTAGTCACCTGTTCAAAAAATTCAATCTGATTTATCAGGCACGACCGACCTTTCACAAATCCATGCTGGCTCTCTCTGATCAACTGAAAATTCAGAGGTGTTCAGTCACCCTATTCTTAATTATAGACTCCAGCATTTTCCCCACAACAGATGTTAGGCTAACTGGTTTATAATACTCCGCTTTCCCTCTCTCTCTCCTTTCTTAAAAAGCGGAGTGACATGTGCAATTTTCCAATCTGGATGGACAGTTCCTGAATCTAGAGAACTTTGAAAGATTATAGTTAGGGCATCTGCAATGTGCTCACTTACTTCCTTTGAAACCTTGGGATGGAAACCATCCGGTCCTCGGGATTTCTCACTCTTTGGTGCTATTATTTTCTTCATTACTGTTGCTTTACTTATGCTAATTTTATTGAGTCCCTGTCCCCGATTCAATATTAGTTCTCATGGGATTTCCGGCATGCTATCTTCTTTTTCTACTGTAAATACTGACGCAAAGTAATTATTCAACATGTCCGCCATTTCCCCATTGTCAATGACAATACCCCCACTTTCAGTTTTTAAGGGGCCAAAACTGCTCCTGACCATCCCCCTTTTCCTCATGTAATTATAAATGTACTTCGTATTGTTTTTGATATCCCTTGCATGTTTCTTTTTATACTCTTTTTTGTAGCTCTAACGATCTGTTTTGTGACCATTTGTTGATCTTTGTATCTTTCCCATTCGCCAGGATCTGTGCCATTCTTTGCCTTTTTTAATTCCCTTTCCTTATGTCTTATACTGTCCCTTAGGTCTTTAGTTGTCCATGGCTGTTTTTTTATGGCAAGTAGAGTTCCTGCCCCTCAGGGGTATAAACCGGTTCTGTATCTCGTTAAATGTTTGTTTAAACATTTCCCACTGATCATCAGTAGTTCTAACCATTAACAAATTTGCCCAGTTCATGTGGACAGTCTCTTTTGTTCAGCCTGGGCTGAAGTGGAACACTGGGTAAATGTACAGACAGGAAGGGCCCAGGGCCGTGGTCAGTCTGGGCTGCAGCTGAACACTGGGTAAATGCATAGACAGGAAACGCTCAGTGTGGTGCTCAGTCTGGGTTGCGGTGAGACGCTGATAATCGGACTCAGTATTCGTGGGTTTCGGGAGTGACAACACCCAGGGAATCCGGTGACTGCTGGAAAGTGCACCTCTATGGGTCTCCGATTGTCCTCTCAGTGTGGGATGAGAATGTATTCTTAAATCTCTGATTGGCCCCTCAGTGAGGGAGGAGGTTCAAAACACTCTGCTCTTTATGAGGAGTGGGGATCTGGGGTTCAAAGGGATTGGATTCTTCAGACCCGGTTTATGTGGGAAATAAACCACCCGAATGGCACGAAAACCGGGGTGCGGGGGGTGGTGTTGTTTTCCCGAGTCAGAGCATCAGAGCGACCACAGAGTCCCTGATATAATTTGGCGAGTGAATGTGGCAAGGTATTGGCGATTCGAGACTGTTTCAAAGTGCAAGCCTCGTGGTTATAAAACAGCGCTCGGATCGTGAGTTCAATTCTCAGCCTGTGAAACTAAAAAGTGCTATAATTACTGACGGTATCTGTACTGATTGTGGAACTGACAGTGCTTGTATTGATTGTAGAACTGACATTATTTGTGCTGGTTTTACAGAGCTTAACAGAGAGGATATTTGTGATGCTGAAAGAGTTGTTATACTGACGTTGTCCTTTTGATTATAGCGCTGATGTTACTGACAGTATCTCTGCTAATCTGACGCGGTTATTACTGACTGTATATCTGCTCAATATAGGGCTGATAGTACTGATAGTATCTATGTTCAATATCGCCCTGTTACTACTGACGTATCCCTGCTCAATATGGGGCTGATATTTCTGACATTATCTGTATTGATGAAAGAGCTGGTGTAATAAAAATATTCATTGAATTACATAGAATTTGACAGCACAGGAACAGCCCATTTGGCCAAAAAGGTCTTTGCCTGGATTTATGCTCGACACGATCGTTCCCCACATTACTTCTTCGCATCCTATCAACTTATCTTTCTATTGCTGCGGTTCAAGCAGATCAGTTAGAAGGACTGCACTGTCAAACTCACGTATTAAAAAAAATAAGTGTTTCCTTGTCCTGCCAGGTGAGTGCAGGAGAACTGCTGGGACTCGCCCGGCAGAGGCGGAGACTCCGAAACGGTGCCAGAGATTGCGATGTTCTGACCTGTCTCACTGTTCATCGACTGAACAACAAGATTCTTATGATAGCGTGGGTTTGGGTGGGGGGTGAATTGCAATCCAGAATCCTGGACACATCAGGTTAGCATCTCGGCAGATACAAAAAGCATCAATTTCAGGAACTTAGTATTTAAAATCGACAGATACAGAATCTCTTGTACTGAACTTTTAACCGTCCACGAAATAAAATCGCCGGTTGGTTTCAGGGTTTAACCGTTTAATTCTGACTGGACACAGGGTGGAACAATGGGTGTGTTTACGAAACTATATTTAACAAAGTTTCCCTTCGATTCCCTTGCACCGATTATCTGATCTTTACTCCCCTGGAATTCTCCGAAGTGCAGAATCGATGGAGCTCAGCCTGAAATATAAACAGCCAGTCAAAGCGCATTTGGTTCGGGTATAGTGTAGAGCATCCCTACGAGGGGGAAAGGAAGGGCACCCAAAGCTAGAGCTCACTGGATGACTAAAGAGATAGAGATTAAAATGAAACAGAAAACGGAGGCTTATGACGAATGTATGGTTCATAACACAGTAGAGAATCAGGCTGAATACAGAAAGAACAGAGGAGCTCGAAAAAAAGGGAATAGAGGGGCAAAAGGAGAGATTCAATAGTAACTTTCAAAGGGGAATTGGATAAAAACTTGAAGGGAGAAATTTGGAGGGCTATGGGGAAAGAGCAGGGGAAAGGGACTAATTGGACAGCCCTTTCTAAGAGCCAGCACAGGCGTCATGGGCCGAATGGCCACCTCCTATGCTGTACCTACTATTATACTATGTTGCATCCATATAAAGAGAACGTACAAACCATCCAGTGCTGAAGTCATTTTACAGAAACTCTGGTTAACCTTCACATTCACCAAATGCCGGAATTGATAATCCAGCACATGTTTAAATATAGGAACATAGGAAGAGTAGTAGGCCATTCAGCCCCTCGAATCTGTTCTCGATTTTAATTAGATCATAGTTGCTCTGTACCTGAATTCTATTTATCTGTCCTTGATCCATTTCGCTTGATAGCCTTACCACAAAAAATCTGCCGCGATCAGACTTCAAAGTTTCAGTTGACCCAGAATCCACAACCTTTTGGAGGAGCGAATTCCACATTTCCAGTAAACTTTGTGCGAAAAGGTGCGTCCAGATTTCACTCCTGAAGGGCCGAGCGCGAATTTTAATGTTGTGTCCCCTTGTTCTGGATTCCTCCATCAAAGGAAATGTCTACTCTGTATTTAATGAGTGTGAGGTATTACATTTTGGTTGTAAAAATAGCGGGGCCACAAACTGCTTCGATAATAATTGTCCAAAAAGGGTAGAGGAGCGGGGGGTTCGGGGGGTACAGATAAAGAAATCACTAAATGTAGCGAAGCAGGTTAATAAGGCCATAAAAAAGCAAATCAAGCAATGCGGTTCTTTCCAGAAGGCTAGAACTGTAAAGCAGAGAAGTGAAGTTAAATTTGTATTGAACCTTGGTTAGGCCACACTTGGATTGCTATGAATAGTTCTGGTCTCCACATTATAATAAGGATATAGAAGCACTGGAGAAGGTACAAAAAGATTTACTAGGATGATACCAGAACAGAGAAGTTATACCTATCAATGAAGATTGAGCAACATGGGGCTCTATTCCCTGGCACAAGGAAGACGGACGGGTGGCCTGATAGATGTCTTTAAGATTATGTAAGGGTTTGATAGGGTGGACGTAGAGAAGATGTTTCCACTTGCGGGAGAAACCAGAACGAGGGACCATAAATATCAGATAATCACTGATAAATCCAATAGGGAATTCAGCAGGAACTTCTTTACTCAGAGATTGGTTGGAAAGTGGAACTCACTACCAAAAGGAGTGGTAGAGGCGAGTAGCATTTAATTGAAGCAAATTAAACACATGAAGGAGAAAGGAATTGAGGGAATTGCTAATAGGGGTAGATTAGGGGAGGAGGTTAGTGTGGAGAATGGACCATTTGGGCCGAATGGTCTGTTTCTGTGCTGTACGTTCTATGAAATTCTCTATCGAATCTTATTATCATTTTAGAAATGTCATTTAAAGCACCCTGACTACATGCAAACCCACCATTTACACACGGTCCATTTAACAGTGTATTTAATGATATATAAAGAAATCATTTGCTCACACTATCCATTCAACTGTGTATTTAATGATATATAAACCCAACATTTGCATACAATGTCCATTACCACTGTATTTAATGATACATAAACCCACCAGTAACCCACACTGTCCATTTAACAGTGTTTTTAATGACATATAAACCCACCATTTACTCACACTGTCCATTTAACAGTGTATTTAATGATATATAAACACACCATTTACTCCTACTATACATTTAACAGTGTATTTAATGACATACAAACCAACCATTTACTCCTACTGTACATTGAACAGTGGATTTAATGATATTTAAACCCACCATTTACCCACACTGTCCATTTAACAGTGCATTTAATGACATATAAACCCACCATTTACCCACACTGTCCATTTAACAGTGTATTTAATTATATGAATCGTTCGTTTGAATATTTTTACAAAATGAATAAAACTCCGTTTAACTCAGCGATAGATTGAAAGAAGTAAGAAAGAGAAGGTCTGTCGAGGGAGAATTCACAGGAAGACTAATATTCTGCAATGTTTCATTCCGCCACTTTAGGTTGTGTCTCCGGCCCGAATGAATCCTCAATCCTGGTCAAAAAACAAGGGGGAAATTGGAGAGAAAAGGGGAAATATCGCAATCTGTCCCTGGGATTGATCACAACAATCCGTCCCTCGGAATTATCACCACAATCTATCCCTGGGATTGATCACAACAATCCATCCCTCGGGATTATCACTCCAATCTGTCCCTGGGATTGATCACAACAATCCGTCCCTTGGAATTATCACCACAATCTATCCCTGGCATTGATCACAACAATCTGTCCCTCGGAATTATCACCACAATCTATCCCTGGGATTGATCACAACAATCCGTCCCTCGGAATTATCATCACAATCTATCCCTGGGATTGATCACAACAATCCGTCCCTCGGAATTATCACCACAATCTATCCCTGGGATTGATCACAACAATCCGTCCCTCGGAATTATCACCACAATCTATCCCTGGGATTGATCACAACAATCCGTCCCTCGGAATTATCACCACAATCTATCCCTGGGATTGATCACAACAATCCGTCCCTCGGAATTATCACCACAATCTATCCCTGGGATTGATCACAACAATCCGTTCCTCGGGATTATCATCACAATCGGTCCCTGGGATTGATCACAACAATCAGTCCCTCGGGATTATCACCGCAATCTATCCCTGTCATTGACCACAACAATCCGTCCCTCGGGATTATCACCACAATCTGTCCCTGGGGTTGATCACAACAATCCGTCCCTCGGAATTATCACCACAATCTGTCGTCAAACACTTTCTCTCTTCGGACACTTCCAACCCGGGGAGGGGCTATTTATAACTGTCTGTGAACCCCCTCAAAATGAGGGCAATCCAATCTTTATACCAATCACAGACCAGGAATGGTCCTTTCCCGATTTAACAATGCAACTGGTGTATCTGCTGAATATTTACTTTGATAAATGTAACTGTGGAAAGTCAGTACTCATTCGCACAGTGATTGAGGCGATTGATGCTCAGCGATAGTTTCATTTGGCGGTTAAATGGTTAATGTCCTCACTTACAGAAACAGCCCGTCCTCAGCTCTCTGACGAAACACTGGCTCTTTGCAACCGGGTTGAAAGCGCAAACATCAGAAAATCGATGGGACTTTCAGCAAACAATGTCCCTGATGCAAATGTAACAATTTATTTCGAACCAAGTATCTGTTTTACTGAACCTCCCTGGAACAAGATGATAAAAAGTAAAATGTATAACTGACTTTGTTCACAATTGACGTGGCAGCGAATTGTCAACCCGGTTCGATTTGATTCCACCAGAAAGGCCGCTCCCTGTTCTGAAAGAAATGAGGAATGTTTGTGTTGAAATCCATCCTGATGTCTGGCAGCAGCTTTCACAGAGGGCGGAGCTCTGAATCTCACATAAGAAGGATCGGATTAAATTCACAAGTTGTGAACTGCTAAAATAAAGCAAGGAACTTGTTCTCGATTTATTGTAATGAAATAACAAGGATATAATTTGTAAAATCCACACGAACATTGAGAGACGTAAATTCCTTGCGGGATCAAGGTAAGATTAATGTCGTTGAAATTTGTTTTTAAATTAACATTTTCAGCCCCTTCCTCTTTTCTAAAGCCGATTTCCCGCGGTCAGATATGTTCCCCGGCGTACGGAGCTCTCTATTCCTCGCGGATGGAACAATTCACTAATTGTTCGCTCAGACACCGACTGAAGGCCGGTTACTTTCCACCGGGTATTTCAGGGCTTATCCCTTCATGGACCCCACCAATCTCCCCACAGACACATTTTGAAGCGGTTACAGGACAGAAAGCAGGAACACGAACTCTGAGTCCAGCGGTGCCTCCTCCCCATGTTAGAATTTGACAGTCAGTAAACAGGGGTGGGAAACTGTCCTTTCTCACTCTACATGCTTTTATTTTTAACTGTAACACTGGCTCTTTTTACTCACTGAACCGTTTTGTTCCTGGTAGTTATCAAAGACTGATCGAACACACAGTTCAGCTCAGTAAAGGGTTAACACATTCGCAATGGCCGATTCTCCCCATCTGCCGGGCACCTGAGAAATCAGCCTCTGGAAACCTGAGGCCGGACTGAAAGCGATCCAATCAAAGGATTGGAGCAAAATCGGAGACAAAACTTGTTCCTGATTAATTATAATTAATTAGTTTAATGCGTATTAGGTGGGAGAATGGAACAGTGACTTCTTTTTTTGTTGAAGTATGTAATAGCGGCCTTTCGAGAAAAACAAACTTCAGGAATGTTTTAAGGGGAAACCGGTTCAGGGCGGAAACCATCTTTCGCACGATAGGTGGTTCCTGACCGTTAATCATGGTAATTTGAGTTGTTACTTTTAATATCAACAGGTCGGAGGGTGCCAGCACTGAGTGGAATTAATAAAACTGTTGCAGCAGGAACAGAAGATTTATGAAATAGTGAAAAGTTATTAGCAGGAAAAAGGAAGGAGGTTTTGAAGAAGTAACTTTATATTAAAAATGGAAAACGAGAACGGGTCAACATTCCAATGAATTGGAGTTCAGATTGTGTGTTATATCTGTGAATCTACAAATCATTCCAAACACGTTTGGAAAGTGAGAATCATGAGAGATGTGATCGAGTATCTATAAGACTGGGATGTGATGGATGAGGTTTTGGGCAGAAACTAAATATTTCCTTTAGTTTCTAAAAGTGACGGCAGATGTGAAAATGTTGTTTTACCAGAGGAGGATGTGGGACCATATTTCGAGAAACTGTTGAGAAGGATTTGGATCTGAATTTAGTAAACATTTGGAAAGTCAGAATCATGAGAGATGTGATCTACTCTCTAGAAAACAGGGCTTGGGTTTTCACAGAACAGAGTGAAATGATCCTGGTGATAAAATTTTGAGGAGAGAGGACGCCAGTATGAATAAATGGTTATATGACAGAGGTGGAGAAACATCAACAAACTGGCAGGGCCCCAGCACTAATCTTTATATAAAATGTAACTACTGAAATTACCAACAGGTATGAGGGTCAATCACTATTTTTTATATAAAAAGTAAATACTGAAATTACCACCAGGAAGGAGGGCCCATCATTAATCTTTATATTAGAAGTTACTATTGAAATTACAAACAGGGAGGAGGGTCCATCACTAATCTTTACATAAAAAAGTAACAACTCAAATTACCAACAGGCAGGAGGCCCCATCGCTAATGTTTACATCAAAGTGTAACTACTGAAATTTCCAAAAGGCAGGAGGGTCCATCAATGATCTTTATACAAAAAGTAACAATACAAATTACCTGCAGGTTTGAGGGTCCAAGCACTAATCTTTACATAAAAAGTTGGAGCTCAAATTACCAACAGGGAGGAGGGTCCATCACTAATCTTTATATAAAAAAAGAAACTACTGAAATTACAAACAGTTAGTGGGGTCCATTAATAATCTTTAACAAAAACGTAACTAATGAAATAATCAACAGGTAGGAGCGATCATCACTAATCTTTACATAAAAATAACGACTGAAATTACCAACAGGTATGATATTCCATCACTAATCTTTATATAAAAAGTAACCACTGAAATTACAAACAGGCAGGAGACCCCATCACCAATTTTATATAAAAAAGCAACGAATGAAGTTAGCAACAGGTATGAGGGTCCATCACTAATCTTTATATAAAAAATAACGACTGAAATTACCACCAGGTAGGAGGATCCATCACTAATCATTATATAAAAAGTAAATACTGGAATTACCAAAAGGCAGGAGGTTCCATCACTAATCTTTATATATTCAAAATAACTACTGAAATTACCACCAGGTAAGAGAGTCCATCACTAATCTTTAAATATAAAAAATAACTACTGAAATTACCACCAGGTAGGAGGGTCCATCACTAATCTTTATGTAAAAAGTAACCACTGAAATTACCAACGGTCAGGACACCCCATCACTAATATTTTATCAAAAGGTTACAACTCAAATTACCAGCAGGTAGGAGGGTACATCACTAATCTTTATATGAAAAGTATCTCCTGAAATTACCAAATGGGTGGAGGATCCGTCGTTAATCTTGATATAATGAGTAATAATTCAAATTACCACCAGGTCAGAGTGCCCATCACTAATCTGTATAAAAAAAGAAAGTACTGGACTTACCAACAGGTGGGAGGGTCCATTACCAATCTCTGTATAACAAGTAATTACTGAAATTATCAACAGGGAGTAGTGTCAATCACTAATCTCTTTAGAAAAAGTAACAACCCAAATTACCAATAGGTAGGAGGGTCCATTACCAATCTTTGCATAAAAGGTAATTCCTGAAATTACCAACAGGGAGGAGGGTCAATCACTAATCTCTTTAGAAAAAGTAACAACCCAAATTACCAATAGGTAGGAGGGTCCATTAACAATCTTTGTACAAAAAGTAATTTCTGAAATACCAACAGGGAGGAGGGTCAATCACGAATCATTTTATAAAAAAAGTAACAACCCAAATTACCAACAGGTAGGAGGGTCCATCACTAATCTTTACATAAAAATTAACTACTGAAATCACCACCAGGAAGTAATGTCCATCAGTCATTTTTATAAAAGAAAAAAATATACTCCTGAAATTAGCAACAGGCAAGAGGTCCGATCCCTTATCCTCACCTAAAATATAACTGAAACTACCACCAGATGGCAGTGTCCATCATAAATCCTGACATGAAAGGTCACGACTGAAATTACCATCAGGTGGGAGTGTCCATCATTAATCTTTATATCAAAAGTAATTACTGAAATTAACACCAGGGAGTCCGGTCCATCACTAATTTGTAAATAAAAAAACAGCTACTGAAATTACCAACCGGCAGGAGGGTCCATCACTAATCTTCAGATAACAAAAGTATCTACTGAAATCACCACCAGGTGGTAATGTCCATCATTATTTTTATAAGGAAAGAAATTACTGAAATTACCAACAGGTAGTAGGGTCCACCACTAATATTTATATAAAAAGCTACTACTGAATTTACAACAGGTAGCAAGGTCCATCACTAATCTTTTAAATTAAGTAATTATTGGAATTACCAACAGGTGAGTGGGTCCATCACTTATTTTTAAATAAAACGAAACCACTGAAATTACCACCAGGCCGGAGTGTCCATCACTAATCTTTATATAAAAAGCAACGACTGAATTTACAACAGGTAGCAAGATCCATCACTAATCTTATTAAATAAAATAACTACTGGAATTACCAACAGCTAGGCGGCTCCATCACTAATCTTTGTCGAAGAAAAAACTACTGAAATTACCAACAGAGAGGAGGATCCATCACTTATCTTCATATAAAAAGCAACCACTGAAATTACCACCAGGTAGGACTATCCATCGCGAATCTTTATATAAAATGTAACTACTGAAAATAACACCAGGCAGGACTATCCATCACCAATCTTTATATGAAAAGTAACTACGAAATTACCACTAGGCAGGAGGGTCCATCACTAATCTTCATATAAAAATTAACTACTGAAATCACCACTAGGAAGTAATGTCCATCACTCATCTTTATAAAAGAAAAAAATAAACTCCTGAAATTATCAACAGGCAAGACGTCCGATCCCTTATCCTGACCTAAAAATTAACTGAAACTACCACAAGCTGGCAGTGTCCATCATCAATCCTCACATCAAAGGTAACGACTGAAATTACCACGAGGCAGGAGTGTTCATCATTAATCTTTATATCAAAAGGAGTTATTGAAATTAACACCAGGGAGTCCGGTCCATCACTAATTTGTATATCAAAAAAACAGCTACTGAAATTACCAACAGGCAGGAGGGTCCATCACGAATCTTTAGATAACAAAAGTATCTCCTGAATTCACCACCAGGTGGTAGGGTCCATCATTATTTTTTATAAGGAAAGAAATTACTGAAATTACCAACAGGTAGGAGGGTCTATCACTAATCTTTATGTAAAAAGTAACCACTGAAATTACCAACCGTCAGGACACCCCATCACGAATATTTTATCAAAAAGTTACAATTCAAATTACCAGCAGGTAGGAGGGTCCATCACTAATCTTTATATAAAAAGTAACTCCTGAAATTACCAAATGGGTGGAGGGGCCGTCATTAATCTTGATATAATGAGTAATAACTCAAATTACCACCAGGTCAGAGTGCCCATCACTAATCTGTATAAAAAAGAAAGTACTGAACTTACCAACAGGTAGGAGGGTCAATTACCAATCATTGCATAAAAAGTAATTACTGAAATTACCAATAGGGAGGAGTGTCAATCACTAATCTCTTTGGAAAAAGTAACAACCCAAATTAACAACAGGGAGGAGGGTCCATTAACAATCTTTGTACAAACAGTAATTACTGAAATACCAACAGGGAGGAGGGTCAATCGCGAATCATTTTATAAGAAAAGTAACAACCCAAATTACCAACAGGTAGGAGGGTCGTTCACTAATCTTTACATAAAAATTAACTACTGAAATCACCACCAGGAAGTAATGTCCATCACTCATCTTTATAAATGAAAAAAATAAACTCCTGAAATTATCAACAGGCAAGAGGTCCGATCCCTTATCCTCACCGAAAAAATAACTGAAACTACCACCAGATGGCAGTGTCCATCATAAATCCTGACATGAAAGGCAACGACTGAAATTACCTTCATGTGGGAGTGTCCATCATTAATCTTTACATCAAAAGTAATTTCTGAAATTAACACCAGGGAGTCCGGTCCATCACTAATTTGTTTATACAAAAACAGCTACTGAAATTACCAACAGGCAGGAGGGTCCATCACTAATCTTCAGATAACAAAAGTATCTACTGAAATCACCACCAGGTGGTCGGGTCCATCATTATTTTTTATAAGGAAAGAAATTACTGAAATTACCAACAGGTAGGAGGGTCTATCACTAATCTTTATACAAAAATTAACTACTGAAATTACCAACAGGCATGAGGGTCAATCACAAATCTTCATATAAAAAGCTGCTACTGAATTTTCAACAGGTAGCAAGGTCCATCAATAATCTTTTTAAATAAAGTAATTATTGGAATTACCAACAGGTGGGTGGGTCCATCACTTATTTTTAAATAAAACGAAACCACTGAAATTGCCACCAGGCCGGAGTGTCCATCACTAATCTTTATATGAAAGCAACGACTGAATTTACAACAGGTAGCAAGATCCATCACTAATCTTTTCAAATAAAGTAACTACTGGAATTACCAACAGCTAGGCGGCTCCATCACTAATCTTTGTCGAAGAAAAAACTACTAAAATTACAACAGAGATGAGGGTCCATCACTTATCTTTATATAAAAAGCAACCACTGAAATTACCACCAGGTAGGACTATCCATCGCGAATCTTTATATAAAAATAACTACTGAAAATAACACCAGGCAGGAGGTTCCATCACTAATCTTAATATAAAAATCAACTACTGAACTTATAGCGGTAGGAAGGTCCATCACTAATCTTTTCAAATAATGTAACGACTGAAATTACCATTAGCCAGGAGGTCCCATCAGTAGTCTTTACATGAAAAGTAACTACACAAATTATCAACATGGAAGATAGTCCATCTGTATTCTATATGTAAAAAGTAACTACTGAAATTACCACCAGGCAGGAGTGTCCATCACTAATCTTTATATAAAAAGTAACTACTGAATTAATAACTGGATATAAAACTTACCAGGGACACCGAGAGCAGCTGGGCAGGCACAGTAAATGACTGGAACAGTAATACAGTAAATCATGGTTTATGGAACTAATAGCTAGATGTAGAGAATTACCACGGACACCGATAGCAGCTCGGTGGGCACAGTAAATGACGAGAACGGTAATAAAGTGACTCATGGTTTATAGAACTAATAACTGGATATGGAGAATTACCAGGGTCATCAAGAGCAGCTAGGTGGGCACAGAAAATGACTAGCGCAGTAATAAAGTGACTCATAGTTCATGGAACTAATAGCTGGATATAGAGAATTACCAGGGACACCAAGTGCAGCTCGTTGGGCACAGCAAATGCTCGAAAAGTAATAAAGTGACTCATGGTTTATAGAACTAATAGCTGGATATAGAGAATTTCCAGGGACATCGAGAGCAGCTAGGTGGGCACAGTAAATGTCTAGAATAGTAATAAAATGACTCATGGTTTATCGAACTAATAACTAGATATATAGACTTACCAGGGACACCAAGAGCAGTTAGGTGGGCACAGTAAATGAATAAAATAGTAATAAAGTGACTCATGGTTTAGAGAACTAATAGCTAGATATAGAGAATTACCAGGGACACCAAGAGCAGCTAGGTGGGCACATTAAATGCTAGAAAAGTAATAAAGTGACTCATGGTTTATAGAACTAATAGTTGGATATAGAGAATTACCAGGGACACCAAGAGCAGCTAGGTGGGCACAGTAAATGACTAGAACAGTAATAAAGTGACTCATGATTTATAGAACTAAAAGCTGAATATAGAGAATTATCAGGGACACCAATAGCAGGGAGGAGGGAATGGTAAATGATAAGAACAGTAATTTTGAAACACGCGTTATACAATTAATAGCTGGATATAGAGACGGATCAGAAGCACCAACAGCAGTGATGAGGGGATGGTACATTACGAGAACAGTAATACAGTGAAACATGGTGTATGGAACCATTCTAGTAAGTCTCTTCTGCATCCTCTCAAAGGCCTTTGCATCTTTACTAAAGTGCTGTTCCCAGAAGTGGACACAATACTCCAGTTGTGGCCGAACCAGTGTTTTATAAAGGTACATCATGACTTCCATACTTTGTACTCTATGTCTCTATTGATAAATCCCAGGATCCCGTATGCTTATGAAACCGCAAGCTCAACCTTCCCTGCCACCTTCAACGATTTGTGCACATATACTCCCATATCTCTCTGTTCCTGAACGCATTTTAGAATTGTGCCCTTTCGTTCATACTGCCTCTCTTCGTTCTTTCTACCAAAATGTATGACTTCGCACTTTTCTGCGTTAAATTTCTTCAGTCACGTGTCCGCCCGTTCCACCACGCTGCCTATATCCTCTTGAAGTATATTACTATCCTCCACACTGTTCACTACACCTCCTAGTGTTGTTTCATCTGCAAATTTTGAAATTGTGCCCTGTACACCCCAGTCCACGCCATTAATATATATCAAAAAAGCTGTGATCCCAGTAGCGACCACTGGGGCACATCACTTTACAGCCCTCCAGTCCGAAAAAAAATCGTTCACCATTATTCTCTGTCTTCTGTTACTTAATGAATCCCTGCTGCCGCTTTTATCCCATGGGGCTTCAACATTGATGACAAGCCTATTATGCAGCACTTTATCAAACGCCTTTTGAAAGTCCATATACACAACATCAACCGCATTGCCCTCATCGAACGTCTCGGTTACCTCATCAAATAACTCAATCAAGTTATTAAACACGATCGGCCTTTCACAATTCCGTGCTGGCTTTCCTTAATTAATCCCCAATTGATCAAGTGACGGTTAATATCGTCCCGGATTAACGTTTCTAAAAGTTTCTCCACTACCGAGGTTAAACTGACTGGCCTTTAATTGCTGAGCTTATCCTTACTCCATTTTCTGAACAATGGTGTAACATTTCCAATTCTCCAGTCCTCTGGTACCATTCACGTATGCAGGAAAGATTGGAAGATTTTGGCCAGTATCTGCAAAATTTCCTTCCTGTATTCCCTCAGCATCCCATCCAGACCGAGTGATTTATCTACTTTAAGCACAGCTAACCTTCCTAGTACCAAATATTTATCAATTTTAACCCATCCAGTATCTCAACTACATCTTCCGTTACTGTGACTTTGGCAGCATCTTCTTCCTCGGTAAAGACTGGAGCGAAGTACCCACTTAGAACCTCAGCCAATACTCTGCCTCCATGTGCATGATCACCTTTATGGTCCCGAATCGATCAGATCTCTCCCTTTACTACCCGTTTGCTGTTTATATGCCGATCGAAGACTTTAGGATTCCTTTTTATTTGTTCGCTGACAGTCTATTCTCATCGTCTCTCTTTGCCCCTCTCATTTCCTTTTTCACTTCCACTCTGATCTTCTTACATTCAGCTTGATTCTCACTTGTATTATCAACCTGACATCTGTCATACGCCCCCTTTTTCTCCTGCTTCATTTACCTCACTATTTCTTCGTCATCCAGGGAGTTCTGGCCTTAGTTGCCCTAACTTTCGCCCTCGTGGGACTGTATCTAGACTGTAGCTGATTCATCCCCACTTTAAAGGCTACCCATTATTCAATTACAGTTTTGGCTGCCAATCTTTGATTCCAATTTAACGAGGCAGAACAGTTCTCATCCCATGGAAATTCGCCATCCACCAATTGAGCATTTTTCTCCAGAGTCATCCTCTGAGTTATCCATGTATAAACAGGGCCGCACTCTGAACAAGGGCCGCACTCTGAATATGGGCCGCACTCTCAACACACAACCCCCACTCTCAACAGGGCCGTACCATGAACATGGAGCCCTCTCTCAACACGGACCCCACTCTCAACACACAGACCCCACTCTCAACGGGGCCGCACCCTCAAAACGGACCCCACTCTCAACACGGACCCCACTCTCAACAGGGCCGTACCCTGAACACGGAGCCCTCTCTCAACACGGACCACACTCTCAACACGGACCCCACTCTCAACGCGGACCCCACTCTTAACACGGGCCGCACTCTCAACACGAACCCCACTCTGAGCACGGAACCCACTCTGAACACAGACCCCACTGTGAACGAAGCTCCCACTCATAAGACGGACCTCACTCTGAAAAGGGACCCCAATCTGAGCACGGACCCCAATCTGAGCACGGACCCCAATCTGAACACGGACCCCACTCTGAGCACGGACCCCACTCTGAGCACGGGCCCCACTCTGAGCACGGCCCCCACTCTAAAAACGGAACCCCTCCCCCAGCACAAAACCCACTCTGAGCACAGACTTCACTCTGAAGAATGAACCCACGGTAAACACAGACCTCACTCCGAACAAAGACCCCAATCTGAAGATTTCTGTGTTAGCCTTGATGGAGCTTTATTGTACATCTGGACGATGTTGTTCCTCTCTCCTCACTTCTCCTTCACCCCCCTGGTTCCACCCACCTTTGGAACATTACGAATGTCATTTACATTCCCCCCTCCTCTTCATTCCCGAATTCTCCTCTCCTCCTCTTCACGTCTTTCTGTAAATCTTCTTTAAATCTGCTTTTTATTTCCCCATTTAACCTGCCTGTCCCAGTAACTGAAACATCTTGTTCATTTTCCAACTGAATTCCTTACTTTGCATACCAAGCAACAAAGCCACCTCATCGACAGAACATTCAGTCCTGGGACTAAAGGTTTCAGAAATAATTGATATGTGGAGCTCAGACCCGTATATATTTCGTTCCAGGAATGAGAGATTTCCTTAATCGTCCCTGAACTGATAACGTTGCTCTAAGGTGCCTTTCGAGTGCCTTCAAAAACCTGCTTAAAACCTGTTTAAAACCTGTTTCTTGAAATTTATTTTCTCCGCCTATCTCCTTACCACGCACTGCCTCTGCATCATATTTTGCGAGATGTTGAATTCTTTGTAAAGTAATCTCCGATATCTATTTACAAACAAAGCCTGTCACTGAACACAGACCGAAACTGAACATTGTCCCCACTCTGAAAACTGTCCCCACTCTGGGACCACAGAGCCCACGGGAAGCGGGGTGGGAGGCGGTGTTATCAATGTAGCTGTGAGAGCCGGTGTTGTTAACAAGTCCCTGAATTGACAGCGTTGCTCTGAGGTGCCGATCATGTGCACGTAAAAAGAAGCCTATTTCTTCAAAAGGCTTCTCCTCCATTTTCTGTTAAACCTGCTTTCTCTCTCTCTCTCTCTCTGCCACATTCTGCGTGCAATCGAATTCTTTGTAAAGTAATTTGAAGTATCTATTTATAAACAAAGCCTGACACTGAATACCGACCACCACTGCATTAGGGCAATAATCTGAACACAGACCCCTCTCTGAACACAGACTCCATTCTGAAGATGTCTTTGTTAGTGTACAGGAAACTCTATTGTACATCTGGACGATGCTGTTCCTCTCCCCTCATTGCTCCTTCATCCCCCGTGGCCGTGATGAGGGCGAAGGAGGAATTCTGTTTAGTTTAAGGCGTAATTCTCATAACATTGCATCGACGACAAATTATGAGACACCGCATGTGTCACAAGAGGGGAACACTATTAACATTCACCCCTGGGAACTAAATACCTGAGATCAAATTTCACTGCGGAGTTCAGGACTTAAAATATTTAGTGCCAGGAATGTAAATATGCCCTTAATATGTCTTTAATTGTAAAGAGGGTCTAAGCTGTCTGCAAGTGCCTTCAAAAGCTGTTTTAAAACCGATTTCTTCAAAGTGCTTTGCCTTCATCTATCTCTTTAAGCCGCTCTTTTTCTCACATTCTGCTAGCAGTTGAATCGTTTATAAATTAGTCTGAGGTATCTATTTATAAACAAAGCCTGACACTGAACACAGATCCGACACGGAACACAGACGCCTCTCAGAACGAAGATACCACTCTCTACACAGAAGGAAGTCGGAACACAGACCCCACTCTGAGCAAAGACACCAATCAGTACACAGGCCCCCATCTGAATACATACTGCCCACTCTGAACACAGGCCCCACTCTGAGCAAAGACGCCAATCTGAACACAGGCCCCACTCTGAATACATACTCCCCACTCTGAACACAGGCCCCACTCTGAACTTGGACCCCACTCTGAACAGAGACTCTAATCAACACATCGTCATCACACTGAACGCAATTCCCAGTCTGAACACAGAAACCCACTCTGAACACAGACCCCACTCTGAAGATTCCTGTGTTCGTGCAGACAGAGCTTTATTTTACATCTGGACGATACTTTCATCTCTCCCCACTTCTCCTTCAAACCCCGTGGCTCCACCCATGTTTGGAACATTACTTATGTCATTTACATTCCCCCGACCTCTTCATTCCGAATTCTCCTCTCCTTCACTTTAATTCTTTCTGCAAATCTTCTTTAAATCTGCTTTTTATTTCCCCCATTTTACATGCCTGACTCAGTAACTGTAACTTTTTGGTCATTTTCTAACTGAATTCTTTACTTTGCACACCAAGGAACAAAGCCACGTCATCGACAGAATATATTTTCATGCCGGACAGAGATTGCTCAGGGGGAACGGAGCTATCTGTCTTGTTGAAATTCGAATTCAATCAATATTCTGTCCGAAACTGTGAGGCAGGACCTTGTGTTACATGAGGGGAAACACTCTGAACATTCACCCCTGAGACCTACAGATCTCAGGTTGAATTGTTATGTTTTGCTCAGACCCGAACATGTCTCGTGCCAGTAATGAAAGACATCCTCAATAGTCCCTGAACTGATAAAGTTGTTCTAAGGTTCCATTCAAGTGCCGTCAAAAACCTCTTTAAAACCTGTTTCTTCAATGTTATTTTCTCCACCTATCTCCTTAACACGCACTATCCCTGCCACACACTCTGCGCGCTGTTGAATTCTTTGTAAGGCAATCCCTGATATCTATTTGCAAACAAAGCCTGACACTGAATACAGATCGAAAATAAACATTCTCTCCACTCTGATAACTGTCCCCGCTTTGGGAACACAAAGCCCACAGGAAGCTGGGTGGGAGGCGGTGTAATCAATGTAGCTGTGAGAGCCGGTGTTCTTTATAAGTCCCTGAATTGGCAGCTTTGCTCTGTGGTGCCGATCATGTGGACGCAAAAGAAAACCAATTTCTTCAAAACGCTTTTCCTCCATTTTTTCTTTAACCCGCAATCTCTCCCACATTCTGCGTGCAGTCGAATTCTTTGTAAAGTAATCTGAGGTATCTATTCATAAACAAATTCTGACACTGTATACCGACCACCACTGCATAAGGGCCATGCACTGAATTGAGGCCCTTCTCTTAACACAGACTCCATTCTGAAGATGTCTTTGTTAGTGTACAGGATACTTTATTGTAAATCTGGACGATGCTGTTCCTCTCCCCACTTCTCCTTCACCCCGCACCACCCCCTTGGCTCGACCCATCTTTGTATCATTACTTATGTCATTTACATTTCCCCTTCCTCTTCGTCAATGAATCTTCCTGTCCTCCACTTTACTTCTTTCTCTAAGTATGCGGTAAACCTGCTTTTTATTTTTTTTCCCATTTTAGTTGCTTTTCTCTGTAAATATAACACTTTGGTAAGTGTTCA
This sequence comes from Heptranchias perlo, assembly GCF_035084215.1. NCBI lineage: Eukaryota > Metazoa > Chordata > Chondrichthyes > Hexanchiformes > Hexanchidae > Heptranchias > Heptranchias perlo. The sequence goes on along the minus strand of NW_027139453.1, from coordinate 11,293,112 downwards.
ACTTAAATCCTTACTTTGGATTCCTAGCAACAAAGCCACCTCATCGACAGAATATTTTTTTCCATACGGGACAAAGCTTGCTCAGGGGGAGGGAGGAATTCTGTTTCGTTAAAGGCGTAATTCTCACAAAATTGTATCGAGAACAAACTGTGAGACACCGCCCTGAGTCACAGAAGGGGAAAACTATGAACATTCACCCCTGGGAACTAAATACCCGAGATAAAATTACTGTGCGGAGTTCAGGCCTTGAAATATTTAATGCCATTAATGTAAAGATGCCCTTAATATATCCTGAATTGGTAAATAGGTTGTAAGGTGTCAGCAAGTGCCTTCAAAAGCTGCTTCAAAACCAATTTGTTCGGAGAGCTTTGCCTCCATCCATCTCTTTAAGCTGCACTCTCTCACACAGTATGCCCGCAGTTGAATCCTTTATAAATTATTCTGAGTTATCGATTGATAAACAAAGACTGACACTGAACACAGACCCCACTCTGAACACAAACCCCGCTCTGAACACAGACCCAATTCTGAACACAGACCCAGCTCTGAAGATTTCTGTGTTCGTATCGAAAGAGCTTTATTTTACATCTCGACGACGCTGTTCCTCTCTCTTCATTTCTCCTTCACCCCCGTGGCTCCACCCACCTTTGGAACATTACATATGTCAGTTGCATTCCCCCTTCCTCTTCATCCCCGAATTCTCCTCTCGTCCACTTTAGTTCTTTCTGTAAATCTTCTTTAAATCTGGTTTTTATTTTCCCCATTTTACCAGCCTGACTCAGCAACCGAAAAATGTTGGTCATTTTCCAAATGAATTGCTTACTTTGCATACAAAGCAGCAAAGCCACCTCATCGACAGAATATATTTTCATACGGGACAGAGATTGCTCAGGGGGAAGGACGAATTCTGTTTAGTTAGATGTTCAGAGTGGGGCCTGTGTTCAGAGTGGCAGTATGTATTCAGAGTGGGGCCTGTGTTCAGATTGTTGTCTTTGTTCAGAGTGGGGTCTGTGTTCCGACTTTGGTCTGTTCAGAATTGTATCCAGAACAAACTATAATAAACCGCACTGTGTCAAATGAGGGGAACACCGTGTACATTCACCACTGGGAACTAAATAACCGAGATAAAATTACTGTGCGGAGTTCAGGCCTTGAAATATTTAGTGGCAGCAATGAAAAGATGCCCTCAATATATCCTGAATTGTAAAGAGGCTGTCAGGTGTCTGCACGTGCCTTCAAAAGCTGCTTTAAAACCAATTTGTTCAGAGAGCTTTGCCTCCATCTATCTCTTTAAGCTGCACTCTCTCACACAGTATGCACGCAGTTGAATCCTTTATAAATTATTCTGAGTTATTGACTGATAAACAAAACCTGAGAGTGAAGACAGATCCCACACGGAAAACAGGCTCCTCTCAGAACACAGACTCCACTCTTGAACACAGACCAAAGTCGGTACACAGGCCCAACTCTGAACACAGACCTCACTCTGAACACAGACCTCACTCTGAACACAGACCCCACTCTGAACACAGACCCCACTCTGAACACAGGCACCACTCTGAACACAGCCCCCAATCTGAACACAGACACCACACTGAACACAGACCCCACTCTGAACGCAACCCCCACTCTGAACACTACCCCATTCTGAACACATTCACCCCACTCTGCACATAGACGCCACTCTGAACACAGAGTCTGAGGTATCTATTTATAAACAAAGCGTGACACTGAAAACAGATCCCACACGGAGCACAGACTCCTCTCAGAACAAAGACACCACTCTCTACACAGACCAAAGTCGGAACACAGACCCCACTCTGAACAAAGACAACAATCTGAACACAGGCCCCACTCTGAGTACATACTCCCCACTCTGAACACAGGCCCCACTCTGAACTTAGACCCCACTCTGAACATAGATTCTACTTCACACCTCGTCATCAGACTGAACGCAAATCCCAGTCTGAACACAGAAACCCACTCTGAACACGGACCCCACTCTGAAGATTCATGTGTTCGTGTAGACATAGCTTTATTTTACATCTGGACGATACTTTCATTTCTCCCCACTTCTCCTTCAACCCCCGTGGCTCCACCCACGATTGGAACATTACTTTTGTCATTTACATTCCCCAGACCTCTTCATTCCGAATTCTCCTCTCCTCCACTTTAATTCTTTCTGCAAAACTTCTTTAAATCTGCTATTTATTTTCCCCATTGTACCTGCCTGTCTCAGCAACTGAAACATTTTGGTAATTTTCTAACTGAATTCATTACTTTGCATGCCAAGGAACAAAGCCACGTCATCGAAAGAATATATTTTCATGCGTGACAGGGATTGCTCAGGGGGAACGGAACTATCTGTTTTGTTGAATTTCGTATTCAATCAATATTCTGTCCGAAACTGTGAGGCAGGACTTGTGTCACATGAGGAGAAACACTCTGAACATTCACCCCTGAGTCTTAAAGATCTCAGGAAAAATTGCTATTTGGAGTTCAGAGTGTAACACATTTCGTGCCAGCAAGAAATATGTCCTTTTTAGTCCCGGAAAATTGTGAAGGTGCTCTAAAGTGCCAATTAAGTGCCTTCAAAAAACTGTTTCAAACCTCCAAGGTATTCCCTCCATCTATCTCTTCAACCCGCACTCTCTCTCTTTCTCTCTCACCTTCTGCACGCAGTTGAATTCTTTGTAAAGCAATCAGAGATATCAATTCACAAACAAAACCTGACACGGAACACAGATCTAACTCTGAACACTGTCCCCACTCTGAACCCAGACCCCACACTGAACACAGGTCCCACTATGATCACAGACACCACTCTGAACACTGTCCCCACTCTGAACCCAGACGCCACTATGATCACAGACACCAGTCTGAACACTGTCCCCACTCTGAACACTGCCCCCACTCTGAACACAGGTCCCACTATGATCACAGACACCACTCCGATCACTGTCCCCACTCTGAACCCAGACCCCACTCTAAACCCAGACCCCACTCTGAACACAGGCCCCACTATGATCACAGACACCACTCCGATCACTGCCCCCACTCTGAACACTGTCCCCACTCTGAACCCAGTCCGCACTCTGAACCCACACCCAACCCTGAACACAGGCCCCACTATGATCACAGACACCACTCCGATCACTGTCCCCACTCTGAACCCAGACCCCACTCCGATCACTGTCCCCACTCTGAACCCAGACCCCACTCTGAACACTGTCCCCACTCTGAACACTGTCCACACTCTGAACACAGACCCAGTATAAGCACGGACCCCACTGTGGACACGTCCCCACTCTGTGCACGAACTCAACTCTCAGCACGGACACCACTCTGAGCACGGACCCCACTCTGAGCAGGGACACCACTCTGAGCACGACCTCCAAACTGAGTGCGAACCCCACTCTGTGCACGGATCCCACTCTGAGCACGGACCCCACTCTGAGCAGGGACACCACTCCGAGCACGACCCCAACACTGAGCACGGACCCCATTCTGAGCAGGAACCCCACTCTGAGCACGGACGCCAATCTGAGAAAAGACACCACTCTGAACACATACACCCCACTGTGAACACAGACCCCACTGTGAACACAGCCACCACTCTGAACACAGACCCCACTCTGAACATAAACAACACTCTGAAGACAAACCCCACACTGAACACACGCACCCCACTCTGAACACAGACCCCACTCTCAACATAGACCCCACTCTGAACACACACCCCACTATGAAGAAAGACACCACTCTAAACAAAGAACCCACACTGAAAAAAGACCCCACTCTGAACATAAACCCCACTCTGGACACAGAACCCACTATGAAGAAAGACCCCACTCTAAACAATGAACCCACACTGAAAAATGACCCCATCCTGAACACAAACCCCACTCTGGACACAGAACCCACTCTGGACACAAACCCCATTCTTAAGACTCCTGTTTTAATGTTGACGATTTTGTTCCTCTTTTTCACTTCTCCTTCACCCCCGTGGCTCCACCCACCTTTGGAACATTATGTATTTCAATTAAATTCCCCCTTCTCTTCATTCCGAATTCTCCCCTCCTCCACTTTTTTTGTTTCCGCAAATCTTCTTTAAATCTGCTTTTTATTTTCCCCATTTTATCAGCCTGACTCAGCAACTGAAACAGTTTTGTACTTTTCCCACTGAATTGCTCACATTGCATACCAAGCAACAAAGCCACCTCGTCAAAAGAATAAGTTTTCGTGAGGGACACAGATTTCTCAGGGGAAACGGAGGTATCTGTTTTGTTGAATTTCGAATTCAACCAATATTCTGTCCGAAAGAAACTGTGTGGCAGGACCTTGTGTCACATGAGGAGAAACACTCTGAACATTCACCCCTGAGACTTAAAGATCTCAGGTTAAATTGCTATTTGAAGTTCAGAGCCCAACATGTTTCGTGCCAGTAATGAAAGATGTTCTTATTAGTCCCGGAAATGGTAAAGGTGCTCTCAGGTGCCACTCAAGTGCCTTCAAAAAAGGGTTCAAACCATTTTCTTCCAAGGTATTCCCTCCATCTATCTCTTTCACCCGCACTCTCTCTCTCTCACCTTCTGCACCTAGTTAAATTCTTTGAAAAGCAATCTGAGATAACTATTTACAAAAAAAGCCTGACACTGAACACAGACCCCACTCTGAACACAATCCCCGCTATAATCACAGACACCACTCTGAATACTGCCCCTACTCTGAACCCTGCCCCCACTCTGAACACTGACCCCACTCTGAACGCGGACCCCACTGTGGACTCGGACCACACTCTGGACACGGACCCCACTCTGAGCACGAACGCCACACTGTGCACGGACCCCACACTGAACACGGACCCCACTAAGAACATGGACACCACTCTGAGCACAGGCGCCACTCTGAGCATGGAGCCTAATCTGAACACAGATGCCACTGTGAACACAGTCCCCGCTCTCAAAACAGAACCCAATCTGAGCACGGACTCCACTCCGAACGCCGACTCCACGGTGAACACAGTCCCCACTCTGAACACGGACATACTCTGGCACAGACCCCACTGTGAACACAGTCCCCACTTTCAACACAGACCCACTCTGACATAGAACCGACACTGAGACAGAACCTACTCTGACACAGAACCCACTCTGAACACAGACCAACTGTGACATAAAATCCAGTCTGATACAGAATCAATCTGAAACACTCTGAACAAAGACCCGACTCTGAAGATTCCTGTGTTAGTGTGGACAGAGCTTTCTGGTACATCTGGACGATGCTGTTCCTCTCTCCGCATTCCTCCTTCACCCCCGTGGCTCCACCCACCTTTGGAATATTAAATGTTTCATTTAAATTCTCCTCTCCTTTTCATCTCCGAATTTCCCTCTCCTCCACGTTAGTTCTTTCTGTAAATCTTCTTTAAATCAGCTTTTTATTTTCCCCATTTTAACAGCCAGACCCAGCAACTGAAATATTTTGGTCATTTTCCAAATGAATCGCTTACTTTGCATACAATGGAACAATGTCACCTTATCAACAGAATACGTTTTCATAAGGGACACAGATTGCTCAGGGGCAACGGAGAGATCTGTTTTTTTTAAATTCGACTTCAACCAATATTCTGTCCGAAACATATTGTGAGGCAGGACCTTGTGTCACATGAGGAGAAACACTCTGAACACTCACCCCTGGGAGCTACTGGTCTCAATTGGAATTGTTATGTTTTGCTCACACCCGAACATATTTCGTGCCAGTAACAAAATAAATCCTCAAAAGTCCCTGAACTGATAAAGTGGTTCTAAGGTGCCATTCAAGTGCCGTCAAAAACCTATTTAAAACCTCTTTCTTCAATGTTATTTTCTCCATCTATCGCCTTACCGCGCACTGTCTCTCCCTCACATTCTGCGCTCTGTTGAATTCCTTGTAAAGCAATCTCCGATATCTGGTTGCAAACAAAGCCTGACACTGAATTCAGATCTAAACTGAACATTGTCCCCACTCTGATAACTGTCCCCACTCTGGGAACACACAGCCCACCGGAAGCGGTGTGGGCGGCGGTGTTATCAATGTAGCTGTGAGAGCCGGTGTTCTTTATAAATCCGTGAATTCGCAGCGTTGCTGTGTGGTGCCGATCATGTGGACGCAAAAGAAAACCTGTTTCTTCAAATGGCTTTTCCTCCATTTTCTCTTTCACCCGCACTCTCTCACACACTCTGCGTGCATTCGAATTCTTTGTAAAGTAATCTGAGATCTCTATTTATAAACAAAGCCTGACACTGAATACCATCCACCACTGCATAAGGACCACACTCTGAACACAGACCCTTCACTGAACACAGACCCCAATCTGAATACAGGCTCCACTCTGAGCACAGACTCCACTCTCTGCATGGACCCGACTCTAAGCACAGACTCCATTCTGAAGATGTCTTTGTTAGTGTACAGGAAACTTTATTGTACATCTGGACGATGCTGTTCCTCTCCCCTCACTTCTCCTTCACCCTCCATGGCTTCACACACTATTGTAACATTACATATTTCATTTACATTTCCCCCTCATCTTCGTCATCGAATCTTCCTCTCCTCCACTTTACTTCTTTCTCTAAGTATGTTGCAAACCTGCTTGATATTTTCTCTATTTCAGTAGCTTTTCTCTGTAAATATAAGACTTTGGTCAGTTTTTAACTCAATTCCTTACTTTGGATTCCGAGCAACAAAGCCACCTCATCGACAGAATGTATTTCCATACGGGACAGAGATTGCTCAGGGGGAAGGAGGAATTCTGTTTTGTTGAAGGCGCAATTGTCAAAATTGTATCCAGAACAAACTATGAGACATCGCCCTGTGTCACATGAGGGGAACACTATGAACATTCACACCTGGGACCTAAATACCTCAAATAAAATTACAGTGCAGAGTTCATGCCTTAACATATTTAGTGCCATTAATGTAAAGATACCCTTAATAATTCATTCATTGGTCAAGAGTCTGTAAGTCCTGAATTTGTTAAGAGACCACACTCTGAACACAGACCCCACTCTGAAGATTTCTATGTGAGTGTTGATGGAGCTTTATTGTACATCTGTTCGGTGCTGTTCCTCTCTCCTCACTTCTCCTTCACCCCCGTGGCTCCACCCACCTTTGTTACATTACTTATGTCATTTCTGTTCCCCCTACCTCTTCATTCCCCAAACCTCCTCTTCTCTACTTCAATTCTTTCTGCAAATCATCTTCAAATCGACTTTTTTATATTTCCCATTTTAACTGCCTGACTCAGTAACTGAAACATTTTGGTCATTCGCCCCACTCTGGACACAGACACCACTATGGACACAGACCCCACTCTGGACACAGACACCACTCTGGACACAGACCCCACTATGGACACGGACACCACTATGGACACAGACCCCACTCTGGACACAGACCCCACTCTGGACACAGACCCCACTCTGGACACAGACACCACTCTGGACACAGACCCCACTCTGGACACGGACACCACTCTGGACACAGACCCCACTCTGGACACAGACACCACTCTGGACACAGACCCCACTCTGGACACTGACCCCACTCTGGACACAGACCCCACTATGGACACAGACCCCACTCTGGACACAGACCCCACTATGGACACAGACCCCACTATGGACACAGACCCCACTCTGGACACAGACCCCACTATGGACACAGACACCACTCTGGACACAGACCCCACTATGGACACAGACCCCACTATGGACACAGACACCACTCTGGACACAGACACCACTCTGAGCACGAACCACACTATGAGCACGGACCCAACTCTGAGCCCGGAGCGCACTCTGAACACAGATCCAACTGTGAACACAGTCCCTCCTCTCAACACAGAATCCACTATGAGCACGGACCACAATTGAAACACAGACCCCAAGGCGAACACAGTCCCCACTCTGAACACAGCGCCACTCTGAAGCAGAACAAAATCAGAATACAGTCCCCACACTGAACACAACGCCCTTTCTGAACACAGACCCAACACTGAACGCAGATCCCACTCTGAACACAGACCACACTCAGAGCACAGACTTCACACACAACACAGACCCGAATTTAACACAGACCCCGCTCTGAACACAGACCCCACTCTGAACACAGACCACACTCAGAACACAGACCCCACTCTGAACACAGTCCCCACTCTGAACAAAGGCCCCAATCTGAACACAGACCCCATTCTGAACACAGAACCAATTCTGAACACAGACCCACTCTGAACACAAACCCTGCTCTGAAGATTTCTGTGTTCGTATAGAAAGAGCTTTATTGTACATCTCGACGACGCTGTTCCTCTCTCCTCATTTCTTCTTCACCCCCGTGGCTCCACCCACCTTTGGAACATTACAAATGTCATTTAAATTCTCCTCTCCTCTTCATCCCCGAATTCTCCTCTCCTCCACTTAAGTTCCTTCTGTAAATCTTCGATAAATCTGCTTTTTATTTTCCCCATTTTACCAGCCTGACTCAGTAATCGAAAAATTTTGGTCATTTTCCAAATGAATTGCTTACTTTGCATACAAAGCAACAAAGCCACCTCATCGACAGAAAATATTTTCATACGGGACAGAGATTGCTCAGGGGGAAGGAGGAATTCCGTTTAGTTAAATGCTTAATTCTCACAAAATTGTATCCAGAACAAACTATAATAGACCGCCCTGTGTCAAATGAGGGGAACACCGTGAACATTCACCCCTGGGAACTAAATAACCGAGATAAAATTACTGTGCGGTGTTCAGGCCTTGAAATATTTAATGGCAGTAATGAAAAGATGCCTTTAATATATCCTGAATTGTAATGAGGCTGTAAGGTGTCTGCAAGTGCCTTCAAAAGCTGCTTTAAAACCAATTTGTTCAGAGAGCTTTGCCTCCATCTATCTCTTTAAGCTGCACTCTCTCACACATTATCAACGCAGTTGAATCCTTTATAAATTATTCTGTGTTATTGATTGATAAACAAACCTGACACTGAAAACAGATCCCACACGGAACACAGACACCTCTCAGAATACAGACTACACTCTGAACACAGACCCCACTCTGAAATAAGACAACACTCTGAACACAGGCCCAACTCTGAACGCAAACGCCACTCTGAACACAGACCTCACTCTGAAAAAAGATACCACTCTGAACACAAACCCCACTCCGAACACAGTGCTCACTCGGAGCAGAGGCCTCACTTTGAATACAGACCTCACTCTGAACACATACACCCGAATCTGAACACATTCACCACATTCTGAACACAGGCACCACAATCTCAACGAAGAAAAACTGAACAAAGACTTCACTCTGAATAAAGACAGCACTCTGAACACAGATACCCCACTCTGAACACATATACCCCACTCTGAATACATGCACCCCAATCTGAACAAAGACACCACTCTGAACATAGGCCAAGCTCTGAACACAGGCCGTCTCTGAACACAGGCCCCACTCTGAAAACAGGCCCCACTCTGAACACAGGCCCCACTCTGAACACAAGCCCCTCTCTGAACACAGACCCCACTCTGGACACAGACCCCACTCTGAAGATTTCTGTGTTAGTGTGGACAGAGCTTTATTGTACATCTGGACGATGCTGTTCCTCTCTCCTCACTTCTCCTTCACCCCAGTGGCTTCTGCTACCTTTGGAACATTACAGATCTCATTTACATTCTCCTCTCCTTTTCATCCCCGAATTCTCCTCTCCTCCACTTTCGTTCTTTCTGTAAATCTTCTCTAAATCTGCTTTTCATTTTCCCCGTTTCACCAGCCTGACACAGCAACTGAAATATTTTGGTCATTTTCCAAATTAATTGCTTACTTTGCATACAATGGAACAAAGCCACCTCATCAACATAATATGTTTACATAAGGGACACAGATTGCTCAGGGGCAACTGAGATATCTGTTTTTTTGAAGTTCGAATTCAACCAATATTCTGTCCGAAACAAACTGTGAGACAGGGCTTTGTGTCACACGAGGACAAACGCTCCTAACATTCAACCCTGGGATCTACAGATCTCAGGTAGAATTGATATGTTTTGCTCAGACCCGAACATATTTCGTCCCAGTAATAAAAATAAATCCTCAATAGTCCCTGAACAAATAAAGTTGCACTAAGGTGCCATTCAAGTGCCATCAAAAACCTATTTAAATTCTGTTTCTTCAAACTTATTTTCTCCACCTATCTCCTTACCCCGCACTGTTTGTCCCTCACATTCTGCACGCTGCTGAATTCTTTTTAAAGCAATCTCCGATGTCTATTTACAAACAAACCCTGACACTAAATACCGACCGAAACTGCATAAGGGCCATATTCTGAACACAGGCCCCAGTCTGAAGATGTTTTTTGTTAGTGTACAGGAAACTTTATTGCACATCTGGACGATGCTGTTCCTCTCCCCCCACTTCTCCTTCACCCCGCCCCACCGCCTTGGCTCGACCCATCTTTGTAACATTAGTTATGTTATTTATATTTCCCCTTTCTCTTCCTCAACGAATCTTCCTCTCCTCCACTTTACTTCTTTCTATAAGTATGCTGTAAATCTGCTTTTATTTTCCCCATTTTAGTTGCTTTCCTCTGTAAACATAACACTTTGGTCAGTTTTCAACTTAATTCCATACTTTGGATTCCGAGCAACAAAGCCACCTCATGGACAGAATATATTTTCATCCGGGACAAAGATTGCTCATGGGAAGGAGGAATTCTGTTCAGTTAAAGGCTAAATTCTCATTATATTGTATTGACAACAAATTATGAGACTCGGGCCTGTGTCACAGGAGGAGAACACTATTAACATAAAGGGCAAAAGAGTAACTCGGGAGAAAATAGGGCCTCTGATGGATCAACAAGGTCATCTATGTGCGGAGCCACAAGAGATGGGTGAGATCCTAAATGAATATTTCACATCGGTATTTACGGTTGAGAAAGGGGAAATAAATAGTGATGTCTTGAGGAGTGTACATATTACAGAGAGGGAGGTGCTGGAAGTCTTAACGCGCAACAAGGTAGATAAATCTCCGGGACCTGATGAAATGTATCCCAGAGCGTTATGGGAGGTTAGGGAGGAAATTGCGGGTCCCCCAGCAGAGATATTTGAATCATCCACCGCTACAGGTGAGGTGCCTGAAGATTGGAGGGTAGCAAATGTTGTGCCTTTATTTAAGAAGGGCGGCAGGGAAAAGCCTGGGAACTACAGTCCGGTGAGCCTGACATCTGTTGTGGGTAAGTTGTTAGAGGGTATTCTGAGAGACAGGATCTACGGGCATTTGGAGAGGCAGGGACTGATTAGGAACAGTCAGCATGGTTTTGTGAGAGGAAAATCATGTCTCACAAATTTGATTGAGTTTTTTGAAGGGGTAATCAAGAAGATAGATGAGGGCTGTGCAGTAGACGTGGTCTACATGGATTTAGCAAAGCCTTTGACAAGGTACCACATGGTAGGTTGTTACATAAGGTTAAATCTCACGGGATCCAAGGTGAGGTCGCCAATTGGATACAACATTGGCTTGACGACAGAAGACAGAGGGTGGTTGTAGAGGGTTGTTTTTCAAACTGGAGGCCTGTGACCAGTGGTGTGCCTCAGGGATCGGTGCTGGGTCCGCTGTTATTTGTTATTTATATTAATGATTTGGATGAGAATTTAGGAGGCATGGTTGGTAAGTTTGCAGATGACACCAAGATTGGTGGCATCGTGGACAGTGAAGAAGGTTATCTAGGATTGCAACGGGATCTTGATAAATTGGGCCAGTGGGCCGATGAATGGCAGATGGAGTTTAATTTAGATAAATGTGAGGTGATGCATTTTTGGAGATCGAATCGGGCCAGGACCTACTCCGTTAATGGTAGGGCGTTGGGGAGAGTTATAGAACAAAGAGATCTGGGAGTACAGATTCATAGCTCCTTGAAAGTGGAGTCACAGGTGGATAGGGTGGTGAAGAAGGCATTCAGCTTGCTTGGTTTCTTTGGTCAGAACAATGAATACAGGAGTTGGGATGTCTTGTTGAAGTTGTACAAGACATTAGTTAGGCCACACTTGGAATACTGTGTACAGTTCTGGTCACCCTATTATAGAAAGGATATTATTAAACTAGAAAGAGTGCAGAAAAGATTTACTAGGATGCTGCCGGGACTTGATGGTTTGATTATAGGGAGAGGTTAGATAGACTGGGACTTTTTTTCCCTGGAGAGTAGGAGGTTGAGGGGTGATCTTATACAAGTCTATAAAATAATGAGGGGCATAGATAAGGTCGATAGTCAAAATCTTTTCCCAAAGGTAGGGGAGTCTATAACGAGGGGACATAGATTTAAGGTGAGAGGGGAGAGATACAAAAGGGTCCAGAGGGGCAATTTTTTCACTCAAAGGGTGTTGAGTGTCTGGTACGAGCTGCCAGTGGCAGTAGTAGAGGCGGGTACAATTTTGTCTTTTAAAAAGCATTTGGACAGTTACATGGGTAAGATGGGTATAGAGGGATATGGGCCAGGTGCAGGCAATTGGGACTAGCTTAGTGGTATAAACTGGGCGACATGGACATGTTAGGCTGAAGGGCCTGTTTCCATGTTGTAAACTTCTATTCACCCCTGGGAACTAAATAACTGAGATAAAATTACAGTGCGGAGTTCAGGCCTTAACATATTTAGTGTCAGTGATGTAAAGATGCCCTTAATAGGTCCTTAATCGTAAAGAGGGTCTAAGGCATCTGCAAGTGCTTTCAAAAGCTGTTTTAAAACCCATTTCTTCAAAGAGCTTTGCCTCCATCTATCTCTTTAAGCAGCACTTTTTCTCACATTCTGCAAGCAGTCGAATCCTTTTTAAATTAGTCTGAGGTATCTATTTATAAACAAATCCTGACACTGAACACAGATCCGACACGGAACACAGACTCCTCTCAGAACAAAGACACCACTCTCTACTCAGACCAAAGTCGGAACACAGACCCCACTCTGAACAAAGCTACCAATCTGAACACAGGCCCCACTCTGACTGCATACTGCCCACTCTGAAGACAGGCCCCACTCTGAACATAGAGTCTAATCAACACATCGTCAACAGACTGAACGCAAATCCCAGTCTGAACACAGAAACCCACTCTGAACACATGCCCCACTCTGACGATTCATGTGTTCGTGTAGACAGAGCTTTATTTTACATCTGGACGATACTTTCATCTCTCCCCACTTCTCCTTCAACCCCCGTGGCTCCACCCACGTTTGGAACATTACTTATGTCATTTACGTTCCCCAGAGATCTTCATTCCGAATTCTCCTCTCCTCCACTTTAATTCTTTCTGCAAAACATTTTTATATCTGCTTTTTATTTTCCCCATTTTACCTGCCTGACTCAGTAACTGTAACATTTTATTCATTTTCTAACTGAATTCTTTACTTTGCATAAGAAGGAACAAAGCCGCGTCATCGACAGAATATATTTTCATGCGGGACAAAGATTGCTTCGGGGGAACGGAGCTATCTGTCTTGTTCAATTTCGAATTCAATCAATATTCTGTCCGAAACTGTGAGGCAGGATCTTGTGTCACATAAGGAGAAACACTCTGAACATTCACCCCTGGGACCTACAGATCTCAGGTAGAATTGTTATGTTTTGCTCAGACCCGAACATGTATCGTGCCAGTAATGAAAGACATCCTCAATGGTCCTTGAACTGATAAAGTTGTTCTAAGGTTCCATTCAAGTGCCGTCAAAAACCTATTTAAAACCTGTTTCTTCAATGTTATTTTCTCCACCAATCTCCTTAACACGCACTGTCCCTGCCACACACTCTGCGCGCTGCTGAATTCTTTGTAAAGCAATCTCCGATATCGATTTTAAAACAAATTCTGACACTGAATACAGATCGAAACTAAACATTGTCCCCACTCTGATAACTTCCCCGCTCTGGAAACACAAAGCCCACAGGAAGCGGGGTGGAAGGCGGTGTCATCACTGTCGCTGTGAGAGCCGGTGTTCATTCTCAGTCCGTGAATTGGCAGCTTTGCTCTGTGGTGCCGATCATGTGCACGCAAAAGAAAACCGATTTCTTCAAAAGGCTTTTCCTCCAGTTTCTCTTTAACCCGCAATCTCTCCCACATTCTGCGTGCAGTCGAATTCTTTGTAAAGTAATCTGAGGTATCTATTTATAAACAAAGTCTGACACTGAATAACAACCACCACTGCATCAGGGCCATGCTCTGAATAGAGGCCCCTCTCTGAACACAGACTCCATTCTGAAGATGTCTTTGTTCGTGTACAGGATACTTTATTGTAAATCTGGACGGTGCTGTTCCTCTCACCTCACTTCTCCTTCACCCCGCATCAACCCCTTGGCTCGACCCATCTTTGTATCATTACTTATGTCATTTACATTTCCCCCTCCTCTTCGTCATTGAATGTTTCTCTCCTCCACTTTACTTCTTTCTCTAAGGATGCGGTAAACCTGCTTTTTTGTTTTCTCCATTTTAGTTGCTTTTCTCTGTAAATATAACACTGGTCAGTTTTCAACATAACTCCTTACTTTGGATTCCTCCCAACAAAGCCACCTCATCGACAAAATATATTTTCATACGGGACAAAGCTTGCTCAGGGGGAGAGGAACAGCATCGTCCAGATGTACAATAAAGCTCTGTCCACACGAACACAGAAATCTTCAGAGTGGGGTATTTGTCCAGAGTAGGGCCTCTGTTCATTGTGGTGTCTTTGTTCAGATTGGGGTGCATGTTTTCAGAGTGGGATAGATGTGCTTTCAGAGTGGTGTCTGTGATCAGAGTGCTGTCTTTGTTCAGAGTGGTGTCTTTGTTCAGACGGGTGCCTGTGTTCAGAATTGGGTGTATGTGTTCAGAGTGTGGTGTCGGTGTTAAGAGTGAGGTCTGTATTCAAAGTGGGGCCTGTGTTCAGAGCGGCTCCTGTCTTCAGATTGGGGTCTTTTTTCAGAGTGAAAGGCGTAATTCTCACAATTTTTTATCGAGAACAAACTATGAGACACCGCCTTGTGTCACAGGAGGGGAACACTATGAACATTCACCCCTGGGAACTAAATACCCGAGATAAAATTGCTATGCGGAGTTCAGGCCTTGAACTAATTAGTGCCATTAATGTAAAGATGCCCTTAATACATCCTGAATTGTAAAGAGGCTGTAAGGTGTCTGCAAGTGCCTTCAAAAGCTGCTTTGAAACCAATTTGTTCAGAGAGCTTAGCCTCCATCTATCTCTTCAAGCTGCACTCTCCCACATAGTATGCACGCAGTTGAATCCTTTATAAATTATGTTGAGTTATTGATTGATAAACAAAACCTGACACAGAACACAGATCCCACACGGAACAGAGACTCGTCGCAGAACACAGACTCCACAGTGAACAGAGACCAATGTCGGAACACAGACCCCACTCTGAACAAAGACACCACTCTGAACACAGGCCCAACACTGAACACAGGCCATCTCTGAACACAGAGCACACTCAGAACACAGGCACCACTCTGAACACAGACCTCACTCTGAACACAGACTCCACTCTGAACACAGACCCCACTCTAAACGCAATCCCCATTCTGAACACTAACCCCACTCTGAACACATTCACCCCACTCTGCACACAGACTCAATGAACACAGGCCGCACTCTGAACACAGACCCCACTCTGAACACAGGCCCCACTTTGAATACTGACCTCACTCTGAACACATACACCCCACTCTGAACACAGGCACCACTCTGAACAAAGACACCACTCTGAAGACAGACCCCTCTCTGAACATGGACCCCACTCTGAACACAGACACCACTCTGAATATAGACACCATTCTGAAGACAGACCTCACTCTGAACAAAGACACCACTCTAAACAAAGAACCCACTCTGAAAAAAGACCCCACTCTGAACACAAACCCCACTGTGGACACAGACCCCACTCTGAAGAGCTGTTTTAATGTTGACGGAACTTTATTGTACATCTGGACGATGCTGTTCCTCTCTTCTCACTTCTCCTTCACCCCCGTGGCTCCACCCACCTTTGGAACATTGTATATATCAATTAAATTCCCCCTCCCCTTCATTTCGAATTCTCCTCTCCTCCACTTTCGTTGTTTCTGCAAATCTTCTTTAAATCTGCTTGTTATTTTCCCCATTTTACCAGCCTGACTCAGTAACTGAAACAGTTTGGTCCTTTTCCAACTGAATTACTTACATTGCATACCAAGGAACAAAGCCACCTCGTCAACAGAATACGTTTTCGTAAGGGACACAGATTGCTCAGGGGAACTTGTGTCACATGAGGAGAAACACTCTGAACATTCACCCCTGAGACTTAAAGATCTCAGGTAAAATTGCTTTTTGTAGTTCAGAGCCTAACATGTTTCGTGCCAGTACTGAAAGATGTCCTTATTAGTCCCGGAAATGGTAACGTTGCTCTCAGGTGCCACTCAAGTGCCTTCAAAAAACGGTTCAAACCATTTTCTTTCAAGTTATTCCCTCCATCTATCTCTTTAACCCGCACTCTCTCTCTCTCTCTCAGCTTCTGCACGCATTTGAATTCTTTGTAAAACAATCTGAGTAATCTATTTACAAACAAAGCCTGACACTGAACACAGTCCCCACTCTGAACACAGACCCACTCTGACATAGCACCCACTCTGAGACATAACACACACTGACACAGAACACACTCTGAAAACAGACCCACTCTGAGACAGAACCCACTCTGAACAAAGACCCCACTCTGACACAGTTCACACTCTGAGACATAACCTACTCTGAGACAGACCCCACTCTGACACAGAACACACTATGACACAGAACACACTCTGAGACAGAACCCACTCTGAAAACAGACCCACTCTGAGACATAACACACTCTGAGACATAACCCACTCCGACACAGAACACACTCTGAGACAAAACCACTCTGACATCGAACCCATTCTGAAAACAGACCCACCCTGACTCAGAACCCACTCTGACTCAGAACCCACTCTGACACAGAACACACTCTGACACAGAATCCACTCTGACACAGAACACACTCTGACACAGAATCCACTCTGACACAGGACACATTCTGAAAACAAACTCACTCTGACACAAAACCCACTCTGAGACAGAAGCCACTCTGAAAACAGACCCACTCTGACACACAACACACTCTGACACAGAAGCCACTCTGAACAAAGACCCCACTCTGAAGATTTCCGTGTTCGTGTAGACAGAGCTTTATTGTACGTGTGGACGATGCTGTTCCTCTCTCCTCACTTCTCCTTCACCCCCGTCGCTCCACCCACCTTTGGAACATTAAATATTTCATTTACATTCCCCTCTCCATTTCATCCCCGAATTCTCCTCTCCTCCACTATAGTTTTTTTGTAAATCTTCTTTAAATCTGCTTTTATCCCCCCCCCCCCCCATTTTACCAGCCTGACCCAGTAACTAAAATAGTTTCGTCTTTTTCCAAATGAATTGATTGCTTTGCATACAAAGGAACAAAGTCACCTCATCAACAGAATGAGTTTTCATAAGGGACACAGATTGCTCAGGGGCAACGGAGGTATCTGTTTTGTTGAAGTTCGAATTCAACCAATATTCTGTCCAAAACAAACTGTGAGACAGGGCTTTTTGTCGCATGAGGAGAAACACTCCGAACACTCACCCCTGGGACCTACAGGTCTCAGGTAGAATTATTACGTTTTACTCACACCCGAACATATTTCGTGCCAGTAATGAAAGAAATCCTCCATAGTCCCTGAACTGATAAACTTGTTCTAAGGTGCCATTCAAGTGCCGACAAAAACCTATTTAAAATCTATTTCTTCAATGTTATTTTCTCCACCTATCTCCTTACCCCGCACTGTCTGTCCCTTACATTCTGCGCTCTGTTGAATTCTTTGTAAAGCAATCTCCGATATCTATTTACAAACTAAACCTGACACTGAATACAGTTCGAAACTGAACATTGTCCCCACTCTGAACACTGTCCCCACCCTGAGTGCACAGAGCTCACAGGAAGCGAGGTGGGAGGCGGTGTTATCAATGTAGCTGTGAGAGCCGGTATGTTTTATAAGTCCCTGAATTAGCAGCGTTGCTCTGTGGTGCCGATCATGTTGAGGCAAAAGAAAACCGATTTCTTCAAATGGCTTTTCCTCCGTTTTCTCATTAACCCGCACTCTCTCACACAACCTGCGAGCAGTCGAATCCTTTGTAAAGTAATCTGAGGTATCCATTTACAAACAAAGTCTGACACTGAAAACCGACCACCAATGCATAAGGACCATACTTTGAATAGAGGCCCCTCTCTGAACACAGACCACAATCTGAATACAGGCTCTAGTCTGAACACAGACCCCACTCTCTGCATGTACCCGACTCTGAGCACAGACTCCATTCTGAAGATGTCTGTGTTCGTGTACAGGAAACTTTATTGTACATCTGGACGATGCTGTTCCTCTCCCCTCACTTCTCCTTCACCCTCCATGGCTTCACACACTATTCTAACATTACATATTTCTTCCTCATCTCCGTCATCGAATCTTCCTCTCCTCCACTTCATTTCTTTCTCTAAGTATGCTGTAAATCTGATTGTTATTTTCCCCATTTTACTTGCTTTTCTCTGTAAATATAACACTTTGGTCAGTTTTCAACTTAAGTCCTTACTTTGGATTCCTACCACAAAGCCACCTCATCGACAGAATATATTTTTCATCAGGGACAGAGATTGCTGAGGGGGAAGGAGGAATTCTGTTTTGTTGAAGGCGTAATTCTCACAAAATTGTGTCCAGAAGAAAATGAGACACTACCCTCTGTCACATGAGGGGAACACTATGAACATTCAACCCTGGGACCTAAATACCTGAGATAAAAGTACTGTGCGGAGTTCAGGCTTTAAAATATTTCGTGCCACTAACCCGCACTCTCTCTGTCTCATATGCTGCACGCAGTTGAATTCTTTGTAAAGCAATCTGAGATATCTATTTACAAACAAAGCCTGACACTGAACACATTCCCCACTCTGAACACATTCCCCAATCTGAACACTGTCCCCACTCTGAACACTGTCCCCACGCTCAACACCGACCCCACCCTGAACACAGACCCCACCCTGAACACAGACCCCATTCTGAACACAGACTCCACTCCGAACACAGAGCCAACTATGAACACAGACTCCACTCCGAAAACAGACTCCACTCTGAACACAGACCCCACTCTGAACACAGACCCCACTCTGAACACAGAGCAAACTATGAACACTGACCCCACTCTGAACACAGAGCAAACTATGAACACAAACCCCACTCTGAACACAGAGCAAACTATGAACACAAACCTCACTATGAACACAGATCCCACTCTCAACACAGACCCCACTCTGAACAGTGTCCCTATTCTGGAAACAGAACCCACAGGAAGCGGGGTGGGAGGAATTGTAATCAAGTTCGCTGTTTGAACCGTTGTCCTTTATAATTCCCTGAATTGGCGGAGTTGCTCTGAGCTGCCGATCATGTGCCCTCAAAGGAATGTTTAAAAACTATTTCTTCAAAGGGCATTTCCTCAAACTTCTCTTTATTCCGCACTCTCTCACACTTTTTGCGTGCAGTCTTTGTAAAGTATCCTGAGGTATCGATTTATAAACAAAACCTAACATTGAATACCGACTCCCACTGCATAAGGACCATACTCTGCACACAAACCCCTCTCTGAACACAAACCCCAATCTGAATACAGGATCCACTCTGAACACAGACACCATTCTGAAGATGTTTTTGTTAGTGTACAGGAGGCTTTATTGTACATCTGGACGATGCTGTTCCTCTCCCCTCACTTCTCCTTCACCCTCCATGGCTCCACTTACCTTTGTTACATTACATTTGTCATTTACATTTCCCCCTATCTCTTCGCCATCGAATCTTCCACTCCTCCACTTTATTTCTTTCTCTAACTATGCTGTAAATCTGCTTTTTATTTTCCCCATTTTAGTTACTTTTATCTGTAAGTATGTCACTTTGGTCAGTTTTCAACTTAATTCCTTAATTCGGATTTCTAGCAACAAAGCCACCTCATCGACAGAATATATCTTCATACGGAACAGAGATTGTTCAGGGCGAAGGAAGAATTCTGTTTCGTTGAAGGCGCAATTCTCACAAAATTGTGTCCAGAACAAACTGTGAGACAGGGACCTGTTTCACATGAGGGAAACCGCTGAGAACTAAATATCTCTGATAATATTGCTGTGCAGAATTCAGACCCTCAAATATTTAGAGCCATTAATGAAAATATATCCTTAATAAGCCCTAAATTGGTAAAGTGATTCTAAGGTGACGATTAAATGCCTTCAAAAGCTGCTCTAAAACCAATTTCTTCAGAGAGTTTTGCCTCCATCTATCTTTTTAAGCCGCACTCTCACCCATTCTGCAAGCAGTTGAATCCTTTATAAATTCGTCTGAGGTATCGATTTATAAACAAAGCCTGACACTGAACACAGATCCGACACGGAACACAGACCCCATTCTGATCAAAGACCCCACTCTGAACACTGTCCAAACTCGGAACACTCCATTGAAAGGCAAACAAGGCAAGGCAGTACAAAATAAATGGGGGGATACTGAGAGGAGAAGAGGAACCAACGGACCTTGGTGTGCTTGTCCACAGATCCCTGAAGGTAGCAGGACAGGTAGATCAGATGGTTCAAAAGGCATACGGGATACTTTCCTTTATCACTCTGAGCACCGATCCACTGTGAACACAGACACCACTCTGAACACAGACAAACATTTAACGCAAACCTCATTCTGAACACAGACTCCACTCTGAACATAGATCCCAATCTGAACAAAGACCCCATTCTGAACAGAGACCCCACTCTGAACACAGACCCCAATCTGATCAAAGACCCCATTCTGAACAAACACCACTCTGAACATTGACCCCATTCTGAACACAGACCACACTCTGAACACAGACCCCACTCTGAAGATGTCTGTGTTAGTGTTCACGGAGCTTTATTGTACATCTGTTCCAAAGAAAAAAAAATAGCATTTTCTATCTTTACTAATAGCTAAAATTCTCCAGCTCTGGCAACATCCTCGCAATTCTCTTCTGTCCCCTCTCCAGTGCAATCACATCTTTACTGTAATGTGGTGACCAGAACTGTAGCAAGTACTCAAGCTGTGACCTAACCAAAGTTTTATGCGGTTCTCGCATAACCTCCCTGCTCTTGTATTCTATGCCTCCGCTGATAAAGGAAAGTATCCCGTGTGCCTTTTGAACCATCTAATCTACCTGTCCTGCTACCTTCAGGGATCTGTGGACATGCACGCCAATGTCCGTTGGTTCCTCTACTCCTCTCAGTATCCCCCCATTTATTGTGCACTCCCTTGTCTTGTTTGCCTTTCACAAATGCATTCCCTCACTCTTCTCTGCATAGAATTCCATTCGCCACTTTTCTGCCCAACTGACCAGTCCATTGATATCGTTCTGAATTCCACAGCGTTCCACCTCACGATCAACCACACGACCAATTTTTGTATCATCTGCAAACTTCATGGTCAAGCTCCCCACATTCAAGGCCAAATCAATAATATATACCACTTAAAGCAAGACACCTACTATCGAGCCCTGTTGGACCCGAAAGGAAACAGCCTTCCAGTCGCAAAAACAACCGTCAACCACGGTAGGAACAACTCGGGTTAGATACAGAGTAAAGCTCCACCTACACCGCCCCTTCAACATTCCCAGGGCAGGTACAACAGAGGTCAGAGACAGAGTAAAGCTCCATCAACACTCCCATGAACTGTGTGTGGGTGTCAGTCGCACACCCGATGAGATCTACCAACAGAGGCCGGGATGCAGCCTGCGCCTTCCGCAGAGATCACAGATGTGATGCTGTGATCCTGATTCTCTCTCTCTCTCTCTCTCTGTGTCATTCTACTCTCTCTCTGACCAGTCTCTATCACTCGTTCTGTCATCGTCTATCGCTCTCTCTGTCTATCTCTCCCCTGTTTCTTTATCTGTGCCTGTATCTCTCTCTCTTTTCTCTCTGTCGGTCTCTCTCACTCTCCCCCTTGTCTTTCTCTTTCTTCCCCTCTGTCTCTTTTTATATTTCTGTGCTCTCCTTCTCTTCCTCTACTCTATGTCTCATCCTCTTTTCTCTCTCTCTCTCTCTCTCTCTCTACTATCTCTCTTTCTCACCCTACTCTATGTCTGTCTGTCTGTCTCTCTCTCCTAATCGCTCTACCTCGACTCTGTCTGTCTGTCTCCACTCTCCCTATTTCTCTTGCCCTCTCGTCTCTCTCTCTGTACCTCACCTCTCTGTGATAATAAATTAATTGGCAAAAGATCTAGATGCAAAATGAGGACACACTTTGCACTGAGGTTTATTAAGATCTGGAATGCAACATCTGAAAGAGCGGTGGAACCACATTCCAACGGCACTTTCAAAAGGCAATTTGCAGTGTGGTGGGGAAATAGCTGGGGTTTTGGGACTAAATTGGGCCGTTCTTTCAAGGAGCCAGCACAGGTATGAAGGGCCGAATGTATGTTAACATTCCAGGATTTCGCAGACTATACAGCTTAGAAACAGGCCAATCGGCCCAACAGGTCCATTCCAGTGTTGATGCTCCAAACGAGCCCCCTCCCCTCCTTCTTCATCTAACCCTATCAACATGTCCTTCTATTAATTTCTCATCTCACTGAAACATGTAAAATAGAATATAAGATCCTGAGAGGGCTAGACAGGATAGATGCTGAGAGATTGTTTCCCCTGGCTGGCGAGTGTAGATCAAGGGGGAATAGTCTTCGGATAAGAGGTCAGCCATTTACGACTGAGATGAGGAGGAATTTCTTCACTCAAAGGTTTGAGAATCTTTGGAATTCTCTATCCTAGAGGGCTGTGGATGCTCAGTCGTTGAGAATATTCAAGGCTGGGACTGATCGATTTTTGGACTTTAGGTGAATCAAGGGATTTGGGGATCGGGCGGGAAAGTGGAGTTGAGTCAGAAGATCAGCCAAGATCTGATTAAATGGCGGAGCCGGCTCAAGGGTCCATACGACCTAATCCTGCTCCCATTTCTTATGTTCTTATGATATTACTCTCTCATGTGTTTATCTTGCTTCCCCTTAAATCCATCTTTGCTATTCCTCTCTACTACTCTTTGTGGGAGCGAGTTTGACATTCTCAGCACAATCTGGGAAAAGAAATTTCTCCTGCATTTATTATTCGAATCAATTCGATTTATTAGTGACTATCTTATAATAATGACCCTTGGTTCTGGTCTCCCCTTCAGGTGGAAAAATCTCTACGTCTACCCTATCAAACACGTCATTAATCTTAAAGACCTCTATCACGTCACTCCTCAGTCTTCTCTTTTCTAGAGAAAAGAGCCCCAGCTTGTTCTCTCTTTCCTGACATGTGTCATCTCTCAGTTCTATGATATTGTTTCATAAAACTGTCCTAGATGTACTCTAGAAATGTATTGCCGTTATGTCCCAGTCTATGTGAAAATTAAAATCTCCCTTCATAACTGCTTTGCCTTAGCGACAGGCTCTTCTGACCTCCGT
The DNA here is from genome assembly GCF_035084215.1 of Heptranchias perlo. NCBI lineage: Eukaryota > Metazoa > Chordata > Chondrichthyes > Hexanchiformes > Hexanchidae > Heptranchias > Heptranchias perlo. The sequence continues at coordinate 11,269,538 of NW_027139453.1, read as the reverse complement.
ATTTCTGTTCAGGATCAATACTTCCTGTTTAATGTATTTGTTTCAGTAATTGAATGTTTTTCATGCCCCAATTCACCTCAGTTGATTGTGATTTCCAGTGTGATAGAGCCGTCCACGGGTTCGGGCTCTGAACAGCAATTTGATTCTCTGATCCGCGACTGACAACACACCCATTTTACACAGGCACAGAATGATCCGGGAGTGACAACGCACCTCTTTTAAACATGGACAAAATGATGCGGGAGTGACAACACACCCCTTTCAAACAGGCACAGAATGATCCGGGAGTGACAACGCACCTCTTTTAAACAGGGACAAAATGATCCGGGGCTGACTGTACACCCCTTTTAAACAGAAACAGAATGATCCGGGACTGACAGCCCCAACCTTTTAAACAGTCATAGAATGATCCGGGACTCACAGCACCAACGTGAAAATGATTTTTCAGTGCTGTAAGCAACTGAGCTAACCGGCCACTTCCGAGAAGAGCTGCTGGCACTTTCAGATCAATTTGCAAAGTTGGCGTCCACGGGAACCGAATCTCTGCAGCTGCCTCTCAAAGAAACTGCTGGAGGGTAGAAATTTATGAAGATGTGCAACATTGGCCTGAAACATCTGTAATCTCTGCAACAACGTATAGCACAGACCTGAACAATCTGTAATCTCTCTAACATTGTGTAACATAGGCCTGAAACATCTCTAAACTCTGTAAAATTGTATAACATAGGCCTGAAACATCTCTCAACTCTGTAACATTGTACAACATAGGCCTGAAACATCTCTAAACTCTGAAACATTATTTAATTCAATTTCTTATGTTCTTATAATTAGGTGTTACAGGGAGCGGGCAGGAAATTGGACATGAATTTTGATTTGAGGTTAGGATCAGATCAGCCATGATCTTATTAAATGGCGGAGCAGGCTCGAAGGGCCGATTGGCCGACTCCTGCTCCTAATTCATATGTTCTTATGTTCTAATAACACAGGCCTGAAACATCTCTGATCTTGATGCAGCAATAAATCTGATCTCTCTCTCCTGCTCGCTGCTCAATTCTTTAATATCTCACCTAGTCTGGTCTCTCTTCCACCCGCCCCTCTCAAGCAGTCAGCAGCATGATTCTAAGTACCGAGAGCAGCACTTTTATCATACACAAACATATACAGTCACATGCACACAAATACGAACACATACAGGCACATACATACACATAAAGGCACATACACACACATAAAGTCACAGACGCACATACACATACATACAGGCGCATACACACATATACACGCATATACGTACATATAAAGGCACAGACACACATACGGCACAAACACAAACATACACATACAGACATAAACGCACATACAAATACACTCATACAGACACACACAAACAAATAAAGGCACATACACACACATACGGGAACATACAGACAAATATGGGCGTCACACATAATGCCACATACAAACATACACATACACACACATAAAGGCACATGCACACAAATACTCACACATACACAAACAGGCAAATGCACACAAATAAAGGCACATGCACACACATACACACATAGAGGCACATGCACATATATCAAGGCACATACACAGACATACACAAACACAAATATAAAGGTATGGAATCATACAAAGTTAAAGCACAGAAGGAGTTCATTTGGCCCATTGTGCCGGTGCCGGCCGATAATGAGCTATCCAGCTTAATCCCACTTTCCTGCACTTGGTCCATAGCCCTGTCGGTTACGGCACTTCAAGCGCTCATCCAAGTGCTTTTTAAATGAGTTGAGAGTTTCTGCCTCCACCACCCTTTCAGGCAGTGAGTTCCAGACCCCCACCACCCTCCAGGTGCAATCTTTTGTCCTCAACTCCCCTATAATCCTTCTACCAATTACTTTAAATCTATGTCCCCTGGCACTGATATCTCTGCTAAGAGAAATAGGTAATCTCTATCCAATCTATCTAGTCCCATCATTATATTATATACCTCAATTAAAACTCCCCTCAGCCTCCTTTGTTCCAAAGAAAACAACCCCAGCCTATCCAATCTTTTCTCACAGCTAAAATTCTCCAGCCCTGGCAATATCCTTGTAAATCTTCTCTGTATCCTCTCTTGTGCAATCACATCTTTCCTGTAATGTGTGACCAGAAATGTACGCGGTATTCAAGCTGCGGCCTAACCAATGATTTATACAGTTCGAGTAAAACCTCCCTACTCTTATATTCTATGCCTTGGCTAATGAAGGAATGTATTCCATATGCCTTCTTAACCATCTAATCTACCTGTCCTGCTCCCTTCCGGGATCTGTGGATATGCACTCCAAGGTCCCTCACTTCCTCTACATCTCTCAATATCCTCCCATTTATTATTTATTCCATTGCCTTTTTTGCCTTTCCCAAATGCATTATCTCAAATTTCTCTGCATGGAATTCCATTTGCCACTTTTTTTGCCCACCTGACGAGTCCATTAATATCTTCCTGCCGTCTACAGCTTTCCTCCTCACTGACAACGACACGGCCAAGTTTTCTATCACCTGCAAAATTCTTGTTCAAGCCCTCCAAATTCAAGTTCAAACCATTAATATATACCACAAAAAGCAACAAACCGAGCACTGAGCCTTCTAGTCGCAAAAACACCCGTCGACCATTGCACTTTACTTCCTGCAACTGAGCCAATTTTGGATCCAATCAATCACTCTCCCTTGGATCACATGTGCTTGTACTTTTTGACCAATCTGCCATGTGGGACCTTGTCAAAAGCCTTGCTAAATCAATATACACGAGATCAAACGCTTTACCCTCATCGACCCTCCTTCTTACCTGCTCAAAAAATGCAATCAAGTTAATCAGACACGACCTTCCATTAACAAATCCATGCTGACTCTCCTTGATTAACCCGTGCCTTTCTAAATGACGGTTCATTTTATCCCTCAGAATCGATTCCAATAATTTGCCCACCACCGAGCTGAGACTGACTGGATGTATTACTCTATCTATCTCTTTCTCCATTTTCAAACAAATGGTAGAACGTTAGCAGTCCTCCAATCCTCTGGCACACACCTGTAGCCAGGGAGGATTGCAAAATGATGGTCAGAAACTCCGCTATTGCCTCCCTTGTTTCTCTTAACAGCCTGGCATACATTTCATCCGGGTCTAGTGATTTATCTACTTTCAGAAATGCAGAACTCCTTAATATTTCCTATGTCGCCAAGTTTATCCCATCCAATATTTCACACTCCTCCTCCTTAACTTCAATTCCTGCATCATTCCTCTCCTTTGTGAAGACAGAAGCCAAGTATTCATTAAGAAACATACCCACATTTTCCACCTCCACACATAGGTTACCTTTTTGATCTCTAATAGGCCGTATTTTTCCTAAGTTGCCCTCTTGCTCTTGAAGTATTTATAAAACATTTTTAGGTTTTCCTTAATTTTAGTTGCCGGTATTTTTCTTTTCTTTCCTAATTTCCTTTTTAATTTCAGCTATTTAATTTAATTTCACTTTCTATACCCGTCAAGGCTTTCTGCAGTATTGAGCTCTTGGTGTCTGACATAAGCTTCCGTTTTTTGCTTTATCTTTCCCTGTATCCTTCTTGTCATCCAGGAGGCTCCAGATTTGGCAGTCCCATCCTTTATCTTTGTGGCAACACGTTTACTCTGAAACCCTTGAATCTCCCCTTTTAATGGCTCCGAATGCTCGAAACGGACTTACCTTCAAGCAGCTGTTTTGATTCCACTTTTGCTAAATCACTTCACAGCTTAGTAAAATTGGCCTTAACCCAATTTTGAACTTTAATTCCTGCCCTCTCTCTCCTCCAAACTACTTCATCTAACCCTATCAGCATCCCCTTCGATTCATTTCTCCCTCGTGTGCTTATATAGGGATTTAAAAGGGATGTGGGTGTCCTTGTAGATGGATCATAGAAAGTTAGCATGCAGGTATGACATTGAATTGGGAAGGCAAATGGTATGTTAGCCTTCATTGCAAGGGGGTTGGGTTAAAATAGTAAGGAGGACTTGCTGCAATTGTACAGGGCACTGGTGAGATCACACCTGGAGTACTATGTACAGTTTTGTTCTCCTTACCTAAGGAAAGACATACTTGTCTTAGAGGAGGTGCAGCGAAGGTTCACAAGGTTGATTCCGGCTCCCTTGATTCATCTCTGTTTGTGGAAATACGCTTCGCAGAATAGCAGGTATTGCTTGCCAGCTATTCAAAAATTTCTGATCAAAATTAGAAAATGCACAAACAGATTCAGTTGCAGAGACGGACTGTCAAAAATAAGGAAAAACAAGGTCCAGAAGATTTAGAGAGAAGCAAATCAGAGGCATCGATATATCCTGGATAAAGAAGAGTGTGTATATGTCAATTGAAGATGGAAGGTAATAAAATTAGTTCAGGAATCGAGGCTGGATGAGATGTGGAGGCAGAGGTGCAGCAGAAGTTAGAACCAAAAGCAGGCTTCCCTCTCGAGCAATGGCAAAATCTTGCAGGACCCCAGGCCACTGGTGGGCCTTGCACATCCTGAGCAGCTCATTTGCGAACTCGGGGTGCAGAAGATGTGATCAGCTCATGCAATGTGTTCAGACTACAGGCTGGGATCAGTGTGAAATTGCTTGTGTTGGGATAGTCCTGATGCATTAGGGATCTTAACTGAGAAATAAGACACGGAGAGAGAGAGAAAGTGAGTAAGTGAAAGACAGATAGGAAACAGTGACAGGTGAAAATAAGCGAGAGAGGGAGAGAGAGATAGGAGAGGGTAGGAGAGAGAGAATGAGGCAGAGTGATAGAAAGGAGGGGCGAAGGTATAGCAGCAAAGATGGAAAGGAAGGGAATGAGGCAGAGAGAGAAAGAGGAGTGAGAGACAGGAAAGCGACAGAAGTGGCGAGAAACAATGAGGCAGAGAGAAGAAAGAGGGACGATACAGATGGAGTGAGGGGGAATGAGAGCGAGGCAAGAAGAGGGAACGTGAGATGGAGAAGAGAGGAAGGCAGGAAGTGTAAGAGAGACGAGGCAGAGTGAAATAAGCGAGAGGGAGAGAGTGAGGGATTGAGAGAAAAAAAAGAGAATCCCCGTAAAGGTGAATGAAAGAGGGAGAACGAGGCAGGGAGTGACAGAGCCAGAGATAAATAAACAGAGGCAGAGAAATCAGAGGCAGAGAAAGAAAAGCATAGAGAGAAATAAAATAAGTCCAAGAGGGAAAGAGTGAGATAAAACGAGACCGAGGGATTTGGCAGAGGCAGAGAGAGAGAGAGACAGAAGGTGGAACAGATTTTATCCCTGCTTCCGCACACAGTTAAATATTTCTTATATTTTTACTCTTCTATAATGAGAGCGCTGTTGGATTATAATCACAGATTTTGAACCCATAAAATTTTGCTCAATAAGTATTGATTTTGAGACAGTTACTGATGTCAGAGCAGGTTCATCCAGCAGCATCGAGTTATACTGCCAGCTATACATGGGTCTCTGGTCAATCGCCCTCTGCATTGACATATCAAACTCTCCCAGGGCAGGTAAAGCAAGGGTTAGAAGGAGATTAAAACTCCATTTACCACTGCCCCCATCAAATACTCCCAGGGCAGGAACAGCACGGATTAGATACAGAATAAAGCTCCCTCTACACTGTCCCATCAAACATTCCCAGGGCAGGTACAGCACGGGTTAGATTCAGAGTAAAGCTCCCGCTTCAATGTCCGATCAAACAATCTGATGGGCCTGATGCAATGCGCGTCTCCTTCCAATCTTGAACCTTGAACGGTCAGAGTGCTGACACTCTGGGACACCTGTCTTATCTCAGTAACTTACTGAATGTGTGATTAGGCACTTTCAGAGATTCCCTGCTGTGGTCTCCTCTTCCCATTACCTACAATTCCCACATCTTCCCGCAGCCTCATAAGACCCCTGAACACCCCATCCTCGGACACAATGATCCTAAAGAGAATCAAGACACGGATATGAAGCTGTGATCAATGCAGTGAGATTTATTTCTGAGTACAGCTCATTATTCAGACAGCAGTAATACAGTGTCAGGGGTTGTGGGATCTGCACAATCAAATAGAGCCTGCTCCCCGTGAAGGAAGGTTTCATTCAGTGAGAACTTGGAGAGATCGGGCTGGTGAGAATCCATCACTGGATCTTTCACTCGTTCGGTCCACAACATTGTAACCCATCGCGGCAGAATATCGGCAGAGTCTCCTCGTTTGCGTTACAGGAGCCCTGACGACACATTGCTCCAAACAAGCTGCAGCCGCCGTCTTGATCTAAAATCCAAAATGAAGAGTTAATTAATTGACCGTTCTGGACATAGAGAGAGGGAGAACAATGAGAAAACATGAAGCTGTGTCTGTCCGAGTTACTGAGACTGACTCTGGACCACACATGAACCTCAGCTCATTTGTACTTCATTAAACCTCACACTGACCCCTCCCCGACCGGTAGAGACTCACTCTTTGTTCTCAAGGGCAGCCCAATAGTTTTTCCACAGAATGGAGCCCACCGTTCGCGCTTTCTGAGACTAGAGACAAAGAAAAGAATGATCTCACATTTATATGGAGCCTTTCCCGTTGTCAGAAGGGCCCAAAGAATTTCACAGACAAAGGATTATTTCTGAAGTACCGACACTGTTTTGTAACCAAATTGCTCACAGCAAAGTCCCACAAACAGCAAATGAGATTTGACAGTGTGGGGAGTTTCTGGTGATGTTAGTTGAGAGAGTGATGTTGGTCCAAGAAACCAGGAGAACTTCCAACTCTTCAAATAATGCGACCAAGTGTTTCCTGCCCCATGAACAGGTAAACAAGGTCTCCGTTTAACGATTCATTCAAAAGATGACACCTCCAACAGTGCTGCACTCCCCCAGTGCTGGGCTGTATGTACCGGAGTGGGACATCAACCCTTAACTTGTTCACTCAACTCCCAACTGAGGTGAACTGACACCCGGCTCCTGAAAATTGATAGTTTCACCGCTTGACTCCTCCACTTATTCCGTGTTCTCATATCCTGATCTCTATGAAGGCTGCAGAATTATTAGAATTCAGAAACCTATTTTGAAACCCTTTTGATCCAATCCCCTCTCCTCATGTTATGAAAATCTGAATCATCTCTGGGGATCGGTTCCTCAGACGCCTCCAGTATCGATCCCAATTCACTATTCTTTGTCTGTGGGTCTGAGCAGCGAGTGTGGGGGAAAAGGACTGAAGGAGCTCCCGTCCGCACACTCACATTTTAGAGCAGGTAACACTGATCGGGAGCAGGAACTGTGAGTTTCCCCCTCCACAGTACCTGGGTACTGAAGCCAATTTCAGACTTTCCCAAACAGGTCAATTCTCCGGCTGAGATCCGGTAACTCGGCACTGGCCAGTAATTTGTGCTTTAATTCTTGGTCTGTTTGGATCCTCACACAACACCCACCATTCCCACTCCCCGCTCAGGTACCGACTAAACAATCGGACGATTTTCCTGTGGAACTGGTTCAGGTTAAATTCTTCATTCATTCTCACAATATTACAATAATGTTCATTTAAGCAAACAAGCCGTGAGCTTCAGTCAGAGAATAAAATAGTATAAACAAAAATTGGTGTTGAGAGATCAAAGAAACTTACTTCTTGCAAAGGAAACAGATCCGCCACCTCCAAAACCTCCACCGAACCGCATTCGAGCAGTGATGGACTGAGTCAGCACCTGGAATACAAATACCAAAATTAGAACTTTCGCCATCTTCCGCTGAGTACCTCAGAGTCAGGATCAGACGGCTGGAGTTCACAAATTTTGTATCTGGACTTAGAGAGTTTGCTTTATTTGTAATCACATAAAAGGGGAGTGACTCTCTGAAAATATCCTGGGAAAAGGATTTTCCCTTCTGTGTGACGGTGGATCAGTTGGCAGCTTGCCTCAGTTGGCAGTTCTCTATCTTTCAGATCACAAGTTTGTGTTTTTGGCCCCACTTCAGGGTTTGAAACATGAGCTCATCTGACAGATTGTGCCAGGTACAGAAGCAGGACATTTAATGGTGAACTCCACCCCCACTATTGCTTCCACAGGAGCTCTAAATCTGCCCCCTCTCTCCTGTTCCCTCCTCGTGCCCTTTAATATACCACTTAAATTGATCTCTCTTCCACCGATCCCACTTCAAGCAGTGATGGACTAATTCAACACCAGGACTCCAAGGACCGAGAGCAGCGATTTCATCAGTTTTGGCAAAGAGTTTGCTGCATTTTATCATCACACACACGGGGACTGACCGGTCTCTGAAAATATCCTGGGAAAAGTTGCTTCCGTCCTGTATGACTGCTGATCAGTTGACAGGTGGACTAAGCTGTCAGTTCTTTATCTTTCAGATCACAAGATTGTGAAATTGGACCCAACTTAAAGGCTTAACATGTGAGTTCCGCTGACAGGATGTGCCAGGTAGGCGAACAGAGCATTTAACCCATCAACTCCAACTACAGTATTCTCCCCACATGAAGCCTGTATCGAACCCCTCGCTCCTGCTTGCTCCCTGTGCCCTAGAGTATTTTCCAGCCTGATCGCTCTTCCAACGTTAAACAGACACTGAATGATTCGGGACTGACTGCACATCCCTTTCAAATGGATACAAACATAAAATGATCTGGGACTGAGAACGCACCTTTTTAAAAGACATCGACACAAAATGATCCGGTATTGACTGCACACTCCTTTTAAATAGACATCGACACAGAATGATGCGGGATTGAGTGCACATCCCATTTAAACAGACATAGACACAGAATGATCCGGCATTGACGGCAGACCCATTTTAAACAGACATAGACACAGAATGATTCGGCACTGACGGCAGACCCATTTTCAACAGATACAGAATGATCCGGAACGACAGGACACCACGATTAAACAGACAGTGACACAGTATGATCTAGGACTGGTGTGTGTTAATGACCTGAACTTAGGTAAACAGTATATAATTTAAAGCTTTCAGCAGACACGAAACTCAGAAACGTGGTAAACAATGTGGCGAATAGTAACAGTCTTCAGGGGGACACAGAGAGACTAGTGACATGGTTAGACCCATGGCAGATGTAATTTAACGCAGAGAAGTGCAGTGATACATTTGCTGGAAGTATGAGGAGAGGCAATATAAATGAAATCGTACAATTTTAAAGGGCGAGCAGGAACAGAAAGATCTGGGGGTATATGTGCACACATCTTTGAAGGTGGCAAGACAAGTTGAGAAGGCTGTAAAAACATATGGGATCCTGGGCTTTATTAATGGAGGCATAGAGTATGAATGCAAGAAAGTTTTGCTAAACATTTATTATACACCGGTTAGGCCTCAGCTGGAGTATTGCGTGCAATTCTGGACACCACTCTTTAGGAAGGATGTCAAGGTCTTGGAGAGGGCACAGTCGAGGTTTTCCAGGATGATACCAGCGATGAGGGACTTCAGTTATGTGGAGAGCTTGGAGAAGCTAGGATTGTTCTCATTAGAGCAGAGAATGTTATGGGATACCTATAGAGGTATTCAAAATAATGAGGGGTTTTGATAGAGCAAGTAGGGAGAAAGTGTTCACTTTGGCAAGTGGGTCGGTAACCAGAGGTAATAGATGTAAAATAATTGGCCAACGAACTAGAGGGGAAATGAAGAGATTTTTTCACACGGAGGGTTATGAAGATCTGGAACGCATTACCTGAAAGTTCCTATCAGGCTCGATAGGACCTTTCAAAAGGCAATTGGACATGTACTTGAACAGGACTAATTTGCAGGACAATGTGGAAAAAGCTGGGAAGTGGGATTAAATTGGACAGTTCTTTCAAAGAACCGGCACGGGCCCGACTGGACGAAGGGCCTTGTTCTGTTCTGTAAGAACGTATCATTCTATGATTCTCTAAACCTGCAAACTTCTTTCATCTCTATTTGACATGATCAGGAGGCGTTTACCATTCTTTGTGTTTCTGGACTTCATCAGTGTGGTTGAACCGTGACACAAAAGCTTCCGGTAATTAGTGCGGGAGGAAGCTATCAGTGTAAATATCAGATATACACGTGGATGGTTCACTGGGTACCGTCGGAACCAGATACACTGCTCATTCCGGTTATTTGTCCAGCAGAACACAGCGATCATTCTCTTCAACTGTACTCACCAGAAGGAAAATGAAACAAACTAAACTGTTCTGTCATCTTCTGCTGGTTTATGTCCACTCATAGAGAACGTGACCTAGAGAGAGAGACTGAGAGATTGGATTGGCTTTTTCACTTTGTAATCGATTATCCTTTGTATTTATTGTGAGAGGCGGTTCCATGCCAAACGTCATGTGCCTGACATTCTCATTGATACTAAGATGTGTTGTAAAAGAGTTTCTACCAATTGCACGTTGCGGATAAAAGCTGAACATCGAAAACGGCTTTGAAACCAGTTTCGCTTCGCACCCTTGAGTAGGAGATGGGTTGCTGGTTGTAAGGAAAGAAGTTTGTAAAATCAGCCCTTCAGAGCAGTATCGGTGAAATGTGTTCTGGACACATTCTATGAGATGCCTGTTGTACAATGAAGGGGCGCTTACACACAGTAATTCCAGAATCTTTACCTTGTTGGCTCCCGAACTAATACAAATCGCGCCCTTGGATATTTTTTCCTTAAATTCCCAATGAGTCAATATCACTGAGGTAATAAAAAGGCCCCGCGATAAAGCGAATCCAGGATGTCCTATTTATTAAACAAGGGCTTTGACCAGCTAAACCACGGCGCCAAATCACTGAGATCGATGAGCTACCGCACAGCAGAGAACGTTGGTTTGAGGAGTATCCTCATCGCTTCTCTTGCCTATTTCCCGCAGGTTTCCCGATACTGCCAGTGTCTCTCGCTCTGTTGATCTGCGTCAATGTGTGAGTTGATTCTGATTTAAGACGTCTGTTTGTGTTTGTTTCTTATACGAAATAAATGAGGAGATCAGAGAATTCTCCTTCTGACACTGGGGAACTAATGAGACAAATTTATAGCAAGATATTGTTTATTATGATGCAGCAAAGAAAATCTGCCATCTTGAATGATTTCGGTTCAGTTTCCTCCAAAAACAAACTGTGACCCCCAACCTATTTCGAACACAGCGCCTTTAAGTTGATGCCAGACACGCTATTATTGAACCTCAGGCTGCAGGCAGCGCACTGATGACGTTCAAGTTTCTATGGGCTCTTCAGGCACTTCGTGCGACACAAGAGCTTTCCAATCCCGTCCAGCTCCTGGAGACGGAGACATCCGTCAGAAGAAACATTCGCCGCTAGGGGCGATATCGCGCTCGAATTAATCGCCTGCCGTCAGCGGAAGGCAGCAAATCCAAAACAAAGCAATGCGGACAGCGTCTGGAAAACAGTGAACCGTTCAGTGTGCAGACTTTCGTGAGAGCTCCAAACAGGACCTGGGGAAGTTTTAAACTGGGTATGTGGATATGACTGTGCTTTTGCTTTATAAAATATCGGAGTATACATTTGAGTATGACGTTTATAAATGAAGTATGGGTATGAATGAGTGTGAGGTTTATATTGAAGAATGGGTGTGTGTGAATGGGTTAGGGTCACCCTAACGCAAACCCTAACTCTAATGTTTACAGCAACGTAGGAGCGGAAGGAGGTGATTCAGCCCCTCGAGCCTGTTCCATCATTTTATTGGATCATGGCTGGCCTGTGTCTTAACTCAATCTACAACCTTGGTTCCCGAACCCTTCGTACGCTTGCCTAACAAAAATCTCTCAATCTCAGTCTTGAAATGTTCAATTGGCCCAGCCTCAATAGCTTTTTGGGGCAGAGTTTTTCAGATTTCTAGTCCTCTCTGTGTGAAGAACAATTTCTTGACATGAACCCTGAAATGCCTGGCTCTAATTTAAAGGTTATGCCCCCTTGTTCTTGACTCTCCCACCAGAGGAAATATTTTCTCTCTGTCTACACGATCAACTCCTTTAATCATCTTAAACACCACAATATTTAAGGGAATGCAAGCATCGTATGTGGATTCTGTCCTCAAAATTTAACCCTATTAGCCCCAGTAATATTTTGGTGAAACTGCTCTGCACCCCTTCGAAGGTCAGTATGTCCATCCTGATTTGCGGTGTCCAGAACTGAACACAGTACTCGAGATGTGGTCTATCCAGAGTTTTATATAACTTTAACATCACTTACACCCCTTTATCTTTTAACCCCTTGAGAAAGAGGCCAACATTCCATTAGTCTTTTTTATTATCTTTTGTACCTGTCCTCCAGGTTTTAATGATTTCTGTACTCGGACCCCCAATTCCCTCTGCTCATCCACAGTACCTAGCTTCTCGTCATTTAGAAAATATTCCGATCTATCAATCTTAGTTCCGAAGTGGATGACCTCATACTTCTCCACGTTGAACTCCATCCAAAACAGTTTTTTCCACGTAATTATCTACCAATATCCTTTTGCAGATTTCTGCTCCTATCTACACTATTTACTGTACCACCTGATTTGGCATCGTCAGCAAACTTGGATGTCTAGCTCTCCATTCCTTCATCTAAGTTATTTATAAATATAGTGAAAAGCTGTGGCCCCCTCTCAAATCTGTGGGTGCCACCTCTAGTCACATCCTGCCAATTGAAGCACACTCATTATCCTTACTCTATATCATGTACACCTTAACCAATTCGCTATCCCTGTCAATAGTTTCCTTCCAATTACATGCACTCTCATTTTTGTTAACAGTCTCTTTTGAGGAACTCTAACGAATGCCTTCTGGAATGCGATATAAATAACATCAACAGACACTCCCTTATTTACCACGTTGGTTATATACTCAAACGATTCAACTAGATTCGTTAAACATGACATACCCTTTAAAACGTCACGCTTACTGTCTCTGATCAGTTCATGTTCGTCCAAATGTTCAGTCAATCTGTCTCTACTAACAGATTCAATTAACTTCCCCATAACAGGTGGTAGACAAATAGACTATAATTTCCTAGTTTATCTCTCTCACCATTCCTAAATAATGGAGTGACATTGGCAATTTTCCAATCCAAGACGAAACTTCCTGAATCAAGAGAGATGTAGAAGTTCATGATTAAAGCATCTACAATGCGCTCGTCTGTTTCTTTTAATACCCTGGGTTGGAAACCACATGGAGATTTGTGTGTCTTTAGTCTCGTTATTTTCTCCATTGCATTCTTTTATTCCTATTCACTACAGAAGGCGGCTGAAACGAGCACGATATGGGCGCTGAGAAGGAATTCTACTTCCCAAGGCTGGATCACACCCTGCAGGAGCTGGTGGAGATTTGAAAGTCTTTATATATCACAAAGCTAGTATTTATGAAACGGTGCCTCAAATATCTCCATAGCCAGGAAGGGAGAACTGACCATCAACGACCTCGAGGCAATAAGGTAGCACATTCAGATCTGGAGGCTGCACGTTAAAATCACGTCGGGGGCACCGTTACCTTTATACCAGATGTGTGTCTGGATAAATCGAACCGCCTCACAATAAACACAGTCGCCTTTAAAACTTTAGCGGACGAGTTTGGGGAACGATGTATGTGATCCTCACATTAATGCACTCGTACAAAGTTCGGGAGAACTCTGTGTGAATGATTTACTGGGAAATCTTCAAAACATTTCGAAAATTCTCCCGCTCACTAACAAAGAAACACAAACTGACGAATTCATTCATTCAGAAACAACAGGTGGAGAATCACAGATAAACACAACCAGAGAGACCTGTAAAGACTGCAGCTCAACGAGATTGTGAGAGCGTCATTTCGCTGCGTGGTGTAGTTGGTTGAAGTGCCAATAGAAACATAGGGACAGAAGTGGGCCAATTAGACCTTCGAGCCTCTTCCGCCATTCAAAGTCGGGGAACACTTCAGCAGTCAAGGACATTCAGCAACCGACCTTCGGGTAAGCATACTCCAAGGCGGCCTTCGAGGCACACGACAACGCAAAATCGTCGAGCAGAAATTGATAGCCCAGTTCCGCACCCATGAGGACGGCCTCAACCGGGATCTTGGGTTCATGTCACGCTACACGTATCCCCACCAGCGAACAAATGTTATCTGTTTTTAATGTAACGGGACATTTGCTGTCTTTCTCTTCCTTCTGGATGTCTCTATGTTTCTGCCTCTCTCTCTGTTTTTTTTTTGGTTGTTTGTATATTTGGTGGCCTTGTATGTAACACCTCTCTGTCTTCACACTGTGATTGCCTTGGCAACGGGCAGTTGGAAAGACTGTCTGTCATCACCAGGTATTGTTCTGTGATTTATAAATGCGAAGGATTCGAGGATTTCATTTCCACAACATTCCTGAGGAAGGAGGAAGCCTCCGAAAGCTTGTGAATTTCAAATAAAATTGTTGGACTATAACTTGTTGTTGCAAAATTGTTTAGAATTGTCAACCCCAGTCCATCACAGGCATCTCCACATCATGGCCATTAAATGAGATCGTGGCTGATCTGTGACCGAAATCCAAATAGCCCCGTTAGCCCAATATCCCTTAATTCCTTTGGTTCACAAAAATCGACCAATCTCAGATTTAAAATGAACAATAGAGATCGCATCAACTGCAGTTTGTGGAAGAGAGTTCCAAACTTCTATCACCCTTTGCGAGTAGAAATGCTTCTGAACTTCACTCCTGAAAGTTCTTTCTCTATTTTTAGGCTGTGTCCCCTATTCCCAGACTCAACAACCATCAGAAATAGGTTCTCTCTATCTAACCTATCAGTTCCCCATGATGTCTTGAAATCTACGATCAAATCACCACTTAATCTTTTAAATTCCAGGGAATACAACTCTAGTTTGTGTAATCTCTCCTCGAAATGTAACCCTTGTAGTCCAGCTATCATTTTTTAAATCTACACTGCACTTCATCCAACGTCAATATATCCATCCTAAGGTGCAGTGTCCAGGACTGAAGACAGAACTCCAGGTGTGGTCGAACCAAGCCTTTGTATAGCTGCAGTATAACTTCTACCCCCTTGTATTCTGGTCCTCTAGATATAAAGGCCAACATTTCATTCGCCTATTCGATTATTTTCTGTACCTGACCATGACATTTTAATGATCGATGTACAAGGATCCCGAAGTATATTTGTACCTCCACTGTTTCGAGCTTTTTATCATTTATAAAATATTCTGATCTATCCTGTTTCGTTCCAAAGTGGATGACCTGACGTTTGCCTACATTGAAACCCATTTGCAACTGTTTTGCCCAATCATTTAATCTACTAATATCTTTATTACTTTATACTTCCATTTACGTTGCTTACAATGCTTTGTGTCATCAGCAAACTTGGATATGTGGCTCTCTATCCCGTCATCTAATTCGTTAATAAATACAGTGAGCAGTTGAGGTCCCAACAAAGGTCCCCGCGGGAAACCACTCCTCACATCCTGCCAATTTGATAAACTATCCGTTATCCCTACTCGCTGTCTCCTGCCGCTCAGCCAATTCCCTAACAGGGTCAATAATTTGCCCTCAATTCCATGGGCTTTAACTTTAGCCAACAGTCTCTTATGAGGGACTTTATCGAATGCCTTCTCGAAGACTATATAAACAACATCCATCGACATTCCCCTGTTCAACACTTTAGTCACAATTTCAAAAATTCAATCAGGTTCGTCAGGCATGACCTATCCTTTACAAATCTCTGCTGTCTCTCTCGGATCAGCTGGAAATTTTAAAGATATTTAGTAGCTCCATCCTTAATTAGAGACTCTAGTCATTTCCTGACAACAGATGTTAGGCTAACTGGTCTATCATTCCCAGGTTTCCCTCGCTCACCTTTCTTAAACAGCGGAGTGCAATGTGCAATTTTCCAATCTAAAGGAACGGTTCCTGAATGGAGAGAACTTTGCAAGATCACAGTTAAGGCATCTGCAATATTCTCAATTACTTCCTTTCAGTCCCGGGGATGGCCATCATCTGGTCCTCTCGGACTTGTCACTTATTAGTGCCATTATTTTATTCATTACTGTTAATGTGCTTACACTCTTCCTATGCTTAACCCCATGGATTACCACAACTTATTCTGTACGCTTATTTCTTTTCTGATCCCGGAAACGAGAAGGAGATATGGGCAGAGATCTATCACTATGGCTTCCAGAAGAACAAATGCTTTTTTTCTCTGAGTCACTATTCTCTGCTTCTGAAATACGGACTGTTTGCCCCATAAATGATTCAGAGCATAACCGTATTTCTAACTATTGTATTTAATTATTCAACTTGCAGCACTCGGACAAATGTTTCTCGCCCTTTGTCCTGGATTCATGTAACTTTTCATTTGGAACCTAATGTGTTCTTGATTTGTCTATATCTCCTAGACAGGTCCCAATACTCTTAATACAGTGAACGTTAAAGATTCATTATTACTCTGATCAGCAGGTGTTGCTATGGTAGTGGAGAAAACACTTCTACTGTTAAACCAGCAATTTCCCTTTTCCAATTTCTCCTTTTCATCTGGTAACGATTCGTGGTCTATTCTCTGGGATATTAATAACCGCTTCATAAAATCTCAAAGCGCTCCCCATTTAGCAATTCCTTCGACCAGAGCCTTTTTTTTGTTAGTCAAAATTTCTACTGGAGCCTCAACATATTCTACGTTGGAGTTGGGCCCATGTTTCGCTTCTGTTGTCAATTTGTGGAAAGAGTCTTTCCAAGTCTCAAATTCCTCTTTAAAGTCGCCATATCTGTACATTAAAGCTTTACTTTCAGCTTCAATTAGCAGTGTCTTAGCTGCCATTTGAAGTCAAATCAGTTCGATTGCTTTTCTAAAAATCACAGAATGCCTGAAAATTGTATTCTCCATCTCCTGATCCTTAATTACAAAATAAGATATCTCAGGATATCAAAATTAAGATTTCTTGTTAAGAATCAAAAACATTATGATGTGAAAAATTGGGATGACTCATTCTCCACCAAAACGAGGGAGGAGCAAAAAGCTGCAATGTGATTTTACACTTTAATTTGGGGCAATGATTTTTTATCTCCACGTGTTTTTTTTTTATTTTTAATTTAATGGGCTTTTTTCCGTAAAGAGCTTCAGGCACAAACAACGGCTTTCAGAGAAAACAATAATTTATTATTAATACATTGGGAAAATTGACATTCGAATGTTAACATCATCTTGGGTTTATGCCTGATTGAGAATCGCTTCAACAATAATAAAACGATACATTCTGAATTCCCAAAATGCATAACCGTTTGGAAATCAAATGTCGATCTTAGATTAATCCCAGAACGAAAGTGAAAATACTGATGGTTGCCTCTCTCTGTGTCTGTACGACGCTGCCTGTCTTCTCTCTCTGCCTCCTATGTCTTTTTATTACGACCGCCTCCCTGTCCCTCTCGCTCGTTGTCTCTCTCTCTCTGACTTCATCTGTCATTTACTCTTTCACCTCTGTCTCCGCTTCCTCCTGTCCCTTTCTATTTGCCCCTGTCTATCTCACTCTTTATTTCTCCCTGTGTATCTACTTTGACATTTTCTTTCTCTCTATTTGTTTCTTCCCGCTCCCATTTTCACATGTCTTTGTTTCAATCTGTTTGTTTCTCACTCTTTCCTTTGCATTTGTTTCTGTATTTTCTTCCATGTCTTTCTATCTCGGCTTTAATCTTTGTATTTCTCCTCCTCTCTCCTGTTTTCTGTTCTTCTTGCTTCCCATTCCTCTTTTTCTCTTCCTCTTACCGTCTTATTATGTCTGAAACTCTCGTGCTCTGCCTATCCCTCAGTCTGTAATTGATTTGGTTTGACTTCTTCTGTCTATTAACCACCCTGCTGCTGTCACTTTATAATTCTTCGTCAGTGTCTCTCTCTCTCGTTCCATCCATGTTTGCACTCTCTCTCTCTCTCTCTCTCTCTCTCTCTCTCTTTCGACATATGTTGATTTACCTGCTTTCTTTCTCCCTTTATTTTTCTCTTCTGTCTGAATAACTCTCTATTTATTTCTCTCCATCTCTGCCCAACCGTGTCTCTGCCCCTCTTTATTTCTATATGTCTCCCTCACACACACTCCCACCCCTTTATGTGCACCTGTCTTCATTTTCGGTGTCTTTTTATCATTACGTTTCTATTGTCCTTGTATTCTCCATCCGTGTCCTACTTCCGATTTTTATTTTTGTCCCTGTCCATATCACTTCTTACCTTTGGCCCATTTCTTGCCTTCTCCCTGTTTCTTTCCTACTTTCTTTTCCTTTTCTGTCTTTTGTTTGACTATCTCTGTTTATTTCTCTGACTATATCTCTATCCGTCTTCATGTCTTTCTAATCGCCTCTCATGTGTTTTTTTCTTCATCTTTTCTTTTCTCCTCCTCAATCACTGTCTTATTATTTTCCTTTTCCTACCGTTTCATTTCTATCTTTCTCTCCCCTGATCTCTTTCTGTCTTTAACTCTATATCTGTTTCTGACTTTGAGTCTGCCATTCTTTCAATCTCCATTTCTGTCTGCCTTCATTTGTATCTTCCTGTGCAACTGTACCTCCTCCTTTCCACACCTCCCTCTCTTTCTATGTTCTCTCTCTCACACACACAAACACATGCACAAACACACACACACGCACACACACCACAGACACACACTCGCTCTCCGGAAGCAGCATTGCAAATCTTACAGGGATAGTTCTACACAATGTAGTTACAGTATAGTAGCAGATCTCAGCAAGACATAGACAGACGGGTGTAATGGGCAGGGAATTGTGAAGTGATGCAGTTTGGATGAAAGGGTGAGGAGGTGCAACATAAACTAAATGGCACAATTTTAAATGATATGCAGGAATAGAATGGACTGCGGGTTTAAGTGCACAAATCTTTGAACGTGGCAGGACAGATTAATAAGTGTGACAAAAAGCATACCGGTTCATTGCCTTGACAAATGGAGTCATAATGCATAAAAGCAAGGAATATATGCTGAACCGTTGTAAATCAGTGATTACGTGTCAGCTGGAGTATTGCGTCCAATTCTGGGCACTGCACTTCAGGAAGGATGTCAAAGCCCTGGAGATGGTGCAGAGGATATTTACTGAAATGGTACAAAGGAGGAGGGACTTCATTGATGTGGTCCCTCTTTGCCTTGATCTCTATCTCCAACTATCTTTCTGTCTCTCTCCCTCTCGCCCTCTGCCTGTGTCTCTCTCGCTGTCTCTTTCTCTCTCTCTCCCTCTGTCTGACCATCTTTCTCGACCTCTCTCTCCCTCGATCTGTATGTCCGCCTCTCTCTATCCCTGTCTTTTCTTCTGCCTGTCTTTCTGTCCCTCTCTCTCTCTCTCCATTTATGTGGACGGCATCCATTCTGATCAGGCCCAAGGGAGCTATTTTGATTGCCAGGTTTGCCAATTTTGCGGGGCAGCCATTTCGTTGAAGTCCAGCTGAGATCTTTAGTGCGGCCATTTTGACCAACCATTCAAGTGTTGTTTGTAAAGCAAGCCCCGCCTCAATAAAATATAATCTCAGAATCCGATTTAAGATCATGTCATGGCTCTGTGCTGCTGATATAAAATGCACTTTCCGTCCCCTGAGAAGTGTTGGGGTGGATTATAAAATGGGAATTGGTTCCAATGCTTGAAACCCATCAGCTCCTTCCATGATCTCACTAATGTGACAATTAGATGGAATGGATATTTCACCGCGTTCTTCAGCTCCTCTCTGAATTTAGTCTGGGTCAGGACATAAATACACGTGTTTGTGCAGGAACTGAAAAGCTGCAGCATCTTTGCTGTGTGTTCTGCGATATAAACAGGGTCAGTGGCAGAGTTATAAGACTGAATGTTTATAATTCGCGCAAAAATGTAAAATATAACCTGTGTTACCCATAACAATATAAAACTGCCCGATATGCTGAAGAGTATAATGATGGATTTCTTTCGGTTCTCCATCTCTGCATCCTTGTGATTCTCCCCATTGCTGTGGCCCCGGAGTCCACTGCGGGCTCGACTGGCCACTGAAATACGTCTGACCGTCAGAACATTGAGCAGCAAAATCAGACAGAACGGGACACACGGGGTTAATATAAGGTGAAGCAAGTCAAATGCGGACCATGCGGGGGATGTACGGAAGCTCCGTGTTATCACACAAAAATAGGGAACATTATCAATGATATAGTAAGGTTTAAGTGTACAGTACCAGGGGAGACTCTCCAAACAGCCCAGCACACTCACTGTTCCCAGAACCACAGTCGCTGTTTTCTCGGTGCAATATTTAGTTTTCAGCTCCTCGCAACAAATGGCCACAAATCGATCAAAGGTGAAAGCGACTGTGAGCCAGACTGAAACAACAGCGGTTGCATAACGCAAGAAGATAATAAAACTACACACGGGAGTAATGTCCAAGAATCACCGTGGGAGATAAATCTGACCGATCCATCTCAATATCGGATCAGTGATAACGACCAGGAGATCGGCCACTGCCATTCCCATCAGGTAGCGACTGATGCATTTGGATAGACCGCACTTTCCTCCGGACAGGACCACAATCGCCACCAAGTTAACTGTAAGAGAGAGAAAAGGAAGCAGAGAAATTACTGATCAGACCTGGAGCCACAGCAGCACTTTGAGAGGATCTGGCGTGAAATTTCCAGCTTTGTTGCTGCATCGAACGGTGGAAAGTGATTCATTGACCTGGGCAGCGGTTTCGGACAGAGAATTGTTTTTCAACACAATGATCAATAATGAATTGGGAGATCGATAAAGAAAGTGAGTAAAATGAGCATCTGATGCATTGGAATGGCTGAGTGAGGGCGCAGTTCCGGTTTGGAAAGGAGACGTGGCGTTACCGAGCTGGAATCCAGCGGATTAAAGCCGGATTTGGGCTCCTGACAAACGGGGAAAGAGAGCGAAGCGTCGGGAAGGCGAGGGGACAGGGGGAGATGCTGTTGATTTGTTGCCCAGTGTTAAGAGAGTCGACAGGGGCTGGCACTAAACGGGTAAATCAGGTGGAGACGGAGCCAGTGAGTGACATTCGGAGGGAGATAAGGAAATGGACATGAGTAGCTGAAGGGGAGTCCGGAGCAGATAGTTTGAGAAAGCGGATCAACTGAAGCAATCAATGAGGAGACAGATGATTCAATACAGTGGGAGGAGAGGCTGGGATTCACAGGGAGAGACTGGAGCAGAGTGTTAGAGGAAATCTAATCTATATGTCCCACTAACACAATCCAACTCATAAATTCAACAGTTCTTTTCTGTGGTTATTGGTGTCAGGCGATAAAATGTGATCATCAAATTTACTTTGTACATTCTATAAAAATTAAACTGAAAATGTGAATTAAACCAGCCTCGTTCTTTATTGAATTCAGCCGAGCTTTAAAGATAGAATATTCAAATCATTTCTAACGATCGAGAAATGACTGATTCTACTGTTTAAGTAAGGTTTAATTTTGTTTAGATTTAATTTGGGAAACAAGGAGAATTCACAAAACAGATTGAGGACCTGACAGGGATATAAAAGAGCAGCGAATCCCTCAATAAAAGCTCACTCAATCTGACCACATCATATTAATAACTTCAATCAAATTTTCTATGATTAATTGTAGTGGACGTTTCAGCAATTCATTCTGATGAATTATTCACACCACAGCCTATCGCCTTCTATCTCAGTCACCCTCTCTAACATTCAATCTCATCTCTTTCTCAAGTGGATTTTCATTCCCGATTAAATCCTATCATCGGAAACAGCATTCATTTCACCATCCACGTGTTCCACCGATCCTATTCTCAGTGTCAGTTTGTTAAATGCTAAAGTCTCCAAGGCACAGTTCACTGTATCTACATATCATTCACCTCTCCACCTGTTCACATACACTGCCAAGACTTCGCACCTCGACGTCGGGGAGACTAAACACAGATTGGGTAACCGCTTTGCCTGACCGTCATCTTCTGGTCGCTTGCCATTTTAATTCTCCATCCCACTGCCTATCTGTCCCCGGTGCCCTCGGCCCCTTACACTGTTCCAATGAAACTCAGCGGAAGCTCGATGAACAGCAGCTCATCTTTCCATTAGTTACTTTACAACCTTCCGGACTCAACAGTGATTTCAATTACTTCAGATCATAAACACTGCTCTCATTTTTTCGGACTGTAGGTGCTGGTAATGGTTCTGCTTTTGCCATTTACAGTTCCTCGAGACCAATCTTTTATTTATTTATTTGTCCCATTGCCACCCTATTTATCTTGCATCATTTTGTCATTTAATCACTCCCACCTTCCACCCCATCACAGATCTTCCCCTTTGTTCTTCCCCCCCCCCCCAACCCACCCAACCCCCACCTGCCTTCCTCCCCACTTTGTCGGGCTCTGTACTTGCTTAAAAACTGTTACATTTTAAACTTCCCGTTCTGAGGAAAGATCATCAACCCGAAGGGTTAACTCTGTCTCTTTCTCGTCAGAT
Source organism: Heptranchias perlo (assembly GCF_035084215.1). Lineage (NCBI taxonomy): Eukaryota > Metazoa > Chordata > Chondrichthyes > Hexanchiformes > Hexanchidae > Heptranchias > Heptranchias perlo. Next base: position 11,247,178 of record NW_027139453.1, on the reverse strand, counting down.
GCTGCCTGATCTGCTGATACTTTCAGCAACGTCTGCTTATTTCACCTAACAGTTTACTTCATCTGCAAATCATAGAATAAGCAAAATCGAATACCTCTTCCAGACAGGTCTCAAAATAATTGAGATTCCTTCACCTGCAATTATGAAGAAAAGCGATAGATGGCGCGATTGTTCAATTAACAAAACGGCAACATTATACTAATAATCCACAGATAAATGGCCTCCTGATTCTAACAATGCAAACCGACACAACATAACAACAAACATTGCATTTTACAATGACTGTCAGTAAATTCATCCACAGTGCAGCAGAGAAGGAGAGGTGAAAGAATCAGAAGCAAACTCAGTTCAGTTGCCAGACATCGAAAGTGGCATCAGATACACACATGATGAAATAATATTACATAAGAACATAAGAACATAAGAAATTGGAGCAGGAGTAGGCCAATCGGCCCCTCGAGCCTGCTCCGCCATTCAATAAGATCATGGCTGATCTGATCCCAACCACAAATCTAAAGAACACAAGAAGTCGGAGCAGGACCCGGCCACATAGCCCCTGGGCCCTCTCCGCCACCCACAGGGCATTGACCGATCCGAACTCAGCTTCATGTCCAATTTCCTGCCCGCTCCCCATAACCCCTAATTCCCTTTACTTCTAGGAAACTGTCTATTTCTGTTTTAAATTTATCTAATGATGTAGCTTTCACAGCTTCCTGGGGCAGCAAATTCCACAGACCTACCACCCTCTGAGTGAAGAAGTTTCTCCTCATCTCAGTTTTGAAAGAGCAGCCCCTTATTCTAAGATTATGCCCCCTAGTTCTAGTTTCACCCATCTTTGGGAACATCCTTACTGCATCCACCCGATCAAGACCCTTCACAATCTTATATGTTTCAATAAGATCGCCTCTCATTCTTCTGAACTCCAATGAGTAGAGTCCCAATCTACTCAACCTCTCCTCATATGTCCGCCCCCTCATCCCCGGGATTAACCGAGTGAACCTTCTTTGTACTGCCTCGAGAGCAAGTATGTATTTTCTTAAGTATGGAGACCAAAACTGTATGCAGTATTCCAGGTGCGGTCTCACCAATACCTTATATAACTGCAGCAATACCTCCTTGTTTTTATATTCTATCCCCCTAGCAATAAAAGCCAACATTCCGTTGGCTTTCTTGATCACCTGCTGCACCTGCATACCAACTTTTTGATTTTCTTGCACTAGGACCCCCAGATCCCTTTGTACTGCAGTAATTTCCAGTCTCTCGCCATTAAGAAAATAACTTGCTCTCTGATTTTTCCTGCCAAAGTGCATAACCTCACATTTTCCAATATTATATTGCATCTGCCAAATCTCCGCCCACTCACCCAGCCTGTCTATATCCCCTTGCAGGTTTTTTATGTCCTCCTCACTCTCTACTTTCCCTCCCATCTTTGTATCATAACAGTGATTCTAAATACATTGAAATGCTAGTTAAACCGTAGCATGTTTTAGGGGCAGGAGGACTTTGTGCTGCCTCCTTGTAACACTGAGACCCTGGGCTGTCTCATTATCAATCACCGAAAACAGATTGATGAAAAAATATTCCAGGACAGGGTGGTTCCCCGTCATGAAACGGTTAACAGCTCCTGGTGGTCTGATATCAGCTCTGAACAAAGACAGCTGGTTCCAGTACATTTAGTACAGAGAATAATCCAGTAACAATACTAGGTTTCGATACACAATATATGTAACTTCTACAAGACCGAACGGTTAGAAGCTAAGGGCATCCCTTTATCCAACAATACATTCAGTACATAGACTAATCCAATGATAATCCAAGGACATAAAAAAGGTCATTAAAGATATCAGGTAATTGTTATATGATCGAACATATCGGTGTTAAGGACATACCATCATTCGACAATATATGAAGTACTGAGAACAATCCAATAACAATGCCAGGGCTGGATATAAAAATATCATCACGGATATAATGTAAATTGACAATTGAGAACGTTTAGAATTTAAGGACATTCCATTACTCAACATAGAGTAAGTACAGAGAATAATCCCGTAAGCAAGGCCAGGGTTGGACATAAAAACTTAATTACAGCTATAATGCATTTGCTACAGGATAGAAAGAGCAGAGACTTAATACATTCCATCATTCAGCCAGTGGAGCAGAACAGGCCACTGTGTAAAACATGCAGGGAGAAAAAATAATTTGCCAAGTATAGCAGCAGAGTTAACACCAATAACGGCTTACCTGGAACACCAACGACTGCAAGAACAGGATAGTAAATGTCCTGTACCTGATATGTTACTGGATAATGCATTTCTGCGAGAAGCACTGACTTCTGTTGGCCTGGAAACCTTAGCTCCGGTAGGCACTCTGAGCTGGTCCGTTCCAAAAAGCCCTGATTTATACAGGGGATAAGTCTCCAGTGACATGGTTATACTCCTGATCATTTCCATTAGTTACAGTCAATTGATCAAACACATTAGATCAGCAGCACCTTCTCAAGGGCAATTAGGGATGGGCAATAAATGCCGGCCTCGCCAGCGACGCCCAAATCCGATGAACGAATCAAAAAAAAGAATAATGTGGTGGATCGAACACAAACATCTCAAAGTCCAGGATATTATCTCAATCAGACCTCTCTCAGGAATAAAGTTAAAAACTGTACTCATACAGGACTGATCCAAGAATAATGAGCGGCTTCATTTACAGTTTTTCTATAGTTGAAATTTTATTGAACATGTTCACTCCTGGCGATTCATTTATAAATGTTACCGATTACTCTGCAGTTTAAACTGAATCCAGGGACACAAGAATACCGGTTTCACCCTGTTCCTGCAGTTTCCCAGTTAAAATATGAACTTTGAATGTCAGACACAAGGTCATTAAAGGGTAGGTTGAGGACCACAGCCTAGAAATGACTGTGGGTGATATTAGGGGACAGACACTGAACGTACCCCATTGGCATCCCTCTCTCCGCTATTTTAGTGCAGATTTACCTGTTTATGCTTCATTGGTTAACAACTGCAAGAAAATTGGCCCTGTTTAATACCGAGCTGAGCACATGACCAGATTTGACCTCCATCACAAAGGCCCCGTGATGCCCTCACCAGCCTCCATTCCTTCTTCTACCCATTGCCATAGAAACCCCCCATCCATGCCACTGTCCCCTCCAGACACCATTCCTCCAATGCCCTCCTGCAGACACCATAACTGTAGCTTCCGACGCGCACCAGGACCTGCTTGTTCTCACATTATCTTCCTTGGCTCCGAGATCCCCATCGCCTTAAATTTAAAATTCTCATTGTTGGGTTAAATCCCTCCATGGCCCACCACTCCCTATCCCCCTCCCCTCCTCCACACATGATATCAAAGAAGCATATAGCCCACAGCAGAGAAGAAGGCCATTCGATCCCTCATGCCGGCTTTTTGAAAGAGCTGTCTACACTTAGCGCAGAGCCTTGTAAATTTCCCCATACACCAACAACAAACCTACCCCTGACCCCCTTATTGAATGGACACTGTCCTCCTTTGTCGGGACTACCCTCGCTTGGTTCCACTCATCTATCTGATCACAGCCAGGAGAAGCTCCTCTTCACAACCTATCACGGATTATCTCTGATGTTTCAAAAGGTTGAATCCATGGCTCCCTTCTTTTCCTCATCTACAGGCTGCCATTTGGTGACATAGTCCGCAGTCACAAACTGGTTTTCAGATGTACGCTTATAAAACCTCGGCTTCTCTGGGCGCTTCCAATGTCTTTGTGTTTTTCAGACCGACATCGTGTTTTAGATGAGCCACGATTTCCTCCAGTTACAATTGGAGAATCATGCTCTTTGGTCCCACAACCTCCACATCGTTGTCATTGATTCCAACCCCATGCCTGGCCTTAGTCTGAGGCTGATCTTGACTGTTCATAACTGCAGCGTCCTATTCGATCACAAGCGAAACTTCTGACTCCATATCCTCTCAATCCCAAAGACAGCCTACTTCGACATCCGTAATAACATCCCACCCGTCGAGCTCATGTGCTACTAAAACCCTCAGCCATGCCTTTGTCACGTCTTTGGTCTTTGATCTCCTCTCCGGCCTCTCCACAAACTTAAGCTCATCCAAAACTCTGCTGTCCGTGTCCTATCCCGCACAATGTCCGTCACCAATCATCCAAGTCCTTATTGGATGCAATGGTTTCCTGTCTCCTGAGCCTGCAGTTTAATTTTTCTTTCGTCTATGGGAACAGAAGAAATAGGAGCAGGAAGAGGCCATTCATCGTCTCGAGCCTGCTTCCGTATTCAATAATATCATGGCTTATCTTCGACCTTAAATACATAAGAGCCTCACGCCTCCCAATCTCTGTAATCTCCTCCAGCTCTCCAGCCCCTCCGATTGCTCTTCAAACTTTGGCCGCTTGTGCATCTGCAGTTCATTTGCCCTAATTTTGGCAGACGCGGCTTAAGCCATATCAACGCTCCAAAATACCCGCCCGAAGCCCCGCTACCTTTCATCTCCGTCTCCCCCTTTCAGACCTTGCAAGAAACCAATCTCATGCTCCAAGCTTTTGACACGCCTCCGAATATCTCCTCCATTGGCTGGGGGTCCATTTTTGTCCGATATATACTCCTGTAAAGCACTTAGTGATCTTTATCAATGTTAAAGGCGCTACAAGTTATTCTTGTTACATTTAACCGACCTCCACTCTCTCCGTCCCACCATTGGTGGCCATGCCTTCAGTCAGCTTCGTCTCCCACTCTTCCTTTTACATCCTCCTTAAACCTACTCTTTGACCAAGCTTTTCATTACTCCTCTCGGTATCTTCTTATTTCTGTTGTGACCGTGTTTTCTCATTAGTTGTTCACTATCTGAGCAAATGTAGTTTCTGGGCTAAAATTCTTGTACCAGACAGAGATTTATACAACTGATGGGCTTGTTGAGATAAATTAACATTGAAAACTATTCGTCGACACAGCTTTGTTAGAACAACATAAATTGGTTTATGTGCAGACATTGCATTGAAATAGATTTGTACAACTCTAAGGAAGCTTTTACTGATCTCTTGAACTGATGACTAGCATGACGCTTTGTTAGGAACATAGGAACATAGGAACAGGAGGAGGCAATTCAGCCCCTCATGCCTGCTCCGCCATTTGATAAGATCATGGCTGATCTGTGATCTAGCTCCATTTACCTGCCTTTGGCCCATATCCCTTCACACCTTAGGTTGCCAAAAACCTATCGATCTCACATTTAAATGCAGCAATTGAGCTCGTATCAATTGCCGTTTGCGGAAGAGAGTTCCAAACTTCTACCACACTTCGTGTGTAGAATTTTTTTCTAATCTCGCTCCTGAATGGTCTGGCTCTATTTTTTAGACTGTGCCCCCTGCTCCTCGAATCCTCAACAAGCGGAAATAATTTGTCTCTATCCATCCTATCCGTTCCCCTTAATCTCTTATAAACTTCGATCAGATCACCCCTTCACCTTCGAAACTCTGGAGAATACAACCCCAATTTGTGTAATCTCTCATCGTAACTTAACCCTTGAAATCCGGGTATCATTCTAGTAAACCTACGATGCATTACCTCCAAGGCCAATATGTCCTTCCGAAGGTGCGGTGCCCAGAACTGCTCATAGTACGCCAGGTGCGGTCTAACAAGTGTTTTGTATACCTGCAGCATAACTTGTGCCTCATTGTACTCTAGTCCTCTAGATATAAAGGCCAGCATTCCATTCGCCTTCTTGATTATTTTCTGCACCCGTTCATGACACTTCAATGATCTATATAGCTGAACCAATAAGTCCCTTTGGATATCCACATTTTTCAACTTTTTACCATTTAGAAAGTACCCTGTTCTATCCTTTTTTGACCAAAGTGGATGACCTCACATTTGTCTACATTGAATTCCATTTGCCACAGTTTTGCCCATTCACCTAATCTATCAATATCCCTTTGTAATTTTATGTTTTCAGCTACACTGCTTACAATGCCACCAATCTTTGTGTCATTACAAACTTAGATACGAGACTTTCTATGCCTTCATCTAAGTCGTCAATAAATATTGCGAATAATTGAGGCCCCAAGACAGATCCCTGCTGGACTCCACTAGTCACATCCTGCTAATGTGAGTACCTTCCCATTATCCCTACTCTCTGTCGCCTTTCGCTCAGCCAATTTCCTAACCAAGTCCGTACTTTTCCTTCGATTCCATGGGCTTCTAACTTAGCTAACAATCTCTTTCGTGGAACTTATCAAATGCCTTCTGGAAGTCCATATAAATAACACCCAGTGACATTCCCATGTCCATTACTTTAGTCACCTCTTCAAAAAATTCAATCAGGTCAATCAGTGCGACAGGACGGTGTGCGGACAACACAGTGAACTGCTGAGAGTTTGGTAAGTGTGGGAGTTTTCGGGTTAATCTCGTTAAAATCTAGTGCATAATGCTTTCAACTGTTCAAGTTCAATTGCTATCAACTGTTTAAGTTCAATTTTGAAGTTAAATTTTTCTCCTTTGTTTCAGGCTTCAGCAGAGAGAGCTGCTGTAGGAAGTTAATTGGTGAGCTAGATTAAACTGGTACCTGAAGGTGGGGCAGGCCTGACTCACCTGAGTCACAAACTGTAGAAATACTGGGGCCTATCAGTGCAACAGGACGGTGTGCGGACAACATAGTGAACTGCTGAGAGTTTGGTATGTGTGGGAGTTTAAGGGTTAATCTCTTTACAATCTAATGTATATTGCTTTAAACTGTTTAAGTTCAATTTTAAATTTTACATTTTTAAGTTTTTGCCAGGCTTCAGCAGAGAGAGCTGCTGTCGGAAGTTAATTGGTTAGCTGGATTAAACTGGTACCTGAAGGTGGGGCAGGCCTGACTCATCTGAGTCACAAACTGTAGAAATACAGGGGCCTGTCAGTGCGACAGAACCGTATGCGGACAAAACAGTGAACTGCTGAGAGTTTGGTAAGTGTGGGAGTTCGGTGAAGTGGGGGAAGGAGGTGCTGCTTTGCCTTGCTTTTCCTAATTTTTTCCACAGAGCGGCAGTGGACCTGAGCGTTGAAGACTGAGATTAGGGAATAAAAGCAGCAGCAGACCTGCAATAAGAGAAAACTACAGTGCGACGTCACAGATGAGGCAGGAGAGTCCGAAAGGTGAGCACAGTATAACAGGAGAGACCTAGAGCGGGACGAGAGTCTGAGAGTCTAAGGCAATCATGGCAGGACAGCTCACACACGTGATATGCTCCTCCTGCACTATGTGGGAAGTCATGGACACTACCAGTGTCCCTGGCGACTATGTGTGCAGGAAGTGTGTCCAGCTGCAGCTACTGGCTAACCGTATTTCGGAGCTCGAGCTGCGGGTGGATTCAGTGTGGAGCATCCGCGATGCTGAGACTATCGAGGATAGCACGTTCAGTGAGGTGGTCACACCGCAGGTAAAGATTACGCAGGCAGAAAGGCAATGGGTGACCGCCAGGCAGAGTAAAAGGACTAGGCAGGTAGAGCAGGAGTCCTCTGGGGCCATCTCCCTCTCAAATGGATATTTTGCTTTGGATACTGTTGGGGGAGATGGCTTATCAGGGGAAAGCAGCAAGAGCTAAGTTCGGGGCACCACGGGTAGCTCCGCTGCACAGGAGGGGAGGAAGAAGAGTGGCAGGGCTATAGTGATAGGGGATTCAATTGTAAGGGGAACAGACAGACGATTCTGCTGCCGCAAACGTGACTCCCGAATGGTATGTTGCCTCCCTGGTGCTAGGCTCAAGGATGTCACGGAGCGGATGCAGGGCATTCTAGAGGGGGAGGGTGAACAGCCAGTAGTCGTGCTCCATATTGGTACCAACGACATAGGTAAAAAAGGGATGAGGTCCTGCAAGGTGAATTTAATGAGTTAGGAGATAAATTAAAAAGCAGGACTTCAAAGGTACTGATCTCAGGATTACTACCGGTGCCACGTGCTAGTGAGTATAGGAACAGGAGAATAGACACGATGAATGCGTGGCTGCAGGGATGGTGTAGGAAGGAGGGATTTAGATTCCTGGGGCATTGGGACCGGTTCTGGGGAAGGTGGGACCTGTACAAACTGGACGGGTTACACCCGAGCAGGACCGGGAACAATGTCCCCGCGTGGGTGTTTGCTAGTGCTGTTGGGAAATGTTTAAATTAGAGTGGCAGGGGGATGGGAACCTAAGCGGGGAGTCAGAAGGGTATAAAGTTGAGAGCAGCAAGAGAGGGGAAGACCCAGGGGTAATTTACAATACAAATAGTACAAACAGTTGTTCAAGAACAAGTGAAAGGGAAAAGCATAGAGCAGCGGAAAGAAAGTGTACTTTAGGCACGACAGATAAAATAAAAACTAGAAGGCGTAAGGCGATTAACCCAGCATCAAAGCTGAAGGTCAGGCTAGGGTGTGTGGCCCAACTAAGATTTCTATATACAAATGCACGGAGTATAAGGAATGAATTAAATGAACGACAGGTTCAAATTCAAATTGGAGGGTATGAAATGATAGATATTACTCAGACTTGGCTGCAGGATGGCCAGGATTGGGAACTAATTATACCAGGTTATAAGGTCTGCAGGAGAGATCGGGTAAATGGAAGAGGGGGAGGAGTAGCATTAATGATTGGAGATGAAATCACTTCAATGATAAAGGGGGATATAACGAGAGGTAAGCAGAGACCTTATGGGTTGAATTGAGAAATAGGAAAGGATCTAAGACTATAATTGCAGTTGTATACAGGAGCCCTGGCAGCAGCTCTGAAGTGATAAATTGTATAAATTCAGAGATTCGACAAGCTTGTAAGAAAGGCATTGTGGTCTTAATGGGGGACTTCAACCTTCACATAGATTGGGAAAAGCAGACTAACAACTGTCAGAAAGGTAGTGAATTTCTTGAGTGTGTCCGGGATAGTTATCTACAGCAGTATGTCCGAGAGGCAACAAGGGGGCAAGCCATACTAGATTTGGTAATGAGTAATGAACCAGATTTAGTTAACGGCTTAACTGTGCGTGAACATCCATCCAATGGTGATCATAACATGATCGAGTTCATTGTAGTGTTTGAAACAGAATAAAGCGAATCAGCTGCTAAGATTCTAGACTCGGGCAAGGCCGACTTCAATGGGATGAGACAGAGACTGTCCACAGTAAACTGAGCAAATCTGTTAATGGGTAAAACGACTGATGATCAGTGGGAAATGTTTAAAGAAACATTTAACGTGGTACAGAATCGGTTTATACCCCTGAGGGGCAAGAACTCTACTTGGCAAAAAAAAAAAACAGCCATGGAAAACGAAAGAGGTAAGGGACAGTATAAGACATAAGGAAAGGGCATACACAAAGACAAAAAATGGCACAGATCCTGGCGAATGAGAAAGATACAAAGATCAACAAAGGGAACACTTCAAGGGAAAAGTACAAGGCTATGGCGAAAGAGCAGGGGAATGGGACTAATTGGATAGGTCTTTCTCAGAGCTGGCACTGGAACGAAACAGCTCTAACCTCTGCAACAATGTGCAACATCGGCCTGGAAATTTTCTAATATATTCAACAATCGGTAACATAGGGCTGAAACATCTCTAATGTAAGCAGCAATGTGTAACATAGGCCTGAAACATTTCTAATGCAAACAACAATATGTAACATCGGCCTGAATTATCACTAATACATACAACAATGGGTTACATAGGTCTGAAACATCTCTAATGTATACAACAATGTTATAACACAGACCTGAAACATCTCTAATGTAAACAAAAATGGGTAACGTAGGCCTGAAACATCACTTATTTTAACAACAATATGTAACATATGCCTGAATCATCTCTAATGTATACAACAATGTGCAACATAGGCCTGAATCATCTCTAATGTATACAACAATGTGTAACATAGGCCTGAATCATCTCTAATGTATACAACAATGTGTAACTGAGGCCTGAAACATCTCTAATGTGCACCACAATGTGTCACAGAGGCCTGAATCATCTCTAATGTATAAAACAATGTGTAACACAGGCCTGAATCATCTATAATATATACAACAATGTGTAACATACGCCTGTAACATCTCTAATGTATAAAACAATGTGTAATATCCGCCAAAACAACCCTATTGTAAACAATAATGTGTAAATTGGTCCTGAAACATCTCTAATGTATACAACAATGTGTAACATAGGTCTGAATCAGCTCTAATGTAAACAAAAATGTGTAACATCGGCCTGAATCACCTCTAATGCCCAGAGCATAGTATATTGGCGAGACCATGCAGACGCTGCGACAACGGATGAACGGACACCGCGCAACAATCGCCAAACAGGAGGGTTCCCTCCCAATCGGGGAACACTTCAGCAGTCATGGACATTCATCCACCGACCTTCGGGTAAGCGTACTCCAAGGCGGCCTTCGAGACACACGACAACGCAAAATCGTCGAGCAGAAATTGATAGCCAAGTTCCGCACCCATGAGGACGGCCTCAACCGGGATCTTGGGTTCATGTCACGCTACACGTTACCCCACCAGCGAACAAATGTTATCTGTTTTTAATATAATGGGTCATTTGCTGGCTTTCTCTGCCTTCCGGATGTTTCTACCTCTCTCTGTTTTTTTTCCTGTTTGTTTTTTTGTTGAATGTGTATTCGGGGGTTCTGCAGCTGACACCTCTCTGTCTGAACACGGTGATTGCCTTGGCAACGGGCAGTTGCAGGGGCATTCTGTAAACACCATGTATTGTTCTATATGTATAAATGCGTAGGCTTCGAGGAGCTCCTGAACATTTACCTGAGGAAGGAGGAAGCCTCCGAAAGCTTGTGAATTTAAAATAAAATTGCTGGACTATAACTTGGTGTTGTAAAATTGTTTACAAGTATACAAAAATGTGTAACTTAGGCCTGAATCATCTCTGGTGTACACAACAATGTGTAACATGGGCCTGAATCCTCTCTATTATATACAACAATGTGTAACATAGGCCTGATTCATCTCTAATGTACACAACAATGTGTAACACAGGCCTGAAACATCTCTAATGTATACAACAATGTGTAACATCGAACTGAAACATTTCTAATAAATACAAAAATGTGTAACATAGACCGGGAACATCCCTAATCTTTACATCAATGTATAAAAAAGGCCTAAAGCATCTCTAATCTCAATAACAATGTGTTGCGTAAGCCAGAAAAGTCTTTATTCCGTGCAACAACGCCAATCTCAACAATAATGTACAACATTGGCTGGAAACTTCTCTAATATCTGCACAATATATAAAATAGCCCTTAAACATCTCTTACCTGCAACAATTTGTAACATAAGCCTGAAAAATCTGTAATTGTTGCGAAAATGTGCAGCATAGATAGCTTTTTGCAACCAAAGATATTAAGGGATATGGGCCAAAGGCAGGTATATGGAGTTAGATCACAGATCAGTCATGATCTTATCAAATGGCGGAGCATGCACGGGGGGCTGAATGGCCTACACCTGTTCCTATATTCCGATGAAACATCAATAATCTTTACAACAATGTTCAACATAGGCGTGAAACATCTGTAAGGACTACATAAATGTTTAACAAGGGACGGAAACATCTGCAGTTGCTCCAACGATGTCTAACATAGGACTGAAACATCTCTAATCTCTAAAACAACGTGTAACATCGGACTAAAACATTGCTCATCTCTGCAACAATTTATAACCTAGGGAGGAAACATCACCAATCTGTACAACAAACTGTAACATTTGCCTGAAGTATCGGCAATCTTTGCAATAATGTATAACATGGACCTGAAACACCTGTCATCTCGACAACAATGTGCACGAATAGGCCTGTGATATCTGCAATCACCATAGCAACTTGCAACATTGTCCTGAAACACCAATAAATACTGCAACAATGTATAAAATAGACCCGAAACACCTATAATCTCGTCAACAGTTCATAACATAGGGCTGGAACATCTCAAATCTCTACAAAAGTGTGACACACGGACCTAGAAAGTCTCTGATCTCTACAACAATGTGTAACATCAATCTGAAACATCGCTAATCTCCACAACAATGTATAACTTCGGTTCGAAACATCTTTGATCTCCACAACGATCTGTAACATAGGCCTGAATCATCTGTAATCTTTGCAACAATATGTAACACAGGTATTAAACCTCTCTAATCTTTGAATCAATGTGTAAGGTTGGTCTGAAACATCTGTAATCTTTGGATCAATATGTAACATAGGTTTGAAACATCTGTAATCTTTGAATCAATGTGTAACGCAGGTCTGAAACCTCAATAATCTTTGAATCAATGTGTCATGCAGGTCTGAAACATTTATAATCTTTGAATCAATGTGTAACATAGGCCTGAAATATTGCTATCAATTGCAAAAATTTGCACCACTGTCGGAAGAACGAGGAGAGGCAATATTATCGAAAGGTTACAATTGTAAATGGGGTGCTGCAATCGAGAGACCTGGGGGATTATGTGCACAGGTCGTTGAAGGTGGCAGGTCAGGCTGAGAAGGCGGTTAAAAAACGAAAGGGATCCTCAGTATTATAAATATTTGCATGGAGTACAAAAGCAAGGAGGTTATGACCAACTTTTATGAAACACTGGTTCAGCCATTACTGGTGCATTGTGTCCCGTTCTCGGCACTGCACATTAGGAAGGATGTGAAGGTCTTAGAGAGGATGTGGAAACTATTTACTGGAATTGGTCCAGGGATGAGGGACTTCAGTTATGTGGATTGACTGAAGAAACTGGGATTGTTCTCCATAGAGCACAGAAGATTGAGAGGAGATTTGATAGAGGTGTACAAAATCATGAGGGGTCGAGGCAGAGTGGATATGGAGAAACTCTTCCCAATGGCGAAAGGGTCGAGAACCAATGGACACAGATTTTCGGTGATTGGCAAAAGAACTAAAGGCGAAATGAGGGCATTTTTTTAGCGAGCGGTTATGATCTGAAATGCAATGCCTGAAAGGTTGGTGGAGGCAGATTCAATCTTGACTTTGCAAAGGGTATTGGACAAGTGCTTGAAGGGAAACATCTGCAGGGCTACGCGGAAAGGGTGGGTAGTGGGGTTAACGGGATTGTGCTTCCAGAGAGCCGACACATGCTCAATGGCCTCCTTCTGAGCTGTAACCATTCTGTGAATATACGATTCTACGTGGGCCTGAAACATCTGTCATCGTTGCAACCATGTATAAAACAAGCTTGAAAAGAATGACATCTTTACAACAACATGTAACACAGGCCTGGAACATCGCTTATCTCTACAAAAATATTTAACATATGTCTGAAATATCTGTAATCTCGACAACAACCTGGAGCATAGGCCTGAAACATCTGTGATCTTTTTAACAGTGTATAACGTGGTATTATAACTTCTTTATGTTGTAGGGCTTTGTTGTTGGGAATAGAGATGTTTCAGGCCTGTGTTACACATTATTTTAATGATTAAAGTGGTTTCAGGACATTGTTACAAGTTCTACAGATTGCAAATGCTTAAGGCCGATGTCACACTTTGTTGTAGAGATTAGAGATGCCACAGGTCCATGCGACACATTGTTGTAGAGATTAGAGATGCACCAGCCCCACGTTACACATTATTGTAGAGATTAAAGAAGCTCCAGTGCTGGGTTAAACATTGTGGTATAGATTAGAGAAGCTCCAGGCCTATGTTACACATTGTTTTAGAGATTAGGGATGCTTCCGGCCTATGTTAAACGTTGTTTTAGCGATTTGAGAAGCTCCAGGCCTATGTTACACATTGTTGTAGAGATTAGAGATGCTCCAGGTCTATGTTACACATTGTTTTAGAGATTAGGGATGCTTCAGGCCTAAGTTAAACATTGTTTTAGCGATTTGAGAAGCTTCAGGCCTATGTTACACATTGTTGTAGAAATTGGAGATGCTCCAGGTCGATGTTGTACAATCTTTTAGAGATTAGAAATGTTTCAAAACTATGTTACACGTTGTTGTAGAGATTAGAGATACTCCAGTTCTATGATATGTATTATTATAGAGATTGTAACTGTTTCAAGCCTAGGTTGAAAAAGTTTTTAATTTCACGGGTCATTGACAGTCTTCCTTCTCTCTCTCTCTCTTTTTTTTTTGGGCGGGGTTTGTATATTCGGTGGCCTTTTAGGTGACACCTCTCTGTCTGCTCACTGTGATTGCCTTGGCAACGGGCAGTAATCACCAGGCATTGTTCTGTGATTTTCAAATGCGAAGGATTCGAAAATTTCATTTCCACACCACTCACCTGAGGAAGGAGGAAGCCTCCGAAAGCTTGTGGAATTTAAAATAAATTTGTTGGACTATAAATTGGTGTTGTAAAATTGTTTACAATTGTTAACTCCAGTCCATCACCGGCATCTCCACATCATGGCTCTCATCGACATGACAAACTGCCGGCTCACAGTGGAAAGGATATCCAAGAAGATCGCGCATTTAGACACAGATATCAAGTTTTTACAGAGCTGCAAGAAAGCAGACAAGATCCCGAAAGGGCGACAGATCACGAACCCACTCAAGTCCACATGCAACTCGGATTACGCTGAGAGACTCTGCCGTCGTACCTCTCGCACACTCCGCAACCATCTCGTACACCAACTCCACAGCAGACGCCGCAACCTCGAAACTAAGATGGAGTCCATACTCTCAACCTGTACTCAGGACACAGCAGACCAGCGACGATATACCGCCAAACAGACGAGGCAACGGAACTACGCTGCCTGCATGAAAACCAAGAGCAGGAAGCTTGATAAACTCGGCATCACCACCAGCATCGACCAAGCTTCCCCTTGTACCACGGTTGCAACCATAGGGAAGTCTATAGTCAATTTTTCCAACCACACCCTTCAACCAGACGAAATCGAAGTTCTCAGCTGAGGGCTCAATTTCTGCTCCACGACCAAAATGGACCCCACTAGTCTCGCGGCAGACACAGAGGAATTCATCAGGAGAATGAGGCTCCAGGAATTCTAACACAAACCCCAAGATTTCAGCAGCGAACCCAATGAGACAATCAACGATCTGGAACAGCAGACAGAGGGCTCCGCGGTACAGCAACCGAAGAGGAAAGAGTCACACTGGACTCCTCCAGAGGGTCGCTGCCCTCAGCTTGACATGTATGCTCAAGCTGTCAGGAAATGCGTCTATGCCAGATTCATCAGCCGCACTCGGAGACAGTCCAGAATGTCACCCGAGCACAACGCAACGCCATCAACGCTCTCAAGACCAACCGCAACATCGTCATCAAACCAGCGGACAAAGGAGGAGCCATCGTCATACAGAACAGAACGGACTATTGCAAAGAAGCATACCGACAACTGGACAACCAGGAACACTGCAGACGGTTACCCACAGACCCGACCAAAGAACACACCCACCAGCTCAACAAACTGATCAAGACCTTCGATCCAGACCTTCAAAACATCCTACTCATTCTCATCCCACGTACTCCCCGCGTGGGAGACTTCAACTGCCTCCCAAAGATACACAAAGCCAACACACCCGGACGTCCTCTCGTATCAGGCAACGAAACCCTGTGTGAAAACCTCTCTGGATACATCGAGGGCATCCTGAAACCCATCGTGCAGGGAACCCCCAGCTTCAATCGCGACACTACAGACTTCCTACAAAAACTCAGTACCCACGGACCTGTTGAACCAGGAACACTTCTCACCACGATGGACGTCTCGGCACTCTACACCAGTATCCCCCACGATGACGGCATCGCTGCGACAGCATCAACACACAACACCAACAAAAGCCAATCTCCAGACGCCATCCTACAACTCATCCGCTTTATCCTGGATCACACTGTCTTCACCTTCAATAACCAGTTCTTTACCCAAACACACGGAACAGCCATGGGGACCAAATTCGCACCCCAATACGCCAACATTTTCATGCACAAGTTCGAGCAGGACTTCTTCACTGCACAGGACCTCCAACCAACACTGTACACCAGATACATCGACGACATTTTCTTTCTATGTACCCACGGCGAGGAATCACTAAAGAGACGACACGATAACATCAACAAGTTCCATCACACCATCAAGCTCACCATGGACTACTCCTCAGAATCAGTTTCTTTCTTGGACACACGAATCTCCATTAAAGACGGGCACCGCAGCACCTCACTCTACCGCAAGCCCACGGACAACCTCACGGTGCTCCACTTTTCCAGCTTCCACCCTAACCACGTCAAAGAGGCCATCCCCTATGGACAGGCCCTGCGAACACACAGGGTCTGCTCAGACGAGGAGGAACGCGATGGACACCTACAGACGCTGAAAGACGCCCGAGTAAGAACAGGATATGATGCTCGACTCATCGATCGACGGTTCCGACGGGCCACAGCGAAAAATCGCGTAGACCTCCTGAGAAGACTAACACGGGACTCAACCAACAGAGTACCCTTCGTCGTCCAGTACTTCCCCGGAGCGGAGAAACTACGCAACCTTCAACATGTCATCAATTATGACGAACACCTCGCTATGGCCATCCCCACACCTCCACTACTCGCCTTTAAACAGCCACCCAACCTCAAACAAACCATCGTTCGTAGCAAATTACCCAATTTTCAGGAGAACAGCGTCCATGACACCACACAACACTGCCACGGTAACCTCTGCAAGACATGCCAGATCATCGACACAGATACGACCATCACACGAGAGGACACCACCCACCAGGTGCACGGTTCATACACCTGTGACTCGGCCAACATTGTCTACCTCATACGTTGCAGGAAAGGATGCCCCAGAGCATGGTACATTGGCGAGACCATGCAGACGCTGCGACAACGGGGAACACTTCAGCAGTCATGGACATTCAGCCACCGACCTTCGGGTGAGCATACTCCAAGGCGGCCTTCAAGACACACGACAACGCAAAATCGTCGAGCAGAAATTGATAGCCAAGTTCCGCACCCATGAGGACGGCCTCAACCGGGATCTTGGGTTCATGTCACGCTGCACGTTACCACACCAGCGAACAAATGTTATCTGTTTTTAATATAACGGGTCATTGACTGTCTTCCTTCTCTCTCTCTCTTTTTTTTGAGGGGGTTTGTATATTTAGTGGCCTTTCAGATGACACCTTTCTGTCTGCTCACTGTGATTGCCATGGCAACGGGCAGTACTCACCAGGCATTGTTCTATGTTTTTCAAATGCGAAGGATTCGAACATATCATTTCCACCATCCACCCGACGAAGGAGGAAGCCTCCGAAAGCTTGTGGAATTTAATTTAAAATAAATTTGTTGGAATATAACTTGGTGTTGTAAAAATGTTTACAATTGTCAACCCCAGTCCATCACCGGCATCTCCATATCAAACTTTCCATAGACACGGAGGGATTGGAGGCTGCTATTACATAAATATCACAGTCAAATAAACACACTCACACTTTGCATATACACACTTGAGGTTGTTAAATAGTGGGGGGGCACTAGTTAAGGTTCTTTAAATGAGGCGGCACTAGTTGGGGTTGTATCATAGAATGGGGCAAGAGTTACCGTTGTGTTTTAGTGAGGTGGGAAATTTAACAAAGGCTGCACCAGATTCCTGGTGTCATAAGCACGGAACATTTTTAACCCAGTCCTCAAATGCCGTTTGTAAAATGAGCACGGAAGACAATTCAACACAGGCAAAACACAAAAACGTATTAAAGTTTTGACTGTCTCGGTAACCATGTTAGGATTTCCTTCAGTCTGAAACAGAAAGTCATCGGTTGATTGATGGTGATTGGAACAATTATTCATCTTTTTTTTTACAGATTTTAACGTGTTTTGCGTAATTAACATGGTAAAATGTTTCGTAAAGATTAATTCCCTGATTGGGAATCGAATGCATTTCCCGCACTACAAGCATTTTTCGACCCCAATTCTCTTCTTTGAGTTGTTCCTATAACAGTTCATAGAGCTGAGTTTCCGTAGCGGTTATAACATTTCGCCTCATATAAAGAAAGCTCCCGTTTCAATGTCGGGTGGAATCATTTTGAAGACATTCTTCATTAAAAATGAATAATTACAAACAATACAATATTTCATGTTGAGGGTAAAATAAAAATAATGCAATATCTCTCATCCCCGGTGTATTCTTTCTTTCTCTGTAGTTCTACACATGGTCAAACAGCACACAGATAACGGCAGTGTCTTTCCCTCACTCACGTTTCCTGCTCTGACGATGCAGAAACCCCTCTCAAAGCTGCACATTCCGAATGGTTTCAGTTGATTTGTGAGAGATCATTGAAGGATCCTGCAGCGCTGCCACCATTAATAACAATAGGTCGTAAACGCATTGCAGCCGTGGCAACAAAGCCATCAGTTTTTCACTGCACCCCAGCTCCCGGAGTAAGTGAGGCCGCGACAAGCAGCAAAATTGAGGCCGCCTGTCTGGCCCCGCTTTTTCCATTCACCTGCTGCCGGTGGAAAGCAGTGAATGCAGCCTCAGACATCGCATTACTGCTCCTCCCTGGGGAAAAAAGAGACCATGACCCGATCAAAGCTCCCCATACACCGAGCACATGGGTAGGAAATAGTGGGGAGATTGTATCCCAGTCACTCAGACCTCCTGAAACATTTAACGAAGTCCAGAATGAGTAAAAATGTCTTTGGCTTTTAATCTGGAAATGAGAGAATGTACCACTGCACCCACGAGTCGGAAGTCTCGGGCACTGCGTTCAGCTCGCGTGGAGACGTGGGTTTGAATCTCAGTCCTGACATTCAGTCTTTTACAAAGACGGAACAATTTTTGGTGCCTTCCGCTGGAGGTGTTTTTTCGGCCTAGTTGATTTGCTCCTTCCAGAAAACCACCTGACCTGCATCCGAATCCTAACCACCAGGGAACCAGCTGCAATTTTCCTGCAAGCAAGCCGACCAACGCTGCTTTTCCGACTTGTCCCCTTGAAATTCAGGTCACTTTGGCCCCAGACAAGCTGCTCGTACAAAATGAAATTTACTGGAAGAACACGAAAGACTTGTTCAGAGAATGAAAGCACCAAGTGCGGGTAGGCATGAACATGAAATGGACAGTGAGGGAAAATACTATCACAAGCTGCTGGTGCAACTGTTTCCATTTCCAAAACACACCTAACTGATCAACGCATCTCCTCGGAAAGGTGCAAGGCAACGCCGGCCTCTCAGGCCTCATTTGAAGCAAGTGACGCTCACATTTTCTGCCAGTTTCACCTGCCATCTCCGTCTGCTTCTGTCTGTTATTTTCCTCCAGCATCCTCTGCTCCACCAAATGTCGGGGGAATTAGATGTTGGAAGCAAATGAAACGACTGAAAAAAACACATTACCAGGAAAGCAAGGAGAGGGTAAGAAAGATGTTGGTCACTGAGAGACGATGGATTTTGCAGATGCCAGGATAACTGACATAAATATCTCATCTCCCTGTCTCTTTCAGATATTGAATATCTTAATGCTCAAGAGGTGTTCTCACTGCCCCAGGCCAATTATCCCGAGTCGCATTGTCCCTCCGATCCTGCACACGGTGCTCAGCTTTGAAACTGGCCATCACCCCTGTGCTCGCTCACCGACTTTGGCTCCCGTTCCGCCAATGCCTCGATTTTAAAAATCTCATCCATGTGTTCAGATTCCTCCTTTGCCTCGCCTCTCCCTATCGCTGTAACCTCCCCCAGCCTCACAACCCTCCGAGATCACTGCGATCCTCAAATTATGGTCTCTTGTGCACTCCTGATTTTAATCGATCCACCATTGGCGGTCTTGGCTTCAGCTACCTGGGCCCAAATCTCTGGAATACCCGACTTAAACCCCTCCTCCTCTCTCTCCTCCTTTATAATGCTCATTACAACCGCCCTTTTTTCACTAAGTTTTCGTTCACCTGTCCGAATATCTCCTTTTGTGGATCTGTGTGAAATTTTATCTAATTGCGCTCCTGTGTAGCGTCTTGGTATATTTTAGTATGTTAAATGCGCTATATAAATGTAAGTTGTTGTTAATTATAATGTGTCCCACGATTTAAAGAAGTAAGGATATGACAGTAAGCTTAGTAACTCCGAAGCGGCTATTGCTGTACCTGATTCACCGTTTCCATCACCAGCCCAGGTGCACCCTCTCGAGAGGATATATATCGTGAGACTGAGGGAATATCACAGGGTGAAGGACCGAGCGCCAGTGAGCAGGAGGAGCTGGAAATAATTATGATAATTACTATTACACAAACTTTGAACAGCCGATACCTTAAACAATGACCCAATATAAAACTAATCGCCAGTCCCCGAGTCGATATACTCGGGTCTGGATTTGTACACGGTTCTGACGCGCTCCAGTCAACAGTAAAGAGTTGGAGCCGGATCCAGAAGAGAGAAGAGCACCCAGAGTGTGGGAGCAGCAGCAGCCAGAGCGGTTTCTGAACCAGCCATTGATGCAGGAGTGAATCGAGTCCCATTCCGAGCTGTGTCTGCCAGCCGCCTGCCGGGCCGCTTCACACTGAAGGGGACCGATTCAGGCCTAACTCCCACACACAGATTTCAGTCAGGAAGGTAGTCTCCATTGTAGGCTCTTGTGATCAGGCTGGTGAAGTGTTTAGTGTTACGATCGCTCCTGTAGACCGGTGCTCACTAACGGAGTTATTTCTGTGCATTCGGTTGAAGGTCCCTTTTCCTGCCAAGTGAGATTTGCCCCTTCCATAAAATCAACCCGTCCTCCATCCACGCGAGGTTTTGACGTCCATCGGTTCATCGTAAAACCGAGCTTTAAACAAACAACATAAATTACAAAAACTCACGGCGGGCCATTCAATATAAGCGGAGAGAAGAGATAATCGTAATTTAGGCTTGTAAATAGCAAAGGAAGTGGCAGAACTGGGGAAAAGTGACCTTGCTAACTGACCCTCCTACCTTCAAAATCTACTCAATAACTACTTCTTCGCCCATTTCATCAGTAACTCCCCTTCCTTTCGTCAGTCTGAGGCTGTGATGCACTCGGGGAACAAACAGGTCCCCTCGGCCATTTGACCCTTTGCTCCCCGCACAAGCACAGTCGATCCAATAAACCCGGATGTACCAATGCGCTCCTCCCTCCAGCAGGATGTGATCAATAAATAAAAAAGGTTGAAAGTCTGTGTGAAAGTCCATTATCAAATGTATGTTAGAATGTGCACTATTAATGAATGTAGGGAAATCTTCAGCACATTTCTAAACATCTCCCGCTCTCGCGCAAAGAATCACAAGCTGACGGATTTATTCAGATGCAGCCCGGAGATGGAGATTGAAATGCGAGAATCTCCAATGACAGATGAGCAGTTGGTTCAAATACCAGACGAGCGCCCTCTGTGTCACTATTTTAGTCCATAATCACCAGTTGGTTTCTCACATCGTTTCAGCGTTGAGGATGGCAGAATTGATTTTTAATGAGAGCATGTTTGAGAACCAAAAGACAGAATGCAAAGGGTTTGTCGACACAACATACGGGCAGAACAAAAAATGTCTCAGAATGGTGTGTAGACTGAATCTGAATGTGAATTGATCCGAATTCAGGAAATCTCATGGGTGCACAATGCAAAAAGTTTCTGTAATGGCCGGGAATCGAATGCAACTAACTTGCAAAAGAAGCGCGATTTCTCCTGCTTAACCACCAATGCCATGAACGGCAACAAATTACATATGTCGCTTTGGACACCTGTCTGAAAGAATTTACAGTTTGCCAGATCGCCTGTGATAACCGTACGCATTCTAATGTACACTCGTACAGCAATGGCTGAATGGTTTAGCCGTGGGACTTGTTATCTAATCGGGTTTTCCTCGGGATTATCGCATTTTTCTTGCATCGCACCTGCTTGAGTTCAAACTAAATGATCAATTTTCCAACTCGAGGAGAGATACTCGGCGACATGGACAATTTGGATTGAGCGCACGATGGTCTCTTGCAAGATTTCAAAATACATGAAGGAATTGTTCCCAGCTCCATCTTAAATTCTGCTAATTCACACAAGTTGACATTCATACTCTTTGTTCCTGTACTTTAATCTCTCTATCTCTCCCTGTCTCAGTCTCTTGACTCTTTGTATTTTCCCCTGATGGACGTCTCAGGCTGCGTTGAACGGCCAAGTTTGATCGAACCTGCAAAACCAACAGAGAAGGGTAAAGAAAGAAAGACTGAGACGGTTGGAAAAGCAAACGTTCAACCCAGTTGATGAATTCGGAGCGAATGTCTCCAAACGTATCGCTCTTCGCGCTCACAGTGAAAAAATAGCATTTTTATTATACTTATGGTACAGTGTATAACCCGCGGATGGCGAGACAGATGACAATGTAGCTTTGGAGCAATAAATTCTGCAAAGTTTTACTTGATAATGCAAGTGGTAAATTCAAAACGAATGTGGTAAAGAGAGCCGGATAGTGGTGACTTGAAATAGTTAGTGCTCAACTTGAACATTGCTGTACATCGGAATAGAAAACGCGATTGGATGGTCAGAAGTGGTCTGCAAGGCTGGGTGGTCGGCTGTGGGTGGTTGCGAATTGTGCACTGGCTGCACGGCCCTATTCGTGGCGGTTGGTTTGTCGAGGGGAATAATTCTCACGGTTTTCTGATTATATATGCGACACGTCCCAGGTTCAAATCCCAATCCAGCAGTGTTCATTCTCCACTTTCGCTGAAAATTCACTCATTTGTTTCTCACATCGTTTCAGCGATGCAGAAGGCAGGATTGACTTAATTCTCGACCTGTTTCAGCTCTGGAGGACCGAATGCCGAGGTTTCGTCAACGCAACACAAATGGAGAAAAGAACATATCTCAAGACGTTGTGCAGATTGAAGCTGTATATGAATTTATCCCAATTCACGCGGTGTCATGAAAGCAGAATGAAAATGCTCCTGCATTTGGCGGTAATCGAACCCCCGCTTCCTGTGTGGCAGGCAAGAATTTGACCACGAAAATATCAATGGCCGAACGGCAGTTGGCTGCATGTGTCCACTTGGAAATAAACTGGAAGAACAGACAGTCTCACCGGCCGCAAATGCGGTTGTTGGCTGGGCGCTTTAAACACGTGCGGCTCCAGTGGCGCAATGGGTTAGCGCGCGGTACTTATATAACAGTATTAGGCTTGAGAAATGCCGAGGTTGTGAGTTCGAGCCTCACCTGGAGCAGTTTAACCTTTTGCTTCTGAACATTTCCACCCGAGTTCAAGGTGCAGCGAGAATGTTCCATGAAACATCTCCTTCTTCGTGTTTTCATGTGGGCATTTGGTGTCCTCTGGCCAGCATTATTGCAATAGCAGGTGTGAGTTTATTTGTTAATAGGCGGGAGAGGGGGCGATTGGCAACAGCATGAAATGGGAAAGCAGGCGGTCCGAGATCTTTAAATCTAATGAACTGAACACACAATTCTTCTTTTCGTGAAACAGACATTCTTCTATTTGAAGTGTCGTGTAGGAAAATTCGGAAGGTAAATGTGTTTCCCGGAGTCACTGAGTAACGGGTGGAATTATTCCGCTTTCAGTTGTTGATCCGCTGACAGGTCGAGAGACCTTTTCCAGCTCACGTGTGGGACAAGTCTGGCTTTTGAGCCACTGGGTAATGTGATTGTTTTTAATTGCTGCTAACGAATGACAGGACATTTGGCACAAACAAGAAGAATTGTAAACTCACGAATTTCCTCTCCATGTTTCTTACATCAGATTCTCCTCAAAACGGTACTGAGAATTTTATAAATCGGATCCTCACCCGAGGTCGACGGCCACAAGTGATAATTCAGAGACCGACCATGAATTTAGCTGTATGTATTCCAAGTTGATTATGTGCTTGCAGCTTCATTTATTATAAGGTTTAACATATTTCTTTGTGCACTAAATATCATAATTTGCACGAAATTTGATTTTGATTTTATATCATGTTCTTCAGTGCCAAGAAACAGATATATAATTGAAATTATCAGATCAATAACAATTTTTTTAAAACTGAGTACATAAATTAGTTAAATTGAAAATATTCAGATCTTAGTAGACAGAACTTTTAACTTTATCTAAAAGTATAATAGAAATGAATTCTAAAATATTAAGTTCCAGTAGCTATATTATATATCTCTTGGGTTAGAAATTCTTCATCCTTTTTTCAGAAGTGTATCTTTTGAATCAGATACATTAAATCTATAAACCAATGCAAACATATCTCAAAGCTGACCAAACTGTAAAAACATTACAAATTTGAAGTCAAGAATGAATTTAAAGAGGGATGTTAATATCGGATGAAGCTTTTTAACTGTAAAGTGCTTGCCCTCCCCAAAGTGTCCCATGGTGCTAATTGTGAGCAGCCTTTTTCTGTTGGAGAATAATCAATGGTTGAAGAGCTCCTTTGAAGAGCACTGCAGGTTGAATTTCATTGAAGTATATGAATTCTGCCAGCAGCAGGCAATGGCCATCCTCAAGATTCACATTCTGTAGCTGGCATCGAGTCCCACTAAACCGATTGGAAACTCTTGCAGTCACTGACAAGTTTTATCTTGTTCTCTGCTGAAAGGAAAATTTGGCAGGAAACTGCTTTAGGTGGCTTCTGATCCGTTTACAAAACAGACCAACTATACAGTACATGGTCGTAGCCGGTGGACATGATCTATGTGGATTTCTTGGCACTGAAGAACATGATATAAAATCATGAAGGTCAATGAAGGTAGCGCGTTTGATGTACTCTATATGGATTTTAGCAAGGCTTTTGACAATGTCCCACATGGCAGACTGGTAAGAAAAGTAAGAGTCCATTGCATTCAAGGGAAAGTGGCAAGTTTTCTTTGGAGCAGAGGATGCTGAGGGGAGATTTAATTGAGGTGTATAAAATTATGAGGGGCCGAGATAGAGTGTATAGGAAGGACCTATGTCCCTTAGCAGAGAAGTCAATAACCAGGGGGCATAGATTTATGTAATTGGTAGGAGAATTAGAGGGGAGTTGAGGAGAATTCTTTTCACCCAGAGGGTGGTGGGGATTTGGAACTCACTGCCTGAAAGGGTGGTAGAGGCAGAAACTTTCATCACATTTAAAAAGCACTTGGATATGCACTTGAAGTGCCGTAACCTACAAGGTTACGGACCAAGAGTTGGAAAGTGGGAATAGGATGGATAGCTCTTTTTCGGCCGGCACAGACACGATGGGCCGAATAGCCTACTTCTGTGCCGTAAATTTCTGATTCTATTTCTATGAATCTGAATGATGGAAACAGCTATAACCACGCGCCTGGATAGCTCAGTCGGTAGACCATCAGACCTTTAGGTGAAGAAGTGATTTGAGTGTCCAGCGTTCAAAGTCCCTTTTCATGCGAGCAATTTTAGAACAGCTGTCAAGTTCTGCCAGTCCACTGGAGCAACAACTACTGAAGAGACGATGCCTGCGATGTGTTGTCAATATGTTGACCTTTGGTGAGCATTCTCAGAAAAGGACTTTGATCTTCTCTGATCACCATTTTTACCAGAAACATTTATACAGTCGATGATCTGTTAGAAAGACCACTGATTGCCCGTTCACACCACCCGTCCCTTGTTTGGACAGAGATCGCTTAGTGTCTAAACTGCTTCAAACTGAGTCTTTTCCATAGTTACTTGGAAATGTTTGGATTAGTGCTGTTATCTGCAGCTTGTCAATTGGATGGTTAACACTGAGTTTGGTTGGGCTGATCTGATTTCTTTGTTCGAATAAATTAGATAGTTTTTAACCTCCACCCACTCCTTGCAGACACTTCCAGCATCATCTCCGTGGGCGGTAGAATGTAAAGACATTCAGCGCTACAAATCAATCCGTGCTTCCTCTTACCGAAACTCGGGAACAATGTTCACCATTTCAGCCTCTCAGATGCCGATGTCGCCAATTTCATCCTGTGCAGCCAGAACCCCTGGTGATTTTACAGTCACCGAAGTTCGCTGCACTTTCCCCAAAGTTCACTCTAAGAGAGAACAACGAAAAATAAAGGAAAAGTGCGCGTTTCTTCATTGGTGGCGAAGCAAAATCGCTGCTTTCATTCGTTCCACCGTTGATCTTCCTGCGGGCTCTGAACCTTCTGCACTCCGCTATTTTTATCACATGACCAGGAAGTGAAACAAGTTGAATGTGAAAGTTGGAGCAACAATTTGGATCAAGCGGATAGGCGGGTCGGGATATTGCAAAACAAACACCCAAGCAACGAGGAGCGGGTCAGCTTTTCCATCAGAAGATAACAAATAGAAGCAGGAGTCGGCCTTACGGCCCCTCGAGCCTACTCCGCTGTTCAATAAGATCTTGGCTGATTTTCGACCTCGAATCTATTTCCCGCCCGATCCCCATATTCCTATACGACACTTCAAACAGAAGAATGCCTGTTTCACGAAAAGAAGAATTGTGTGTTCGGTTGTTTGGACTGAAAGATCTCGTGGCGCCTCCTTTCCCATTTCATGCTGTCGCCAATCGCCCACTCTCCCGCCGATAAACAACTAAACTCACAGCTGCTGTTGCAATACGGCCGGCCAGAGCACCTTAAGTTCCCACATAAGAACACTAAGAAGGAGATGGTTCATGGAACAGACCAGCTGCACCTTGAACTCCGGTGGAAATATTCAGATGCAAAAGGTTTAACTGTGAGATGGAAGGATCGAGCTCAGAACCTCGATATTGCTTGAGCCTGATATTGTTATATAAATACCGCGCGCTAACCGATTGCGCCACGAGAGCCACCAGATAGCAGCGCGTCATCAAACAGCTGCTTGGGCTTTTGTGTAAAATTGGTCGAGACACACGACAACGCAAAATCGTCGAGCAGAATCATCGTTCATCCATTGTCGCAGCTTCCTGCCACACAGGAAGTTGGAGTTCGATTACGGCACAATGCAGAAGCATTCTCATTCTGCATTCATGACATTGCGTGAATTGGGATAAATTCATATTCAGCTTCAATCTGCAAAACATCTTGAGACATTTTCTTTTCTCCAGGTGTGTTGCATCCACAAAACCTCGGCTTCTGCACGGAAAGTTTGGTTGACGTTTGGAACGCTCTTCTGCAGTCGGCAGTTGATGCGAGCTCACTTGTGAATGTTAAATCTGAGATTGACAGATTTCTGTGAACAAAGGTTATTTCTGGATATTTATGATGTGGAGATGCCGGTGATGGGCTGGGGTTGACAATTGTAAACAATTTCACAACACCAAGTTATCGTCCAGCAATTTTATTTTAATTTCACAAGCTTTCGGAGGCTTCCTCCATCCTCAGGTGAATTTTCTGGAAATGACATCCTCGAAATGAAATCGCATTTATAAATCATAGAACAATGCTTGGTGATTACAGGCTGTCTTTTCAACTGCCCGTTGCCAAGTCAATCAGTGTGCAGACAGACAGGTGTTACCTACAAGGTCTCCGAATATACAAAAAAACATAGAGATAGAGAGGTAGAAACATAGAAAAGACAGCAACTGACCCTTTATATTAAAAACAGATAACATTTGTTCGCTGGTGGGGTAACGTGTAGGGTGACATGAACCCAAGATCCCGGTTGAGGCCGTCCTCATGGGTGCGGAGCTTGGCTATCAATTACTGCTCGACGAATTTGCGTTGTCGTGTGTCTCGAAGGCCGCCTTGGGGTATGCTTACCCGAAGGTCGGTGGCTGAATGTCCTTGACTGCTGAAGTGATCCCCGACTGGGAGGGAACCCTCCTATTTTGCGATTGTTGCGCGGTGTCCGTTCATCCATTGTCGCAGCTTCTGCATGGTCTCGCCAATGTACCATGCTCTGGGGCATCCTTTCCTGCAACGTATGAGGTAGACAACGTTGGCCGAGTCACAGGAGTATGAACCATGCACCTGGTGAGTGGTGTCCTCTCGTGTGATGGTGGTATCTGTGTCGATGATCTGGCATGTCTTGCAGCAGTTACCGTGGCAGGGTTGTGTGGTGTCGTGTACGCTGTTCTCCTGAAAGCGAGGCAATTTGCTGAGAACGATGGTCTGTTTAAGGTTGGGTGGCTGTTTAAAGGCGGTAGTGGAGGTGTGGGGATGGCCATAGCGAGGTGTTCGTCGTCATTGATGACATGTTGAAGGCTGCGGAGAATATGGCGTAGTTTTTCCGCTCCGGGGAAGTACTGGACGAAAAAGGGTACTCTGTTGGTTGCGTCCCGTGTTAGTCTCCTGAGGAGATCGATGAGTCGAGCGTCATATCCCGTTCTTACAAGGGCGTCTTTCAGCATCTGCAGGTGTCCATCGCGTTCCTCCTCGTCTGAGCAGACCCTGTGCATTCGGAGGGCCTGTCCATAGGGGATGGCATCGTTGACGTGGTTAGGGTGGAAGCTGGAAAAGTGGAGCATCGTGAGGTTGTCCGTGGGCTTGTGGTAGAGTGAGGTGCTGAGGTGCCCGTCTTTGATGGAGATTCGTGTGTCCAAGAAATAAACTGTTTCTGAGGAGTAATCCATGGTGAGCTTGATGGTGTGATGGAACTTGTTGAAGTTATCGTGTCGTCTCTTTAGTGATTCCTCGCCGTGGGTCCATAGGAAGAAAATGTCGTCGATGTATCTGGTGTATAGTGTTGGTTGGAGGTCCTGTGCAGTGAAGAAGTCCTGCTCGAACTTGTGCATGAAAATGTTGGCGTATTGGGGTGCGAATTTGGTCCCCATGGCTGTTCCGTGTGTTTGGGTAAAGAACTGGTTATTGAAGGTGAAGACATTGTGATCCAGGATGAAGCGGAGGAGTTGTAGGATGGCGTCTGGAGATTGGCTGTTGTTGGTGTTGAGTATTGATGCTGTCGCAGCGATGCCGTCATCGTGGGGGAGACTGGTGTCGAGTGCCGAGACGTCCATCGTGGTGAGAAGTGTTCCTGGTTCAACAGGTCCGTGGGTACTGAGTTTTTGTAGGAAGTCTGTAGTGTCGCGACAGAAGCTGGGGGTTCCCTGCACGATGGGTTTCAGGATGCCCTCGATGTATCCAGAGAGTTTCTCACACAGTGTTCCGTTGCCTGATACGATAGGACGTCCGGGTGTGTTGGCTTTGCGTATCTTTGGAAGGCAGTAGAAGTCTCCCACGCGGGGACTACGTGGGATGAGAGTGCGTAGGATGCTTTGAAGGTCTTGATCAGTTTGTTGAGCTGGTGGGTGTGTTCTTTGGTCGGATCTGTGGGTAACCGTCTGTAGTGTTCCTGGTTGTCCAGTTGTCGGTATGCTTCTTTGCAATAGTCCGTTCTGTTCTGTATGACGATGGCTCCTACTTTGTCCGCTGGTTTGATGACGATGTTGCGGTTGGTCTTGAGAGCGTTGATGGCGTTGCGTTGTGCTCGGGTGACATTCTGGACTGTCTTGTGAGTGTGGCTGATGAATCTGGCATTGACGCATTTCCTGACAGCTTGAGCATGCATGTCCAGCTGAGGGCAGCGACCCTCCGGAGGAGTCCAGTGTGACTCTTTCCTCTTCGGTTGCTGTACCGCGGAGCCCTCTGTCTGCTGTTCCGGATCATTGATTGTCTCATTGGGTTCGCTGCTGAAATCTTGGGGTTTGTGGATGAATTCCCGGAGACTCATTCTCCTGATGAATTCCTCTGTTTCCGCCGCGAGACAAATGGTGCCCATTTTGGTCGTGGGGCAGAAATTGAGCCCTCGGCTGAGAACTTCGATTTCGCCTGGTTGAAGGGTGTGGTCGGACAAATTGACGATAGACTTCACTGTGGTTGCAACCGTGGTACCGGGGGAGGCTTGATTGATGCTGGGGGTGATGCCGAGTTTATCAAGCTTCCTGCTCTTGGTTTTCATGTTGGCAGCGTAGTTCCGTTGCCTCGTCTGTTTGGTGGTGTCTCGTAGCTGGTCTGCTGTGTCCTGAGTACAGGTTGAGAGCATGGACTCTATCTTGGTTTCGAGATTGCGGCGTCTGCTGTAGAGTTGGTGTCCGAGATGGTTGCGGAGTGTGCGAGAGCTACGACGGCAGAGTCTCTCAGCGTAATCGGAGTTGTATGTCGACTTGAGTGGGTTCGTGATCTGTCGTCCTTTCGGGATCTTGTCTGCTTTCTTGCAGCTCTGTAAAAACTTGATGTCTGTGTCTATATGCGCGATCTTCTTGGATATCCTCTCCACTGTGAGCCGGCAGTTTGTGGTGTCGATGGTAGCCATGATGTGCAGATGCCGGTGATGGACTGGAGTTGACAATTGTAAACAATTTTACAACAAAAATTTACAGTACAACAAATTTATTTTAAATTCCACAAGCTTTCGGAAGCTTCCTCTTTCCTCAGGTGAGTGGTGTGGAAATGAAATTTTCGAATCCTTCGCATTTGAAAATCACAGAACAATGCCTGGTGATTACTGCCCGTTGCCAAGGCAATCACAGTGTGCATACAGAGAGGTGTCACCTAAAAGGCCACCGAATATACAAACCTCCCCCCCCCAAAAAAAAGAGAGAGAGAGAGAGAAAGAAGACAGTCAATGACCCGTTATATTAAAAACTGTTTCAACCGAGGCTTGAAACAGTTCCAATCTCTATAATAATACATATTATAGACCCGGAGCATCTCTAATCTCTACAACAACGTGTAACAAAGGCTTGAAACATTTCTAATCTCTAAAAGATTGTACAACATAGACCTGGAGCATCTCTAATCTCCACAACAATGTGTAACATAGGCCTGGAGCTTCTCAAATCACTAAAACAATGTTTAACATAGGCCTGAAGCATTCCTAATCTCTAAAACAATGTGTAACATAGACCTGGAGCATCTCTAATCTCTACAACAATGTGTAACAAAGGCCTGGAGCTTCTGAAATCGCTAAAAAAATGTTTAACATCGGCCTGAAGCATCCCTAATCTCTAAAACAATGTGTAACAGAGGCCTGGAGCTTCTCTAATCTCTCCCACAATGTTTAACCTAGCCCTGGAGCTTCTTTAATCTCTACAATAATGTGTAACGTGGGGCTGGTGCATCTCTAATCTCCACAACAATGTGTCGCATGGACCTGGAGCATCTCTAATCTCTACAACAATGTGTGACATAGGCCTTAAACATTTGCAATCTGTACAACTTGTAACAATGTCTTGAAACCACTTTAATCATTAAAATAATGTGTAACACAGGCCTGAAACATCTCTATTCTCAACAACAAAGCCCTACAACATAGACAAGTTATAATATCACGTTATACACTGTTAAAAAGATCACAGATGTTTCAGGCCTATGCTCCAGGTTGTTGTCGAGATTACAGATGTTTCAGACGTATGTTAAATATTTTTGTAGAGATAAGCGATGTTCCAGGCCTGTGTTACATGTTGTTGTAAAGATTGCATTCTTTTCAAGCTTGTTTTATACATGGTTGCAAAGATGACAGATGTTTCAGGCCCACGTAGAATCGTATATTCACAGAATGCTTACAGCTCAGAAGGAGGCCATTGAGCATGTGTCGGCTCTCTGGAAGCACAATCCAGTTAACCCCACTACCCGCCCTTTCCGCGTAGCCCTGCAGATGTTTCCCTTCAAGCACTTGTCCAATACCCTTTGCAAAGCCAAGATTGAATCTGCCTCCACCAACCTTTCAGGCATTGCATTTCAGATCATAACCGCTCGCTAAAAAAATGTCCTCATTTCGCCTTTAGTTCTTTTGCCAATCACCGAAAATCTGTGTCCATTGGTTCTCGACCTTTTCGCCATTGGGAAGAGTTTCTCCATATCCACTCTGCCTTGCCCCCTCATGATTTTTTACACCTCTATCAAATCTCCTCTCAATCTTCTGTGCTCTATGGAGAACAATCCCAGTTTCTTCAGTCAATCCACATAACTGAAGTCCCTCATCCCTGGAACAATTCCAGTAAATAGTTTCCACATCCTCTCTCAGACTTTCACATCCTTCCTAATGTGCAGTGCCGAGAACGGGACACAATACACCAGTAGTGGCTGAACCAGTGTTTCATAAAGTTTGGTCATAACCTCCTTGCTTTTGTACTCCATGCCCATAATTATAATACTGAGGATCCCTTTCGTTTTTTAACCGCCTTCTCAGCCTGACCTGCCAATTTCAACGACCTGTGCACATAATCCCCCAGGTCTCTCTATTGCTGCACCCCATTTACAATTGTAACCTTTCGATAATATTGCCTCTCCTCGTTCTTCCGACAGTGGTGCAAATTTTTGCAATTGATAGCAATATTTCAGGCCTATGTTACACATTGATTCAAAGATTATTGAGGTTTCAGACCTGCGTTACACATTGATTCAAAGATTACAGATGTTTCAAACCTATGTTACATATTGATCCAAAGATTACAGATGTTTCAGACCAACCTTACACATTGATTCAAAGATTAGAGAGGTTTATTACCTGTGTTACATATTGTTGCAAAGATTACAGATGATTCAGGCCTATGTTACAGATCGTTGTGGAAATCAAAGATGTTTCGAACCGAAGTTATACATTGTTGTGGAGATTAGCGATGTTTCGGATTGATGTTACACATTGTTGCAGAGATCAGAGACTTTCTAGGTCCGTGTGTCACATTTTTGTAGAGATTAGAGATGTTCCAGCCCTATGTTATGAACTGTTGACGAGATTATAGGTGTTTCGGGTCTATTTTATACATTGTTGCAGTATTTATTGGTGTTTCAGGACAATGTTGCACGTTGTTATGGTGATTGCAGATATCACAGGCCTATTCGTACACATTGTTGTCGAGATGACAGGTGTTTCAGGTCCATGTTATACATTATTGCAAAGATTGCCGATACTTCAGGCAAATATTACAGTTTATTGTACAGATTGGTGATGTTTCATCCCTAGGTTATAAATTGTTGCAGAGATGAGCAATGTTTTAGGCCGATGTTACACGTTGTTTCAGAGATTTGAGATGTTTCAGTCCAATGTTAGACATCGTTGGAGCAACTGCAGATGTTTCCGTCCCTTGTTAAACATTTATGTAGTCCTTACAGATATATCACGCCTATGTTGAACATTGTTGTAAAGATTATTGATGTTTCCTAGGAACATAGGAACATAGGAACAGGCGTAGGCCATTCAGCCTCTCGTGCATGCTCCGCCATTTGATAAGATCATGACTGATCTGTGATCTAACTCCATATACCTGCCTTTAGCCCATATCCCTTAATATCTTTGGTTGCAAAAAGCTATCTATGCTGCACATTTTCGCAACAATTACAGATTTTTCAGGCTTATGTTACAAATTGTTGCAGGTAAGAGATGTTTAAGGGCTATTTTAGATATTGTGCAG
This sequence comes from Heptranchias perlo, assembly GCF_035084215.1. Lineage (NCBI taxonomy): Eukaryota > Metazoa > Chordata > Chondrichthyes > Hexanchiformes > Hexanchidae > Heptranchias > Heptranchias perlo. Next base: position 11,214,014 of record NW_027139453.1, on the reverse strand, counting down.
ATATTATAGAAGTTTCCAGCCAATGTTGTACATTATTGTTGAGATTGGCGTTGTTGCACGGAATAAAGACTTTTCTGGCTTACACAACACATTGTTATTGAGAATAGAGATGCTTTAGGCCTTTTTTATACATTGATGTAAAGATTAGAGATATTCCCGGTCGATGTTACACATTTTTGGATTTATTAGAAATGTTTCAGGCCTGTGTTACACATTGTTTTATACATTAGAGATGATTCAGGCCTGTGTTACACATTGTTGTATACATGAGAGATGATTCAGGCCTATGTTACACATTGTTGTATATAATAGAGAGGATTCAGGCCCATGTTACACATTGTTGTGTACACTAGAGATGATTCAGGCCTAAGTTACACATTTTTGTATACATTAGAAATGATTCAGGCCGATGTTACACATTTTTGTTTACATTAGAGCTGATTCAGACCTATGTTACACATTGTTGTATACATTAGAGATGTTTCAGGACCAATTTACACATTATTGTTTCCAATAGGGATGTTTTAGGCGGATATTACACATTGTTTTATACATTAGAGAGGATTCAGGCCCATGTTACACATTGTTGTGTACACTAGAGATGTTTCAGGCCTATGTTACACATTGTTGTATACATTAGAGATGATTCAGGCCCATGTTGCACATTGTTGTATACATTAGAGATGATTCAGGCCTATGTTGAACATTGTTGTATACATTAGAGATGATTCAGGCCTGTGTTACACATTGTTTTATACATTAGAGATGATTCAGGCCTCTGTTACACATTGTGGTGCACATTAGAGATGTTTCAGGCCTCAGTTACACATTGTTGTATACATTAGAGATGATTCTGGCCTATGTTACACATTGTTGTATACATTAGAGATGATTCAGGCCTATGTTGCACATTGTTGTATACATTAGAGATGATTCAGGCCTATGTTACACATTGTTGTTGAAATAAGTGATGTTTCAGGCCGACGTTACCCATTTTTGTTCACATTAGAGATGTTTCAGACCTATGTAACCCATTGTTGTATATATTAATGATAATTCAGGCCTATGTTACACATTGTTGTTTACATTAGAAATGTTTCAGGCCTATGTTACACATTGCTGCTTACATTAGAGATGTCTCAGCCCTATGTTACCGATTGTTGAATACATTAGAAAATTTCCAGGCCGATGTTGCACATTGTTGCAGAGGTTAGAGCTGTTTCGTTCCAGTGCCAGCTCTGTGAAAGACCTATCCAATTAGTCCCATTCCCCTGCTCTTTCGCCACAGCCTTGTATGTTTCCCTTGAAGTGTTCCCTTTCTTGATCTTTGTATCTTTCTCATTCGCCAGGATCTGTGCCATTTTTTGTCTTTTTGTATGTCCTTTCCTTATGTCTTATACTGTCCCTTACCTCTTTCGTTTTCCATGGCTGTTTTTTTTTTTTGCCAAGTAGAGTTCTTGCCCCTCAGGGGTATAAACCGATTCTGTATCACGTTAAATGTTTCTTTAAACATTTCCCACTGATCATCAGTCGTTTTACCCATTAACAGATTTGCTCAGTTTACTGTGGACAGTCTCTGTCTCATCCCATTGAAGTCGGCCTTGCCCGAGTCTAGAATCTTAGCAGCTGATTCGCTTTATTCCGTTTCCAACACTACATTGAACTCGATCATGTTATGATCACTATTGGATGGATGTTCACGCACTGTTAAGCCGTTAACTAAATCTGGTTCATTACTCATTACCACATCTAGTATGGCTTGCCCCCTTGTTGCCTCTAGGACATACTGCTGTAGAAAACTATCCCGGACACACTCAAGAAATTCACTACCTTTCTGACAGTTGCTAGTCTGCTTTTCCCAATCTATGTGAAGGTTGAAGTCCCCCATTAAGAACACAATGCCTTCCTTACAAGCTTGTCGAATCTCTGAATTTATACAATCTATCACTTCAGAGCTGCTGCCAGGGCTCCTATATGCAACACCCACTATAGTCTTAGATCCTTTTCTATTTCTCAATTCAACCCATAAGGTCTCTGCTTACCTCTCGTTATATCCCCCTTTATCATTGAAGTGATTTCATCTCTAATCATTAATGCCACTCCTCCCCCTCTTCCATTTACCCTATCTCTCCTGTAGACCTTATAACCTGGTATAATTAATTCCCAATCCTGGCCATCCTGCAGCCAAGTCTTAGTAATATCTATCATTTCATACCCTCCAATTTGAATTTGAACCTGTCGTTCATTTAATTTATTCCTTGTACTCCGTGCATTTGTGTATAGAAATCTTAGTTGGGCCACACACCCCAGCCTGACCTTCAGCTTTGATGCTGGGTTAATCGCCTTATGCCTTCTAGTTTTTATTTTATCTATCGTGCCTAAAGTACACTTTCTTTCCGCTGCTCTACGCTTTTCCCTTTCACTTGTTCTTGAACAACTGTTTGCACTATTTGAATTGTAAATTACCCCTGGGTCTTCCCCTCTCTTGCTGCTCTCAACTTTATACCCTTCTGACTCCCCGCTCAGGTTCCCATCCCCCTGCCACTCTAATTTAAACATTTCCCAACAGCACTAGCAAACACCCACGCGGGGACATTGTTCCCGGTCCTGCTCGGGTGTAACCCGTCCAGTTTGTACAGGTCCCACCTTGCCCAGAACCGGTCCCAATGCCCCTGGAATCTAAATCCCTCCTTCCAACACCATCCCTGCAGCCACGCATTCATCCTGTCTCTTCTCCTGTTCCTATACTCACTAGCACGTGGCACCGGTAGTAATCCTGAGATCAGTACCTTTGAAGTCCTGCTTTTTAATTTATCTCCTAACTCATTAAATTCACCTTGCAGGACCTCATCCCTTTTTTACCTATGTCGTTGGTACCAATGTGGAGCACGACGACTGGCTGTTCACCCTCCCCCTCCAAAATGCCCTGCATCCGCTCCGTGACATCCTTGACCCTAGCACCAGGGAGGCAACATACCATTCGGGAGTCACGTTTGCGGCAGCAGAATCGTCTATCTGTTCCCCTTACAATTGAATCCCCTATCACTATAGCCCTGCCACTCTTCTTCCTCCCCTCCTGTGCAGCGGAGTGACCCGTGGTGCCCCGAACTTGGCTCTTGCTGCTTTCCCCTGATAAGCCATCTCCCCCAACAGTATCCAAAGCAAAATATCTATTTGAGAGGGAGATGGCCCCAGAGGACTCCTGCTCTACCTGCCTCGTCCTTTTACTCTGCCTGGCGGTCACCCATTTCCTTTCTGCCTGCGTAATCTTTACCTGCGTTGTGACCACCTCACTGAACGTGCTATCCACGATAGTCTCAGCATCGCGGATGCTGCACAGTGAATCCACCCGCAGCTCGAGCTCCGAAATACGGTTAGCCAGTAGCTGCAGCTGGACACACTTCCTGCACACATAGTCGCCAGGGACACTGGTCGTGTCCATGACTTCCCACATAGTGCAGGAGGAGCATATCACATGTGTGAGCTGTCCTGCCATGATTGCCTTAGACTCTCAGACTCTCGTCCCGCTCTAGGTCTCTCCTGTTATACTGTGCTCACCTTTCGGACTCTCCTGCCTCATCTGTGACGTCGCACAGAAGTTTTCTCTTATTGCAGGTCTGCTGCTGCTTTTGTTCCCCAATCTCAGTCTTCAACGCTCAGGTCCACTGCCCCTCTGTGGAAAAAGTTAGGAAAAGCAAGGCAAAGCAGCACCTCCTTCCCCCACTTCACCGAACTCCCACACTTACCAAACTCTCAGCAGTTCACTGTGTTGTCCGCATACCGTTCTGTTGCACTGACAGGCCCCTGTATTTCTACAGTTTGTGACTCAGATGAGTCAGGCCTGCCCCACCTTCAGGTACTAGTTTAATCCAGCTAACCAATTAACTTCCGACAACAGCTCTCTCTGCTGAAGCCTGGCAAAAACTTAAAAATGTAAAATTTAAAATTGAACTTAAACAGTTGAAAGCAATATACACATACCAAACTCTCAGCAGTTCACTATGTTGTCCGCACACCGTCCTGTTGCACTGATAGGCCCCAGTATTTCTACAGTTTGTGACTCAGATGAGTCAGGCCTGCCCCACCTTCAGGTACCAGTTTAATCTGGCTCACCAATTAACTTCCTACAGCAGCTCTCTCTCCTGAAGCCTGAAACAAAGGAGAAAAAAATAACTTCAAAATTGAACTTAAACAGTTGATAGCAATTGAACTTGAACAGTTGAAAGCATTATGCACTAGATTTTAACGAGATTAACCCGAAAACTCCCACACTTACCAAACTCTCAGCAGTTCACTGTGTTGTCCGCACACCGTCCTGTCGCACTGATTGAATTTTTTGAAGAGGTGACTCAAGTAATGGACATGGGAATGTCACTGGATGTTATTTATATGGACTTCCAATAGGCATTTGATAAGTTCCACGAAAGAGATTGTTAGCTAAGTTAGAAGCCCATGGAATCGAAGGAAAAGTACGGACTTGGTTCGGAAATTGGCTGAGCGAAAGGCGACAGAGAGTAGGGATAATGGGAAGGTACTCACATTAGCAGGATGTGACTAGTGGAGTCCAGCAGGGATCTGTCTTGGGGCCTCAATTATTCACAATATTTATTAACGACTTAGATGAAGGCATAGAAAGTCTCGTATCTAAGTTTGTAATGACACAAAGATTGGTGGCATTGTAAGCAGTGTAGATGAAAACATAAAATTACAAAGGGATATTGATAGATTAGGTGAATGGGCAAAACTGTGGCAAATGGAATTCAATGTAGACAAATGTGAGGTCATCCACTTTGGACAAAAAAAGGATAGAACAGGGTACTTTCTAAATGGTAAAAAGTTGAAAAATGTGGATATCCAAAGGGACTTATTGGTTCAACTATATAGATCATTGAAGTGTCATGAACGGGTGCAGAAAATAATCAAGAAGGCGAATGGAATGCTGGCCTTTATATCTAGAGGACTAGAGTACAAGGAGGCACAAGTTATGCTGCAGGTGTACAAAACCCTTGTTAGACCGCACCTGGCGTACTATGAGCAGTTCTGGGCACCGCACCTTCGGAAGGACATATTGGCCTTGGAGGTAATGCATCGTAGGTTTACTAGAATGATACCCGGACTTCAAGGGTTAAGTTACGATGAGAGATTACACAAATTGGCCTTGTATTCTCCAGAGTTTCGAAGGTTAAGGGGTGATCTGATCGAAGTTTATAAGATATTAAGGGGAACGGATAGGATGGATAGAGACAAATTATTTCCGCTTGTTGGGGATTCTAGGAGTAGGGGGCACAGTCTAAAAAATAGAGCCAGACCATTCAGGAGCGAGATTAGAAAAAATTTCTACACACAAAGTGTGGTCGAAGTTTGGAACTCTCTTCCGCAAACGGTAATTGATACTAGCTCAATTGCTGAATTTAAATGTAAGATCGATAGGTTTTTGGCAACCAAAGGTATGAAGGGATATGGGCCAAAGGCAGGAATATGGAGCTAGATCACAGATCAGCCATGATCTTATCAAATGGCGGAGCAGGCATGAGGGGCTGAATGGCCTCCTCCTGTTCCTATGTTCCTTTGTTCCTAATAAAGCGTCATGCTCGTCATCAGTTAAAGAGATCAGTAAAAGCTTCCTTCGAGTTGTACAAATCTATTTCAATGCAATGTCTGCACATAAACCAATTTATGTTGTTCTAACAAAGCTGTGTCGACGAATAGTTTTCAATGTTAATTTATCTCAACAAGCCCATCTGTTGTATAAATCTCTGTCTGGTACAAGAATTTTAGCCCAGAAACTACATTTGCTCATATAGTGAACAACAAATGAGAAAACACGGTCACAACAGAAATAAGAAGATACCGAGAGGAGTAATGAAAAGCTTGGTCAAAGAGTAGGTTTAAGGAGGATGTAAAAGGAAGAGTGGGAGACTAAGCTGACTGAAGGCATGGCCACCAATGGTGGGACGGAGAGAGTGGAGGTCGCTTAAATGTAACAAGAATAACTTGTAGCGCCTTTAACATTGATAAAGATCACTGGGTGCTTCACAGGAGTATATATCAGACAAAAATAGACCCCCAGCCAAAGGAGGAGATATTAGGAGGCGTGTCAAAAGCTTGGAGCATGAGATTGGTTTCTTGCAAGGTCTGAAAGGGGGAGGCGGAGATGAAAGGTAGCGGGGCTTAGGGCGGGTATTTTGGAGCGTGGATATGGCTTAAGCCGCGTCTGCCAAAATTAGGGCAAATGAACTGCAGATGCACAAGCGGCCAGAGTTTGAAGAGCAGTGGGAGGGGCTGTGGAGCTGGTGGAGATTATAGAGATTGGGAGGCATGAGGCTCTTATGTATTTAAGGTCGAAGATAAGCCATGATATTATTGAATACGGAAGCAGGCTCGAGACGATGAATGGCCTCTTCCTGCTCCTATTTCTTCTGTTCCCATAGACGAAAGAAAAATTAAACTGCAGGCTCAGGAGACAGGAAACCATTGCATCCAATAAGGACTTGGATGATTGGTGACGGACATTGTGCGGGATAGGACACGGACAGCAGAGTTTTGGATGAGCTTAAGTTTGTGGAGAGGCCGGAGAGGAGATCAAAGACCAAAGACGTTACAAAGGCATGGCTGAGGGTTTTAGTAGCACATGAGCTCGACGGGTGGGATGTTATTACGGATGTAGAAGTAGGCTGTCTTTGGGATGGAGAGGATATGGAGTCAGAAGTTTCGCTTGTGGTCGAATAGGACGCTGCAGTTATGAACAGTCAAGATCAGCCTCAGACTAAGGCCAGGCACGGGGTTGGAATCAATGACAACGATGTGGAGGTTGTGGGACCAAAGAGCATGATTCTCCAATTGTAACTGGAGGAAATCGTGGCTCATCTAAAACACGATGTCGGTCTGAAAAACACAAAGACATTGGAAGCGTCCAGAGAAGCCGAGGTTTTATAAGCGTACATCTGAAAACCAGTTTGTGACTGCGGACTATGTCACCAAATGGCAGCCTGTAGATGAGGAAAAGAAGGGAGCCATGGATTCAACATTTTGAAACATCAGAGATAATCCGTGATAGGTTGTGAAGAGGAGCTTCTCCTGGCTGTGATCAGATAGATGAGTGGAACCAAGCGAGGGTAGTCCCAACAAAGGAGGACAGTGTCCATTCAATAAGGGGGTCAGGGGTAGGTTTGTTGTTGGTGTATGGGGAAATTTACAAGGCTCTGCGCTAAGTGTAGACAGCTCTTTCAAAGAGCCGGCATGAGGGATCGAATGGCCTTCTTCTCTGCTGTGGGCTATATGCTTCTTTGATATCATGTGCAGAGGAGGGGAGGGGGATAGGGAGTGGTGGGCCATGGAGGGATTTAACCCAACAATGAGAATTTTAAAATTAAGGCGATGGGGATCTCGGAGCCAAGGAAGATAATGTGAGTACAAGCAGGTCCTGGTGCGCGTCGGAAGTTAGAGTTATGGTGTCTGCAGGAGGGCATTGGAGGAATGGTGTCTGGAGGGGACAGTGGCATGGATGGGGGTTTCTATGGCAATGGGTAGAAGAAGGAATGGAGGCTGGTGAGGGCATCACGGGGCCTTTGTGATGGAGGTCAAATCTGGTCATGAGCTCAGCTCGGTATTAAACGGGGCCAATTTTCTTGCAGTTGTTAACCAATGAAGCATAAACACGTAAATCTGCACTAAAATAGCGGAGAGAGGGATGCCAATGGGGTACGTTCAGTGTCTGTCGCCTAATATCACCCACAATCATTTCTAGGCTGTGGTCCTCAACCTACCCTTTAATGACCTTGTGTCTGACATTCAAAGTTCATATTTTAACTGGGAAACTGCAGGAATAGGGTGAAACCGGTATTCTTGTGTCCCTGGATTCAGTTTACACTGCAGAGAAATCGGTAACATTTATAAATGAATCGCCAGGAGTGAACATGATCAATAACATTTCAACGATAGAAAAACTGTAAATGAAGCCGCTCATTATTCTTGGATCAGTCCTGTATGAGTCCAGTTTTTAACTTTATTCCTGAGAGAGGTCTGATTGAGATAATATCCTGGACTTTGAGATGTTTGTGTTCTATCCACCACATTATTCTTTTTTTTTATTCGTTCATCGGATTTGGGCATCGCTGGCGAGGCCGGCATTTATTGCCCATCACTAATTGCCCTTGAGAAGGTGTTGCTGATCTAATGTGTTTGATCAATTGACTGTATGTAATGGAAATGATCAGGAGTATAACCATGTCACTGGAGACTTATCCCCTGTATAAATCAGGGCTTTTTGGAACGGACCAGCTCAGAGTGCCTACCGGAGCGAAGGTTTCCAGGCCAACATAAGTCAGTGCTTCTCGCAGAAATGCATTATCCAGTAATATATCAGGTACAGGACATTTACTATCCTGTTCTTGCAGCCGTTGGTGTTCCAGGTAAGCCGTTGTTGGTGTTAACTCTGCTGCTATACTTGGCAAATTATTTTTTCTCCCTGCATGTTTCACACAGTGGCCTGTTCTGCTCCATTGGCTGAATGATGGAATGTCTCAAGTCTCTGCTCTTTCTATCCTGTAGCAAATGCATTATAGCTGTAATTAAGTTTTTATGTCCAACCGTGGCCTTGCTTACGGGATTATTCTCTGCACTTACTCTATGTTGAGTAATGGAATGTCCTTAAATTCTAAACGTTCTCAATTGTCAAGTTACATGATATCCGTGATTATATTTTTATATCCAGCCCCGGCATTGTTATTGGATTGTTCTCAGTACTTCATATATTGTCGAATGATGGTATGTCCTTAACACCGATATGTTCGATCATATAACAATTACCTGATATCTTTAAAGACCATTTTTATGTCCTTGGATTATCACTGGATTAGTCTATGTCCTGAATGTATTGTTGGATAAAGGGATGCCGTTAGCTTCTAACCGTTCGGTCTTGTAGAAGTTACATCTATTGTGTATCGAAACCTAGCATTGTGACTGGATTATTCTCTGCACTGAATGTACTAGAACCAGGTGTCTTTGTTCAGAGCTGATATCAGACCACCAGGAGCTGTTAACCGTTTCATGACGGGTAACTACCCTGTCCTGGAATATTTTTTCATCAAACTGTTTTCGGTGATTGATAATGAGACAGCCCAGGGTCTCAGTGTTACAAGGAGGCAGCGCAAAGTCCTCCTGCCCCTAAAACATGCTTCGGTTTCACTAGCATTTCAATGTATTTAGAATCACTGTTATGTAATATTATTTCATCATGTGTGTATCTGACGCCACTTTAGATGCCTGGCAACTGAACTGAGTTTGCTTCTGATTCTTTCACCTCTCCTTCTCTGCTGCACTGTGGATGAATTTACTGACAGTCATTGTAAAATGCAATGTTTGTAGTTATGTTGTGTCAGTTTGCATTGTAAGAATCAGGAGGCCATTTATCTGTGGATTATTAGTTCCATGCAACCGTTTTGTTAATTGAACAATCGCGCCATCTATCGCTTTTCTTCATAATTGCAGGAGATGGAATCTCAATTATTTTGAGACCTGTCTGGAAGAGGTGTTCGATTTTGCTTATTCTATGATTTGCAGATGAAGTAAACTGTTCGGTGAAATAAGCAGACGTTCCTGAAAGTATCAGCAGATCAGACAGTATCTGTCGAGAAAGAGACAGAGTTAACCCTTCGGGTTGATGATCGTTCCTCGGAAAGGGAAGTTTAAAATGTAACAGTTTTTAAGCAAGTACAGAGCCCGACAAAGTGGGGATGAAGGCGGGTGGGGGTTGGTTAGGTTGTGGTGGGGGGGGGAGAACAAAGGGGAAGATCTGTGATAGGGTGGAAGGTGGGAGTGATTAAATGACAAAATGATGCAAGATAAGTAGGGTGGCAATGGGACAAATAAATAAATAAATAAAAGATTGGTCTATGGGAACTGTAAATGGCAAAATCAGAACCATTACCAGCACCTACAGTCCGAAAAAATGAGAGCAGTGTTTATGGTCTGAAGTAATTGAAATCACTGTTGAGTCCGGAAGTTTGTAAAGTAACTGATGGAAAGATGAGCTGATTTTAATGGAGCTTCCGCTGAGTTTCGTTGGAACAGTATAAGGGTCCGAGGGCACAGTGGACAGAGTGGCAGTGGGATAGAGAATTAAAATGGCAAGCGACCAGAAGGTTACAGTCAGGCAAAGCGGTTACCCAATCTGTGTTTAGTCTCCCCAATGTCGAGGTGCGAAGACTTGGCAGTGTATGTGAACAGGTGGAGAGGTGAATGATCTGTAGATACAGTGAACTGTGCCTTGGCAGCTTTAGCATTTAACAAACTGACACTGAGAATAGGATCGGTGGAACACGTGGATGGTGAAATGAATGCTGGTGTACGATGATAGGATTTAATCGGGAACGAAAATGCACTTGAGAAAGAGATGAGATCGAATGTTAGAGAAGGTGACTGAGAGAGAAAGCGATAGGCTGTGTTGTGAATAATTCATCAGAATGAACTGCTGAAACTTCCAGAACAATTAATCATAGAAAAGCTCGGCTGAATTCAATAAAGAACGTGGCTGGTTTAATTAAAATTTTGAGTTTAACTTCAATTGAATGTACAAAGTAAATTTGATGATCACATTTTATCCCCTGACACCAATGACCACAGAAAAGAACTGTTGAATTTATGAGTTGGATTGTGTTTGTGGGACATATAGATTAGATTTCCTCTAACACTCTGCTCCAGTCTCTTTCCCTATGAATCCCAGCCTCTCCTCCCAATGCATTGAATCATCTGTCTCCTCATTGATTGCTTCAGTTGATCCGCTTTCTCAAACTATCTGTTCAGGACTCCCCTTCAGCTCCTCATGTCCATTTCCTTATCTCCCTCCCAATGTCACTCACTGGCTCCGTCTCCACCTGATTTTCCCGTTTCGTGCCAGCCCCTGTCGACTCTCTTAACCCTGGGCAACAAATCAACAGCATCTCCCCCTGTCCCCTCGCCTTCCCGACACTTCGCTCCCTTTCCCCGTCCGTTCGGAGCCCAAATCCGGCTTTCATCCGCTGGATTCCAGATCGGTGACGCCACGTCTCCTTTCCAAACCGGAACTGTGCCCTCACTCAGCCATTCCAATGGATCAGATGCTCATTTTACTCACTTTCTTTATCGATCTCCCAATTCATTATTGATCATTGTGTTTAAAAACAATTCTCTGCCCGAAAGCGCTGACCAGGTCAATGAATCACTTTCCACCGTTAGATGCAGCAACAAAGCTGGAAATTTCACCCCAGATCCTCTCAAACTGCTGGTTTGGCTCCAGATCTGATCAGTAATTTGTCTGCTTCCTTTTCTACCTTTTGCAGTTACCTCGGTAGCGATTGTGATCCTGTCCCGAGGAAAGTGCGGTCTCTCCAAATGTATCAGTCGCTGCCTGGTGGGAATGGCAGTGGCCGATCTCCTGGTCGTTATCACTGATCCGATATTGAGATGGATTGGTCAGATTTATCTCCCACGGTCATTCCTGGACATAACTCCCGTGTGTAGTTTCATTATCTTCTTGAGTTATGCAACCGCTGTGGTTTCAGTCTGGCTCACAGTCGCTTTCACCTTTGATCGATTTGTGGCCATTTGTTGCGAGAAGCTGAAAACAAAATATTGCACCGAGAAAACAGCGGCTGTGGTTCTGGGAACAGTGAGTGCGTTGGGCTGTTGAGAGAGTCTCCCCTGGTACTTTACACTTAAACCTGACTATATAATTGATAATGTTCCCTGGTTTTGTGTGATAACACGGAGCTTCTGTACATCCCCCGCATGGTCCGCATTTGACTTGTTTCACCTCATTTTAACCCCTTGTGTCCCGTTCTGTCTGATTTTGCTGCTCAATGTTCTGACGGTCAGACGTATTTTGGTGGCCAGTCGAGCCCGCAGTGGACTCCGGGGCCACAGCAATGGAGAGAATCACAAGGATCCAGAGATGGAGAACCGAAAGAAATCCATCATTATACTCTTCAGCGTATCGGGCAGTTTTATATTGTTATGGGTAACACAGGTTATATTTTAAATTTTTGCGCGAATTATAAACATTCAGTCTTATAACTCTGCCACTGACCCTGTTTATATCGCAGAACACACAGCAAAGATGCTGCAGCTTTTCAGTTCCTGCACAAACACGTGTATTTGTGTCCTGACCCAAACTAAATTCAGAGAGGAGCTGAAGAACGCGGTGAAATACCCATTCCATCTAATTGTCAAATTAGTGAGATCATAGAAGGAGCTGATGGGTTTCAAGCATTGGAACCAATTCCGATTTTATAATCCACCCCAACACTTCTCAGGGGACGAAAAGTGCATTTTATATCAGCAGCACAGGGCCATGACATGATCTTAAATCGGACTCTGATATTATATTTTATTGACAATCTGATTTATTGAGGCGGGGCTTGCTTTACAGACAACACTTGAATGGTTGGTCAAAATGGCCGGACCAAAGATCTCAGCTGGACTTCAACTAAATGGCTGCCCCGCAAAATGGGCAAACCTGGCAATCAAAATAGCTCCCTTTGGCCTGATCAGAATGGGTGCAGTCCACATAAATGGAGAGAGAGAGAGACAGACAGACAGACAGGCAGAAGATAAGACAGGTATAGAGAGAGACGGACGCACAGACCAAGGGAGAGAGAGGTCGAGATTGATGGTCAGACAGAGGGAGAGAGAGAGAAAGAGACAGCGAGAGAGACACAGGCAGAGGGCGAGATGGAGAGAGACAGACAGATAGTTGGAGATAGAGATCAAGACAAAGAGAGACCACATCAATGAAGTCCCTCCTCCCTTATTCCATTTTAGTAAATATCCTCTGCACCATCTCCAGGGCTTTGACATCCTTCCTGGAGTGTCGGGCCCAGAATTAGACGCAATACTCCAGCTGACACGTCATCACTGATTTACAACGGTTTAGCTTAAATTCCTTGCTTTTATGCATTATGACTCCATTTGTCAAGCCAATGAACCGGTATGCTTTTTGTGACACTTATCAATCTGTCCTGCCACGTTCAAAGATTTGTGCACTTAAACCCGCAGTCCTTTCTGTTCCTGCATACCATTTAAAATTGTACCATTTAGTTTATGTTGCACCTCCTCACCCTTTCATCCAATCTGCATCACTTCACAATTCCCTGCGTTAAATTTCTCTGCCATGTGCCTGCCCATTACACCAGTCTGTCTATGTCTTGCTGAAATCTGCTACTATACTGTAATTACATTGTTTGGAACTATCCCTGTAAGATATTCAATGCTGCTTCCGGAGAGCGAGTGTGTGTCTGGTGTGTGTGCGTATGTGTGTGTTTGTGTGTTTGTGTGTTTGTGTGTGAGAGAGAGATAGAATATAGAAAGAGAGGGAGGTGTGGAAAGGATGAGGCACAGTTGCACAGGAAGATAAACATACTAACGAAGGCAGACAGAAATGGAGATTGAGAGAATGGCAGACTCAAACTCAGAAACAGATATAGAGTTCAGGACAGAAAGAGATCAGGGGAGAGAAAGATAGAAAGGAAACGGTAGGAAAGGGGAAATATGAGGAGGAGAAAATAAAAGATAAAGAAAAAAACACATGAGAGGCGATTGGAAAGACATGAAGACGGATAGAGATATAGTCGGAGAAATAAACAGAGATAGTCAAACAAAAGACAGAAAGGGAAAAGAAAGTAGGAAAGAGACAGGGAGAAGGCAAGAAATGGGCCAAAGGAAAGAAGTGATAAGGACAGGGACAAAAATAAAAATCGGAACTAGGACACGGATAGAGAATACAAGGACAAAAAAAAGTAATGATAAAAAAACAACGACAAAAATGAAGACAGGTTCACATAAAGGGGTGGGAGTGTGTGTGAGGGAGATATATAGAAATAAAGAGGGGCAGAGACACGGTTGGGCAGAGATGGAGATAAATAAATAGAGAGTTATTCAGACAGAAGGGAAAAATAAAGGGAGAAAGAAAGCAGGTAAATATATATATGTAGAAAGAGAGAGAGAGAATGCAAACATGGATGGAACGAGAGAGAGAGAGACTGATAAAGAATTATAAAGTGATAGCAGCAGGGTGGTTAATAGACAGAAGAAGTCAAACCAAATCAATTAAAGACTGAGGGATAGACAGAGTACGAGAGTTTCAGACATAATAAGACGGTAAGAGGAAGAGAAAAAGAAGAATTGAAAACAAGAAGAATAGAAAACAGGAGAGAGGAGGAGAAATACAAAGATTAAAGCCGAGATAGAAAGAAATGGAAGAAAATACAGAAACAAATGCAAAGGAAAGAGTGAGAAACAAACAGATTGAAACAAAGTCATGCGAAAATGGGAGCGGGAAGAAACAAATAGAGAGAAAGAAACAGTCAAAGTAGATACACAGAGAGAAATAAAGAGTGAGATAGACAGGGGCAAACAAAAAGGGACAGGAGGAAGCGGAGACAGAGGTGAAAGAGTAAATGACAGATGAAGTCAGAGAGAGAGAGACAACGAGCGAGAGGGACAGGGAGGCGGTCGTAAAAAAAAGACATAGGAGGCAGAGAGAGAAGACAGACAGCGTCGTACAGACACAGAGAGAGGCAAATAGCAAAAAAAAAAGCCAAGAGCATAGATAGGAAAAGATAGAGACAAAAACAGCGGCAGAGAATTAGAAATTAAAGTAGAAATAACAAGATAGGAAAACACACAGAAAATAAATGGAGATGAACGATATGCACAGAAAACAGACACAATGAAAGACAGACCAGTATATGAAATACAGGAGGTTCGAGTCAGGAGTGAGAATAAAACATAGAAAGCATTAAATATACAAACAAACTGTGTAATCAGCCTGGAGTGTGAGTGCTGACTCGCAGGACAGCAGCAGATGAAGCCAGTGAGACAATTAATGTTTCCTTTTTTCTGGGTTAAACTCTTTTCGATTTAATTTTGACAGTTCTAAAGATGATGCCTGGAGGCTGCACAATAACGTCACTCAGCCTTGTGTAACTTACCCGGCCCATTATTTATCGCGGGAGTTTCCCAGATGCGCTGTGCAGTAAAAAAAAAATCATCTGTTAAACGAAATCCTGATACTAAATCGGCTTCAGCATGTCTGGAGGAAAGGGTCTCTTAAAAGGTGGACGGGCTTTTAAAATGATTGTTAATGGCCCATTGTAAAATACACACAGCAAAGGATAACAACAAGAAGAACAATCCCAGGAGGGTTGGAGGTAGTTTGAACACCTGCCGACTGAACTTGGTTACATTGTGGACCCTCAGAGAAAACAAGTGAAGTGCCAATCAATCATGGCTCTATTAGTACGAACCTATTGTTGACAAATCACCGCCCCAGTGGTTTGAATCTGTGTTAAAAAGGTCTTTAAAAGCTGACCAGAAAGTGAGTGCGGAGAGGCACAGATCCACCAAGACTGCCCCGACTTCACCTTTCGCTTCCTGCCCGCACCACCACAGTTGTACTATTCATGACTGTTCGCTACCACACAGCTTGGTGCCTCGATGCAGGTTCACAGATTGTCTGTGAAGCAGATGACCTGGCGACAAGAGAAAGACATGCGACTCTACAACGGTATCCCTCAAAATACCCAGAATCTGCCCGGCAAGCTTGAGCCAACCATCAGTATATAACTTTCGTCCTGGGATTAATCTAAGATCGACATTTGATTTCCAAACGGTTATGCATTTTGGGAATTCAGAATGTATTGTTTTATTTTTGTTGAAGCGATTCTCAATCAGGCATAAACCCAAGATGTTGTTAACATTCGAATGTCAATTTTCCCAATGTATTAATAATAAATTATTGTTTTCTTTGAAAGCCTTTGTTTGTGCCTGAAGCTCTTTCGGGGAAAAAGCCCATTAAATTCAAAATAAAAATAAACCACGTGGAGATAAAAAATCATTGCCCCAAATTAAAGTGTAAAATCACATTGCAGCTTTTTGCTCCTCCCTAGTTTTGGTGGAGAATGCGGTCATCCTAATTTTTCACATCATAATGTTTTTGATTCTTAACTAGAAATCTTAATTTTGATATCCTGAGATATCTTATTTTGTAATTAAGGATCAGGAGATGTAGAATACAATTTTCAGGCATTCTGTGATTTTTAGAAAAGCAATCGAACTGATTTGACTTCAAGTGGCAGCTAAGACACTGCTAATTGAAGCTGAAATTAAAGCTTTAATGTACAGATATGGCGACTTTAAAGAGGAATTTGAGACTTGGAAAGACTCTTCCCACAAATTGACAACAGAAGCGAAACATGGGCCCAACTCCAACGTAGAAAATGTTGAGGTTCCAGTAGAAATTTTGACTAACAAAAAAAAGGCTCTGGTCGAATGAATTGCGAAATCGGTAGCGCTTTGAGATTTAATGAAGCGGTTATTAATATACCAGACAATAGACCACGAATCGTTACCAGATGAAAAGGAGAAATTGGAAAAGGGAAATTGCTGGTTTAACAGTAGAAGTGTTTTCTCCCCTACCATAGCAACACCTGCTGATCAGAGTAATAATGAATCTTTAACGTTCATTGTATTAAGAGTATTGGGACCTGTCGAGGAGATATAGACAAATCAAGAACATATTAGGTTCCAAATGAAAAGTTATATGAATCCAGGACAAAGGGCGAGAAACATTTGTCCGAGTGCTGCAAGTTGAATAATTAAATACAATAGTTCGAAATACGGTTATACTCTGAATCATTTATGGGGCAAACAGTCCGTATTTCAGAAGCAGAGAATAGTGACTCAGAGGAAAAAAGCGTTTGTTCTTCTGGAAGCTCCAGTGATAGATCTCTGCCCATATCTTCTTCTCGTTTCCGGGATCAGAAAATAAATGAGCGCACAGAATCAGTTGTGGTAATCCATGGGGTTAAGCATAGGAAGAGTGTAAGCACATTAACAGTACTGAATAACATAATGGCACTAATGAGTGACAAGTCCCAGAGGACCAGGAGGTTGCCATCCCCGGGACTTAAAGGAAGTAATTGAGAATATTGCAGATGCCTTAAATATAATCTTGCAAAGTTCTCTCGATTCAGGAACCGTTTCTTCAGATTGGAAAATTGCACATTGCACTCCGCTGTTTCAGAAAGGTGAGCGAGGGAAACCTGGGAATGATAGACCAGTTGGCCGAACATCTGTTGTCAGGAAATGACTAGATCCTCTAATTAAGGATGGAGCTACTAAATATCTTTAAAATTTCCAGCTGATCCGAGAGAGACAGCAGAGATTTGTAAAGGATAGGTCATGCCTGACGAACCTGATTGAATTTTTGAAAATGTGACTAAAGTGTTGAACAGGGGAATGTCGATGGATGGTGTTTATATAGTCTTCGAGAAGGCATTCGATAAAGTCCCTCATAAGAGATTGTTGGCTAAAGTTAAAGCCCATGGAATTGAGGGCAAATTATTGACCTTGTTCGGGAATTTGCTGAGCGGCAGGAGACAGCGAGTAGGGATAAAGGATAGTTTATCAAACTGGCAGGATGTGAGGAGTGGTTTCCCGCGGGGACCTTTGTTGGGACCTCAACTGCTCACTGTATTTATTAACGAATTAGATGACGGGATAGAGAGCCACATATCCAAGTTTGCTGATGACACAAAGCATTGTAAGCAACGTAAATGGAAGTATCAAGTAATAAATATATTAGTAGATTAAATGAATGTGCAAAACTGTTGCAAATTGGTTTCAATGTAGGCAAACGTCAGGTCATCCACTTTGCAACAAAACAGGATAGATCAGAATATTTTATAAATGATAAAAAGCTCGAAACAGTGGAGGTCCAAATATACTTCGGGATCCATGTACATCGATCATTAAAATGTCATGGTCAGGTACAGAAAATAATCGAATAGGCGAATGAAATGCTGGCCTTTATATCAAGAGGACCAGAATACAAGGGGGTAGAAGTTATACTGCAGCTATACAAAGGCTTGGTTAGACCACACCTGGAGTTCTGTCTTCAGTCCTGGACACTGCACCTTAGGATGGATATATTGACGTTGGAGGAAGTGCAGTGTAGATTTAAAAAATGATAGCTGGACTACAAGGGTTAAATTTCGAGGAGAGATTACACAAACTGGAGTTGTATTCCCTGGAATTTAAAAGATTAAGTGGTGATTTGATCGTAGATTTCAAGACATCATGGGGAACTGATAGGTTAGATAGAGAGAACCTATTTCTGATGGTTGTTGAGTCTGGGAAGAGGGGACACAGCCTAAAAATAGAGAAAGAACTTTCAGGAGTGAAGTTCAGAAGCATTTCTACTCGCAAAGGGTGATCGAAGTTTGGAACTCTCTTCCACAAACTGCAGTTGATGCGAGCTCTGTTGTTCATGTTAAATCTGAGATTGGTAGATTTTTGTGAACCAAAGGTATTCAGGGATATTGGGCTGAGGGGGCTATTTGGATTTAGGTCACAGATCAGCCACGATCTCATTGAATGGCCATGATGTGGAGATGCCTGTGATGGATTGGGGTTGACAATTGTAAACAATTTTACAACAACAAGTTATAGTCCAACAATTTTATTTGAAATTCACAAGCTTTCGGAGGCTTCCTCCTTCCTCAGGTGAATGTTGTGGAAATGAAATCCTCGAACCCTTCGCATTTATAAATCACAGAACAATACCTGGTGATTACAGATAGTCTTTCCAACTGCCCGTTGCAAAGGCAATCACAGTGTGCAGACAGAGAGGTGTTACCTACAAGGCCACCGAATATACAAACAATCAAAAAAAAAACAGAGAGAGAGATGCAGAAACATAGAGACTTCCGGAAGGAAGGGAAAGACAGCAAATGTCCCGTTACATTAAAAACAGATAACATTTGTTCCCTGGTGGGGGTACGTGTAGCGTGACATGAACCCAAGATCCCGGTTGAGGCCGTCCTCATGGGTGCGGAACTTGGCGATCAATTTCTGCTCGAAGATTTTGCGTTGTCGTGTGTCTCGAAGGCCGCCTTTGAGCTTACCCGAAGGTCGGTGGCTGAATGTCCTTGACTGCTGAAGTGTTCCCCGACTTTGAATGGCGGAAGAGGCTCGAAGGTCTAATTGGCCCACTTCTGTCCCGATGTTTCTATTGGCACTTTAACCAACTACACCACGCAGCGAAATGACGCTCTCACAATCTCGTTGAGCTGCAGTCTGTGATTCTCCACCTGTTGTTTCTGAATGAATGAATTCGTCAGTTTGTATTTCTTTGTTTGTGAGCGGGAGAATTTTCGAAATGTTTTGAAGATTTCCCAGTAAATCATTCACACAGAGTTCTCCCGAACTTTGTACGAGTGCATTGATGTGAGGATCACATACATCGTTCCCCAAACTCGTCCGCTAAAGTTTTAAACGCGACTGTGTTTATTGTGAGGCGGTTCGATTTATCCAGACACACATCTGGTATAAAGGTAACTGTGACCCCGACGTGATTTTAACTTGCAGCCTCCAGATCTGAATGTGCTACCTTATTGCCTCGAGGTCGTTGATGGTCAGTTCGCCCTTCTTGGCTATGGAGATATTTGAGGCACCGTTTCATAAATACTAGCTTTGTGATATATAAAGACTTTCAAATCTCCACCAGCTCCTGCAGGGTGTGATCCAGCCTTGGGAAGTAGAATTCCTTCTCAGCGCCCATATCGTGCTCGTTTCAGCCGCCTTCTGTAGTGAATAGGAGTAAAAGAATGCAATGGAGAAAATAACGAGACTAAAGACACAAAAATCTCCATCTGGTTTCCAACCCAGGGTATTAAAAGAAACAGACGAGGGCATTGCAGATGCTTTAATCATGAACTTCTACATCTCTCTTGATTCAGGAAGTTTCGTCTTGGATTGGAAAATTGCCAATGTCACTCCATTATTTAGGAATGGTGAGAGAGATAAACTAGGAAATTATATTCTATTTGTCTTCCACCTGATTTGGGGAAGTTAATTTAATCTGTTAATAGAGACAGAGTGACTGAACATTTGGACGAACATGAACTGATCAGAGACAGCAAGCATGACTTTTTAAAGGGTATTTCATGTTTAACGAATCGAGTTGAATCGTTTGAGTATGTAACCAACGTGGTAAATAAGGGAGTGTCTGTTGATGTTATTTATATGGCATTCCAGAAGGCATTCGTAAGAGTTCCTCAAAAGAGACTGTTAACAAAAATGAGAGTGCATGTAATTGGAAGGAAACTATTGACAGGGATAGCGAATTGGTTAAGATGTAGATGATATAGAGTAAGGATAATGAGTGTGCTTCAATTGGCAGGATGTGACTAGAGGTGGCACCCACAGATTTGAGAGGGGGCCGCAGCTTTTCACTATATTTATAAATAACTTAGATGAAGGAATGGAGAGCTGGACATCCAAGTTTGCTGACGATGCCAAGTCAGGAGGTACAGTAAATAGTGTAGATAGGAGCAGAAATGTGCAAAAGGATATTGGTAGATAATTACGTGGAAAAAAACTGTTTTGGATGGAGTTCAACGTGGAGAAGTATGAGGTCATCCACTTCGGAACTAAGATTGATAGATCGGAATATTTTCTAAATGGCGAGAAGCTAGGAACTGTGGATGAGCAGAGGGAATTGGGGGTCCGAGTACAGAAATCATTAAAACCTGGTAGACAGGTACAAAAGATAATAAAAAAGACTAATGGAATGTTGGCCTCTTTCTCAAGGGGTTAAAAGATAAAGGGGTGTAAGTGATGTTAAAGTTATATAAAACTCTGGATAGACCAGATCTCGAGTATTGTGTTCAGTTCTGGACACCGCAAATCAGGAAGGACATATTGACCTTCGAAGGGGTGCAGAGCAGTTTCACCAAAATATTACTGGGGCCAATAGGGTTAAATTTTGAGGACAGAATCCACATACGATGCTTGCATTCCCTTAAATATTGTGGTGTTTAAGATGATTAAAGGAGTTGATCGTGTAGATAGAGAGAAAATATTTCCTCTGGTGGGAGAGTCAAGAACAAGGGGGCATAACCTTTAAATTCGAGCCAGGCAGTTCAGGGTTCATGTCAAGAAATAGTTCTTCACACAGAGAGGACTAGAAATCTGAAATACTCTGCCCCAAAAAGCTGTTGAGGCTGGGCCAATTGAAAATTTCACGACTGAGATTGAGAGATTTTTGTTTGGCAAGCCTACGACGGGTTCGGGAACCAAGGTTGTAGATTGAGTTAAGACACAGGCCAGCCATGATCCAATAAAATGATGGAAAAGGCTCGAGGGGCTGAATCACCTACTTCTGCTCCTACGTTGCTATAAACCTTAAAGTTAGGGTTTGCGTTAGGGTGACCCTAACCCATTCACACACACCCATTCTTCAATATAAATCTCACACTCATTCATACCCATACTTCATTTTTAAACGTCATACTCAAATGTATACTCCGATATTTTATAAAGCAAAAGCGCAGTCATATCCACATACCCAGTTTAAAACTTCCGCTGGTCCTGTTTGGAGCTCTCACGAAAGTCTGCACACTGAACGGTTGACTGTTTTCCAGACGCTGTCCGCATTGCTTTGTTTTGGATTTGCTGCCTTCTGCTGACGGCAGGCGATTAATTCGAGCGCGATATCGCCCCGAGCGGCGAAAGCTGCTTCTGACGGATGTCTCCGTCTCCAGGAGCTGGACGGGATTGGAAAGCTCTTGTGTCACACGAAGTGCCTGAAGAGCCCATATAAACTTGAAGGTCATCAGTGCGCTGACTACAGCCTGAGGTTCAATAATAGCGTGTCTGGCATCAACTTAAAGGCGCTGTGTTGGAAATAGGTTGGGGGTCACAGTTTGTTTTTGGAGGAAACTGAACAGAAATCATTCAAGATGGCAGATTTTCTTTGCTGCATCATAATAACCAATATCTTGCTATACATTTGTCTCATTAGTTCCCCAGTGTCAGAAGGAGAATTCTCTGATCTCCTCATTTATTTCGTATAAGAAACAAACACAAGCAGGCGTCTTAAATTAGAATCAACTCACACATTGACACAGATAAACAGAGCGAGAGACACTGGCAGTATCGGGAAACCTGCGGGAAATAGGCAAGAGAAGCGATGAGGATACTCCTCAAACCAACCTTCTCTGCTGTGCGGTAGCTGATCGATCTCGGTGATTTGGCGCCGTGGTTTAGCTGGTCAAAGCACTTGTTTAATAAATAGGACATCCTGGGTTCGCTTTATCGCGGGGCCTTTCTATTACCTCAGTGATATTTATTCATTGTGAGTTTAAGGAAAAAATATCCGAGGGCGCGATTTGTAATAGTTCGGGAGCCAACAAGGTAGGGATTCTGGAATTACTGTGTGTAAGCGCCCCTTCATTGTTCAACAGGCTTCTCATAGAATGTGTCCAGAACACATTTCACCGATACTGCTCTGAAGGGCTGATTTTACAAACTTCCTTCCTTACAACCAGCAACCCATCTCCTACTCAAGGGTGCGAAGCGAAACTGGTTTCAAAGTCGTTTTCGATGTTCAGCTTTTATCCGCAACGTGCAATTGGTAGAAACTCTTTCACAACACATCTCAGTATCAATGAGAATGTCAGGCACAGGACGTTAGGGATGGAACCGCCTCTTACAATAAATACAAAGTATAATCGATTACAAAGTGAAAAAGCCAATCCAATCTCTCAGTCTCTCTCTATGAGTGGACATAAACCAGCAGAAGATGACAGAACAGTTTAGTTTGTTTCATTTTCCTTCTGGTGAGTACAGTTGAAGAGAATGATCGCTGTGTTCTGCTGGACAAATAACAGGAATGAGCAGTGTATCTGGTTCCGACGGTACCCAGTGAACCATCCACGTGCATATCTGATATTTACACTGATAGCTTCCTCCCGCACTAATTACAGGAAACTTTTGTCTCACGGTTCAACCACACTTCAGAAGTCCAGAAACACAAAGAATGGTAAACGCCTCCTGATGATGTCAAATAGAGATGAAAGAAGTTTGCAGGTTTAGAGAATCATAGAATGATACTTTCTTACAGAACAGAACGAGGCCCTTCGTCCCGTCGGGCCCGTGCCGGTTCTTTGAAAGAACTGTCCAATTCAATCCCACTTCCCAGCTTTTTCCACATTGTCCTGCAAATTTGTCCTGTTCAAGTACATGTCCAATTGCCTTTTGAAAGGTCCTATCGAGCCTGATAGGCACTTTCAGGTAATGCGTTCCAGATCTTCATAACCCTCCGTGTGAAAAAATCTCTTCATTTCCCCTCTCGTTCGTTGGCCAATTATTTTAAATGTATTACCTCTGGTTACCGACCCACTTGCCAAAGTGAACACTTTCTCCCTACTTGCTCTATCAAAACCCCTCATTATTTTGAATACCTCCATAGGTATCCCATAACCTTCTCTGCTCTAATGAGAACAATCCTAGCTTCTCCAATCTCTCCACATAACTGAAGTCCAACTTCGCTGGTATCATCCTGGAAAACCTCGACTGTGCCCTCTCCAAGACCTTGACATCCTTCCTAATGAGTGGTGTCCAGAATTGTACGCAATACTCCAGCTGAGGCCTAACCGGTGTATAATAAATGTTTCGCAAAACTTTATTGCATTCATACTCTATGCCTCCATTCATAAAGCCCAGGATCCCATATGTTTTTTACAGCCTTCTCAACTTGTCTTGCCACCTTCAAAGATGTGTGCACATGTACCCCCAGATCTTTCTGTTCCTGCTCGCCCTTTAAAATTGTACGATTTCATTTATATTGCCTCTCCTCATTCTTCCAGCAAATGTATCACTGCACTTCTCTGCGTTAAATTACATCTGCCATGGGTCTACCCATTTTACTAGTCTCTCTGTGTCCTCCTGAAGACTGTTACTATTCGCCACATTGTTTACCACGTTTCTGAGTTTCGTGTCTGCTGAAAACTTTAAATTATATACTGTTTACCTAAGTTCAGGTCATTTATATGCACCAGTCCTAGATCATACTGTGTCACTGTCTGTTTAATCGTGGTGTCCTGTCGTTCCGGATCATTCTGTATCTGTTGAGAATGGGTCTGCCGTCAGTGCCGGATCATTCTGTGTCTATGTCTGTTTAAAATGGGTCTGCCGTCAGTGCCGGATCATTCTGTGTCTATGTCTGTTTAAATGGGATGTGCACTCAATCCCGCATCATTCTGTGTCGATGTCTATTTAAAAGGAGTGTGCAGTCAATACCGGATCATTTTGTGTCGATGTCTTTTACAAAGGTGCGTTCTCAGTCCCAGATCATTTTATGTTTGTATCCATTTGAAAGGGATGTGCAGTCAGTCCCGAATCATTCTGTGCCTGTTTAACGGTCGAAGAGCGATCAGGCTGGAAAATACTCTAGGGCACAGGGAGCAAGCAGGAGCGAGGGGTTAGATACAGGCTTCATGTGGGGAGAATACTTTAGTTGGAGTTGATGGGTTAAATGCTCTGCTCGTCTACCTGGCACATCCTGTCAGCGGAACTCACATGTTAAGCCTTTAAGTTGGGTCCAATTTCACAATCTTGTGATCTGAAAGATAAAGAACTGACAGCTTAGTCCACCTGTCAACTGATCAGCAGTCATACAGGACGGAAGCAACTTTTCCCAGGATATTTTCAGAGACCGGTCAGTCCCCGTGTGTGTGATGATAAAATGCAGCAAACTCTTTGCCAAAACTGATGAAATCGCTGCTCTCGGTCCTTGGAGTCCTGGTGTTGAATTAGTCCATCACTGCTTGAAGTGGGCTGGGTGGAAGAGAGATCAATTTAAGTGGTATATTAAAGGGCACGAGGAGGGAACAGGAGAGAGGGGGCAGATTTAGAGCTCCTGTGGAAGCAATAGTGGGGGTGGAGTTAACCATTAAATGTCCTGCTTTTGCACCTGGCACAATCTGTCAGATGAGCTCATGTTTCAAACATGAAGTTGGGCCAAAAACACAACCTTGTGATCTGAAAGTTAGAGAACTGCCAACTGAGGCAAGCTGCCAACTGATCCACCGTCACACGGAAGGGAAAGTCCTGTTCCCAGGATATTTTCAGAAAGTCACTCCCCTTTTATGTGATTATAAATACAGCAAACTCTCTAAGTCCAGATACAAAAATTGTGATCTCCAGCCGTCTGATCCTGACTCTGAGGTACTCAGCGGAAGATGGCGAAAGTTCTAATTTTGGTATTTGTATTCCTGGTGCTGACTCAGTCCATCACTGCTCGAAAGCTGATCGGTTTCGGTGTTGGAGGTGGCGGAATATCATTCTTTGCAAGAAGTAAGTTTCTTTGATCTCTCAACACCAATTTTTGTTTAAACTATTTTATTCTCAGACTGAAGCTCACGGTTTGATTGCTTAAATGAACATTATTGTAATATTGTAAGAATGAATGAAGAATATTAACCTGAACCAGTTCCACAGGAAAATCGTCCGATTGTTTAGTCGGTACCTGAGCGGGGAGTGGGAATGGTGGGTGTTGTGTGAGGATCCAAACAGACCAAGAATTAAAGCACAAATTACTGGCCAGTGCCGAGTTACCGGATCTCAGCCGGAGAATTGACCTGTTTGGGAAAGTCTGAAATTGGCTTCAGTACCCAGGTACTGTGGATGGGGAAACTCACAGTTCCTGCTCCCGATCAGTGTTACCTGCTGTAAAATGTGAGTGTGCGGACTGGAGCTCCTTCAGTCCCTTTCCCCCACACTCGCTGATCAGACCCACAGACAAAGAATAGTGAATTGGGAGTGATACTGGAGGCGTCTGAGGAACCGATCCCCAGAGATGAGTCAGATTTTCATAACATGAGCGGAGGGGATTGGATCAAAAGGGTTTCAAAATAGGTTTCTGAATTCTAATAATTCTGCAGCCTTCATAGAGATCAGGATATGAGGACACTAAATAAGTGGAGGAGTCAATCGGTGAAACTATCAATTTTCAGGAGCCGGGTGTCAGTTTACCTCAGTTGGGAGTTGAGTGAACAAGTTAAGGGTTGATGTCCCACTCCGGTCCATACAGCCCAGCACTGGGGGAGTGCAGCACTGTTGGAGGTGTCATCTTTTGAATGAATCGTTAAACGGAGACCGTGTCTACCTGTTCATGGGGCTGGAAACACTTGGTCGCATTATTTGAAGAGCTGGGAGTTCTCCTGGTTTCTTGGACCAACATCACTCTCTCAACTAACATCACCAGAAACTCCCCACACTGTCAAATCTCATTTGCTGTTTGTGGGACTTTGCTGTGAGCAATTTGGTTACAAAACAGTGTCGGTACTTCAGAAATAATCCTTTGTCTGTGAAACTCTTCGGGCCCTTCTGTTAACGGGAAAGGCTCCATATAAATGTGAGATCATTCTTTTCTTTGTCTCTAGTCTCAGAAAGCGCGAACGGTGGGCTCCATTCTGTGGAAAAACTATTGGGCTGCCCTTGAGAACAAAGAGTGAGTCTCTACCGGTCGGGGAGGGGTCAGGGTGAGGTTTAATGAAGTACAAATGAGCTGAGGTTCATGTGTGGTCCAGAGTCAGTCCCAGTAACACGGACAGACTCAGCTTCATGTTTTCTCATTGTTCTCCCTCCCTCTATGTCCAGAACGGTCAATTAATTAACTCTTCATTTTGGATTTTAGATGGCAACGATATATGCCGCCCTCTTGTAGGAATGTGTCGTATAGGATCCTGTCACACAAACGAGGAGGCTCTGCCGGAATTCTGCGGCGATGGGTTACAATGTTGTAGACCGAAAGAGTGAAAGATCCAGTGATGGATTCTCACCAGCCCGAGCTCTCCAAGTTCTCACTGAATGAAACCTTCCTTCACGGGGAGCAGGCTCTGTTTGATTGTGTAAATCCCACAACCCCTGACCCTGTATTACTGCTGTCTGAATAATGGGCTGTACTCAGAAATAAATCTCACTGCATTGATCACAGCTTCATATCCGTGTCTTGTTTCTCTTTTGGATCATTGTGTCCGAGGTGTTCAGGGGTCTTATGAGGCTGCGGGAAGATGTGGGAATTGTAGGTAATGGGAAGAGGAGACCACAGCAGGGAATCTCTGAAAGTGCCGAATCACACATTCAGAAAGTTACTGAGATAAGATAGGTGTCCCAGAGTGTCAGCTCTCTGACCGTTCAAGGTTCAAGATTGGAAGGAGACGCGCATTGCATCAGGCCCATCAGATTGTTTGATCGGACATTGAAGCGGGAGCTTTACTGTGAATCTAACCCGTGCTGTACCTGCCCTGGGAATGTTTGATGGGACAGTGTAGAGGGAGCTTTATTCTGTATCTAATCCGTGCTGTTCCTGCCCTGGGAGTATTTGATTGCGGCAGTGTAAATGGAGCTTTACTCTCCTTCTAACCCTTGCTGTACCTGCCCTGGGAGAGTTTGATGTGTCAACGCAGAGGGCGATTGACCAGAGACCCATGTGTAGCTGGCAGTATAACTCGATGCTGCTGGATGAACCTGCTCTGACATCAGTAACTGTCTCAAAATCAATACTTATTGAGCAAAATTTTATGGGTTCAAAATCTGTGATTATAATCCAACAGCGCTCTCATCATAGAAGAATAAAAATATAAGAAATATTTAACTGTGCACAGAAGCAGGGACAAAATCTGTTCCACCTTCTGTCTCTCTCTCCCTGCCTTACCAAATCCCTCGGTCTCGTTTTATCTCACTCTTTCCCTCTTTGACTTATTTTATTTCTCTCTATGCATTTCTTTCTCTGCCTCTGATTTCTCTGCCTCTGTTTATATATCTCTCGCCCTGTCACTCCCTGCCTCGTTCTCCCTCTTTCATTCACCTTTACGGGGATTCTTTTTTCTTTCTCTCAATTCCTCTCTCTCTACCTCTCGCTTATTTCACTCTGCCTCGTCTCTCTTACACTTCCTGCCTTCCTCTCTTCTCTATCTCACGTTCCCTCTTCTTGCCTCGCACTAATTCCCCCTCACTCCATCTGTATCGTCCCTCTTTCTTCTCTCTGCCTCGTTGTTTCTCGCCACTTCTGTCGATTTCCTGTCTCTCTCTCCTCTTTCTATCTCTGCCTCATTCTCTTCCTTTCCATCTCTGCTGCTGTATCTTCCCTCCCTCCTTTCTATCTCTCTGCCTCATTCTCTCTCTCCTACCCTCTCTTCTCTCTCTCGCTCTCTCTAAGTCTCTCTCTCTCTTATTTCCACCTGACACTGTTTCCTAGCTGCCTTTCACTTACTCACTTTCTCTCTCTGTCCTTGTCTTCTTTCTAAGTTAAGAAGTTGCCTGAGAGGAGGTGAAACGAAGGTTCACAAGGTTAATTCCGGCTCCCTAGATTCATCTTTGTTTGTGGAAATACGCTTGGCAGAATAGCAGGTATTGCTTGCCAGCTATTCAAACATTTCAGATCAAATTAGAAAATGAACAAACAGATTCAGTTACAGAGACCTACTGTCAAAAATTATGAAAAACAAGGTCCAGAAGATTTACAGAGAGAAGCAAATCAGAGGCATGTATAATTCCTGGATAAAGAAGAGGGTGTATATGTCACTTGAAGATGGAAGGTAATAAAATTAGTTCAGGAATCGAGGTTGGATGAGAGGTGGGGGCAGAGGTGCGGCACAACTTAGAACCAAAAGCAGGTTTCCCTCTCGAGCAATGGCAAAGTCTTCCAGGACCACAGGCCACTGGTGGGCCTTGCACATCCTGAGCAGCTCATTTGCGAACTAGGGGTGCAACAGGAATATCCAAACACAAACAATTTCACACTGATGCAACAGGACTATCCAAACACAAACAATTTCACACTGACCCCAGCCTGTACTCTGAACACATTGAATGAGCTGATCACAGCTTCTGCACCCCTAGTTCGCAAATGAGAGAGAGAAGGTGAGCACAAGAAGAGAAACAGAGACAGAGGGGAAGACAGAGAAAGACATTGGGGAGAGGGAGAGAAACTGACAGAGGGCCAGACAGAGAGAGAAACAGAGAGAGAGAGAGAGAGAGACATGGGAGACAAACAGAGAGAGGGTGAGACGGCGACAAAACGAATGATAAAAACATGACAGAGAGAGAGAGTAGAATGAGAGAGAGAGTCCGAGAGAGAATAAGGATCAGAGCATCACAGGGAGGGGAAATCACCACATTACCGGAAAGGTGTGATTGCACAAGAGGGGAGGCAGGTGAAATTGACGAGGATATCGCCAGGGCTGGATAATTTTAGCTGTGGGACAGAATTGGTTTTCTTCGGAACAAAGGAGGCTGAGACGAGATTTAATTGAGGTGCATGAAATTATGACGGGAGTAGATAGAGTGGATTGAGGTGACTGGATGATTGACAGCTGCAGACTGCAGACTGCAGTCAGTCTCCCTGGGGAAGACAGGGGATTGATTGACAGCTGCAGACTGTCGACTGCAGGCAGTCTCCCTGGGCAAGAAAGGGGATTGATTGACAGCTGCAGACTGCAGACTGCAGGCAGTCTCCCTGGGGAAATGTGGGTTGATTGACAGCTGCAGACTGCTTGTGGTTGGTTGCATGCAGGAAGTTCCCTCCAACGGTTTGTTTGATTGGCAGCTGCAGAGGATTTGTTTCCCGGGAACGCCATCAATGCAAAGTAAAATGAAAGCACAACAGCCACCGTTCTGCCATGGTCGATTAGCTCCGTTGTTTAAAGCGTGCTATTGATATTACAAAGATGGCGGGTTCAATACCTGTTAAGGTAGTGAACCTTCTTTTTATTAAGAGCGCAGTTTCTGCTCTTTGTTTTTGAGCGAATTATAAATGCAAAGTTTGGAACGAAATTCACTCAGAACAGAGCATCGGAGAAGCATTTTCACGTTGGTGCTGTCAGTCCCGGATCATTCTGTCCCTGTTTAAAAGGGTGTGCTGTCAGTCCCGGATCATTCTGTCCCTGTTTAAAAGGGGTGTCCTGTCAGCCCGGGATCATTCCGTGCCTGTTTAAAAGGGGTGTGCTGTCAGTCCCAGATCATTCGGTATCTGTTTAAAAGGGATGTGCTGTAAGTCACGGATCATTCTGAGTCTGTTTAAAAGGGGTGCGCTGTCAGTCCCGGATCAATCTGCCCCGGTTTAAAAGGGGTGTTCTGTCAGTCCCGGGTCATTCTTCGCCTGTTTAAAAAGAGTGTCCTGTCAGTCCTGGGTCGAAGACTCAATTTACTGTTCAGAGCCTAAACCCGTAGACGGCTCGTTCACACTGGAGATCACAACCCACTGAGGGGAACTGGGGCATGAAAAGCTTTCAATTAATGAAACAAATACTTCAAACAGGAAGTATTGACCCTACACAGAAATACGGAGATCAGAGGAGAGAACAAGCTGGATGTCTTTTCTCTGGAAATGAGAAGACTGAGGAGTGACGTCATAGAAGTCTTTAAGTTTAATGAAGGGTTTGATAGGGTAGACGGAGAGAAGATGATTCCACCCGCGGAAGGGAGCAGAACTAGGGGTTATAAATCTAAGATAGTCACTAATAAATCCAATATTAATTCAGGAGACACTCCTTTCCCCAGGGAGTGGAGAGAGTGAGCAACTGGCTACCACAAACGAGTTGAGGCGACGAGCAAAGATGCTTTTAAGGGGAAGCTAGATAAATACACGAGGGAAAAGTGAATCGAAGGATATGTTGATTGGGTTCGATGAACAAGGGTGAAAGGAGGATCATGTGCAGCATAAACAACGGCATGGACTCTTTGGGACGAGTGGCTTGTTTCTGTGCTGTACAGTCTATGTATTGGTAAGAGAAAGAGAGAGAGTAAAGGGAGAAACAGAGAGTAGAGGGAGAGAGAGAGAGCACGAGAGAGACAGACAGAGAAAGAGATTGAGTTTTAGGAACAGAATATCGAGAAAGAGAGGAGGGATAAGTAAATAGAGGCAGAAGGAGATGTTTTGGAAATGCCTGTGGGCTGTTGGCAGCTGAACAATAGCCACTTGTTGCTGCTTCAATGGATTTGTTCCAGGAAGAATGTCGACCATAACAGCAAATTGTATCTTAACATCAATCGGACTGAAAGACTGGAGCAGAGCATCGATGGAAGGGAGAATGAGCGAGAATGGGGGAAGGCATTGATCTCAGGGAAAGGCACAGGCTCCATCCCGGTCTCCGTCAGTAGATATCACCCGGTGTGGGATTGAGACCCACACACAGAGCATGGGAGAGTGCAGAGGGAGTTTTACCCTGTATCTCACCTGTGTTGTAACAGCCCTGGGAGTGTTTGATGGGACAGTGTGAAGGGAGCTTAACTCTGTATCTAACCTGTGTTGTACCTGCTCTTGGATTGTTTGATGGAACAGCGTAGAGGGTGCTTTACTCTATATATAACCCCTACTTCACCTGCGCTAGGAGTGTTTGATGGGAGAGTGTAGAGGGAGCTTTACTCTGTTTCTAACCCTGTTACTGCCCTGGGAGTGTTTGACGGGACAGTGTAGAGGGAGCTTTACTCTATATCTAACCCCTACTTCACCTGCGCTGGGAGTGTTTGATGTGACAGTGATCCATTTATATCTGACCCATTTTATACCTGTCCTGGGAACAGTTTAAACGAAGGTGGTTGATATTTGCCATGCCTCATATTCCAAAGCATTAAGTTCGTGACAGTGTTTATGTTGGTGAGCGCTGTTATTACAAAAATCTTTCTGTTCACAACGGAAGGTTCTGTCTCTCACTGGTGTTCAGTTACTCGAGCAGTTCCTTCACATGTCAGTGCTCAGTGTGGCAATTGTATCATTGGGGGCATCAATCCCAGTGCCCACCATCGTGCAGACACAGAGAGAGTAGATCGTAGTCCAGACAATGAGAGATGAAAACACAGTCCAGACACTGAGAGAAAAGATCAGACCGGGCATTGAGAGAGGAGATCACAGTCCATACACTGAGAGAGGAGAATAGAGTCCAGACGCTGAGAGAGGAGATTACAGTCCAGACACTGGGAGTGGTGATCACAGTCCAGAATCTGAGAGAGGTGATCACAGTCCAAATACGAAAACGATATCACAGTCTAGTCACTGAGAGAGGAGGTCACGGTCTAGACACTGAGAGAGAGGATCACAGTCCAGACACTGAGAGAGGAGATCACAGACCAGACACTGAGAGAGGAGATCACAGTCCAGACACTGAGAGAGGAGATCACAGCCCGCACACAGAGAGAGGTGATCACAGCCCAGAATCTGAGAGAGGTGATCACAGTCCAAACACTAAAAGGATATCACATTCCAGTCACTGAGCGAGGAGGTCACGGTCTAGACACTGAGAGAGAGGATCACAGTCCAGACAGTGAGAGAGGAGATCACAGCCCGGACACAGAGAGTGGTGATCACAGCCCAGAATCTGAGAGAGGTGATCACAGACCAAACACTAAAAGGATATCACATTCCAGTCACTGAGAGAGGAGGTCACGGTCTAGACACTGAGAGAGAGGATCACAGTCCAGACAGTGAGAGAGGAGATCACAGCCCGGACACAGAGAGTGGTGATCACAGCCCAGAATCTGAGAGAGGTGATCACAGTCCAAACACTAAAAGGATATCACATTCCAGTCACTGAGAGAGGAGGTCACGGTCTAGACACTGAGAGAGAGCATCACAGTCCATACACTGAAAAAGGAGATCACAGTCCAGAAACTGATAGAGGAGATCACAGACCAGGCATTGAATGAGGAGATCGCAGTCCATACACTGAGAGATGAGATCACAGTCCAGACACTGATAGAGGAAATCACAGACCAGGCATTGAATGAGGAGATCACAGTCCAGACACTGAGAGAGGACATCACAGACCAGACAGTGAGAGTGGTGATTACAGTCCAGAATCTGAGCGAGATGATCACAGTTCTAACACTAAAAGGATATCACAGTCCAGTCACTGAGAGAGGAGGTTACGGTCTAGACACTGAGAGAGAGGATCACAGTCCAGACACTGAGAGAGGAGGTTACGGTCTAGACACTGAGAAAGGAGAGCACAGTCCAGACACTGAGAGAGGTGATCACAGTCCAGACACTGAGAGTATCAGGAGCAATTTTTTTTAAAAAACAGGCACTCAAGGGTTATAATCTCTGGATTATTACCTGAGCCACGTGCAAATAGTCGTTGGGATTAGCAGATTAGAGAGGTGAACACATTGATGAAGGAGTGGTGTGGGAAGGAGAGGTTCCATTTCGTGGGACACTTGCACCTGTACTGGGACAGGAAGGAATTGTACCGTTGGGACCGGCTCCACCTGATCTCGGTGGGAACAGGGTCACAGCGCCATGGATAAATAAGGCCATAAACTAGTAAATGGGGGTAGGGCTCATTGGAAAAGTAATATAAATAAAAAATCCAGAATATAAAGGAAGAGAGTAGAGTGATAGTCAGAAATTATGCTTTAGGTACTACAGGTAAATGAAAAACTGAAAGATGTAAAGTAATTAAATCTGGAGATAGAAATAAGGAAAGTGTGAGAAATACAACATTACAATATGGGTAGGGTGTGTGGCCCAAATAAGCGTTCTTTATACAAACGCATGGAGTATAAGTAACAAATTGAATGAAATTCGGGCACAATTTCAACCGACAGGGCACGACATGTTGGCCATTACTGAGGCATGGCTGCTCAACAGTCAGGAATGGGAACTGAATATATCAGGTTATAAGGTCATAGGAATGATAGAAAAAATGGGTAAAGGGGGAGGACTATCCTAAGTGATTAAGGATGTAATTACTTCATGATAAGAGAGGACATAACGAGAGGGAGGCAGGCAGTGGAAACTTTATGGGTAGAATTAGGAAATAGAAAAGGATTTAAGACCAAAGTGGGGGTTGTGTATCGACCCCCTTGTAGTAGCTGTGAAGCGGCACAATGTATAAATGCGGAGAATAGACACGCATGTAGCAAATGCAGTGTGGTTTTAATGGGGATAGATTTTAACCTTCATATGGAATGGGATGAACAGACGAGCTCATATCAGAAAGGTAACGAATTTCTTGAGTAGGTTCAGGAAAGCTTTCTGCAACAATATGTCCTGGGACCAACAAGGGTGCAGGCTTTACTCGAATTAATAATGAGTAATGAGGCAGATTTAATTAACAGCCTAACGGTGCATGAACATTTATCTAAATTGGAAAACTGCACATGTCACTCCACTATTTAAGAAAGGTGCCAGTAGCAAACCAGGGAATTATAGACCAGTTCGCCAAACATCCGTTTTCGAGAAATTACTCGAGTCTCTCATTAAGGATAGTGACTGAACACCTTGAACATTTTCAGCTGATCAGTAAGAGCCAGCATGGATTTTGTTTTGAAGAGGTGACTAAAGTAGTGGACAGCGGAATGTCTATAGATGTTGTTCATATGGACTTCCAAAAGGCATTCGATAAAGTCCCTCAGAAGAGACTGTTAGCTAAAGTTGAAGCTGATGGAATTGAGGGGAAATGATTGACCTGGTTAGGAAATTGGCAGAGCGGCAGGAGACATTGGGCCAGAAATCGCTGCGAGCGGCGAGGCAACACTCACTGCAGCTCTTGCGAATTAAATTAACAAAAATACTGACTGTAGGCTCTGTGGCGATGAATTCCTTGATTTCGAACTTCACAAAAATTTTGCATCATCAACCCAGCCTCTGAGCAGCGTGATTTGCTGCGCAGCTGGAAATATGTGTGAGGAGAAGACACGCCCACAAAATTCGTGAGGACGAGAAGTCCCGCCCACAGAATCAGGCTGCATTGCTCAAACAATCAAGCAGAATTCATTCCTTTCAAGTTGGCATTCTGTATGGCATTGTAAATTTAAAAAATCAAAAACCAATGAAATAATTGAATTAAGTTAAAGAGACAGAAGGGAAAAGTTTAAAAAATAATATTGTAATTTTAATTCTTCTTCAATAACCAAAAACTAATAAAATAAGTAGTGATATGAGAGCCCTCGTTTTTAAAAGATAATCTTTACTTGTTTGGCAGTCATTAAAACTTACCGAGCGGTTAAAACTCTGTTTGTCTTTATTTACTAGAATGCTACCTGGACATCAAGGGTTAAATTTTGAAGAGAGATTACACAAACTAGGGATGCATTCTCTGGAATTTAGAAGATTAAGGGGTGATTTGTTTTAATTTTTCAAGATATTAAGGGGAACTGATAGGGTAGATAGAGAGAAACTATATCCGCTGGTTGGGGAATCGAGGACCAGGAGACATCGCCTAAAAATTAGAGCCAGAACTTCGAGGAGTGAAGTTATGAAACATTTCTACCCGCAAAGGCATTCGACAAGGTGCCACATAAAAGATTATTACTTAAGATAAAAAATCACGGGATTGGGGGTAATATTCTGGCATGGGTGGAGGATTGGTTATCGAACAGGAAGCAGAGAGTTGGGATAAATGGTTCATTTTCGGACTGGCAACCAGTAACCAGTGGTGTTCCACAGGGGTCGGTGCTGGGTCCCCAACTGTTTACAATCTATATTAACGATTTGGAGGAGGGGACCGAGTGCAACATATCAAAATTTGCAGATGATACAAAGATGGGAGGGAAAGTAGAGAGTGAGGAGGACATAAAAAACCTGCAAGGGGATATAGACAGGCTGGTTGAGTGGGCGGAGATTTGGCAGATGCAATATAATATTGGAAAATGTGAGGTTATGCACTTTGGCAGGAAAAATCAGAGAGCAAGTTATTTTCTTAATGGCGAGAGACTGGAAAGTACTGCAGTACAAAGGGATCTGGGGGTCCTAGTGCAAGAAAATCAAAAAGTTGGTATGCAGGTGCAGCAGGTGATCAAGAAAGCCAACGGAATGTTGGCTTTTATTGCTAGGGGGATAGAATATAAAAACAAGGAGGTATTGCTGCAGTTATATAAGGTATTGGTGAGACCGCACCTGGAATACTGCATACAGTTTTGGTCTCCATACTTAAGAAAAGACATACTTGCTCTCGAGGCAGTACAAAGAAGGTTCACTCGGTTAATCCCGGGGATGAGGGGGCGGACATATGAGGAGAGGTTGAGTAGATTGGGACTCTACTCATTGGAGTTCAGAAGAATGAGAGGCGATCTTATTGAAACATATAAGATTGTGAAGGGTCTTGATCGGGTGGATGCAGTAAGGATGTTCCCAAAGAT
Organism: Heptranchias perlo; assembly: GCF_035084215.1. Taxonomy (NCBI): domain Eukaryota; kingdom Metazoa; phylum Chordata; class Chondrichthyes; order Hexanchiformes; family Hexanchidae; genus Heptranchias; species Heptranchias perlo. Next base: position 11,178,053 of record NW_027139453.1, on the reverse strand, counting down.
GGGTGAAACTAGAACTAGGGGGCATAATCTTAGAATAAGGGGCTGCTCTTTCAAAACTGAGATGAGGAGCAACTTCTTCACTCAGAGGGTGGTAGGTCTGTGGAATTTGCTGCCCCAGGAAGCTGTGGAAGCTACATCATTAGATAAATTTAAAACAGAAATAGACAGTTTCCTAGAAGTAAAGGGAATTAGGGGTTATGGGGAGCGGGCAGGAAATTGGACATGAAGCTGAGTTCGGATCGGTCAATGCCCTGTGGGTGGCGGAGAGGGCCCAGGGGCTATGTGGCCGGGTCCTGCTCCGACTTCTTGTGCTCTTTAGATTTGTGGTTGGGATCAGATCAGCCATGATCTTATTGAATTGCGGAGCAGGCTCGAGGGGCCGATTGGCCTACTCCTGCTCCAATTTCTTATGTTCTTATGTTCTTAAAGGGTGGTAGATGTTTGAACTCTCTTCTGCAAACGGAAGTTGATGTTAGCTCAGTTGTTAATTTTATAGATAGATTTTTGTTAACCATGTGTTCAGGGACTATGGGATTAAGGCGGGTAAATGAAGTTCGGTCAGAGATCCGCCATGATCCCATTGAATGGCGTAACAGTCTAAAAGGGCGAAATGGCCAACTCAATACCACCTAAACACCTCGCATATCCCTCAAACCAGAGCTACACAACTTCTCCCCATAACACTCAACCCTACCTACTCACATTCTCATAAGACCCCTCAATCCCAACCAACACACATTCCCACCATATCACTCAAACCCAAACTAACCAGCTTCTCCTCATATACCTCACTCACACCTACCTATCTTCTCCCAATATTACTCAATCCACACCTACCATCTTCAGACCAGATTCATCCGACACTCCTATCCACATCCCCAAAGACCACAATCCTCACCCACCCAACCTCTCGCCATATCCCTCAATCGCACCTACCCACCTACACACCTTCTCTCCACATGCCTCAACCCCACCTACCCACCTTCTCACAATATCCCACAATCCCCACCACCCACCATCCCATCATTTCACTAAATCCCTACTTAAGCACCTTCTACACATATCCATCAACCCCACCTACTCACATTCTCATCTCATCCGTCAATCCACACCGACCCACCTTCCCCACTTATCCCTCAATCCCCAACTACCGACCTTCACAACAATTCCTTCAATCCCCACCAACCCTTATTAGCTCCTTATACCTCAATCCCACTAATCAACTTCTCACCATATCCCTCAATCCACAACCACCCAACTTCTCACCATATCCCTCAATCGGGACGACACACCTACCCATATCCCTCAATTCACAGCTACACACCTTCTCCCAATAACACTCAACCCCACCTACCCACATTCTCAAAACATCTCTCAATCACCACCGAAACTTCTGTGCACCATAACGCTCAATCCCCACCTAACCGCCTTCTCAATAATGTCCCTCACTCATGCTTACCCATCTTCTCCAAATATTCCTCAATCTGCACATATCCATCGACTCACCAAATGACTAAACTCACCTACGCACCTTTTCAACAAATCTCTAAACCCCACCTTCCAAGCTTCGACCCATATCCCTCCTAACCACCTTCACGCCATATAATTCAATCCCCAACTACTCACGTTGTCCCAATCCCTCAAAACCATCTACCCAACTTCTCATCATGTCAGTCAATCCCAACTAACCACATCACAATATACCTCAATCAACACCTCCGCACCTTCGCCTCATATCTCTCAATCCCACCTCCGCAACTTCTCAGCATTGCCCACAATCCCCAGGTAACTACCTGCCCTCAGTATCCCACAAACTCATCGACGCACCATCTCCACAGATCACTCAAACACACCAAACCGCCTTCTCACTATATCCATTATTACCACTTACCCACCCTCTCACCATATCCGTCAACACCACCTACCCACATTATCCTCATAGCCCTCAATCCCGACCTGTACAACTTCTCCCCGTATCACACAACCCCAACTACCAACATTAAAAAATAACCTCTATCCACAACTACCTACCACATCCCTCAATCACCTGTACACATCTTTCCGCCATATCCCTCAATCCCCACTTAATCATGGGTGACTTTCATCTGCATATATACTGGCCAAACCAAATTAGCAATAATACTGTGGAGCATTATTTCCTGGAGTGTGCACGAGATGGTTTTTGAAACCAATATGTTGAGAAGCCAATTCGGGAACAGGCTATTCTAGATTGGGTATGGTGCATTGAGAAGGGGTTAATTAATTAAATTGTTGTGCGGGGTCCTTTAGAGGAGAGTGACCGTAACATGATACAATTCTTCATTAAGATCGAAAGTGAAGGAGTGCAATCCGAAACTAGGGTACTAAATCGAAGGTATGAGGAGTGGGTTGGCTATGATAGATTTGAGACCTTCATTAAAAGGCATGACGGTGAATAGGCAATGTCTAACATTTGAGGAACGAATGCATGAATTGCAACAGTTATATGTTCCATTCTGGCACAAAAAGACAAAAGGACAAGAGGCCCAACCATGGCTAACAGAAGAAGTTAAGGCTAGGATGCGATGCAAAGTGGAATCATAACATTTTGCCAGAAAATGCAGCAAGCCAGAGGATTGGGAACAGTTCAGAACGGAGCAAAAAAGGGTCAAGAGATTGATTAAGAGGGAAAATAGAGAATGAGAGTGAACTTGCAAGGAACATAAAAGCGGACTGTTAAATCTTTGACAAACGGGAATATTGTATTGAGATAGACGGTCAGCCATGATCATATTGAATGGTGGAGCAGGCTCGAAGGGCCGAATGGCCGACTCCTGCTCATCTTTTCCATGTTTCTATGACTCGGTGGACTAGATTTCCACCTTCAGCAGGTGGTGTCAGATCGACCGTCCATTACACACCCTGTCACTTTTTCACTTCCATTTACTTCTATACCATTAAAAGTAATTGACAGAATATTATGGGCTGATTGCATGCAATTTCCTAAAGTGCTCTGCCGGGGAGTGACGCTCCACCGCAAGTTCCACTGCCCGGATTGTGAGTCCGCTGAAGGTCGAATTAACCCCCGGTGATGAATGGTGGAGAACAAAACCAGGCACGGCCTCGGTTTCGCGCTCTCCACTATTTGTTTGATTAGTTTCCGTGTTCGGTCTTAGACATTTTAACCATTTTAATATTTTTGTTCTTGAAATGTCTCTTATTTACTCCGCAGAAATTTTTGTCATTTCTCAATTCCTCAATATCCTGCAATAGATTCCAGGTCAGTCAACGCATGAAATTTCCTCTAACTCCTGTTTGTCGCCTCCGTTCTGTCCTTTTCCCAGTTCCACTAAAACTGTTTCACTTTGTTTTCAGTCCACACTAGAGTTATACCTGAATCGTCACCCTGTCCTTTGTCCAGATACTGACCGATCCGCTGGGTATTTTCACCTCTTCCTTTCATTGTTTCAGATTCACAATAATTGCAGTTTGACCCATTTTTTTCCAGTTTGGTCTGTTTCTCTTCTGTTACCTTCTCTGATTCTAAGATCTGATTTCTTGTTGGTTTTGTGATGTTTAAATAATCCAAACTCATCCTGTTCCCCTCCCACTTACCCGATGTTCTTGTCCACTGAAATGCCTCTCGTATGTTGTCAACGAACTGATCCGTCCACCCCTTCTTCAACTGCCGGTTCTAGTCTGTCCCGGTAGAATTTCGTCAACTGGATCAGTTGGTAACCGTCAGACTTTGTCCAGAACTCAGTGATCGCAGTGTTCGGTCTGTGAACAACAATGGAGAAAAATACACATTATCGACATTCCATCCGGGTGGCTATATTTGCTCTTACACCAAACGGCTGACGCCTCCTGTGAGCCACGTTATCAAATTCCTTCTGAAAACCCATATATGCCGCATGTGTTACAATACATTGACCTATATAGTCACGTCTCAACAAGGCTGTCTCAAATTTGTCAAATACAATGTCAAATGTCTACAGTTAATCCGTTCTCACCTTCGACGAATTTGAAATGCTCACCAATTACGTGTCTGTTTAAAAGGGATGTGCTTTCTGTCCCTGATCATTCTGTGTCTGTTTAAAAGGGCTGTGCTGTCAGTCCCGGATCATTCTGTGCCTGTTTAAAATGGGTGTGCTGTCAGTCCCGGATCATTCTGTGCCTGATTAAAATGGGTGTGCTGTCAGTCCCAGATCAGAGAATCAAGTTGCTGTGCAGAGCCTGAACCCATAGACGGCTCGATCACACTGGAGATCACAGCCAACTGAGATAAACTGGGGCATAAAAAGCTTTCAATTAATGAAAAAAGTACTTCAAACAGGAAGTATTGACCCAATACAGAAATACGGAGATCAGAGGAGCCCGTAGCGAAGGCAAAGCAGTTATGAAGGGAGATTTTACTTTTCACATAGACTGGGACACGTTGGCAATACATTTCTAGAATGCATCTTGGACAGTTCTCTGAAACAATATCATGGAACTGAGAGGTTACACATGTCAGGAAGGAGAGAACAAGCTGGGGCTCTTTTCTCTCAAAAAGAGAAGACTGATGAGTGACGTGACAGAGGTTTTTAAGATTAATGGTGTGTTTGTTAGGGTCGATCTGGAGAAGATGTTTCCACTTGAAGGGGAGACCAGAACCAAGGGTCATTATTATAAGATAGTCACTGATTAATCGAATTGAATCGAAAAATGAATTCAGTGAAAACGTCTTTACCCAGAGACTGGTGAGAATGTGAAACTCGCTACCACAAAGGGTAGTTGAGAAGAATCGCACAGATGCATTTAAGGGGAATATGGATAAACACATGAGAGAGAAAGAACATATGAACATAAAAAATGGGAGCAGGAGTAGGCCATCCGGTCCCTCGATCCTGGTCCACCATTCAATCAGATCATGCTTGATCTTCTACCTCAACTCCACTTTCCCGCCCGACCCACAAATCGCTTGATTCACCGAGAGCCCAAAATTCTATCAATTCCAGCCTTGAATATACTCAACGACTGAGCATCCCCAGACCTCTGGGTGGAGAATTCCAAAGATTCACATCCCTCTGAGTGAATAAATTCCTCCTCATCTCAGTCTTACATGGCCCACCCCTTATCTGAAGACAATTTCTTCTTTTTCTAGACTCGACAGCCAGGGGAACAATCTCTCCGGATCTATCCTGTCAAGCCCCCTCAGAATCTTATATTCTATTTTATATGTTTCAAAGAGATGTCAGAGGAATAGATGGACATGTTGATGGTGTTAGATGAAGATGGATAGGCGTGGGGTGTTTTATAGAATAAACACCGGCATGGACCTTGTGGGGTGAATGGTCTGTTTCTGAGCTGTGCAGTCCACATAATTCTGGAACCTTAGCCTATATTCGGCCCGTCATGCCCGCGCTAGCTTTTTGAAAGAACTGCCCAATTTAGTCCTACACCCCAGCGATTTCCCCATCACCCTGCAAATTATTCCTCTTCAATGACATGTCCAATTGCCTTTTGAAAGTGCCTATGGAATGTGGTTTCACCGTTCTTTTAGGTATTGCACTCCATCTCATAACAAACCTCGGTGAAAAAATGTTTCTTCATTTCCCATTGAGATGTATTGCCAATTATTTTTTATCTCACAGAGGAGCGGTGGGGAGAGAGAGAGAGAGAGAGAGAGAGAGTAGAGGGCGTGAGAAAGACAGAGTAGAAGGAGATAGAGAGGGTACAGACAGAGAGTAGGAGAAAGAGGAGAGTAAGGTGAGGAAGAGAGATAGAGAGAGGTTGGAAGGAGACAGAAAGAGTACAGAGAGATCACGAGAGACAGATATAGAGAGAGAGAGTAGGGTGAGAAAGAGAGAAACAGAGAGAATAGAAGAAGACAGAGAGGGTAGAAGGGTAGATAAGAAGAGAGGATGAGACAGAGACAAGCGGAAGATAAGGAGAACACAAAATGAGAAAGAGAGTCAAAGGGGACGACAGTGAAAGACCACGGAGAGAGTGACAGAGAACGACAGAGGGACAGAGAGAGGGAGAGAAACAGACAGAAAGAGAAACAGGGAGAGACGGACGGAGAGAGGGAGAGACAGGGACAGAGCGAGTGATAGAGATTGGTCAGAGAGAGAGGGAGTCGAGTGTGAGAGCGAGAGAGAGAGAGAGACAACAAGGATCACAGCATCACAGGGCGTTGGAATCACTGAGAATGGGGGAAGGCAGTGATCTCTGGAGAAGGCCCAGGCTTCATCCCAGTCTCTGATGGCAGATCTCACCCGGTGTGCGACTGACACCCACACAGAGAGAATGGGAGAGAGAAGAGGGAGCTTTACTCTGTATCTAAACTCTGTTGTTCCTGCCCTGAGAGTGTTTGATGGGATAGTGTAGAGGGAGCTTAACTTTCCATCTCACGCGTGCGGTACCTGTCTTGGGAGGGTTTAACGGGACACTCTGGAGGGGCTTTCACTCCATATCTAATCCGTGCTGTACCTGTCCTGCGAGTTTTTGATGGTACAGTGTCTTGGGGCCTTTACTCTGTATCTAACCGGTGCTGCACCTGCACTGGGAGTTCTTGACGGGACACTCTGGAAGGGTTTTCACTCCGTATCTAATCCGTGCTGTACCTATCCTGGGTGTGTTTAATGGGACAGTGTCGAGGGGGGGGCGTTTCTCTGTATCTAACCTGTGCTGTACCTGCCCTGGGGGTGTATGATGGGAGAGTGTAGAGGGGATTATACTCTGTATCTAACTCGTGCTGTACCTGCCCTGGGAGCGTTTGATGGGACAGTGTGGTGGGGGATTTACTCTGTATCTAACCTGTGCTGTGCCTGCCAGGGTAGTGGTTGATTGGACAGTGTCGAGGGGGCTGCACTCGTTATCTAACCCGTGCTCTTTCTAACGTGTGAACAGTTCAGACTGAAGTGGTTGATATTCCTCATGCCTCACATTCCGAAGCATTAAACACTGTGACAGTGTTTTATTTTGCTCCGCCCTGTTATTATAAAACTCTCTCTGTTCACCTCAGAAGGTTCTGCCTCTCGCATGGATCCGTGTTCCACCGGGAGATGCCCCACGGGTCAGTGCTGAGTGTGGTTATTGTACCATGGGGTCTATCACTGCCAGTCAACATCATGTGCTCGCGAAAAAGGCCCAACCCACCGACTGCATCCCTCTCCCTGGCGAACGTCTGGTGCAGAAACAGACCATTCACAACCCTCGACGTCTGATTTGAACCTGAGCTGAAACTCGGACCACATATTCTTTCCATCACCAAGTCCGCCTACTTCCATCTATGTATCTCGACCGTCTCCGCTCCCGCCTCTTCTCACCTATTGCTGACACCCTTGTCCGTGCCTTTGTTAACTCGAGACTGGACTATTCCTATGCTCTTCTGGCCAAACTCCCATCTTCCACCCTTCATTAACTTCAGCTCATCCAAAAATCAGCTGCCCGTAACCTAATTCGCAAAAATTCCTGTTCAATCATCACCCCCTGTGTTCGCATTGGCTCCCGGTCCGGCAAAGCCTCGATTTTAAAATTCTCATCGTTGTGTTCAAATCCTTCCACGGCCATCTCTGTAACCTCCCCCAAGACTACAACCCCATCCTCCCCCACTGAGGTATCTACGTTCCTCCCATTCTGGCCTCTCGCGCATGCCCGAATTCCTGCAGTGCACCATTGGTGGCCGTGCCTTCAGCTGAATGGTCCCTAAACTCTGGAATTTCCTGCCTCTGATTCACTCTCCTCCTTTATGACGCTACTTAAAATGCACCTTCTCACGATATCCCTCAATCCACAACTGCCCACCTTCTCCCCATATCACTAAGCCCCACCTACCCGCCCCCCCCCATATCCCTTAATCCCCAACTGCAAGCCTTCTCTCCCAATCGCTGATCCCGACCTACCACCGTCTCAACATATCCTTCAATCCCTACCGACCCAGCTTCCCACCTTCCAACCATATCCCTCAATCCCCAACTAGCAAACCTTCTCCCCACATCCCTAATTCCAACCTACCCACTTTCGACACATATTCCTTAATCTCACCAATCCATCTTCTCCCCGTATTGCTCACTCTCACCTACCAACCTTCTCCTCTTATCCATCATTCCCAACTACCCACCTTCTCAAGAGTTCAGAATATACTCCTTTCATTATGGTGAGTTTGGAGATTGAGAATCACTCCTAGGAGTATTCCAGTTTCTGAAGGGGTATAAAGAGCTATTTTGTTCCTGATACTCAAACTTCCCTTCAAACTCTGAATCAACTCCCACACTAACCTGGTTGACTTAACTGCCCTCTGAAATATGGCCTTGGTATCAGACAGGCGCACCGAGCCCAGACGGACCTGCAAAGTCCTTCTCACTAACGACTGTGAACTTGTGCCAAAGTTGGGAGATCTGTCCCACAGACTCGTCAAGCAATAACCTGACATCGTCATTATGAGCCGGGGCTCAGGAGGTAGCGTCTGTCCTCAGAGTCAGAAGGTCGTTCTCTCGGACCCCACACACACCAGAGACTTGAGCATCTTAATCCAGGCCGACAATTTCCTGTGCCAGTACTGTGGGAGCGCTGCACGCTCAGAGGGTCAGTACTGAGTTAATGCTGCATTGTCAGAGGAGCAGTACTGAGGAAGCGCCGCACGGTCGGAGGGTCAGTATTGAGGGAGTGTTGCACTTTCGGAGGGTCAGTACTGAGAGAGCGCTGCACTGTCGGAGGCTCAGTACTGAGGGAGTGCTGCACTGTCGGATGGTCAGTACTGAGGGAGTGCTGCACTGTCGGAAGGTCACTACTGAGAGAGCGCTGCAGTTTTGGAAGGTCAGTACTGAGGGAGGGCTGAACTGTGTGAAGTGTCGTCATTTGGATGAGATGTTAAACCGAGTGTGCTCATCTCGGTCTGAAATGGCCGACCCCTTATCTGGGGAATGGTGAATGACTATTCCCCATTGTTCCAGATTCGCCAGTCAGTGCATCTATCCTGTCAAGTCCATCAATCCTGTCAAGTCCCCTCAGAATACTATATGTTTCTATGAGATGAGAAAGGAATAGGATATGTTGATGGGGTTAGATGAAGAAGGGTGGTGGGAGGCTCGTGTGGAACATAAACCCCGGCATGTATCTATTGTGCCGAATGGCCTGTTTCTCAGCTGTACAGTCCAAGTATTTCTGGAATCTTAGCATACATTGGGCCCATCATGACTGTGCTGGTTCTTTGAAAGAACTCCCCAATTTAGTCCTGCACCCCAGATTTTGCCCCATAACCCTGCAAATTAGTCCTCTTCAATGATATGCCCACTTGCCTTTTGAAAGTGCCTGTGGAATGTGGTTCCACCGCTCTTTCAGGAAATGCATTCCAAATCATAACACACGTCAGTGAAAAAATGTGTTCAAATTTCCCCGAGGTCTTTTGACAATTATTTTATTATCACAGAGAGGAGAAATATAGAGTGAGACAACATTGGGCTGAAGAAAGAGAGAGAGTGTAGACAGAGACAGAACGAGTATAGTGAGAGAGAGAGCAGGAGAGAGAGAGAGACATAGAGAGAATTCGGTGAGAAAGAGAGAGAGAGAGTAGAGAGGCAGAGGCAGAGGACAGGATGAGACAGGGTAAGAGAGAGAGAAGGTGAGCACAAGAAGAGAAACAGAGACAGAGGGGAAGACAGAGAAAGATAAGGGTGATAAGGAGAGGGAACGACACAGGGCCAGACAGAGAAAATAAAAGTCAGGGAGACATGAAATTCACAGGGGAGACAAACAGAGAGAGTGACATTTAGCTCAGGTGGTTCGAGCGTGATATTAATGCCACAAAGGGCGCAGGTTTCATCCCTGCAAGGACCACGAACGTTCTTTTTATTGAGGGCGCAGTTTCCTCTCTTTATTTTAGACTGTGAGCGAATTATAAATGCAAAGTTTGGAAGGAAATTCACTCAGAACAGACCATCGGAGAAGCATTTTCATGTTGGTGCTGTCAGTCCCGGATCATTCTGTGTCTGTTTAAAAGCGGTGTGCTGTCAGTCCCGGATCATTCTGTGTCTGTTTAAAAGGGGTGTGCTGTAAGTCCTGGATCATTCCGTGCCTGTTTAAAAGGGGTGTGCTGTCAATCCAGGATCATCCTGTGCCTGTTTTAAAGGGGTGTGCTGTCAGTCCCGGATCATTCTGCGTCTGTTTATAAGTGGTGTGCTGCCAGTCCAGGATTATCCTGTGTCTGTTTTAAAGGGGTGTGCTGTCAGTCCAGGATCATCCTGTGTCTGTTTTAAAGGGGTGTGCTGTCAGTCCTGGATCACAGACTCAAGTTGCTGTTCTGAGCCTGAAACCGTAGACGGCTCGATCACACTGGGGATCACAACCCACTGAGGGGAACTGGGGCATGAAAAGCTTTCAATTAATGAAACAAATACTTCAAACAGGAAGAATTGAGACCCCATAGAAATACGGAGATCAGAGGAGCCTGTCGCTAAGGCAAAGCAGTTATGAACGGAGATTTCAATTTTCCCATTGTCTGCGTTATAGTGCATTTCGGACAGTTTACTGAAACAATATCACAGAACGGGGAGGATATAACTATCACGAAACGGAGAACAAGCTTGAAAAGAAAAGACTGAGGAGTGACCTGATAGAAGTCTTTAAGTTGAATGACAGGTTTCATAGGGTAGACGGAGAGAAGATGATTTCACCCGCGAGTGAGAGCAGACCTCGGGGTTATAAATCGAAGCTGGTCACTGATAAATCCAATATTAATTCAGGAGAAACTCCTTTATCCAGGGAGTGGTTAGTGTGAGCAACTCGCTACCACAAGTGAGTTGAGGCGACGAGCAAAGATGCTGTTAAGATTAAGCTAGACAAACACACGAAGGAAAAGGGAATAGAAGGATATGTTGATTGGGTTCGATGAACAAGCGTGAAAGGAGGATCATCTGCAGCATAAGCAAAGGCATGGACTCTTCGGGACGAATGGCTTGTTTCTGTGCTGTACAGTGTATGCAGGGGGTAAGAGAAAGAGAGAGAGTAAAGGGAGAAAGAGAGAGTAGAGGGAGAGAGAGAGAACACGAGAGAGACAGGCAGAGACAGACAGAGAAAGAGATAGAGTTAGAGGAACAGTATATCGAGAAAGAGAGGAGCGATAAGTAAATAGAGACAGAAGAAGATGTTTTGGAAATGCCTGTGAGCTGTTGGCAGCTGAACAATAGCCACTTGTTGCTGCTTCAATGGATTTGAGACGGAAAGTGGAGAAAGAGAGACAGATTAGAGGGAGAGAGACCGGGAGACAGAAAAAGAGAGAGGGAGAATGACGACTTTGAGAGTGGCAGAGAGACAGGCAGATTGTAAGGGTAAGCATAATCGAGACAGATAAATTGTACGCGTGAGGGAGAGGAAAGGTTCAGACAGGGGGAGAAACAGACAGACAGAGAGAGAGAAACAGGGGAGGCAGAGAAACAAGATCGACATAGAGTGAGAGACGGGGATGGATCAGAGAGTGTAGATTGAGGGAGACAGAGAGAGAGAGAGCGATGAGAGACAGAGATAGAAGTGTAGGTGCAGATATACTCGGACAGAAAGGGAGAGATAAAGGGAGTGGTGGGTAAGTGACCGGAAAAGAGAGAGAACCAGAGGGAAAGAGTCAGAGGGAGAGAGAAAGGGACAGAGTTAGAGAGTATAGGGAGAGAGACAGAGGGAGGGACAGATAGAGAGAGGATGAGACGGGGATGGTCAGAGGGCGAGAGATCGGGAGAAAGAGAGACAGAGAGATGGGGCTAGGTCAGAGTTTGTAGTCGCACAGAGTGCAGTCGCACAGAGTAAAGTGGCAGAGGCAAAGAGGAAGAGTAAAGGGGAAGCTTGAAATTGAAGGTGAGATATAGAGAAAGGGAGAGAGTTCGTGATTGAGAGAGGTGGAGAGTAGACGTGGAGAGGGAGAGAGTTGGAGAGTAGGGGGAGAGAGTGAGGGGAAAGAGTGAAGAACGAATGATGGAGACACAGTGGAGACGCAGAGAGACACCGAGAGGGATTATGAGGATGTGGGGGGTGGGGGATTGACAGAGAGAGAGGCGGACAGACTGTGAGAGTCTGAATAATACAGAGAGAGAAAGATGGTGGTGGTGAGGGAGAAAGAAAGAGACAGACAGATAAAGAAAGAGAGAGAAACAGGGGAGACAGAGAAGCGGAAGACAAAGAGTAATAGATGGGGATGAGACAAGGAGCGTAGAGAGAGGCAGAGAGAGAGAGAGAGAGGAAGTGGGAGAGACATGGAGTCGAGCGTGAGAGCGTGCAGAGAGTGAGGAGAGTGTGACAGACAGAGAAAGAGAGGCCGAGAGAGAGAGGGGGAGAGAGAGAGGGTCTGGAGAGCGAGTAGATGGAGAGCACGAGTAGAGAGCGAGAAGAGTGAGACACAGAGATGGAGAGAGGGGTAGAGGGAGGGGGACAGGGAAAGTGGGAGGGACTCCCAACTACCGATCTGCTCCTCATATCACTCAACACAACCACCCAAACCTTCTCACAATATCCCTCAACTAAACTTACCACCTTCTCACCATATCCATCAACCCCACCGACCGAATTACTCCCCATATCACTCAACCCCACCTACACACATTCACACAATATCCATCAATCCCCACTTAAACACATTCTCCACATATACCTCACAAACGGCTAACCAACTTCTCCTCCATATCTCTCACTACCTCCTACCCACCTTCTACCAAGATCACTCAACCCCACCTAACCACCATCTCACAATATCTCTCAATCATAACCTACCCGCCTTATTAACATTTCCCACAATCACACTTACCCAACTCCTCACCATATCGGTCGACCGCACCGACACACCATCTCCCCATTTCACTCAACTACACCTACCCATCTTCATACAAAATCCCTCAACTCCAAACTACCCATCATCCCCCGTGTCCCTCAATCCCCACCTACCTATCTTACCCCCAAATACCTCAATCCCCACCTACTAACATTATGACCTTATTCCTCAATCCCACGGACACAACATCCCACCTTATCTCTCAATACCACGTAAACACCTCCCATATCCCTCAAACCAGAACTACACACCTTCTCCCCATAACACTCAACCCCAACTACCCACATTCTCATAAGACCCCTCAATCGCGACCAACACACATTCCCACCATATCCTTCAATCCCAAACTAACCACCTTCTCCTCATATCCCTCACTCACACCTACCTATCTTCTCCCCATATTCCTCAATCCACACCTGCCATCTTCAGACCAGATTCCTCCGACACTCCTATCCACATCCCCAAAGACCACAATCCTCACCCACCCAACCTCTCGCCATATCCCACAATCGCACCTACCCACCTACACACCTTCTCTCCACATGCCTCAACCCCACCTACCCACCTTCTCACAATATCCCACAACCCCCACTTACCCACCATCCCTTCATTTCACTAAATCCCCACTGAAGCACCTTCTACACATATCCCTCAACCCCACCTACTCACATTCTCATCTCATCCGTCAATGCCCACATACCCACCTTCCCCACTGATCCCTCAATCCCCACCTACCGTCCTTCACAACAATTCCTTCAATCCCCACCAACCCATATTAGCTCCTGATACCTCAATTCCACCTAATCAACTTCTCACCATATCCCTCAATCCACAACCACCCAACTTCTCACCATATCACTCAATCGGGCCGACACACCTACCCATATCCCTCAATTCACATCTACACACCTTCTCCCCATAACACTCAAACCCACCGACCCGCATTCTCAAAACATCTCTCAATCACCACCTACACTTCTTCGCACCATATCCCTCAATCCCCACCTAACCGCTTTCTCTTCATGTCCCTCACTCATACTTACCCATCTTCTCCAAATATTCCTCAATCTGCACATATCCATCGACTCACCAAATGCCTAAACTCACCGACGCAGTTTTTCAACAAATCTCTCAACCCCACCTTCCAACCTTCGACCATATCCCTCATAACCACCTTCACGCCATATCATTCAATCCCCAACTACTCACGTTGTCCCAATCCCTCAAACCCATCTACCCAACTTCTCACCATGTCAGTCAATCCCAACGAACCACATCCCCATATACCTCAATCAACACATACGCACCTTGGACTCCTATCCCTCAATCCCACCTCCGCAAACTTCTCAGCAATGCCCTCAATCCCCACCAAACTACCTTCCCTCCATATCCCACAAATTCACCGACGCACCATCTCCACAGATCACTCAAACACACCCAACCACCTTCTCACTCTATCCAGTATTACCACTTACCCACCCTCTCACCATATCCGTCAACACCACCTACCCACATTATCTTCATATCCCTCAATCCCGACCTATACACCTTTTCCCCGTATCACTCAACCCCAAATTCCCACATTAAAAAAAATCCTCTATCCACAACGACCTCCCACATCCCTCAATCACCTGAAGACATCTTTCCGCCATATCCCTCAATCCCCACTTAATCATGGGTGACTTTCATCTGCATATATACTGGCCAAACCAAATTAGCAATAATACTGTGGAGCATTATTTCCTGGAGTGTGCAGGAGATGGTTTTTCAAACCAATATGTTGAGCAGCCAATTCGGGAACAGGCGATCCTAGATTGGGTATGGTGCATCGAAAAGCGGTTAATTCATTAAATTGTTGTGCGGGGTCCTTTAGAGGAGAGTGACCGGAACATGATATAATTCTTCATTAAGATAGAAAGTGAAGGAGTGCAATCCGAAACTAGGGTACTAAATCGAAGGTATGAGGAGTGAGTTGGCTGTGATAGATTTGAGACCTTCATTAAAAGGCATGACGGTGAATAGGCAATGTCTAACATTTGAGGAACGAATGCATGAATCGCAACAGTTATACGTTCCATTCTGGCACAAAAAGACAAAAGGACAAAAGGCCCAACCATGGCTAACAGAAGAAGTTAAGGCTAGGATGCGATGCAAAGTGGAATCATAACATTTTGCCAGAAAATGCAGCAAGCCAGAGGATTGGGAACAGTTTCGAAGGAAGCAAAAAAAGGGTCAAGAGATTGATTAAGAGGGAAAATAGAGAATGAGAGTGAACTTGCAAGGAACATAAAAGCGGACTGTTAAATCTTCGACAAACGGGAATATTGTATTGAGATAGACGATCAGCCATGATCATATTGAATGGTGGAGCAGGCTCGAAGGGCCGAATGGCTTACTCCTGCCCATCTTTTCTATGTTTCTATGACTCGGAGGCCTAGATTTCCACCTTCAGCAGGTGGTGTCAGATCGACCGTCCATTACACAGCCTGTCACATTTTCACTTCCATTTACTTCGATACCATTAAAAGTAATTGACAGAATATTATGGGCTGATTGCATGCAATTTCCGAAAGTTCTCTCCCGGGGAGTGACGCTCCACCGCAAGTTCCACTGCCCGGATTGTGAGTCCGCTGAAGGCAGAATTAACCCCCGGTGATGAATGGGGGAGAACAAACCAGGTACGGCCTCGGTTTCGCGCTCCCCACTGTTTGTTTGATTCGTTTCCATGTTCGGACTGAGGCATTTTAACCATTTTAACATTTTTGTTCTTGAAATGTCTCTCATTTACTCCGCAGAAATTTTTGTCATCTCTCAATTCCTCAATATCCTGAAATAGATTCCAGGTCAGTGAAAGCATGAAATTCCCTCTAACTCCTGTTTGTCGCCTCCGTTCTGTCCTTTTCCCAGTTCCACTAAAACTGTTTCACTTTGTTTTCAGTCCACACTAGAGTTATACCTGAACCGTCACCCTGTCCTTTGTCCAGATACTGACCGATCCGCTGGGTATTTCACCTCTTCCTTTCATTGTTTCAGATTCACAATAACTGCAGTTTGACCCATTTCTTTCCAGTTTGGTCTGTTTCTCTTCTGTTCCCTTCTCTGATTCTAAGATCTGATATCTTGTTCGTTTTGTGATGTTTCAATAATCCAAACTCATCCTGTCCCCTCCCACTTACCCGATGTTCTTGTCCACTGGAATGCCTCTCGTCTGTTGTCAACGAACTGTCTCCGTCCACCCCTTCTTCAGCTGCCTGTTCTGGTCTGTCCCGGTAGAATTTCTTAAACTGGATCAGTTGGTAACCGGCAGACTTTGTCCAGAACTCAGTGATCGCAGTGTTCGGTCTGTGAACAACAATGGAGAAAAATACACATTATCGACCTTCCATCCGGGCGGCTACATTTGTCCTTAAACCAAACGACTGACGCCTCCTGTGAGCCACGTTATCAAATACCTTCTGAAAACCCATATATGCCGCATATGTTACAATCCATTGACCTGTATAGTCACGTCTCAACAAGGCTGTCTCAAATTTGTCAAATACAATGTCAAATATCTAGTTAATCCGTTCTCACCTTCTCCGAATTTGAAATGCTCACTAATTACGTGTCTGTTTCAAACGGATGTGCTTTCATTCCCTGATCATTCTGTGTCTGTTTGAAATGGGTTTGCTGTCAGTCCCTAGTTCTTTCTGTGTCTGTTTAAAAGGGCTGTGCTGTCAGTCTCGGATCACTCTGTGCCTGTTTGAAATGGATGTGCTGTCAGTCCCGGATCATTCTGTGCCTGATTAAAATTGGGTGTGCTGTCAGTCCCAGATCAGAGAATCAAGTTGCTATGCAGAGCCTGAACCCAGAGACGTCTCGATCACACTGGAGATCACAACCAACTGAGATGAACTGGGGCATAAAAAACTTTCAATTAATTAAAAAAATAGTTCAAACAGGAAGTATTGACCCTACACAGAAATACGGAGATCGGTGGAGCCTGTAGCTGAGGCAAAGCAGTTATGAAGGGAGATTTTTTTTTTCATACTGACTGGGACACGGAGGCAATACATTTCTGGAATGCATCTTGGACAGTTTTCTGAAGCAATGTCATGGAACTGAGAGGTTACACATGTCAGGAAAGAGAGAACAAGCTGAGGCTCTTTTCTCTCGAAAAGAGAAGAATGAGGAGTGACGTGATAGAGGTTTGCAAGATTAATGATGTGTTTGTTAGGGTAGATCTGGAGAAGATGTTTCCACTTGAAGGGGAGACCAGAACCAAGGGTCATTATTATAAGATAGTCATTGATAAATCGAATTGAATCGAATAATGAATTCAGTGAAAACGTCTTTACCCAGAGACTGGTGAGAATGTGAATCTCGCTACCACAAAGGGTAGTTGAGAAGAATCGCACAGATGCATTTAAGGGGAATCTGGATAAACACATGAGGGAGAAAGAACATAAGAACATAAAAAATGGGAGCAGGAGAAGGCCATCCGGCCCCTCGATCCGGCTCCACCATTCAATCAGATCTTGGCTGATCTTCTACCTCAATTCGACTTTCCCGCCCGACCCACAAATCCCTTGATTCCCCTAAGCCAAAAATCTATCAATTCCAGCCTTGAATATACTCAACGACTGAGCATCCCCAGACCTCTGGATGGAGAATTCCAAAGATTCACATCCCTCTGAGTGAATATATTCCTCCTCATCTCAGTCTTACATGGCCCACCCCTTATCTGAAGACTATTTCCTCTTGTTCTAGACTCGACAGCCAGGGGAAACAATCTCTCCGGATCTATCCTGTCAAGCCCCCTCAGAATCTTATATTCTGTTTTATATGTTTCAAAGAGATGGCAGAGGAATAGAAGGACATGTTGATGGTGTTGGAGGAAGATGGATAGGCGAGGGGTGTTTTATAGCATAAGCACCGGCATGGACCTTGTGGGGTGAATGGCCTGTTTCTGAGCTGTGCAGTCCACGGAATTCTGGAACGTTAGCCTACATTCGGCCCGTCATGCCTGTGCTAGCTGTTTGAAAGAACTGCCCAATTTAGTCCTACATCCCAGCGATTTCCCCATCACCCTGCAAATTATTCCTCTTCAATGACATGTCCAATTGCCTTTTGCAAGTGCATATGGAATGTGGTTTCACCGATTTTTTAGGTATTGCACTCAATCCCATAACAAACCTCGGTGAAAAAATGTTTCTTCATTTCCCATCGAGATATATTGCCAATTATTTTTTATCTCACAGAGGAGCGGTAGGGAGAGAGAGAGAGAGAGAGTAGAGGGCGTGAGAAAGACAGAGTAGAATGAGAAAGAGAGGTTACAGACAGAGAGAGTCGGAGAAAGAGGAGAGTAAGGTGTGGAAGGGAGATAGAGAGAGAGTGGAAGGAGACAGAGAGAGTACAGAGAGATCACGAGAGACAGAGATAGAGAGAGAGGAGAGAAAGATAGAAACAGAGAGAATAGAAAAAGACAGAGAGGGTAGCGGCGAAGAGAGGAAGAGAGGATGAGACAGAGACAAGAGGAAGATAAGGAGAACACAAAAAGAGAAAAATAGTCAAAGGGGAAGACAGTGAATGACCACGGAGAGAGTGAGAGAACGACAGAGGGACATGGAGAGGGAGAGAAACAGACAGAAAGAGAAACAGGGTAGAGACGGACGAAGAGAGGGAGAGACAGGGACCGAGCGAGTGATAGAGACTGGTCAGAGAGAGAGAGAGTCGAGTGTGTGTGTGAGAGAGAGAGAGAGAGAGAGAGAACAAGGATCACAGCATCACAGGGCGTTGGAATCACTGAGAATGGGGGAAGGCAGTGATCTCTGG
Source organism: Heptranchias perlo (assembly GCF_035084215.1). Taxonomy (NCBI): domain Eukaryota; kingdom Metazoa; phylum Chordata; class Chondrichthyes; order Hexanchiformes; family Hexanchidae; genus Heptranchias; species Heptranchias perlo. The sequence continues at coordinate 11,159,464 of NW_027139453.1, read as the reverse complement.
AGAAGGCCCAGGCTTCATCCCAGTCTCTGTTGGTAGATCTCACCCGGTGTGCGACTGACACCCACACACAGAGAATGGTAGAGAGAAGAGAGAGCTTAACTCTCCATCTCACGCGTGCGGTACCTGCCTTGGGAGTGTTTAAAGGGACACTCTGGAGGGGCTTTCACTCCCTATCTAATCCGTGCTGTACCTGTCCTGCGAGTTTTTGATGGGACAGTGTCTTGGGGCCTTTACTCTGGATCTAACCGGTGCTGCACCTCCACTGGGAGTAGTTGACGGGACACTCTGGAAGGGTTTTCACTCGCTATCTAATCCGTGCTGTACCTGTGCTGTGTGTGTTTAATGGGACAGTGTAGAGGGGGGATTTCTCTGTATCTCACCTGTGCTGTACCTGCCCTGGGAGTGTTTGATGGGACAGTGTAGAGGGGGTTATACTCTGTATCTAACTCGTGTTGTACCTGCCCTGGGAGTGTTTGATGGGACAGTGCAGTGGGGGATTTACTCTGTATCTAAACTGTGCTGTGCCTGCCATGGGAGTGTTTGATGGGACAGTGTGGTGGGTGATTTACTATGTATCTAACCTGTGCTGTGCCTGCCAGGGGAGTGTTTGATGGGAGAATGTAGAGGGGGCTGCACTCTGTATCTAACCCGTGCTCTTTCTAACTTGTGAACAGTTCAGACTGAAGTGGTTGATATTCCTCATGCCTCACATTCCGAAGCATTAAACACAGTGACAGTGTTTTATTTTGCTCCGCCCTGTTATGATAAAACTCTCTCTGTTCACCTCAGAAGGTTCTGCCTCTCGCATGGATCCGTGTTCCACCGGCAGATGCCCCACGGGTCAGTGCTGAGTGTGGTTTGTGTACCATGGGGTGTATCACTGCCAGTCCACATCATGTGCTCGCGTAACAGGCCCAACCCACCGACTTTATCCCTCTCCCTGGCGAACGTCTGGTGCAGAAACAGACGATGCACAACCCTCGACTTCCGATTTGAACCTGAGCTGAAATTCCGACCACATATTCTTTCCATCACCAAGTCCGCCTACTTCCATCTCTGTATCTCGACGGTCTCGCTCACGTCTCTTCTCACCTATTGCTGAAACCCTTGTCCGTGCCTTTGTTACCTCGAGACTGGACTATTCCAATGCTCTTCTGGCCAAACTCCCATCTTCCACCCTTCATTAAAATCAGCTCATCCAAAATTCAGCTGCCCGTATCCAAATTCGCACAAAGTCCTGTTCAATCATCACCCCCTGTGTTCGCATTGGCTCCCGGTCCGGCAACGCCTCGATTTTAAAATTCTCATCGTTGTGTTCAAATCCTTCCACGGCCAACGATCCCCCTATCTCTGTAATCTCCCTCAAGACGACAACCCCATCCTCCACCACTGAGGTTTCTGCACTCCTCCCATTCTGGCCTCTCGCGCATTCCCGAATTCCTGCACTGCACCATTGGTGGCTGTGACTTCAGCTGCCTGGTCCATAAGCTCTGGAATTTCCTGCCTCTGATTCACTCTCCTCCTTTGTGACGCTACTTAAAAAGCAGCTTCTCACGATATCCCTCAATCCACAACTTCCAACCTTCTCCCCATATCACTAAACCCCACCTACTCGCATTCTCCCCATTACCTTAATCCCCAACTGCGAACCTTCTCTCCCAATCGCTGAACCCGACCTACCCACCGTCTCAACATATCCCTCAATCCCTACCTACCCAGCTTCCCACCTTCCAACCATATCCCTCAATCCAAAACTGGCAACCTGCTCCCCAGATTTCCTAATTCCAACCGACCCACTTTCTGCCCATATTCCTTAATCTCACCTATCCATCTTCTCCCCATATTGCTCACTCTCACCTACCAACCTTCTCCCCTTATCCCTCATTCCCACCTACCCACCTTCTCAAGAGTTCAGAACATACTCCTTTCATTAAGGTGAGTTTGGAGACTGAGAATCACTCCGAGGAGTATTCCAGTTTCTGAAGGGGTATAAAGAGCTAATTTGTTCATGATACTCAAACTTTCATTCAAACTTTGAATCAACTCCCACACTCACCTGGTTGACATAAATGCGCTCTGAAATATGGCCTCTGGATCAGACAGGCGCACCCAGCCCAGACGGGCCTGAAAGTCCTTCTCACTAACGTCTGTGAACTGGTGCCAAAGTTGGGAGATCTGCCCCACAGACTCGTCAAGCAATAACCTGACATAATCATTATGAGCCGAGGCTCAGTCGGTAGCATCTCTCCTCAGAGTCAGAAGGTCCTGCGCTCGGACCCCACACACACCAGAGACTTGTGCATCTTAATCCAGGCCGACAATTTCCTGTGCCAGTACTGTGGGAGCGCTGCACGCTCAGAGGGTCAGGACTGAGGGAATGATGCATTGTCAGAGGAGCAGTACTGAGGAAGCGCCGCACGGTCGGAGGGTCAGTATTGAGGGAGTGTTGCACTTTCGGAGGGTCAGGACTGAGAGAGCGCTGCACTGTCGGAAGGTCACGACTGAGAGAGCGCTGCAGTTTTGGAACGTCAGTACTGAGGGAGGTCTGAACTCTTTGAAGTTTCGTCATTTGGATGAGATGTTAAACCGAGTGCGCTCCTCTCAGTCTTAAATTGCCGACCCCTTATCTGGGGAATGGGGAATGACTATTCCCCATTGGTCCAGATTCGCCAGTCAGTGGAGTCACCATCTATCCTGTCAAGTCCCTCAGAATACTATATGTTTCTATGAGATGAGAAAGGAATATGATATATTGATGGGGTTAGATGAAGAAGGGTGGTGGGAGGCTCGTGTGGAACATAAACCCCGGCATGTATCTATTGTGCCGAATGGCCCGTTTCTCAGCTGTGCAGTCTAAGTATTTCTGGAATCTTAGCATACATTGGGCCCGTCATTCCCGTGCTGGTTCTTTGAAAGAACTCCCCAATTTAGTCCTACACCCCAGATTTTGCCCCATAACCCTGCAAATTAGTCCTCTTCAATGATATGCCCACTTTCCTTTTGAAAGTGCCTGTGGAATGTGGTTCCACCGCTCTTTCAGGAAATGCATTCCAAATCATAACAAACCTCAGTGAAAAAAATGTGTCCAAATTTCCCCGAGATCTTTTGCCAATTATGTTATTATCACAGAGGAGAAATAGAGAGAGAGAATATTGGGCTGGAGAAAGAGAGAATGCAGAGAGTGACAGAACGAGTATAGTGAGAGAGAAAGCAGGAGAGAGAGAGAGAGAGAGAGATAGAGAAAATAAGGTGAGAAAGAGAGAGAGAGAGTAGAGAGGCAGAGGCAGAGGACAGGATGAGACAGGGTAAGAGAGAGAGAAGGTGAGCACAAGAAGAGAAACTGAGACAGAGGGGAAGACAGAGAACGATAAGGGGGATAAGGAGAGAGACCGACACTGGGCCAGAGAGATAAAAAAAAGTCAGAGAGAGTGAAAAAAAACAGGGGAGACAAACAGAGAGAGTGAAAATTAGCTCAGTTGGTTAGATATTAATACCACAAAGGGCGCAGGTTTGATCCATGTAAGGGCCACGAACGTTTTTATATTGAGGCGCAGTATCTTCTCTTTATTTTAGACTGTGAGCGAATTATAAATGCAAAGTTCGGAAGGAAATTCACTCAGAACAGAGCATCGGAGAAGCATTTTCATGTTGGTGCTGTCAGTCCTGGATCATTCCGTGCCTGTTTAAAATGAGTATGCTCTCAATCCAGGATCATCCTGTGTCTGTTTATAAGGGGTGTGCTCTCAGTCCCGGATCATTCTGCGTCTGTTTAAAAGGGATGTGCTGTCAGTCCAGGATCATTCTGCGTCTGTTTTAAAGGGTTGTGCTGTCAGTCCTGGATCATTCTGCGTCTGTTTATAAGGGGTGTGCTGTCAGTCCCGGATCAGTCTGTGTCTGTTTATAAGGGGTGTGCTGTCAGTCCCGGATCATTCTGCGTCTGTTTATAAGGGGAGTGCTGTCAGTCCAGGATCAGTCTGTGTCTGTTTTAAAGGGGTGTTCTGTCTGTCCTGGATCATAGACTCAAGTTACTGTTCAGAGAATGAAATCGTAGACGGCTCGATCATACTGGAGATCACAACCCACTGAGGGGAACTGGGGCATGAAAAGCTTTCAATTAATGAAACAAATACTTCAAACAGGAAGAATTGAGCCCCCACAGCAATACGGAGGTCAGAGGAGCCTGTAGCTCAGGCAAAGCAGTCATAATCGGAGATTTGAATTTTCCCATTGTCTGCGTTATAGTGCATCTCGGACAGTTTACTGAAACAATATCATAGAACGGGGAGCATATAACTATCACGAAAGAGAGAACAAGCTTGAAAAGAAAAGACTGAGGAGTGACCTGATAGAAGACTTTAAGTGTAATGACAGGTTTGATAGGGCAGACGGAGAGAAGATGAATTCACCAGCGAGTGAGAGCGGACCTCGGGGTTATAAAACGAAGCTAGTCACTGATAAATCCAATATTAATTCAGGAGAAACTCCTTTACCCAGAGAGTGGTGAGAGTGAGAAACTGGCTACCACAAGTGAGCTGAGGCGACGAGCAAAGATGCTGTTAAGATTAAGCTTGATAAACACACGAGGGAAAAGGGAATACAAGGATATGTTGATTGGGTTCGATGAAGAAGGATGAAAGGTGGATCATCTGCAGCATAAGCAAAGGCATGGACTCTTTGGGACGGATGGCTTGTTTCTGTGCTGTACAGTGTATGTAGGGGATAAGAGAAAGAGAGAGAGTAAAGGGAGAAAGAGAGAGTAGAGGGAGAGAGAGAGAACACGAGAGAGACAGGCAGAGACAGACAGAGAAAGAGATAGAGTTTGAGGAACAGAATATCGAGAAAGAGAGGAGGGATAAGTAAATAGAGACAGAAGAAGATGTTTTGGAAATGCCTGTGAGCTCTTGGCAGCTGAACAATAGCCACTTGTTGCTGCTTCAATGGATTTGCTCCAAGAAGAATTTCGACAAAAACAGCAATTTGTATCTTAACATCAATCGGACTGAGAGACTGGAACAGACATCGAAGGAATGGAGAATGAGCGAGAATGGGTGAAGACATTGATCTCTAGGAAAGGCCCAGCCTCCATCCCGGTCTCCTTTCGTTGATAACACCCGGTGTGGGATTGAGACCCACACACAGAGCATGGGAGAGTGCAGTGGGACTTTAACTCTGTATCTAACCTGTGTTGCAACTGCCCCGGGAGTGTTTGATGGCACAGTGTAAAGGGAGCTTTACTCTGTATCTCACCGTTGTTGGACCTGCCCTGGGACGGTTTGATGGAAAAGTGCAGAGGGAGATTGAATCTGTTACTAACCACAACTTCACCTGCCCTTGGGGTGCTTGATGTGACATTGCAGATGGAGCTTTACTCTATATCTGACCCATTTTATACCTGTCCTGGGAACACTTTAAACTAAGGTGGTTGGCATTTCCCATGCCTCATTTTCCAAAGCATTAATTCCGTGACAGTGTCTCTGTTGGTGAGCCCTGTTATTACAAAAATCCTTCTGATCACACCGGAATGTTCTGTCTCTCATTGGTGTTCGGTTACTCGAGCAATTCCTTCACAGGTCAGTGCTGAGTGTGGCAATTGGATCATGGTGGGGGGACGGGGGCATCATTCCCATGGCCCACTATTGTGCAGACACAGAGAAAGTAGATCGTAGTCCAGACACTGAGAATGCAGATCAGAACAGATATTGAAAGAGGCGATCAGAGTCTAGACACTGAGAGAGGTGATCACAGTCCAAATACTGCGAGGGTATTACAGTCCAGACACTGAGAGAGATCAAAGTCCCGACACTGAGAGAGTGGATCACAGTCCAGCCATGAGAGAGGAGATCACAGTACAGACACTGAGAATATCAGGAGCAATTTCTTTTTAAAAATGCACTCAAGGGTTATAATCTCTGGATTATTACCTGAGCCAGGTGCAAATAGTCGGAGGGATAAGCAGATTTGGGAGGAGAACACATGGATGAAGGAGTGGTTCCATTTCGTGGGACACATTCACCTGGACGAGGACAGGATGGAACTGTACCGTTGGGAGCGGCACCACCTGACCCGGGCGGGGACCAGGATCCCAGCGCCAAGGATAACTCGGGCTTTAAACGAGTAAATGGGGGTTAGGGCTCAGTTGGAAAGTAATAGAAATAACAATTCTAGAACAAAAGGGAAGAGACTATCGTCAGAAATTATGCTTTAGGCACTGCAGGTAAAGGAAAAATTGAAAGATGTAAAGTAATTAAATCGGGAGGGAGAAACAAGGAAAGTGTGAAAAATAAAATATTACAATATGGGTAGGGTGTGTGGCCCAAATAAGCGTTCATTATAGAAACGCTTGGAGTATAAGCAACAAATTGAATGAAATGCGGGCACAAATTCAACCGACAGGGTACGAAATGGTAGCCATTGCTGAGGCATGGCTGCACAACAGTCAGGAATGGGAACTGAATATACCAGGTTGTAATGTCTAGAGGAAGGATAGGAGAACTGGTAGAGGGGGAGGAGTATCCTGAGTGATTAAGGATGAATTTACTTCATTGATAAGAGAGGATGTAACGAGAGGTAAGCAGGCAGTGGAGCTTTATTGGATGAATTAGGAAATAGAAAAGGAATTAAGACCAAAGTGGGAGTTGTGTATGGACCCTCCTGTAGCAGCTGTGAAGCGGCAGAATGTATAAATGCGGAGATTAGACAAGCAGTGTGTTTGTAAAGGGGACAGATTTTAACTTTCTTATTGATTGGGATAAACAGACGAGCTCATGTCAGAAAGGTAACGAATTTCTGGAGTAAGTTCAGGAAAGATTTCTGCAACAATATATCCGAGGACCAACAAGGGGGCAGGCCATACTGGAATTATCAATGAGTAATGTGGCAGATTAGTTAATAGCCTAAAGGTGCATGAACATTTATCTGAATTGGAAAACTGCACATGTCACTCCACTATTTAAGAAAGGTGACAGAAGGAAACCAGGGAATTATGGACCAGTTCGCCAAACATCTGTTTCGAGAAATTACTCGAGTCTCCAATTAAGGATAGTGACTGAACACCTTGAACATTTTCAGCTGATCGAAAGAGCCAGCATGGATTTTGTTTTGAAGAGGTGACGAAAGTAGTGGACAGGGGAATGCCGATGGAGTTTGTTTCAATGGACTTCCAAAAGTCATTCGTTAAAATGCCTCAGAAGAGACTGTTCGCTAAAGTTGAAGCTGGTCGAATTGAGGGGAAATGATTGACCTGGATAGGAAATTGGCAGAGCGGCAGGAGACATTGGGACAGAAATCGCTACGAGCGGCGAGGCAACGCTCACTGCAGCTCTTGCGAATTAAATTAACAAAACTACTGACTGTCGGCTCTGTGGCGATCAATTGCTGGAATTCGAACTTCACAAAAATTGTGCACGATCAACCCAGCCTCTGAGCAGCGTGATTTGCTGCGCAGCTGGAAAGGTGTGTGAGGAGAAGACACGCCCACAAAATCGGTAAGGACGAGTCGTCCCGCCAACAGAATCAGGCTGCATTGCTGAAACAATCAAGCAGACTTCATTCCTTTCAAGTTAGCATTCTGTGTGGCATTGTAAAATTTAAAAAAAAAATCAAAAAACAAAGAAATAATCGCATTAAATTAAAGAGACAGAAGGGAAAAGTTTTAAAAAATAATATTGTAGTTTTAATTGTTCTTCAATCACCAAAAACTAATAAAATAAAGAGTAACATGAGAGTCCTCGTTTTTAAAAGTTAATCTTCACTTGTTTCGCAGTCATTAAAACTTACCGAGCTGTTAAAACTCAGTTTGGACATTGTATTTACCAGAATGATACCTGGAATTCAAGGGTTAGACAATGAAGTGAGATTACACAAACTAGGGTTGCATTCTCTGGAATTTAGAAGATTAAGGGGAGATTTGTTCGAAGTTTTCAAGACATTAAGGGGAACTGATAGGGTAGATCGAGATAAACTATGTCCGCTGGTTGGGGAGTCCAGCACTAGTGGTCTCTGCCTGAAAATTAGAGCCAGAACTTTCAGGAGTGAAGTTATGAAACACGTCGACACGCAAAGGGTGGGAGATGTTTGGAACTCTCTTCTGCAAACGGAAGTCGATGTTCGCTCAATTGTTAATTTTAAATCTGAGGTTGTTAGATTTTTGTTAACTCTGTTAATATTGTGTTTAAGGCGGGCGAATGACGTTCATTCAGACATCCGCTATGATGCCAATGAATGGCGTAACAGGCTCGAGGGATCAAATGACCGACTCCTGTTCCCACGTACCTGGTAAATGTCATCACCCACCACAATCTTCAACAGTCGGCGCTGCTGACCAGCAGTGACAGAGCAAAGAGATACAGAGAAAGGGGCAAGAGAAAGAGAGACATAAGCAAAACGGTTGATAAATGGGGAGAGGGAGGGAGAGAGAAAAATGAAGACATCGACATATAGTTCGGGAGAGTGAACGAGAGATACAGACAGGTGACAAAGAGAGATAGAAACAGAGAGGAGAGAGCAAGAGATAGAGAGAAATAGGAGAGCCCGAAAGAGAGACAGACAGAGAGGTAGCGACGAGGATAGAGGGAGAGACGAGGACAGAGGGAGAGATAGCTGAGGGAAAGAGAGAGAGAGACGCAGAGGGAGACGGAGAGAGAGAGAGTGGGAGAGAGAGACGAATGGCGGGGGGAGAGCGATGGAGAGGGAGACAGAGAGATAGTGATAGAAAGGCAGAGAATCAGCAGAGAAAGAGAGAGACATAGAGAGAGAGACAGAATTATAGAGACAGAGAGATGGTGGGGGAGAAAGAATGAAAGATACAAACAGAGGGAGAAACGGTCAGAGAGAGAGGGCGGAGAGAGGAAGAAAGAGAGGGAGAGACGGAGATGGATCAATGAGTGTAGATGGAGGGAGACAGAGAGAAAGAGAGAGAGAGTAGAGACAGAGAGAGGACGGTGCTTGTAGAGAGACGGGGAATGAAATAAAGTGGAGGCTGATTGACTGGGAAAGAGAGAACCTGAGGGAAAGAGTCAGAGGGATGGGGATGGGATAGAGGGTGCAGTGGCAGAGAGTGTAGTGGCACAGACTGTAGTGCACAGTGTGTAGTGGCACAGAGTGTCGTGGCAGAGACAAAGAGAACGAGTAAAAGGGAAGCTTGAAATTGAAGGTGAGATATATAGAAAGGGAGAGAGTTAGTGACTGAGAGAGGTGGAGACGAGAGGTGGAGAGGGAGAGAGATGGAGAGTAGAGGCAGAGAGTGGGGAGAGAGTGAATAACGAAAGAGGATGACACAGTGCAGAGGCAGAGAGACACCGAGAGAGACAATGAGGAGGTGGCGGAGTGACAGAGAGACAGGCAGACAGACTGTGAGAATCTGAATAATACAGACAGAGAGATAGTGGGGGCGAGGGAGAAAGAAAGAGACAGGCAGATGGAGAAACAGACAGCAAGAGAATGAAAAAGTGGAGACAGAGAAACGGAAGAGAAATAGTGAGAGATGGGGATGAGTCAGAGACAGAAAGAGTGAGTGAGAGAGACAGAGAGAGAGAGAGAGGAATGGGGAGAGACATGGTGTAGAGGGTGAGAGCGAGTAGAGAGCGAGGAGAGTGCGACATACAGAGAGAGAGGCCGAGAGAGAGAGAGGGAGAGAGGAAGGGGTGAGATAGCGAGCAGAGGGAGAGTGCGAGCAGAGAGCGAGGAGGGTGAGACACAGAGAGAGAGTGAGGGGTCTAGGGAGAGGGACAGGGAAAGAGAGAGAGACTCCCACCGACCGATCTTCTCCCCATTTCACACAACACAACCACCCAAACCTTCTCACAATATCCCTCAACAAAACGTATCACCTTCTCACCATATCCTTCAACCCCACCTACCGAATGTCTGCCCACATCACTCAACCCGACCAACACACATTCACACAATATCCATCAATACCCACCAACTCACATTCTCCACATTTCCCTCAAACTCCACCTAATCACCTTCTCCACATATACCTGACACACGGCTACCCAACTTCTCTCCATATCCCGCATTCTTTCCTACATCCTTCTCCCACATCACTGTAAACCACCTGACCAGTTTCTCACAATATCTCTCAATCATAAACTACCCCCTTTATTCATATTTCCCACAATCACACTTAACCATCTCCTCACCATATCCGTCCACCACACCGACCACTTTCTCCCCATATTCCTCAATCCCCACCTACACACCTTCTCCACATATCACTCAACCACACCTAACCACCGTCATACAAAATCCCACAATTCCCAACGACCAATCTTCCCCCCATATCCCTCATTGCCCACCGACCTATCTTACTCCCATATCCCGAAATCCCAACCTACCCGCATTCTCTCCTTATTCCTCAATCCCACCTACACACCTTCTCACCCTATCCCTCAAACCCCAGATACCCAAATTCTCACCATATCCCACAGTACAACCTAACCAACTCCCAATAACACTCAAATCACAGCTACACAACGCTCCCCGTAACACTCAACCCCAACTGTCCACATTCTCACAACATCACTCAATCCCCACCAACACACCATCCCAACATATCCCTCAATCCCATCTACACAACTTCTCACCATGTCATTCAATCCCAACTAACCACATTCCGAGATCCCTCAATCAACATCCATGCACCTTAACCCCATATCCCTCAATCCCACCAATCCAACTTCTCAGCATAGTCCTCAATCCCCACCTAACCACCTTCCTTCCGTATCCCACAAACGCACCATCTCAGCAGATCACTCAAACACACCCAACCACCTTCTCACTATATACATTAATTACCACTCAACCACCCTCTCACCATATCCGTCAACCGCACCTACAAACATTCTACCCATATCCCTCAATCCCCACCGACACACCTTCTCCCCATATCACTGAATCCCACCAACCCGCATTCACAAAAATCCCTCAATCCACAACGACCTCTCTGATCCATGAACCCCCGATTGACGTATTTCCGCCATATCCTTCAATTCCCACTTCATCATGGGTGACTTTAATTTACATATATACTGGCCAAACCAAATTAGCAATATTACTTTGGAGCATTAAATTATGGAGTGTGTACGAGATGATATTTTAGACCAGTATGTTGACGAGCTAATTTGGGAACAGGCTATCCAAGATTGGGTATTGTGCATTTAGAAGCGATTAATTAATAACCTTGCAGTGCATGATGCTTCCGGGAAGAGTGACCGGAACATGATAAAATTATTCATTAAGATAGAAAGTGAAGTCGTGCAATCCGAAACAAGGGTACTAAATCTAAACAAAGGAAACTAGGAAGTTATGAGGAGTGAGTTGGCTATGATAGATTGGGAACCTTCATTAAAAGGTATGACGGTGAATAGGCATGAATTGCAACAGTTCTACATTCCAATCTGGCACAAAAAGACAAAAGGAAACGAGGTCCAAACACGGCAAACAAAAGAAATTATGGATAGGATGAGACCCAAAGAGGAGTCATAAAAAATTGCCAGAAAATGTAGCAAGCCTGAGGATTGGGAGCTGTTTAGAATTGAGCAAAAACGAGCCAAGAGATTGATTAAGAGGGAAAAATAGAGTATGAGTGTGAACTTGCAAGGAACATAAAAGCGGGTTTTAAGAAATTCACAAGAGTGAACATGATATTGAGATGGAGGATCAGCCATGATCATATTGAATGGTGGAGCAGGCTCGAAGGGCCGAATGGCCTACTCCTGCTCCTATTATCTATGATTCGGTGACTCGGTTGCCTCGATTTCCACCTTCAGCAGGTGGTGTCAGATCGACCGTCCATTACACACCCTGCCACATTTTCACTTCGATTCCATTGAAAATAATTGACAGAATATTATGGGCTGATTGCCTGCAATTTCCTAAAGTGCTCTCCCGGGGAGTGACGCTCCACCGCAAGTTCCACTGCCGGATTGTGAGTCCGCTGAAGGTCGAATTAACCCCCGGTGTTTAATGGGGGAGAACAAAACCCTGCACGGCCTCGGTTTCGCGCTCTCCACAGTTTGTTTGATTAGTTTCCCTGTTCGGGTCTTACACATTTTGACCATTTTAAAATTTTTGTTCTTGAAATGTCTCTCATTTACTCCGCAGATATTTTTGTCATCTCTCAATTTCTTAATATCCTGAAGTAGATTCCAGGTCAGTCAACTCATGAAATTCCATCTAACTCCCGTTTGTCGCCTCCGTTCTGTCCTTTTCCCAGTTCCACTAAAACTGTTTCATTTTGTTTTCAGTCCACACTCGAGTTATACCTGAACCGTTACCCTGTCCTTTGTCCAGATACTGACCGATCCGCTGGGTATTTTCACCTCTTCCTTTCATTGTTTCAGATTCACAATAATTGCAGTTTGAACCACTTCTTTCCAGTTTGGTCTGCTTCTCTTCTGTTACCTTCTATGATCCTAAGATCTGATACCCTGTTAGTTTTGTGATGTTTAAATAATCCAAACTCATCCTGTTCCCCTCCCACTTACCTGATGTTCTTGTCCACTGAAATGCCTCTCGTATGTTGACAACAAGCTGACTCCGTCCACCCCTTCTTCAACTTCCTGTTCCAATCTGTCCCGGTAGAATTTCGTGAACTGGAGCAGTTGGTAACCGTCAGACTTGATCAAGAACTCAGTGATCGCAGTGTTCGGTGTGTGAACAACAATGGAGAAAACTAAACACATGATCGACCTTCCATCCAGGCGGCTGCAATTCCTCTGACACCAAACGGCTGAAGCCTCCTGTGAGCCACGTTATCAAATAACTTCTGAAAACCCATATATGCCGCATGTGTGAAAATCAATTGACCGATATAGTCACGTCTCAACAAAAGCTGAGTCAAATTTGTCAAATACAATGTCAAATGTCTACAGTTAATCCGTTCTAACCTTCCCCGAATCTGAAATGCTAACGAATTACGTATCTTTTTAAAAGGGGTGTGCTGTCAGTCCCGGATCATTCAGTGTCTGTGTCAAAGGGGTGTACTGTCAGTCGCTGATCATTCTGTGTCTGTTTGAAAGGCGTGTACTGTCAGTCCCGGATCATTCTGTATCGTTTTTAAAGGGTTGTGCTGTCAGTCCCGGATCAGAGAATCAAGTTGCTGTTCAGAGCTGAACCCAGAGACTGCTCGATCACACTGGAGATCACAACCAACTGAAACGAACTGGAGCATTAAAAGCTTTCAATCAATGAAAAATTTCTTCAAACAGGAAGTATTGACCCGACACAGAAATAAGGAGATCAGAGGAGCATGCAACTAAGGCAAAGCAGTTATGATGGGAGATTTCAATTTTCACATGGACTGAGACACAAAGGCAATACATTTCTAGAATGCATCCAGGACAGTTTTCTGAAACAATATCATAGAACTGAGAGGTTACACATGTCAGGAAAGAGAGAAAAAGCTGGGGCTCTTTTCTCTCGAAAAGAGAAGACTGAGGAGTTACGTGATAGAGGTTTTAAGATCAATGATCTGTTTGATAGGTTAGACCTGGAGAAGATGTTTCCACTTGAAGGGGAGACCAGAACCAAGGGCCATTATTATAAGTTAGTCACCAATAAATCGAATTGAATCGAATAATGAATTCAGTAAAAACTTCTTAACCCAGTGACTGGTGAGAATGTAAAACTCGCTTCCACGAAGTGCAGTTGAGAAGGATCGCAAAGATGCGTTTAAGGGGAATCTGGATAAACAGATGAGAGAGAAAGAACATAAGAACATATAAAGTGGGAGCAGGTGTACGCCATCCAGCCCCTCGATCCTGCTCCACCATTCAATCAGATCATGCTTGATCTTCTACCTCAACTCCAATTTCCCGCCCGATCCACAAATCCCTTGAATCCCCTAGAGCCCAAAATTCTATCAATTCCAGCCTTGAATATATTCAATGACTCAGAATCCTCTGTCCTCTGGGTCGAGAATTCCAATGATTCACATCCCTCTGAGTGAATAAATTCCTCCTCATCTCAGTCTTACATGGCCGACCCCTTATCTGAAGACTATTTCCCCTTGTTCTCGACTCGACAGCCAAGGGAAACAATCTCTCCGGATCTATCCTGTCAAGCCCCCTCAGAAGCTTATGTTCTATTTTCGATTTTTCAATGAGATGGCAGAGGAATAGATGGACATATTGATGGGGTTAGATGGAGAAGGATAGGCCTGGGGTCGTTGAGAGCTTCAGCACCGGCATGGACCTATTGGGCTGTATGGCCTGTTTCTGAGCCGTGCAGTCCACTTAATTCTGGAATCTTAGCCTACATTCGGCCCGTCATGCCTGTGCTAGATTTTTCAAAGAACTGCCCAATTTAGTCCTACACCCCAGCGATTTCCCCATCACCCTGCAAATTATTCCTCTTCAATGACATGTTCAATTGCCTTTTGAAAGTGCCTATGGAATGTGGTTCCACCGCTCTTTTAGGTATTGCATTCCATATCATATCAAATCACGCTGAAAAAATGTTTCTTCATTTCCCATCGAGATATATTGCCAATTAATTTTATCTCACAGACGCGCGGGAGAGAGAGAGAGAGAGAGTAGATTGCGTGAGAAAGACAGAGTAGAAGGAGACAGAGAGGGTACAGACAGAGAGAGTGGGAGATACAGGAGAGTAAGGTGTGTAAGAGAGATCGAGAGAGAGAGAGTAGAAGGAGACAGAGACATTACAGACAGAGAGTGTACCAGAGACAGAGATAGAGAGAGGAGAGTGGGGTGAGAAAGAGAGAAAAAGAGAGAATAGAAGAAGACAGAGAGGGTAGAGTGATAGAGGGGAAGAGAGGATGAGACAGAGACAAGAGGAAGATCAGGAGAACACAAGAAGATAAAAGAGACAATGGGGAAGGCAGAGAACGACCACAGGAGAGTGAGAGAGACCGACAGAGGGACAGAGAGAGGGTGAGAAACAGACAGAGAGTGAAACAGGGGAGAGACGGACTGAGAGTGTGAGAGACAGGGACAGAGAGAGTGACAGAGACTGGTCAGGGAGAGAGAGAGTAGAGAGAGAGAGATCGAGAGAGAGAGAGAAACAATCAGGATCACAGCATCACAGGGCGTTGGAATCACCGAAAATGGGGGAAGACAATGATCTGTGGGGAAGGCCCCGGCTTCATCCCAGTCTCTGTTGGTAGATCTCACCCAGTGTGCGGCTCACACCCACACACAGAGAATGGGAGAGTGTAGAAGGAGCTTTACTCTGCATCCAAACTCTGTTATTCATGCCCTGAGAGTGTTTGAAGGGATAGTGTAGATGGAGCGTAACTCTCTGTCTAACTTGTGCTCTACCTGCCCTGGGAGTATTTGACGGGACACTCTGGAGGGGTTTTCACTCCTTATCTAATCCGTTCTGTACATGTCTTGTGAGTTTTTGATGGGACAGTGTCGAGGGGGAGTTAATCTGTATCGAAGCGGTGCTGCACCTATCCTGGAAGTAGTTGACGGGACACTCTGGAGGGGTTTTCACTCTGTATCGAACCCGTGCTGTACCTGCCCTGGGAGTGTTTGATGGGACAGTGTAGAGGGAGTTTTACTCTGTATCTAACTCGTGCTGGACCTGCCCTGGGAGTGTTTGATGGGACATTGTAGTGGGGGTTTTACTCTGTATCTAACCTGTGCTGTACCTGCCAGGGGAGTGTTTGATGGGACAGTGTAGAGGGGCTGTACTCTGTATCTAACCCGTGCTGTTTCCAACGTTTGAACAGTTTAGACTGAGGTGGTTGATATTCCTCATGCCTCACATTCCTAAGCATTAAACACCGTGACAGTGTTTTATTTTGCTCCGCCCTGTTATTGTAAAACTCTCTCTGATCACCTCAGAATGTTCTGCCTCCCGCATGGATCCGTGTTCCACCGGCAGATGCCCCACAGGTCAGTGCTGTGTCTGGTTATTGTACCATGGGGTTTATCACTGTCAGTCCACGTCATGTCCTCCCGAAACAGGCCGAACCCACCGACTCCATCCCTCTCCCTGATGCTGAAACAGACCATTCACAATCCTTGACGTCCGATTTGACCCTGAGCTGAGATTCCGACCACATATTCTCTCCATCACCAAGTCCGCTGACTTGCATCTCTGTAATTCGCCCGTCTCCGCTCCTGCCTCTTCTCATCTATTGCTGAAACCCTTATCCGTGCCTTAGTTACTTCGAGACTGGACTATTCCAATGCTCTTCTGCCAACCTCCATCATCCACCCTTCATTAACTTCAGCTCGTCGAAAACTCAGCTGCCCGTATCCTAATTCGCACAAAGTTTGGTTCAATCATCACCCCCTGTGTTCGCATTGGCTCACGGTCCGGCAACGCCTCGATTTGAAAATTCTCATCGTTGTGTTCAAAACCTTCCACTGCCATCGCTCCCCCTATCTCTGGAACCTCCAACAAGACTACAACCCCATCGTCCCCCACTGAGGTCTCGGCGCTCCTCCCATTCTGGTCCACCGCGCATCCCCGATTTCCTGCACTGCACCATTGGCAGCCGTGTCTTCAGCTGCCTGGTCCCTCAGCTCTGGAATTTCCTTCCTCTGATTCACTCTCCTCCTTTATGACGCTACTTAAAATTCACCTTCTCACGATATCCCTCAATCCACAACTGCCCACCTTCTCCTCATATCACTAAACACCACCTACATGCCTTCTCCTCATATCCCTTAATCGCCAACTGCAAACCTTCTCTCCCAATCGCGAAACCCGACCTACCCACCGTCTCAAAATATCCCTCAATCCCTACCTACCCACCTTCCTACCTTCCAACCATATCCTTCAATCCCCAACGAACAACCTTATCCCCATATCACTAATTCCAACCTACCCAATTTCTACCCATTTTCTTTAATCTCACCGATCCATCGTCTGACCATATTCCTCCCTCTCACCTATCAACCTTCTCCCCTTATGCCCCAGTCCCACCGACCCACCTTCTCAAGAGTTCAGAACGTACTCCCCTAATTAAGTTGAGTTTGGAGACTCAGAATCATTCCCAGGAGTATTCAAGTTTCTGAATGGGTAAAAAGAGCTATTTTGTTCCTGATACTCAAACTTTCCATCCAACTCTGAATCAGCTCCCACACGAACCTGGTTTCCGTAACTGCCCTCTGAACTATGGCCTCGGTATCAGACAGGCGCACCGAGCCCAGACGGGCCTGCAAAGTCCTTCTCACTAACGACTGGGAACTGGTGCCAAAGTTGGGAGATCTGTCCAACAGACTCGTCAAGCAATAATCTGACATCGTCATTATGAGCCGAGACTCAGTAGGCAGCATCTGGCCTCATAGTAAGAAGGCCCTGCGCTCGGGCCCCACAAACACCAGATACTTGAGCATCTTAATCCAGGTCGACAATTTCCTCTGCCAGTACTGTGGGAGCGACGCATGCTCAGAGGGTCAGTACTGAGGGAATGCTGCACTGTCAGAGGAGCAATCCAGAGGAAGCGCGGCACGGTCGGAGAATCAGTAATGAGGGAGTGTTGCACTTTCGGAGGGTCAGTAAAGTGGGAGTGCGGCACTGTCGGATGGTCAGGACTGAGGGAGTGCTGCACTGTCGGAAGGTCAGTACTGAGAGAGCGCTGCAGTGTTGGAAGGTCAGTACTGAGGGAGTGCTGCACTGTCGGTAGGTCAGTACTGAGGGAGTGTTGCACTGTCGGAAGGTCAGTACTGAGAGAGCGCTGCAGTGTTGGAAGGTCAGTACTGAGGGAGGGCTGTACTCTTTGAAGTGTCGTCATTTGGATGAGATGTTAAACCGAGTGCGCTCATCTCAGTCTGAAATGGACGACCCCTTATCTGGGGAATGGGGAATGACTATTCCCCAATGTTCTAGATTCGCCAGTCAGTGGTGTCACCATCTATCCTGTCAAGTCCCTCAGAATACCATATGTTTCAATGAGATGAGAAAGGAATATGATATGTTGATGGGGTTAGATGAAGAAGGGTGGTGGGAAGCTCGTGTGGAACATAAACCCCGGCATGTATCTATTGTGCCGAATGGCCTGTTTCTCAGCTGTACAGTCTAAGTTTTTCTGGAAACTTAGCATATATTGGGCCCGTCATGCCTGTGCTGGTTCTTTGAAAGAACTCCCCAATTTAGTCCTACACCCCAGATTTTGCCCCATAACCCTGCAAACTAGTCCTCTTCAATGATATGCCCACTTGCCTTCAAAAAGAGCCTGTGGAATGTGGTTCCACCGCTCTTTCAGGAAATGCATTCCAAATCATAATAAACCTCAGTGAAAAAATGTTTTCAAATTTACCCGAGATCTTTGGCCAATTATTTTGTTATCACAGAGAGGAGAGCTGAAGAAAGAATATAGAGCTGAAGAAAGAGGGAGAGTTTATAGAGAGACAGAACGAGTATAGTGAGAGAGAGAGCAGGAGAGAGAGAGAAACATCCGGAGATTAAGGTGAGAAGGAGAGACAGAGTGAGAGGGGATGAGACAGGGTAAGAGAGAGAGAAGGTGAGCACAAGAAGAGAAACAGAGACAGAGGGGAAGACAGAGAAAGATAAGGGGGATAAGGAGAGAGACCGACACAGGGCCAGAGAGAGAAAAAATAAATCAGAGAGAAAAAAAAAACAGGGAAGACAAACAGAGAGAGTGACGATGAGCTCAGGTGGTGAGAGCGTGATATTAATGCCACAATGGGCTCAGGTTTGATCCCTGTAAGGACCATGAACGTTCTTTTTATTAAGAGCGCAGTTTCCACTCTTAATTTTAGACTGCGAGCGAATTATAAATGCAAAGTTTGGAAGGAAATTCACTCAGTACAGAGCATCGGAGAAGCATTTTCATGTTGGTGCTGTCAGTCCCGGATCATCCTGTGTCTGTTTTAAAGGGGTGCGCTGTCACTCCCGGATCATTCTGCGTCTGTTTTAAAGGGATGTGCTGTCAGTCCCGCATCATTATGTGACTGTTTATGAGGGGTGTGCTGTCAGTCCAGGATCATCCTGTGTCTGTTTTAAAGGGGTGTGCTGTCAGTCCTGGATCACAGACTCAAGTTACTGTTCAGAGCCTGAAACCGTCGACGGCTCGATCACACTGGAGATCACAACCCACTGAGGGGAACTGGAGCATGAAAAGCTTTCAATTAATGAAACAAATACTTCAAACAGGAAGAATTGAGCCCCCACAGAAATACGGAGATCAGAGGAGCCTGTAGCTAAGGCAAAGCAGTTACGAACGGAAATTTCAATTTTCCCATTGTCTGCGTTATCGTGCATTTCGGACAGTTTACTGAAACAATATCATAAAACGGGGAGGATATAACTATCACGAAACGGAGAACAAGCTTGAATAGAAAATACTGAGGAGTGACTTAATAGAAAACTTTAAGTTTAATGATAGGTCCGATAGTGTAGACGGAGAGAAAATGATGTCATCCGCGAGTGAGAGCAGACCAAGGGGTTACAAATCGAAGCTGGTCACTGATAAATGCAATATTAATTCAGGAGAAACTCCTTTACGCAGGGAGTGGTGAGAGTGAGCAACTCGCTACCACAAGTGAGTTGAGGCGACGAGCAAAGATGCTGCTCAGATTAAACTAGATAAACACACGAGGGAAAAAGGGAATAGAAGGATATGTTGATTGGGTTCGATGAAGAAGTGTGAAAGGAGGATCATCTGCAGCATAAGCAACGGCATGGACTCTTTGGGACGAATGGCTTGTTTCTGTGCCGTACAGTGTATGTCGGGGGTAAGAGAAAGAGGGAGAGTAAAGGGAGAAAAAGAGAGTAGAGGGAGAGAGAGAGAGAACACGAGAGAGACAGACAGAGACAGACAGAGAAAGAGATGGAGTTTGAGGAACAGAATATCGAGAAAGATAGGAGGGATAAGTAAATAGATACAGAAGGAAATGTTTTGGAAATGCCTGTGAGCTATTGGCAGCTAAACAATAGCCACTTGTTGCTGCTTCAATAGATTTGTTCCAGGAAGAATTTCGACAAAAACAGCAATTTGTATCTTAACATCAATCGGACTGAGAGAGTGGAGCAGACAGAGAAGGAACGGAGAATGACCGAGAATGGGGGAACGCATTGATCTCTGGGAAAGTCCCAGGCTCCATCCCGTTCTCCGTTCGAAGATATCACCCGGTGTGGGATTGAGACCCACACACAGAGTACGGGAGAGTGCAGAGGGACTTTTACTCTGTATCTAACCTGTGTTGTAACTGCCCCTGGAGTGTTTGATGGGACAGTGTAAAGGGAGCTTTACTCTGTATCTGACCGTTGTTGGACCTGCCCTGGGACGGTTTGATGGAAGAGAGCATTAAATTATAGAGTGTGTACGAGATGATATTTTAGACCAGTATGTTGAGGAGCTAATTTGGGAACAGGCTATCCAAGATTGGGTGTTGTGCATTGAGAAGCGGTTAATTAATAACCTTGTTGTGCTGGGTGCTTTCGGGAAGAGTGACCGCAACATGATAAAATTATTCATTCAGATACAAAGTGAAGTCGTGCAATCCGAAACTAGGGTACTAAATCTCAACAAAGGAAACTTAAAAGTTATGAGGAGTGAGTTGGCTATGATAGATTGGGAACCTTCATTAAAATGT
The DNA here is from genome assembly GCF_035084215.1 of Heptranchias perlo. Lineage (NCBI taxonomy): Eukaryota > Metazoa > Chordata > Chondrichthyes > Hexanchiformes > Hexanchidae > Heptranchias > Heptranchias perlo. The sequence continues at coordinate 11,138,927 of NW_027139453.1, read as the reverse complement.
ATGACGGTGGATAGGCAATGGCTGACATTTAAAGAACGAATGCATGAATTGCAACAGTTATACATTCCAATCTGGCACAAAAAGACAAAAGGAAACGAGGTCCAAACACGGCAAACAAAAGAAATTATGGATAGGATGAGACCCAAAGAGGAGTCATATAAATTTGCCAGAAAATGTAGCAAGCCTGAGGATTGGGAGCTGTTTAGAATTGAGCAAAAACGAGCCAAGAGATTGATTAAGAGGGAAAAATAGAGTATGAGTGTGAACTTGCAAGGAACATGAAAGCGGGTTGTCAGAACTTCACAAGACGGAATATGATATTGAGATAGAGGATCATCCATGATCATATTGAATGGTGGAGCAGGCTCGAAGAGCCGAATGGCCTACTCCTGCTCCGATTATCGATGATTCGATGACTCGGTTGCCGAGATTTCCACCTTCAGCAGGTGGTGTCAGATCGACCGTCCATTATACACCCTGTCACATTTTCACTTCAATTCCATTGAAAATAATTGACAGAATATTATGGGCTGATTGCCTGCAATTTCCTAAAGTGCTCTCCCGGGGAGTGACGCTCCACCGCAAGTTCCACTGCCCGGATTGTGAGTCCCCCGGTGATTAATGGGGGAGAACAAAACCCTGCACGGCCTCGGTTTCGCGCTCTCCACAGTTTGTTTGATTAGCTTCCCTGTTCGGGTCTTACACATTTTGACCATTTTAAAATTTTTGTTCTTGAAATGTCTCTCATTTACTCCGCAGATATTTTTGTCATCTCTCAATTTCTTAATATCCTGAAGTAGATTCCAGGTCAGTCAACTCATGAAATTCCCACTAACTCCTGTTTGTCGACTCCGTTCTGTCCTTTTCCCAGTTCCACTAAAACTGTTTCACTTTTTTTTCAGTCCACACTAGAGTTATACCTGAACCGTTACCCTGTCCTTTGTCCAGATACTGACCGATCCGTTGGGTATTTTCACCTCTTCCTTTCATTGTTTCAGATTCACAATAAATGCAGTTTGAACCATTTCTTTCCAGTTTGGTCTGCTTCTCTTCTGTTACCTTCTATGATCCTAAGATCTGATATCCTGTTAGTTTTGTGATGTTTAAATAATCCAAACTCATCCTGTTCCCCTCCCACTTACCCGATGTTCTTGTCCACTGAAATGCCTCTCGTATGTTGACAACAAGCTGACTCCGTCCACCCCTTCTTCAACTTCCTGTTCCAGTCTGTCCCGGTAGAATTTCGTTTACTGACTGGATCAGTTGGTAACCGTCAGACTTTGTCAAGAACTCAGTGATCGCGGTGTTCGGTCTGTGAACAACAATGGAGAAAACTAAACACATTATCGACCTTCCATCCAGGCGGCTACAATTCCTCTGACACCAAACGGCTGAAGCCTCCTGTGAGCCACGTTATCAAATAACTTCTGAAAACCCATATATGCCGCATGTGTTAAAATTCATTGACCGATATCGTCACGTCTCAACAAAAGCTGTGTCAAATTTGTCAAATATAAAGTCAAATGTCCACAGTTAATCCGTTCTAAACTTCCCCGAATCTGAAATGCTCACTAATTACGTGTCTGTTCAAAAGGGGTGTGCTGTCAGTCCCTGATCATTCTGTGTCTGTTTGAAAGGCGTGTACTGTCAGTCCCGGATCATTCTGTGTCGTTTTTAAAGGGTTGTGCTATCAGTCCCGGATCATTCTGTGCCGGTTTGAAATGGGTGTGCTGTCAGTCCCGGATCAGAGAATCAAGTTGCTGTTCAGAGCTGAACCCAGAGACGGCTCGATCACACTGGAGATCACAACCAACTGAAACGAACTGGGGCATGAAAAAATTCTTCAAACAGGAAGTATTGACCCGACACAGAAATACGGAGAACAGAGGAGCCTGTAGCTAAGGCAAAGCAGTTATGATGGGAGATTTTAATTTTCACATAGACTGAAACACAAAGGCAATACATTTCTAGAATGCATCCAGGACAGTTTTCTGAAGCAATATCATAGAACTGAGAGGTTACACATGTCAGGAAAGAGAGAAAAAGCTGGGGCTCTTTTCTCTGGAAAAGAGAAGACTGAGGAGTTACGTGATAGAGTTTTTTAAGATTAATGATGTGTTTGATAGTTTAGACCTGGAGAAGATGTTTCCACTTGAAGGGGAGACCAGAACCACGGGTCATTATTATAAGTTAATCACTAATAAATCGAATTGAATCGAATAATGAATTCAGTAAAAACTTCTTAACCCAGTGACTGGTGAGAATGTAAAACTCGCTTCCACGAAGTGCAGTTGAGAAGGATCGCAAAGATGCGTTTAAGGGGAATCTGGATAAACAGATGAGAGAGAAAGAACATAAGAACATATAAAGTGGGAGCAGGTGTACGCCATCCAGCCCCTCGATCCTGCTCCACCATTCAATCAGATCATGCTTGATCTTCTACCTCAACTCCAATTTCCCGCCCGATCCACAAATCCCTTGAATCCCCTAGAGCCCAAAATTATATCAATTCCAGCCTTGAATATACTCAATGACTCAGTATCCACAGTCCTCTGGGTAGAGAATTCCAATGATTCACATCCCTCTGAGTGAATAAATTCCTCCTCATCTCAGTCTTTCATGGCCGACCCCTTATCTGAAGACAATTTCCCCTTGTTCTCGACTCGACAGCCAAGGGAAACAATCTCTCCGGATCTATCCTGTCAAGCCCCCTCAGAATCTTATGTTCTATTTTATGTTTCAATGAGATGGCAGAGGAACAGATGGACATGTTGATGGGGTTAGATGGAGAAGGATAGGCCTGGGGTCGTTGAGAGCTTCAGCACCGGCATGGACCTATTGGGCTGTATGGCCTGTTTCTGAGCTGAGCAGTCCACGAAATTCTGTAATCTTAGCCTACATTCGGCCCGCCATGCCTGTGCTAGCTTTTTGAAAGAACTGCCCAATTTAGTCTTACACCCCAGCGATTTCCTCATCACCCTGCAAATTATTCCTCTTCAATGACATGTTCAATTGCCGTTTGAAAGTGCATATGGAATGTGGTTCCACCGCTCTTTTAGGTATTGCATTCCACATAATAACAAATCTCGATGAAAAAAATGTTTCTTCTTTTCCCATCGAGATATATTGCCAATTAATTTTATCTCACAGGGGAGCGGTAGAGAGAGAGAGAGAGAGAGAGAGAAAGTGGAGTGCGCGAGAAAGACAGAGTAGAAGGTGACAAGAGGGTACAGACAAAGAGAGTAGGAGAAAGAGGAGAGTAATGTGAGGAAGAGAGATAGAGAGAAAGTAGAAGGAGACAGAGAGAGTACATAAAGAGAGAGAACGAGAGACAGAGATAGGGAGAGAGGAGAGTAGGGTGAGAAAGAGAGAATGAGAGAGTAGAAGAAGACAGAGAGGGTAAATGGATAGAGGGTAGAGAGGATGAGACAGAGACAAGAGGAAGATAAGGAGAACACAAGAAGAGAAAAAGAGACAAAAAAGGGGAAGACAGATAAAGACCACGAGGAGAGTGAGAGAGAACGACAGAGGGACAGAGAAAGGAAGAGAAACAGACAGAGAGAGTAACAGGGGAGTGACGGGCCGAGAGAGGGAGAGACAGGGACAGAGCGAGTGATAGAGACTGGTCAGAGAGAGAGAGAGTAGAGTGAGAGAGAGAGAGAGAGAGAGAGAGAGAGAGAGAGAGAGAAACAATCAGGATCAAAGCATCAGAGGGCGTTGGAATCACCGAGAAGGGGGGAAGTCATTGATCTTTGGGGAAGGACCAGGCTTCATCCCAGTCTCTGTTGGTAGATCTCACACGGTGTGCGGCTGACGCCCACACACAGAGCATGGGAGAATGTAGAGGGAGCTTTACTCTGTATCTGAACAGTGTTGTTCCTGCCCTGAGAGTGTTTGAATGGATAGTGTACAGGGAGCTTGACTCTCTATCTAACTCGTGCTCTACCTGCCCTGGAAATATTCAATGGGACACTGTCGAGGGATCTGTAACTCTCTATCTAACCCATGCTGTACATGCATGGGAGTGTTTGATGGGACAGTGTGGAGCTAGATTTACTCTGTATCTCACCGTGCTGTACCTGCCCTGTGTGTATTTGACGGGACACTCTGGAGGGATTTTCACTCCGTATCTAATCCGTGCTGTACCTGTCCTGGGAGTGTTTGATGGGACTGTGTAGAGGGGGCTTTACTCTCTATCTAACCCGTTCTCTTTCGAACTTGTGAACAGTTCTGACTGAGGTGGTTGATACTCCTCATACCTCACATTCCTAAGCATTAAACACTGTGACAATGTTTTATTTTGCTCCACCCTGTTATTTTAAAACTCTTTCTGTTCACCTCCGATGGTTCTGCCTCTCGCATGGATCCGTGTTCCACCGGCAGTTGCCGCACGGGTCAGCGCTGAGTTAGGGTTAGGGTTAGGGTTAGGGTTATTGTACCATGGGGTGTATCACTGCCAGTCCACATCGTGTGCTCCCGTAACAAGCCCAACCCACCGACTCCATCCCTCTCCCTGGACACCGTCTGATGCTGAAACAGACCATTCACAACCCTTGACGTCCAATTTGACCCTGAGCTGAGATTCCGACCACATATTCTCTCCATCACCAAGTCCGCCTACTTCCATCTCTGTTACTCGCCCGTCTCTGCTTCTGCCTCATCTCATCTGTTGCTGAAACTCTTGTCCGTGCCTTTGTTGCCGCGAAACTGGATTATTCCAATGCTCTTCTGGCCAACCTCCCATCTTCCACCCTTCATTAAGTTCAGCTCATCCAAAACTCAGCTGCCCGTATCCGAATTCGCACAAAGTCCTTTTCAATCATCACCTAAATTGGCTCCCTGTCCGGCAACGCCTCGATTTTAAAATTCTCATCGTTGTGTTCAAATCCTTCCACGGCCATCGATCTCCCTATCTCTGTAACCTCCCCCAAGAATTCAACCCCATCCTCCCCCACTGAGGTCTCTGCGCTCCTCATTCTGGCCTCTTGCGCATCCCCGATTTCTTGCACTCCACCATTGGCGGCCGTGCCTTCAACTGCCTGGTCACCAGCCTCTGGAATTCCCTCCGTAAACTATCGAGTTCACTCTCCTCCTTTATGAAGCTCCTTGAAATGCACCTTCTCAAAATAACCCTCAATCCACACCTGCCCACCTTCTCCCCACATCACCAAAGCCTACCTACTCGCCTTCTCCACATATCCCTTAATCCCCAACTGAAAACCTTCTCTCCCTAACGCTCAACGCGACCTACCCACCTTCCCACCATATCCCTCAATCCCCACCTACCCGTCTTCCCACCATATCCCTCAATCCCCACCTACCCGTCTTCCCACCATATCCCTCAATCCCCACCTACCCACCTTCCCACCATATCCCTCAATCCCCACCTACCCGTCTTCCCACCATATCCCTCAATCCCCACCTACCCACCTTCCCACCATATCCCTCAATCCCCACCTACCCGTCTTCCCACCATATCCCTCAATCCCCACCTACCCACCTTCCCACCATATCCCTCAATCCCCACCTACCCACCTTCCCACCATATCCCTCAATCCCCACCTACCCACCTTCCCACCATATCCCTCAATCCCCACCTACCCGCCTTCTCCCCATATCCCTAAATCCAACCTACCCACTTTCTACCCATATTCCTTCATCTCACCAATCCATCTTCTCTCCATATTGCTGATTCTCACCAATCAACCTTCTCCCCTTATCCGTAATTCCCAACTACCCACCTTCTCAAGAGTTCAGAACATACTCCTCTCATTAAGGTGAGTTTGGACTCAGAATCACTCCCAGGAGTATTCCAGTTTCTGAAGGGGTATAAAGAGCTATTTTGTTCCTGATACTCAATCTTTCCCTCCAACTCTGAATCAACTCTCACACTAACCTGGTTGACTTAACTGCCCTCTGAAATATGGCCTCGGTATCAGACAGGCGCACCCAGCCCAGACGGGCCTGCAAAGTGCTTCTCACTAACGTCTGTGAACTGGTGCCAAAGTTGGGAGATCTGTCCCACGGACTCGTCAAGCAATAACCTGACATAGTCATCATGAGCCGGGCTCTCAGTGGGTAGCATCTGGCCTCAGAGTCAGAAGGTCGTGCGCTCGAACCCCCCACACACCAGAGACTTGAGCATCTTAATCCTGGCCGACAATTTCCTGTGCCAGTACTGTGGGAGCGCTGCACGCTCAGAGGATCAGTACTGAGGGAATGCTGCACTGTCAGAGGAGCAGTACTGAGGAAGCGCCGCATGGTCGGAGGGTCAGTATTGAGAGAGTGTTGCACTTTCGGAGGGTCAGTAAAGATGGAGTGCTGCACTGTCGGAGGTTCAGTACTGAGGGGGTGCTGCACTGTCGGAAGGTCAGTCCTGAGGGAGTGCTGCACTGTCGGAAGGTCAGTACTGAGGGAGTGCTGCACTGTCGGAAGGTCAGTACTGAGGGAGTGCTGCACTGTCGGAAGGTCAGTACTGAGGGAGTGCTGCACTGTCGGAAGGTCAGTACTGAGGGAGGGCTGTACCCTTTGAAGTGTCGTCATTTGGATGAGATGTTCAACCGAGTGCGCTCATCTCAGTCTTTAATGGCCGACCCCTTATCTGGGGAATGGGGAATGACTATTCCCCATTGGTCTAGATTCGCCAGTCAGTGGTGTCACCATCTATCCTGTCAAGTCCCCTCAGAATACGATATGTTTCTATGAGATGAGAAAGGAATCGGATATGTTGATGAGGTTAGATGAAGAAGGGTGGTCTTTTGCTCGTGTGGAACATAAACCACGGCATGTATCTATTGTACCGAATGGCCTGTTCCTCAGCTGTGCAATTCTAATTATTTCTGGAATCTTAGCATACATTGGGCCCGTCATGCCTGTGCTGGCTCTTTGAAAGAACACACTGGAGATCACAACCCACTGAGGGGAACTGGGACATGAAAAGCTTTCAATTAATGAAACAAATACTTCAAACAGGAAGTATTGAGCCCACACAGAAATAGGGAGATCAGAGGAGCCTGCAGCTAAGGCAAAGCAGTTATGAACGGAGATTTTAATTTTCCCATTGACTGCGTTATAATGGCAATACATTTCCCGAGTGCATCACGGACAGTTTACTGAAACAATATCATAGAACGGGGAGGATATAACTATCACGAAAGAGAGAACAAGCTGGATGTCTTTTCTCTGTAAAAGAGAAGACTGAGGAGTGACCTGATAGAAGTCTTTAAGTTTAATGACGGGTTTGATACGGTAGACGGAGAGAAGATGATTCCACCCGCGGGTGAGAGCAGAACTAGGGGTTAAAAATCGAAGCTAGTCAATGAAAAAATCCAATATTAACTCAGGAGAAACTCCTTTACCCAGGGAGTGGTGAGAGTGAGCAACTCGCTACCACAAGTGAGTTGAGGCGACGAGCAAAGATGCTGTTAAGATTAAGCTCGATAAGCACACGAGGGATGAGGGAATAGACGGATATGTTGATTGGGTCATGATGAACCAGGGTGAAAGGAGGACCATGTGGAGCAGAAGACAACAGCATGGACTCTTTGGGACGAATGTCTGAACGGTGTATGTTGGGGGTAAGATAAAGAGAGACGGAGAGAGGAAAGGGAGAAAGAGAGAGTAGAGGGAGAAAGAGAGCACGATAGAGACAGAGAGAGAAATACAGAGAATGACATAGAGTTTGAGGAACTGAAAATCGAGAAACAGAGGAGGGATAAGTAAATAGAGACCGGACGAGATGTTTTGGAAATGCCTGTGAGCTGTTGGCAGCAAAACAATAGCCACTTGTTGCTGCTTCAATGGATTTTTTCCAGGAAGAATGTTGACAAAAACAGCAATTTGTATTTTAACACCAATCGGACTGAGAGACTGGAGCAGAGCATCGAAGAAAGGGAGAATGAACGAGAATGGGGGAAGGCAGTGATCTCAGGAAAAGGCCCAGGCTCGATCCCGGTGTCCGTTAGTTGATATCACCCGGAGTGGGATTGAGACCCACACACAGAGCATGGGAGAGTGCAGAGGGACTTTTACTCTGTATCTCACCTGTGTTGTAACTGGCCTCGGAGTGTTTGACGGGACAGTGTAGATGCAGCTTTACTCTGTTTCTAACCCCTATTTCACCTGCCCTGGGAGTGTTTGTTGTGACATTTTAGAGGGAGCTTTACTCTATATCTGACCCATTTTATTCCTGTCCTTGGAACAGTTTAAACGAGGGTGGATGGTATTTCCCATGCCTCATGTTGCAATGCATTAAGTCCGTGACTGTATTTCTGTTGGTGAGCCCTGTTATTACAAAAATCTTACTGTTCACACCGGAAGGTTCTGTTTCTCACTGGTGTTCGGTTCCTCGAGCAATTCCTTCACAGGTCAGTGTTGAGTGTGGCAATTGTATCATGGTCCGGGGGGGGGGGGGGGTGGTGGGGGCGGAGGCATCATTCCCAGGGCCCACCATCGTGCAGACACAGAGAGAGTAGATCGTTGTCAATTCAATGAGAGATCAAAACACAGTCCAGACACTGAGAGAGGAGATCAGTCCAGACATTGAGAGAGGAGATCACAGTCCAGACACTGAGAGAGGAGATCACAGTCCAGACACTGAGAGTGGTGATCACAGTCCAGACACTGAGAGAGGAGATCAGTGTCCAGACAGTGAGAGGGGATCACCGTCCAGACACTGAGAGTGGTGATCACAGTCCAGACACTGAGAGTGGTGCTCACAGTGCAGAATGTGAGAGAGGAGATCACAGTCCAGAATCTGAGAGATGTGTTCACAATCCAAGCACTGAGAGAGGAGATCACAGTCCAGACACTGAGAGAGGCGATTTCAGTCCGGACAGTGAGAGAGGAGATCAGAGTCCCAACACTGAGAGAGGTGATCACAGTCCAATTGCTGAGAGGGTATTACAGTCCAGACACTGAGAGAGATCAAAGTCCAGACACTGAGAGAGGAGATCACATTCCATCCATGAGAGAGGTGATGACAGTCCATAAAGTGAGCGTTTCAAGGGCAAAATTTTAAAAAGAACAGACACACAAGGGTTATAATCTCTGGATTATTACCTGAGCCACGTGCAAATAGTCGTAGGGATAAGCAGATTAGGGAGGAGAACACATGGATGAAGGAGTGGTGTGGGAAGGAGAGGTTCCATTTCGTGGGACACTGGCACCTGTACTCGGACACGATGGAATTGTACCGTTGGGACCGGCTCCACGTGACCCGGGCTGGCACCAGGGTTCCAGCGTTAAATTTGTAATTGGGTCTAGAGCTCAGTTGGAAAAGTAATATAAATAACAATTCTGGAACAAAAAGGAAGAGCGTAGAGTGATAGTCAGAAATTATGCTTTCAGCACTACATGTAAAGGAAAAACTGAAAGATGAAAAGTAATTAAATCTGGAGAGAGAAATAAGGAATTTGTGTGAAATACAATACTGATTGATGAAAAGTAATTAAATCTGGAGAGAGAAATAAGGAATGTGTATGAAATACAATACTGATTGATGAAAAGTAATTAAATCTGGAGAGAGAAATAAGGAATGTGTGAGAAATACAATATTACAATATGGGCAGGGTGTGTGGCCCAAATAAGCGTTCTTTATACAAACGCATGAAGTATAAGCAACAAATTGAATGAAATGCGGGCACAAATTCAACCTACAGGGTACGAAATGGTAGCCATTAGTGAGGCATGGCTGTACAACAGTCAGGAATGGGAACTGAATATACCAGGTTATAAGGTCTATAGGAAGGATAGGAGAACTGGTAGAGGTGGAGGAGCATAGTGAGTGATTAAGGATGAAATTTCTTCATTGATAAGAGATGATATCACGAGAGGTAGGCAGTCAGTGGGAACTTTATGCGTAGAATTAGGAAATAGAAAATGATTTCAGCCCAAAGTTGGAGTTGTGTATAGAACCCCTGTAGCAGCTGTGAAGCGGCAGAATGTATAAATGGGGAGATTAGACAAGCATGTAGCAAAGGCAGAGTGGTTTATATGGGGATCGATTTTAACTTTCATATAGATTGGGATAAACAGACGAGCTCATGTCAGACAGGTAACGAATTTCTTGAGTATGTTCAGGAAAACTTTCTGCAACAATATGACCGAGGAGAAACAAGGAGGCAGGCCACAGTAGAATTAATAATGAGCAATAGGCCAGATTTAATGAACAGCCTAACGGTGTACGAAAATTGATCTGAATTGGAAAACTATACATGTCACTCCACTATTTAAGAAAGGTGATGGAAGGAAACCAGGGAATTATAGACCAGTTCGCCAAACATCTGTTTTCGAGAAATTACTCGAGTCTCTAATTAAGGATAGTGACTGAACACATTGAACATTTTCAGCTGATCGAAAGAGCCAGCATGGATTTTGTTTTGAAGAGGTGACTAAAGTAGTGGACAGGGGAATGTCTATGGAGTTTGTTTCTATGGACTTCCAAAAGGCATTCGATAAAGTCCCTGAGAAGGGACTGTTAGCTAAAGTTGAAGCTGATGGAATTGAGGGAAAATGATTGACCTGGTTAGGAAATTGGCAGAGCGGCAGGAGACATTGGGCCTGAAGTCGCTGCGAGCGGCGAGGCAACGCTCACTGCAGCTGCTGCGAATTAAATTAACAAAAATACTGACTCTAGGCTCTGTGGCGATGAATTGCTTGAATTTGAACTTTACAAAAATTGTGCTCTATCAACCCAGCCTCTGAGCAGCGTGATTTGCCGCGTAGCTGGAAAGGTGTGTGAGGAGAAGACACGAACACAAATTCGGTAAGGACGAGACGTCCCGCCCACAGAATTAGGCTGCATTGCTGAAACAATCAAGCAGACTTCATTCCTTTAAAGTTTGCATTCTGTATGGTATTGTAATTTTTTTCTAAAATCAAAAACCAAAGAAATAATTGAATTAAATTAATGAGACAGAAGGAAAACGTTTAAAAATTAATATTGTAATTTTCATTCTTCTTCAATAACCAAAAAACTAATACAATAAGGAGTGATATGAGAGTCCTCGTTTATATAAGTTCATCTTTACTTGATTGGCAGTAATTAAAACTTACCGAGCTGTTAAAACTCATTTTGGACTTTGTATTTACTGGAATGATACCTGGACATCAAGGGTTAAATAATGATGAAAGATTACACAAACTAGGGTTGCATTCTCTGGAATTTGGAAGATTAAGGGTTGATTTGTTCGAATTTTTCAAGCTGTTAAGGGGAACTAATAGGGAAGACAGAGAGAAACTATGTCCGCTGGTTGGGGAGTCCATGACTATGGGTCTCAGCCCAAAAATTAGAGCCAGAACTTTCAGGAGTGAAGTTATGAAACACTTCTACACGCAAAGGGTGGGAGATATTTGGAACTCTCTTCTGCAAACGGAAGTTGGTGTTAGCTCAATTGTTAATTATAATTCTGAGGTTGATAGATTTTTCTTAACTCTGTTAATATTGGGGTTAAGGCGGGTAAATTAAGTTCGGTCAGAGATCCGCCATGATGCCATTGAATGGCGCAACAGGCTCCAGGGATCAAAATGCCGACTCCTGTTCCGACGTTCCTGGTCAATGTCATCACCAACCACAATCTTCAGCAGGCGGCACTGCTGACCAGCAGTGTCAGAGCAAAGAGAGACAGAGAAAGCGGCAAGAGAAAGGGTGACATAAGCAAAAAGGTTGAGGGAGGGAGAGAGAAAAATGAAGACATAGAGATATAGTTCGTGAGAGAGAACGAGAGAGACAGACATGTGACAAAGAGAGATAGAAACAGAGAGGAGAGAGCAATAAATAGAGATAAATAGGAGAGGCCGAAAGAGAGACAGACAGAGAGGGAGAGACGAGGATAGAGGGAGAGACGAGTACAGAGGGAGAGATAGCTGAGGGAAAGAGAGTGAGACTCAGAGGGAGATGGAGAGAGAGAAAGAGAGAGACGAATTGTGGGAGAGAGAGAGAGCGATGGAGAGGGAGACAGAGAGATAGTGATAGAAAGGCAGATAATCAGCAGAGAGAGAGACACATGGAGAGAGAGAGAGAGAATTATAGAGACAGAGAGATGGTGGGGGCGAAAGAATGAAAGACACAAACAGAGGGAGAAACAGACAAACAGAGAGGGCGGAGGGAGGAAGAAAGAGAGGGAGAGACGGGGATGGATCAGAGAGTGTAGATGGAGGGAGACAGAGAGAGAGCGAGTAGAGACAGAGGGAGAGTAGGGTAGATGTAGAGAGACGGAGAAAGAAAGAGAGTGGAGGTTGAGTGACTGGAAAAGAGAGAGCATCAGACGGAAAGATTCAGAGTGGGAGAGTCAGAGGGAGAGAAAGGGACAGAGTTGGAGAGTTTAGGGAAAAAGACAGAGAGAGAGACAGATAGATGTGGATGGGTCAGAGAGTGTAGTGGCAGAGAGTGTAATGGCACAGAATGTAGTGGCACAGAGTGTAGTGGCACAGAGTGTCGTGGCAGTAGCAAAGAGAACGAGTACAAGGGAAGCTTGAAATTGAAGGTGAGATATATAGAAAGGGAGAGAGTTACTGACTGAGAGAGGTGGAGATTAGAGGTGGAGAGGGAGAGATATGGAGAGTAGAGCGAGAGAATGAGAGGAGAGAGTGAAGAACGAAAGAGGGAGACACAGTGCAGAGGCAGAGAGACACCGAGAGGGAGAATGAGGAGGGGGTGGGGAGTGCGACAGAGAGACAAGCATACAGACTGTGAGAATCTGAATAATACAGACAGAGAGATAGTGGGGGTGAGGGAGAAAGAAAGAGACAGACAGATGGAGAAAAAGACAGAAAGAGAGAGAAACAGTGGAGACAGAAAAACGGAAGAGAAATATTGAGAGATGGGGAAGTGAGAGAAAGAGAGAGAGAGGGAGGAGAAGGGGGAGAGATATGGAGTAAAGGGTGAGAGCGAGTAGAGAGCGAGGAGAGTGCGACAGACACAGAGAGAGAGAGGCCGAGAGAGAGAGAGAGGGAGAGAGGAAGGGGTGAGATAGAGAGCAGAGGGAGAGCACGAGCAGAGAGCGAGGAGGGTGACAGAGAGAGAGAGAGAGTGAGGGGTATAGGGAGGGGGACAGGGAAAGAGAGAGAGACTCCCACCTACCAATTATCTACCCTTTTCATTCAACACAACCACCCAAACCTTCTCACAATATCCCTCAACAAAACTTACCACCTTCTCACCATATCCATCAACCCCACCTATCGAAATTCTCCCCATATCACTCAACCCCACCGACACACATTCACACAATATCCATCAATCCCCACTTGAACACATTCTCCACATTTCACTCAAACTCCACCTAATCACCTTCTCCACATATACCTGACACACGGCTACCCATCTTCTCCCCATATCTCTCACTCCCTCCTACCATCCATTTCCCAAGATCACTCTAACCCACCGAACCACCTTCTCACAATATCTCTCAATCATAACCTACCCCCTTTATTAATATTTCTCAAAATCACACTTAACCAACCCCTCACCATATCCGTCCACCCCACCTATCCATCTTCTCCCCATTTCACTCAACTACACCTACGCACCTTCAGTCAAAATCCCTCAATTCCCAACTACCAATCATCCCCCATATCCCTCAATACCCACCGACCTTTCTTACCCCCAAATACCTCAATCCCCACCTACCCACATTATCACCTTATTCCTCAATCCCACCTAAACAACTTCCCACCATATCTCTCAATACCACCTAAACACCTCCCCATGTTCATCAAACCAGAGCTACACAACTTATCCCCATAACACTCAACCCCACCTGCCCACATTCTCACAACATCCCTCAATCACCACCTACACTTCTTCGCACCATATACCTCAATCCCCACCTAACCGCCTTCTCTTCATATTCCTCACTCATACTTACCCATCTTCTCCAAATATTCCTCAATCCACACATATCCATCGACTCACCATATGCCTAAACTCACCTACCCACCTTTTCAAAAAATCTCTCAACCCCACATTCCAACCTTCGACCCATGTCCCACATACCCACCTTCACGCCATATCATTCAATCCCCAACTACTCACCCAACTTCTCCCTATATCCCTCAATTCCACCTACGCAACTTCTCAGCATAGCCCTCAAAGCCCACCTAACTAGCTTCTCTCCGTATCCCACAAACTCACCGACGCAGCATTTCCACAGATCACTCAAACACACCCAACCACCTTCTCACTATATCCATTATTACCACTTACCCACCCCCTCACCATATCCGTCAACCCCACCTACCCACATTATCGTCATATCCCTCAATCCCACCTATACACCTTCTCCCCTTATCACTCAACCCCAACTACACACATCAAAAAAAAAATCCTCAATCCACAACGACCTCCCATATCCCTCAATCACCTGAAGACATCTTTCCGCCATATCCCTGAATCCCAACTTAATCATGGCTGACTTTCACCGACATATATACTGGCCAAACCAAATTAGCAATAATACTGCGGGGCATTAATTCCTGGAGTGTGTACGAGATGGTTTTTCAAACCAATATATTGAGCAGCCAATTCGGGAACAGGCCATTCTAAATTGGGTATGGTGCATTGAGAAGCGGTTAATTGAGAACATTGTTGTGCGGGGTCCTTTGAAGGAGAGTAACTGTAACATGATAGAATTCTTCATTAAGATAGAAAGTGAAGGAATGCAATCCGAAACTAGGGTACTAAATCGAAGGTATGAGGAGTGAGTTGGCTATGATAGATTTGGGACCTTCATTAAAAGGCATGACGGTGGATAGGCAATGGCTAACATTTTAGGAACGAATGCATGAATCGCAACAGTTATACATTCCATTCTGGCACAAAAACACAGAAGGACAAGAGCCGCAACCATGGCTAACAAAAGAAGTTAAGGCTAGGATGCGATGCAAAGTGGAGTCGTATCAATTTGCCAGAAAATGCAGCAAGCATGAGGATTGGGAGCAGTTTTGAACGGAGCAAAAAAGGGCCAAGAGATTGATCAAGAGGGAAAAATAGAGAATGAGAGTGCACTTGCAAGGAACATAAAAGCGGACTGTAAAAACTTCTACAAACGGGAATATGGTATTGAGATAGACGATCAGCCATGATCATATTGAAAGGCAGAGCAGGCTCGAAGGGCCGAATGGCCGACTCCTGCTCCTCTTTTCTATGATTCGATGACTCGGTTGCCAAGATTTCCACCTTCAGCAGGTGGTGTCAGATCGACCGTCCATTGCACACCGTCCTCCATTTTCACTTCCATTTACTTCGATACTATTAAAAGTAATTGACAGAATATTATGGGCTGATTGCCTGCAATTTCCGAAAGTGCTCTCCCGGGGAGTGACGCTCCACCGCAAGTTCCACTGCCCGGATTGTGAGTCCGCTGAAGGCAGAAATAACCCCCGGTGATGAATGGGGCAGAACAAAACCCCGCACGGCCTCGGTTTCGCGCTCTCCACAATTTGTTTGATCAGTTTCCCTGTTCGGGTTTTATACATTCAATCATTTTAACATTTTTGTTCTTGAAATGTCTCTCATTTACTCCGCAGATATTTTTTGTCATCTCTCAATTCCTTGATATCCTGAAATAGATTCCAGGTCAGTGAAAGAATGACATGCCCACTAACTCCTGTTTGTCGCCTCTGTTCTGTCCTTTTCCCAGTTCCACGAAAACTGTTTCACTTTGTTTTGAGTCCACACTAGAGTTATACCTGAACCGTTAAACTGTCCTTTGTCCAGATACTGACCGATCCGTTGGGTATTTTCACCTCTTTCTTTCATTGTTTCAGATTCACAATAATTGCAGTTTGAACCATTTCTTTCCAGTTTGGTCTGTTTCTCTTCTGTTACCTTCTATGATTCTAAGATCTGATCGTCTGTTAGTTTTGTGATGTTTAAATAATCCAAACTCATCCCATGTCCCTCCCACTGACCTGATGTTCTTGTCCACTGAAATGCCTCTCGGATGTTGACAACGAACTGACTCCGTCCACCCCTTCTTCAGCTGCCTGTTCCAGTCTGTCCCGGTAGAATTTCGTCAACTGGATCAGTTGGTAACCTTCAGACTTTGTCAAGAACTCAGTGATCGCAGTGTTCGGTCTGTGAACAACAATGGAGAAAATTATCACATTATCGACCTTCCATCCGGGCGGCGTCATTTCCTCTGATACCAAACGGCTGACGCCTCCTGTGAGCCACGTTATCAAATACCTTCTGAAAACCCATATATGCCGCATGTGTTACAATCCATTGACCGATATATTTTCGTCTCAACACGGCAGTCTCAAATTTGTCAAATACAATGTCAAATGCTACAGTTAGCCGTTGCAGCCTTCACTGAATCTTAAATGCTAAATAATTCGACGTGAGATTTCAGATTCGAGGGGTTTGTCCACAAATGACGTTGACTAATTAGTCTCGAGTTATCTTTTTATAAATTCTTTCTTGGGACGTGGACGTCGCTGGCGAGCCGGCATTTATTGCCCATCCCTAATTGCCGTTGAGAAGGTGGTGGTGAGACGCCTTCTTTAACCGCTGCAGTCCGTGTGGTGAAGGTTCTCCCACAGTGCTGTTAGGAAGGGAGTTCCCGGATTTTGACCCAGCGACGATGAAGGAAAGGCGATATATTTCCAAGTCGGGATGGTGTATGACTTGGAGGGGAACGTGCAGGTGGTGTTGTTCCCATGTACCTGCGGCCTTTGTCCGTCGAGGTGGTAGAGGTCGCGGGTTTGGGAGGTGCTGTCGAAGAAGCCTTGGCGAGTTGCTGCAGTTCATCCTGTGAATGGAGCCACTGCAGCCACTGTGCGCCGGTTGTGAAGGGAGTGAATGTTTCGGGTGGTGGATGGGGTGCCAATCAAGCGGGCTGCTTTGTGCTGGATGGTGTCGAGCTTCTTGAGTGTTGTTGGAGCTGCAGTCATCCAGGCAAGTGTGGAGTATTCCATCACACTCCTGACTTGTGCCTTGTAGATGGTGGAAAGGCTTTGGGGAGTCAGCAGGTGCGTCACTCGCCGTAGAATACCCAGCCTCTGACCTGCTCTTGCAGCCACAGTATTTATATGGCTGGTCCAGTTAAGTTTCTGGTCAATAGTGACCCCCAGGATGTTGATGGTGGGGGATTCGGCGATGGTAATGCCGTTGAATGTCAACGGGAGGTGGTTAGACGGTCTCTTGTTGGAGATGGTCATTGCCTGGCACTTGTCTGGCGCGAATGTTACTTGCCACTTGGCAGCCCAAGCCTGGATGTTGTCCAGGTCTTGCTGCATGCGGGCTCGGACTGCTTCATTATTTGAAGGGTTGCGAATGCAACTGAACACTGTGCAATCATCAGCGAACATCCACATTTCTGACCTTATGATGGAGGGAAGTTTATTGATGAAGCCGCTGAAGATGCTTGGCCCAGGACACTGCTCCGAGGAACTCCTGCAGCAATGTCCTGGGGCTGAGATGATCGGCCACCAACAACCACTGCTATCTGATTGACACATTCTCCTTATTTTAACACAGACATTACTTGGTCTCTTTCAGTCCACCTGGATATTTTCATCAACAATTGTTTTATCAAAAATTGTGAGTTTTGAAAAATTGTGGTCATAGTCCCTCCTATCTGCTCTCTGAATTCCTTTAAAAGCCTCGGTTGCATTATCTCTGAGCTCAGTGGCATATCCAGCTCGGCAATTAAATTCACAACCAAATCCTTCCCTAAAATTGTCTCGAAATATGGCTCGCTGAAGATGCTGTATCGATGCCTTTGTATTGAATAATTTTACTGTAGACAGTTTGATACTGTGATACTTTGATGCTTTGAAACTAACATTTGCACATCTGCCATCATTTTTAGAAACTGACTGAAATATTTTGTATCTCCCCAAAAGTTCATCCACTCCAGCCCTGTCTTTGCGACACTCGAACACATCTCTCATGATTCTGACTTTCCAAATGTGTTTGGAATGATTTGTAGATTCACAGACATAACACACAATCTGAACTCCAATTCATTGGACTGTTGACCAGTTCTCGTTTTTTTTTCTTTTTTTAGTATCAAGTTACTTCTTCTGTCACTATATCAAAAACCTCCTTCCTTTTTTCCTGCGAATAACTTTTCACTATTTCATCAATCTTCTGTTCCTGCTCCAACAGTTTTATTATTTCCACTCTCTAGTCTCAGATCCGGATATTTCACACGCTCCAGTCCTATCAGGTGAAACCCTCCCACTGCTCCCTATACCCATTCTGTCAATCCGTTTTGGCTGGTTGGTGCAGATCGTAACCGTCCCTACCTTTCGTCCTGAACTCACCCTAGTGTCCCAAGAGCATGAACCCTTCCCTCCTGCTCCAGCCCTGCAGCCGCACATTGACCTGCCTCATATTGTCCTCAGTAAGCGGCCCAGTGCAAAACAATTCGGAGATCACCAACTTGAGGCCTTGTTTTTCGGTCTCGTGCTCAAATTCTAATATTCTCTGTAGAAACGTATTTCTAACCGTGTTATTGGCTCCGACTATGAATATTTACCGCTCTCCTTTCCTTCCCAGAGATTGTCACACCTGTTGCAGGAAGTACTTCCTTGTGGCACCATGGAGGCAACTTACAATTTGAACCTGCTCAGGGCTGCAGAAGAGTCTGTCTATTCCCCTGACCATAGAATCTCCCACCACTCTCGCTCTCCTATTCCTGTGCCTTACCTGCCTCTCACCACTCCCCCAATGATCCCTGGTTTCACATTGTTACTCAGGAAGACCAATCTGATTCACTGTTTCTATCCACCTTCCAGTCCATAACATCAGGTGTCTATTGCCAGTTCCACTACTGAGATCCCTCCACCTGTGACTGCACTGCCCCACGAGATGGTCACTCACTTTCTTCTATCTACACACCATATGCTCGGTTTCTTCTTCCTGTGTGAGCAACAGGATCTTGTTCGTGATCTTGACCCTTTATCAGGACACATTTGATATTTTAAAGATTGTTCTGAACCTACCGGTGTCTATTCCCTTTCTTGTTGATGATGTTGGATCTTCTCCCCTGTTTGGACCTTCAGCCATGGTGGTAAGAAGCGTTCCAAGATTCTGACGCTCTGTAATAAATATATTAATAGGAAGGTTAGACTGAAATATTATAATGAGAATGATAAAACGGCGTCTTGTTGAATATGATATCAAGTCCCTTCTCCCCCATCAGGACAACAGCTGTTAGACCTCGGATCGAGCATTTCCCGACTTTTACGATCAACTCTCCACATGAGGTGCGGCACAGACAGCTGCCCAGTGAAACCCAATGAGTCCCTCTGATCTTCACAACCCAGTGAGAGTCGGCCGAGATTCTGCACTCGCAGCACCAATTGGTAAGATTTGGTCACAGTGCAGGCCAGCACCAGACTTATTCCTGAGGTAGTGAATATTCTGGAGGGCAATATGGAACGGCTGATGAATTAAATGTTCCTTCACTCGTTGTTACCCAGTCTGGCGCTGTTGTATTATTTTATTCACAGATTTGTTTTTAATATTTTTGATTTGTTAAGTTTTGATATTAAATTCTGATGTTTATGAGACTGATATCTATCTACATACACAATATTTAGCTTGGTGTGATTTCTCTGCTCTCTTTGGTAGTGACATTGTTCGTGTGTTCATGGAGATGTGTTTTGGTTGGTGCTTCTATTTGAATATATTTACCTTATCCCTCATAGTATCAGCTCCTGACTAATGACCACTGTTCAATAATATTAACACTCATGTTTAATATTATGAATTGCATAACTTTAAACAGGTGCTGCACATTTATTTTTGGATTATTTTTAGGTGTCTCACAATCTCAGAAAACATCACAACTATATAAGTTGAAGATTTGACGGCTGTTTTACAATCATAATTCCCCATTGTGTGTGTGTCTCGCTCTGTGTGTGCACGCACAGGCAAGAGCAAATAATCAAACTATCAGTCACCGTCCTTTCCTTTCCACACTGTGGAAATGTAAAAGAGATTAGTCTTGGTCCGTAATTTCTTCAATCAATAGTTGAAGTCATTTGCTGACAATTGTGTAATAAACGGACATGAGCAATAAAAAAATATATTTACACCTACACTAATTGCATTCGTGCAATCAAACACAAGATTAACTTATGTCGTTACTTTTTATATGAAGATTAGTGATAGGTCCTCCTGCCTATTTTTAATTTCAGTTGTTACGTTTTATATAAAGATTAGTGATTGATACTCGTACTTGGCGGTAAATTCAGCAGTTATTTTTTATGAAAATATTCGTGATGAGTCCTCCTGCCTGTTTTTAATCTCAATAGTTACTTTTTTATGTGATGGACCCTCCTACCTGCTGGTAATTTCAGTGGTTACTTTTTAAATAAAGATAAGTGATGGATCCTCCTCCCTGTTGGTCATTTCAGTAGTTTATTATTTTACTAATATTAGAGATGGACCCGCCTACCAGTGGGTGATTCCAGGAGTTACTTTGTTTAAACAGATTACTGATGGACCTTCCTCCCTGTTATAGTTTCAATCATTGCTTTTTATTTAAAGATTAGTGATGGACCCTCCTGCCTTTTGGTAATTTCTGTAGTTTCTTTTTTAACAATGATTCGTGATGGACCCGACCAACTGTTGCAGATTTCAGTAGTTACTTCGGTTATCTAAAGATTCGTGATGGACCCTACCGCCTGTTGGTAATTTCAGTAGTTGATTTTTATAAAAGGATTAGTGATGGACCCTCCTACCTGCTGGTAATTTCAGTCGTTCCTTTTTTTAATCTAAAGATTATTGATGGACCCTGCTGCCTGTTGATAATTTCAGTATTTACTTTTAATATATAGATTAATGATAGACCCACATACCTGTTGGTAATTTCATTTGTTACTTTTTATATAAAGTTTAGTGACGGACACTTCTACTTGTTGCTGATTTCAGTTGTTAATTTTTATATAAAGATTATTGATGTACACTGCTACCTGGTGGTAGTTTCAGTTGTTATTTTTGAGGTAAAGATTAGTGATGGGACGTCCTGCTTGTTGGTAATTTCAGTGGTGTATTTTTTATAACGATTACTGATGGACCCTCCTACCCGGTGGTAATTTCAGTTCTTACTTTTGATATAAAGATCAGTGATGGGCCCTCCTACCTGTTGTAATTTCAGCAGTTACTCTCGATATAAAGATTAGAGGTGTGCACTGCTACCTGGTGGTAGTTTCAGTCGTTTTTTTAGGTAATGATGAGTGATGGGTCCGCCTGCTTGTTGTTAATTTCAGTGGTTACTTTTTTATGCAAAGGTTAGTGATGCACCCTCCTACCTGTTGGTAATTTCAGCATTTACTTTTTTAATAAATATTAGTGATGTGACATCCTGCCTGTTGGTAATTTCAGAAGTTCATTTTTTAAATCTGAACATTAATAATGCACACCACTGCCTGTTTTTAATTTCAGCATTTACTTTTTACATAACGATTTGTGATGGACAATACTCCCTGGTGGTAAATTCAGTGCTTACTTTTTATCTAAAGATTACTGATGGACACTCCTCCCTGTTGTTAATTTGACTTGTCACTTTTTATATAAAGATGAGCGATGGATCCTCCAGCCTGTTTGTAATTTCAGTGGTTACTTTTTATATAAGGATAAGTGATGGATCCTCCTCCCTGTTGGTCATTTCAGTAGTTTATTCTTTTACAAATATTAGAGATGGACCCGCCTACCAGTGGGTAATTCCAGGAGTTACTTTCTTTAAACAGATCACCGATGGAACTTACAACCTGTTATAATTTCAGTCGTTGCTTTTTATTTAAAGATTAGTGATGGACCCTCCTGCCTTTTGGTAATTTCTATAGTTTCTTTTTTAATAATGATTCGTGATGGACCCGACCAACTGTTGCAGATTTCAGTAGTTACTTCGGTTATCTAACGATTCATGATGGACCCTCCTGCCTTTTGCTAATTTCCGTAGTTACTTTTTATATAAAGATCAGTGATGGACCCTCCTACCTGCTGGTAATTTCAGTTGTTACTTCTTTTATAAAGATTCGTGATGGGAACTCGTGCTTTTTTGTAATTTCAGTAGTTAGTTTTAAAAAAGGTTTGTGATGTGACCACCTGCCTGTTGGTAATTTCAGTAGTTACTATTTTATGTAAAGATTCGTGATGCACCCTCCTCCGTGGTGTAATTTCAGTTGTTACTTTCATTATAAAGATTATTGATTTTCCCTCCTGCCTGGTGGTAATTTCTGTAGTTACTTTTTATATAAAAGTATTAGTGATGGACAATCCTACCTGGTGGAAATTTCAGTCCTTACTCTTTTATCTAAAGATAAGTGATGGACCCTCCAGCCTCTTGGCAATTTCAGTAGTTACTTTTTAAATAAAGATTAGTGATGGACGCTCCAACCTGTTGGTAATTTTAGTCGTTACTTTTTAAATCAAGATTAGTGATGGACACTCATCCCTGTTGGTAATTTCAGTAGTTTCTTTTTGATGAAGATTAATGATGGACCCTACTGCCTGTTTGTAATTTAATTAGCTAATTTTATATAAAGATTAGTGAGGAAACTCATCCCTGTTGATAATTTCAGTGTTTTTTTAAAGATTAGTGATGGACACTAGTAGCTGTTGTTAATTTCAGTAGTTACTTTTTATATAAAGATTAATGATGGCCCTTCCTACCTGTTAGAATTTCAGTAGTTGCTTTTTATATATAGATTAGTGATGGACCCTCTTGCATTTTAGTAATTTCTGTAGTTTCTTTTATCATAATGATTCGTGATGGACCCTCCTACCTGATGGAAAATTGACTTGTTACTGCCTTTTTGTAATTTCAGTGGTTAGTTTTTTTCTTAAAAAAGTTTAGTGATGGGACCTCCTGCCTGTTGGTAATTTCAGTAGTTATTTTGTCTGTAAAGATTAGTGATGGAAACTCCTTCCTGTTGGTAATTTCAGTGGTTACTTTTTATACAAAGATTAGTGATCGGCACTCCTACCTGTTGGTAATTTTAGTAGTTACTGTTGTTATCTGATGATTAGTGATGGACCCTTCTGCCTGTTGGTGATGTCACTAGTTACTTTTGTTATCTAAAGATTCGTGATGGACCCTCCTACCTGTTGGAAAATTGACTTGTTACTTTTAATATAAAGATTTGTGCTGGACCCTCCTTCCTGTTGATAATTACAGTAGTTGTTTTTTATATAAAGATTCGTGATGTACTCTCCTACCTGCTGGTAATTTCAATAGTTACTTTTGTATGTAAAGTTTAGTGATGGTCCCTCCTACCCGTTGGTAATTTGAGTTGTTACTTTTTTATAAAGATTAGTGATGGGATCTCATGCCTATTCGTAATTTCTGTTGTTACTTTTAGTATAAATATTAGTTATTCATCCTCCTGCCTTTTTGTAATTTCAGTAGTCAGTTTTTAAAAATTGGTTGGTGATGGAATCTCCAATCTCTTGGTAATTTCAGTAATTACTTTTTATATAAAGATGAGTGATGGACCCTCCGACATGTTGGTAATTTCAGTAGTATCTTTTTCTGTAAAGTTTAATGATGGACACTCCTACCTGGTGGTAATTTCAGTCGTTATTTTTTATGTAAATTTAGTGATGGACCCTCCTACCTGTTGGTAATTTCTTTCGATAATTTTTATAAAAAGGTTACCTGTTGGTAATTTGACTTGTTACTTTTTATATAAAGATTAGTGATGGACCCTCCTACCTGGTGGTAATTTGTGTCGTTAATCTTTTCTAATATTAGTGATGGACCCTCCTGCCCGTTGATAATTTCAGTAGTGACTTCTTCTTTAACGATTAGTGATTGACCCTCCTCCCTGTCGATCAATTCAGGAGTTACTTTTTACATAAAGATTAGTGATGGACCCTCCTACCTGGTGGTAATTTCAGTAGTTACTTTTTCATATAAAATTTAGTAATGGACCCTCCTACCTGGTGGTAATTTCAGGAGTTACGTTTTGTATAAAAAATAGTGATGGACCCTCCGACCTGGTGGTAATTTCAGTCGTTATTTTTATATGAAGATTAGTGATGGACCCTCCTACCTGTTGGTAATTTCAGTTGTTACTTTTTTTTACACAGATTTGTGATGGGACCTCCAACCTGGTGGTAATTTCAGTAGTTACTTTTAATATAAAGATAAGTGATGGACACTCCTCCCTGTTGGTAATTTCAGTAGTCACTTTTCATGTAAAGGTTAGTGATTAACCCTCCTACCTGTTGATTATTTCAGTAGTTACCTTTTATATAAATATTCGTGATGGACCCTCCTACCTGTTGCTAATTTGAGTTGTTATTTTTTGAAAAAAAGATCTATGATGCGCCCTCCTAACTGTCGGTAATTTGAGTTGTTATTTTTTATATAACGTGTATTGATGGACTCTCCTCCCTGTTGATAATTTCAGTATTTACTTTTTCTATAAAGGTTAGTGATTGACCCTCCGACAGGTTGGTAATTTCAGTCGTTAATTTTTGTATAAAGATTAGTGCTGGGGCCCTGCAAGTTTATTGACGTTTTTCCACCTCTCGCACAGAACCATTTATTCATACTGATGTCCTCTCTCCTCAATATGTTGTAATCAGGAACATTTCTCTGTGTTCTGTGGAAACCCAGGCCCTGTTTTAAAGATACCTGATCACATTTCTCATAATTCTGACTTTCCAAACGTCAATTCAATGGAATGTTGACCCGTTCTCGTTTTACTTTTTAAGATCAAGTCACTCTTCAAAACCTCCTTCCATTTTCCTGCTAATAACTTTTCACTGTTTCATAAATCATCAGTTTCTGCTCCAACAGTTTTATTAATTCCACTCAGTGCTGTGGCCCTCCTACCTGTTGATATTAAAAGTAACTACTCAAATTACCAAGATTAACGGTCAGGAACGACCGATCTGTGTGAAAGATGGTTTCGCCTGAACCGGTTTCCCTTTAAAACATTCTGGAAGTTTGTTTCTCTCCAAAGGGAGCGGCCTCTCTTTATTTAGTTGAGCCAGTTCAACACCGTCACGAACATACTTCAGCAAAAACAGAAGTCCCTGCTCCATTCTCCCACCTAATTCGCATTAAACTAATCAATTATAATTGATCAGGAACAAGTTTTGGCTCCGATTTTGCTCCTGTCCTGTGATTGGATGGCGTTCAGTCCAGCCTCGTGTAACCATAGGCTGATTTTCCAGGTGCCCGGCAGAGAGCGATGATCGGCCATTGTGAATCTGTTAACCCTTTACTGAGCTGAACTTTGTGTTCGATCAGTCTTTGATCAGTGCAACGGGAACCAAACGGTTCAGTAATTAAAAAGAGCCAGTGTCATAGTTTAAAAAATGCAAATAGAGTGAGAAAGGCCAGTTTCCCACCCCTGTTTACTGAATATCAAATTCTAACATGAGGAGGAGGCACATCTGGACTAAGATGGTGCAAATCTCCAGAGTTCGTGTTCCTGCTTTCTGTCCCGTAATCGCTTTAAAATGTGCCTGTGGGGAGATTGGTGGGGTCCATGAAGGGATAAGCACTGAAATTCCCAGTGTAAAATACCCGGCCTTCAGTCAGTGTCTGAGCGAACAATTAGTGAATTGTTCCATCCGCGAGGAATGGAGAGCTCCCTCCGCCGGAGAACATATCTGACAGCGGGAAATCGGCTTTAGAAAAGAGGAAGGGGCAGAAAAAGTTAATTTAAATCAAATTGACACGACATGAACCTTACCTTGATCCCGCAAGTATTTTCCGCCTCGCAATGTCCGTGTAGATTTGACAAATTATATCCTTGTTATTTCAATGTAATCAATCGACTGCAAGTTCTTTGCATTATTTTAGCAGTTCACAACTTGAGAATTTGATCTGATCCTTGTTATGTGAGATTCAGAGCTCCGCCCCCTGTGAAAGCTGCTGCCAGACATCAGGATGGATTTCAACACAAACATTCCTCATGTGTTTCAGAACAGGGAGCGGCCTTTCTGGTGGAATCAAATCGAACCGGGTTGACAATTCGCTGCCACGTCAATTGTGAACAAAGATGGTGATAAATTTTACTTTTTCTCTTCTTGTTAAAGAGAATTTCAGTAAAACAGATATTTGGTGAGAAATAAATAGTTACATTTGCATCAGGGACATTGTTCACTGAAGTCCCATCGATTTTCTGATGTTGGCGCTTTCAATCCTGTGGCCAAGAGCCAGTGTTTCGTCAGTGAGCAGAGGAGAGGCGATTTCTGCAAGTGAGGATATTAACCATTAAACCGCCGAATTAAACTATTGCGAAGCATCAATCAGATCAATCACTGGGGGAATGGACAGTGTGGGTAAATGCTGGGTTTATATATCATTAAATACATCGTTACATGAACAGCGTGGTTAAATGGTGGGTTTATATATCATTAAATACACTGCCAAATGGACAGTGTTGGTAAATGGTGGGTTTATATATCATTAAATACACTGTTAAATGGGCAGTGTGGGTAAATGGTGGGTTTATATATCATTAAATACACTGTTAAATGGACAGTGTGGGTAAATGATGGTTTTATATATCATTAAATAAACAGTTAAATGGACATTGTGGGTAAATGGTGGGTTTATATATCATTAAATCCACTGTTTAATACACATTGTGGGTAAATGGTGGGTTTATATCATATTAAATACACTGTTAAATGGACAATGTGGGTAAATGGTGGGATTATTTATCATTAAATGCAGTGTTAAATGGGCAGTTTAGGTCAATGCTGTGAATTTTCACATTAAATACACTGTTAAATGGACAGTGTGGGTAAATGTTAGATTGATAAAGCATTAAATACACTGTTAAATGGACGGTTTTGGTAAATGGTGGGTTTGCGTGGAGTCAGGGTGTGTTAATTGAAATTTCTAAAATGATAAAAGGATTCAATAGAGAATTACATAGAATTACATAGAACATATGGCATTGTAACAGGCCATTCGGCCCAACATGTCCATACGACACACGAGACTCCACCCCCTACTTCTTCTATCCCTACCACCATATCCTTATATTCCTTTATCCGTCGCTTGTTTATCTAAGTTTCGTAAATGCATCTATTCTCGTCGCTTCAACCATTCTCTGGGTGAAAAATTTCTGCTGAATTCCCTATTGGATTTACCCCCAGAACCCTCTGCTCCTCTACCCGATTTAGACACTTATTATCCAAGCAGTTTGTGGCCCCCTTATTTTTCCTACTAAAATGTAATACCTCACACTCATTAGGTACAGATAATGCATTTCGTCTGATGGAGGAGTCCAGAACAAGGGGACACAATATTAAAATTAGCACTCGGCCGTTCAGGAGTGAAATCTGGACGCACTTTTTTTCACACAAAGTTTACTGGAAATGTGGAATTCCCTCCTCCAAAAGGTTGTGGATTCTGGGTCAACTGAAATTTTCACGGTTGATAGCGGCAGATTTCTTTTGTTCACGGTGTGAAACGAAATCGATCAAGGGCAGGTAAATAGAATTCAGGTTGCAGAGCGGTCATGATCTAATTAAATGGGAGAACGTATTCGAGGGGCTGAATGGCCTACTCCTGTTCCTATGTTCTTATATTTAAACATGTGCTGGATTCCGGAATTTGGCGAATGTGAAATTTAATTAGAGTTTCTGTGCAATGACTTCAGCAATTGGAGGGTTTACACGATCCCTTTACATGGTTGTATCGTAGTATCATAATAGGTACATCACAGGAGTCCTTTCGGCCCATGATGCCTGTGCTGGCTCTTTGAAAGAGCTTTCCAATTAGTCCCTTTTCCATGCTCTTTCCCCAAAGCCCTGTAAATTTTTCCTTCAAGTTTTTATCCAATTCCCCATTGAAATTTACTGTTGAATCTCTCATTTTGCCCCTCTTATTTCCACATTTTTTTTTAGATCTCCTCTGTTCCTTCTGTATTCAGCCTGGTTCACTCCTGCATTATAAACCTTACATTCGTCATAAGCCTCAGTTTTCTGTTTCATTTTAATATCTCTCTCTTTAGTCATCCAGGGAGCTCCAGCTTTGGATTCCCTTCCTTTCCCCCTCGTTAGGATGTGTCTGCACTGTGCCCGAACACATAGGCTCTGACTGGCTGTTTTTATTTAAGGCAGAGCTCCATCGGTTCTGCACTTCGCAGAATTCCAGGGGAGTAAAGATCAGATAATCGCTGCAAGAGAATCGAAGGTAAACGTTGTTAAATATAGTTTTGTAAACACTCCCATTGTTCCACCCTGTGTCCAGTCAGAATTAAACAGTGAAACCCCGAAACCAACCTGCGATTTTATTACGTGGCCGGTTAAAAGTTCAGTACAAGAGATTCTGTATCTGTAGATTTTAAATACTAAGTTCCTGAAATTGATGCTTTTTGTATCTGCCGAGATGCTGAACTGATGTGTCCAGGATTCTGGATCGCAATTCACCTCCCCCCAATCCCCAAACCCACGTTATCATAAGAATCTTGTGCAGTCGATAAACAGAGAGACAGGTCAGGACATCGCACTCTCTGGCGCCGTTTCGGAGTCTCCGCCTCTGCAGGGCGAGTCCCAGCAGTTCTCCCGCACCCACCTGGCAGGACAAGGCAATCCTTGCACAGAAGGTTGTTTTTTAATATGTGTGTTTGACAGTGCAGTCCTTCTAACTCATCTGCTTTAACCGCAGCAATGCACAAACACAGCCTGCCGGCTCCGGGCATTTTATTGGTGCATTTTGAAGTACCCCTTCTACCGTGTTCTGGATTGTGCCGAGATTGCCTGAATTTACCCGCTACTCGTGGAGAAGATTATGTACTGGGTTGTTCCTGTCCGTCATTACTTTCCTTTAATTCCTGTCGTCACTTGTTCAATGCATTATTTACCAACATTATCAGGAAAGATTTAACAGGCTGTGGCTCTGTTCTCTTTTAAGTTGAAGACGGAGAGGTGACCTGATTGAGGTCTTTAATATTCGGAAGGAGTTCCATAGGTCCGACCGAGAGAGGATGCTACCAATTGAGGGCGGTCCAAAACTAGAGGCCATGAATATGATAGTTACTAATGACACCAATATATAATTCAGGAAAGACATCTTATAGAATAGCGAGAATGTGCAATTCGCTTCCACGTGGAATGGTTGAGGCGAAAAGTTCAGATGCATTTAAGGGGAAGGTAGATAAATACACGAGGGGACTAGAAATAGAAAGATAAGTTGATAGGGTGCGATGCAATAGTGTGGGACAACGCTAGTGTTGAGCATAAATACAGTCAAAGACCTGTTGGGACAAATGGGCTGTTCCTGAGCTGTAAAATGCTATGTAATTCAATTAATATTTTTATTACACCAGCTCTTTCATCAACACAGATGCAGTCAGTAATAACAACCCTATATTGAGCAGGGATATTGTCAGAATTATCAGCCCTATAATGAACAGGGATACTGTCAGTAAAAACAGGCCTATAATGAGCAGGGATACTGTCAGAATTATCAGCCCTATAATGAGCAGGGATACTCTCAGTAATAACTGCCCTATAATGAGTAGGGATACTGTCAGTAATAACAGCCCAATATTGAACAGGGATACTCTCAGTAATAACAGCGCTATATTGAGCACAGATACAGTCAGTAATATCAGAGCTATATTGAGCACAGGTACAGTCAGTAATATCAGCTCTATGATCAATACAGGTAATCTCAGAAGTATAAGCTGTATACTGTCAGTTGTATCATCTCTATAATCAACACAGATACTGTCAGTAAAATCAGCTCTATAATCAATACAGATCCTGTCAGTATATCAGCTCTATAATCAATGCAGATGCTCTCAGTAATATCAGCTCTATAATCAGTACAAATACTGTCATTAATTTCAGCCCTGTAATCAGTACATACACTATCAGCAATATCATCCTTACTGTCATTAAGATCAGTTCTAAAATGAGTACAGATACTGTACTGTGGCTGGCTCTGCTGCAGAGGAGGGCAGGAAAAAGAATGGCAGAGCTATAGTGATAGGGGACTCGATTGTAAGGGGAATTGACAGGCGTTTCTGCGGACGCAACCGAGACTCCTGGATGGTATGTTGCCTCCCTGGTGCAAGGGTCAGGGATGTCTCAGAGCGGCGGCAGGACATTCTGGAGGGGGAGGGTGAACAGCCAGTTGTCGTGGTGCATATAGGTACCAACGATATAGGTAAAAAACGGGATGAGGTCCTACAAGCTGAATTTAGGGAGTTAGGAATTAAAGTAAAAAGTAGGACCTCAAAGGTAGTAATCTCAGGATTGCTACCAGTGCCACGGGCGAGTCAGAGTAGGAATGACAGGATAGCTAGGATGAATACGTGGCTTGAGAGATGGTGCAAGAGGGAGGAATTCAAATTCCTGGGCCATTGCAACCGGTTTTGGGGGAGGTGGGACCAGTACAAATTGGACGGTCTGCATCTGGGCATGACTGGAACCAATGTCCGAGGGGGAGTGTTTGCTAGTGCTGTTGGGGAGGGTTTAAACTAATGTGGCAGGGGGATGGGAGCCGATGCCCGAAGTCAGTGGGAAGTAAAGTGGTGACAGAAATAAAAGGCAATCAGGGAGAGTGTACGAAACATGACCGGACAGATGGTCTAAGAAAGCAGGGCAAAGACCAAGGGAAGTCTAAATTAAACAGCATTTATTTCAATGCAAGAAGTCTGATGGGCAAGGCAGATGAACTCAGGGCATGGATGGGTACATGGGACTGGGATGTTATAGCTATTACTGAAACATGGCTAAGGGAGGGGCAGGACTGGCAGCTCAATGTTCCAGGGTACAGATGCTATAGGAAAGATAGAGCAGGAGGTAAGAGAGGAGGGGGAGTTGCGTTCTTGATTAGCGAGAACATCACGGCAGTAGTGAGAGGGGATATATCCGAGCGTTCGCCCACTGAGTCTATATGGGTAGAAATGAAAAATAAGAAGGGAAAGATCACTTTGATAGGATTGTACGACAGACTCCCAAATAGTCAACGGGAAATTGGGGAGCAAATATGTAAGGAGATTACAGACAGCTGCAAGAAAAATAGGGTGGTAATAGTAGGGAAATTTAACTTTCCCAACATTGACTGGGACAGCCATAGCATTAGGGGCTTGGATGGAGAGAAATTTGTTGAGTGTATTCAGGAGGAATTTCTCATTCAGGATGTGGATTGCCCGAATAGAGAGGGGGCAAAACTTGACCTCCTCTTGGGAAATAAGGAAGGGCAGGTGACAGAAGTGTTAGTGAGGGATCACTTTGGGACCAGTGATCATAATTCCATTAGTTTTAAGATAGCTATGGAGAATGATAGGTCTGGCCCAAAAGTTAAAATTCTAAATTGGGGAAAGGCCAATTTTATTGGTATTGGACAGGAACTTTCAGAAGTTGATTGGGAGAGTCTGTTGTCAGGCAAAGGGACGTCTGGTAAGTGGGAGGCTTTCAAAAGTGTGTTAACCAGGGTTCAGGGTAAGCACATTCCTTATAAAGTGAAGGGCAAGGCTGGTAGAAGTAGAGAACCTTGGGTGACTCGGGAGATTGAGGCCCTGGTCAAAAAGAAGAAGGAGGCATATGACATGCATAGGCAGCTGGGATCAAGTGGATCCCTTGAAGAGTATAGAGATTGCCGGAGTAGAATTAAGAGAGAAATCAGGAGGGCAAAAAGGGGACATGAGATTGCTTTGGCAGATAAGGCAAAGGAGAATCCAAAGAGCTTCTACAAATACATAAAGGGCAAAAGAGTAACGAGGGACAGAGTAGTTCCTCTTAAGGATCAACAAGAGATAGGTGAGATCCTGAATGAATATTTCACATCGGTATTTACGGTTGAGAAAGGCATGGATGTTAGTGAACTTGGGGAAATAAATAGTGATGTCTTGAGGAGTGTAAATATTACAGAGAGGGAGGTGCTGGAAGTCTTAACGCGCACCAAGGTAGATAAATCTCCAGGACCTGATGAAATGTATCCCAGGACGTTATGGGAGGTTAGGGAGGAAATTGCGGGTACCCAAGCAGAGATAGTTGAATCATCGACAACTACAGGTGAGGTGCCTGAAGATTGCAGGGGAGCAAATGTTGTGCCTTTGCTTAAGAAGGGCGGCAGGGAAAAGCCTGGGAACTACAGACCGGTGAGCCTGACATCTGTTGTGGGTAAGTTGTTAGAGGGTATTCTGAGAGACAGGATCTACAGGCATTTGGAGAGGCAGGGACTGATTAGAAACAGTCAGCATGGTTTTGAGAGAGGAAAATCATGTCTCACGAATTTGATTGAGTTTTTTGAAGGGGTAACCAAGAAGATAGATGAGGGCTGTGCAGTAGACGTGGTCTACATGGACTTTAACAAAGTCTTTGACAAGGTACCGCATGGTAGGTTGTTACGTAAGGTTAAATCTCACGGGATCCAAGGTGAGGTAGCCAATTGGATACAAAATTGGCTTGACGACAGAAGACAGAGGGTGGTTGTAGAGGTTTGTTTTTCAGACTGGAGGCCTACCAGCGGTGTGCCTCAGGGATCGGTGCTGGGTCCGCTGTTATTTGTTATTTATATTAATGATTTGGATGAGAATTTAGGAGGCATGGTTAGTAAGTTTGCAGATGACACCAAGATTGGTGGCATTGTGGACAGTGAAGAAGGTTATCTAGGATTGCAACGGGATCTTGATAAATTGGGCCAGTGGACCGATGAATGGCAGATGGAGTTTAATTTAGATAAATGTGAGGTGATGCATTTTGGTAGATCGAATCAGACCAGGACCTGCTCCGTTCATGGTAGGGCGTTGGGGACAGTTATAGAACAAAGGGATCTAGGAGTACAGGTTCATAGCTCCTTGAAAGTGGAGTCACAGGGAGATAGGGTGGTGAAGAAGGCATTCGGCATGCTTGGTTTCATTGGTCAGAACATTGAATACAGGAGTTGGGATGTCTTGTTGAAGTTGTACAAGACATTAGTAAGGCAACACTTGGAATACTGTGTACAGTTCTGGTCAGCCGATTATAGAAAGGATATTATTAAACTAGAAAGAGTGCAGAAAAGATTTACTAGGATGCTACCGGGACTTGATGGTTCGACTAAAAGGGAGAGGTTAGATAGACTGGGACTTTTTCCCCTGGAGAGTAGGAGGTTAAGGGGTGATCTTATAGAAGTCTATAAAATAATGAGGGGCACAGATAAGGTAGCGGAGTCTATAACGAGGGGACATAGATTTAAGGTGAGAGCGGAGAGATACAAAAGGGTCCAGAGGGGCAATTCTTTCACTCAAAGGGTGGTGAGTGTCTGGAACGAGCTGCCAGAGGCAGTAGTAGAGGCGGGTACAATTTTGTCTTTTAAAAAGCGTTTGGACAGTTACATGGGTAAGATGGGTATAGAGTTATATGGGCCAAGTGCAGGCAATTGGGACTAGCTTCGTGGTATAAACTGGGCGACATGGACATGTTGGGCCGAAGGGCCTGTTTCCATGTTGTAAACTTCTATAACACTGAGTCCGATTATCAGCGTCTCACTGCAGCCCAGACTGAGACCCACCCTGGGACCTTCCTGTCTGTACATTTGTCCACTGTCCCACTGCAGCCCAGACTAAGCCCCACCCTGAGGCCTTCCTGTCTGTACATTTACTCAGTGTCCCACTGTTGCCCAGACTTAGCCCCACCCTGGGCCCTTCTGTACATTGAGTGTCCCATTGCAGCCCAGACTGAAAACCGCCATGGGCACTTTATTTCTGTTCATTGACCCAGTGTCCCACTGAAGACCAGGCTGAGTCCTGCCCTGATCCCTTCCTGTATGTACATTGACCCAGTGTCTCATTGCAGCCCAGACTGAATCCTGCCCTGATCCCATCCTGTCTGTACATTGACAAAATCCCCATTAGGGAATATTGAGACCCGGATATCCTGCAGAATCAGCGCTGTGGGACCGGGTGACTGAGTCTCATGACCCTGTTGCTGCGCCTCTGACTTCACAATGGGAGACAACGCTCGCTCAGCTCGGGCTTAAAACTTGGAGCGCGGCCCGTGAATGGGGACAGACAGGGAATCGGGCAAAATGATCAAGGACTGAGAGCACATCGCTTTTAAACAGAGACAGAATGATCCGGGACTGATCGCTCACCCCTTTTAAACAGGGACAGAATGATCCGGGACTGATCGCTCACCCCTTTTAAACAGGGACAGAATGATCCGGGAGTGACACCACGCCCCTCTTAAAGAGACACAGAATGAATCGGGACTGACAGCACATCCCTTTTAAACAGACAAAGAATGATCCGGGACTGACAGCACACCCCTTTTGAACAGACACAGAATGACCCGGGATTGGTTAAAGGAAAGAAACAGAAAGTAGGGATAAACGGGCCATTGTCCGGTTGGCAGGGTGTTACTGGTGGGGTGTCGCAGGGGTCAGTGCTTGGGCCTCAGCGATTTACAATCTATATTGATTAATCAGTTGAAGGGACAGTGTAAAATGTCCAAGTTCGCTGACGATACAAAGCTAGGTTGGAAAGTTATTTGTGAGGAGGACACAAAGAGTCTGTGAAAGGATATAGACAGATTAAGTGAGTGGACAAGACGGTGATAGTTGTGGCATAATGTGTGGAAATGTGAGGATATTCACTTTGGAAGGAAGGATAGAAAAACAGAATATTTTAAAATGGTGGGAGACTATTAAATGTTGGTGTTCACAGAGAATTGGGTGTCCTTGTATAAGAAACTCAAAAATGTAGTATGCAGCTCGAGCAGGTAATTCGGAAAGCAAATGGCATGTTGACCATTATTGCAAGGGGGTTCGAGTACAAGAGGAGTGAAGAATTACTACAAATGTACACGGCTTTAGTGAGACCTCACCTGAAGTATTGCGTCCAGTTTTGGTCTCTTTATCTAAGGACGGGTATGCTTGCCTGGAGGCGGTGCAACGAGGGTTCACTAGATTAATTCCTGGGATGAGAGGGTTGTCCTATGAGAAGAGATTGAGCAGATTGGGCCTGTACTCTCAGGAGTTTAGAAGAATGATAGTGATCTAATTGAAACATATAAGATTATGATGGGGCTTGACAGGTTAGATGCTGAGAGATTGATTCCCCTAAATGGAGATTCTAAAACTAGGTTGCATAGTCTCAGGATAAGGGGTCGGCCATTCAAGACTGAGATGAGGATGAATTCCTTCACGCAGAGTGTTTTGAATTTTTGGACCACTCTACCCCAGAGGGCTGTGGATGATGAGTCATTGAATATATTCAAGGCTGAGATCGATAGATTTTTTGAATTGTGATCAAATTCCCTCCTATCTCCTCTCTGACTTCATTTAACAGTCTCGAGTGCGTTATTTCTCAGTGACTTATCCACCTCGGCTATTAAATTCAGATCCCAATCCTTTTCTACAGTTATCTCGAAATATGGTCCCACATGCTCCACTGTTACAACAACATTTTCACATCTGCCATCACTTTTAGAAACTAAAGGAAATGTGTTGTTTCTCCCCAAAACCTCATCCATTACAGCCCAATCTTATAGATACTAGATCACATCTCTCATCAATCTAACTTTCCAAATGTGTTTGGAATGATTTGTAGATTCACAGACATAACACACAATCTGAACTCCAATTCATTGGACTGTTGATCTGTTCTCGTTTTTCTTTGCTTTTAATATTAAGTTACGTCTTCTGTCACGACTTCAAAACCTCCTTCCTTTTTCCTGCTCATAAATTTTCACTATTTCATCAATCTTCTGTTCCTGCTCCAACAGTTTTATATTTCCACTCTCTAGTCTCAGATCCGGATATTTCACACGATCCAGTCCTATCAGGTGAAACCCTCCCACTGCTCTATATACCCAGTCTGCTAAACCGTTGTTGTTTGTCGGTTCAGTTCGTAACCGTCCCTCCACTTCGTCCTGAACTAACCCTGCTGTCCCAAAAACATGAACCCTTCCTTCCAGTTCCATCCCTGCAGCCGGACATTGACCTGCCTCATATTGTCCTCCTTGAGCAGCCCAGCGCAAAACAATCCAGAGATCACCACGTTAAGGCCTAGTTTTTCAGTCTAGAGCTCAAATGTTAATATTCCCTCTCTCAACGGAGCTCTTTTCTTGTTATTGGTTCCGGCCATGACTATTTTCCGCTCTGCTTTCCTTCCCAGAGAGTGTCCCACCTGTTCCAGGAAGTTCTTCGCTCTGACACCAGGAAGGTAACTTACTTATTGGGACTGCATAGAGCTGCCGAAGAATTTGTTTATTCGCCTGACTATCGCTCTCCTATTCATGTGCCCAACTTGCCTCTCACACATGCCCCTACTCCCTGGTTTCACACTATTATTCAGAAGGACCATCCTGGGTCGCTGTCGCTATCCACCTTACAGTCGAAACACCAGATATCTATTGAACAGTTCCAGCACTGAGATCCCTCCATCTATGACTGCACTGGCCCACTGGATTTTCACTCACTTCCCTCTATCAACACAGTATCTGCTCGGTTTCCTCTTCCTGAGTGAGCTGTAGGTTCTTGCTCGTGATCAGTGCCCTTTATCAGGATATAATTGATATTGTAAAGGTTGATCTGAACCTACCGGTGACTATTCTCATTCTTGTTGATGAAGTTGGATCTTCTCCCCTGTTTGGACCTTCAGCCATGGTGGTGACAGGCGTTCCAAGATTCTGCTGCTCTGTAATAAATATATTAATAGCAGGTTTAGACGGAAATATTAAGATGAGAAGGATAAAACATCGCCTTGTCGCGATATCAAGTCCCTACTCCCCCATCAGCACAACAATTGTTAGCTCTGGGATCGAGCATTTCCCGACTGTTACCAACAACTCTCCACATCAGGTGCGGCACAGACAGCTGCCCAGGGAAAACCAATGAGTCCCGCAGACCTCCACAACCAGTTCTAGACGGCCGAGATTCTGCACTGGGAGCACCCATTGGTAAGATTTAGTCTCCGTGCAGGACAGCACCAGACTTATCCCTGAGTTGGTGAATATTCTGAAGAGCAATATGGAGCGAGGTGATGAGTTCAATGATTCTTCACTCGGTGTTACCCAGTCTGGCGCTATTGTATTATTTTATTCACAGATTTGTTGCAATTTTTTGATTTGTTGAGTTTTGATATTAAATTCTGGCATTTTATGAACCTGATATCTACCTACATACACAATACGGAGCTGGGTGTGATTTCTCTGCTCTCTCTGGGCAGTGACGTTGTCCGTGTGTTCATGGAGATGTGTTTTGGTTGGTGCTTCTATTTGAATATATTTACCATATCTCTCACGGTATCAGCACCTGACTAACGTTTGCCGATGACACAAAGATTGGTGGCATTGTCAGCAGTGTAGATGAAAACATGAAATTACAAAGCGATGTTGATAGAATAGGTGAATGGGTAAAACTGTGGCAAATGGAATTCAATGTAGACAAATGTGAGATCATTCACTTTGGTTCAAGAATGGATAGAAGAGGGTACTTTCTAAATGGTAAAATGTTAAAAACAGTGGATGTCCAAAGGGACCTTGGGGTTCAGGGACATCGATCATTGCAGTGTCATGAACAGGTGCAGAAAATAATCAATAAGGCTAATGGAATGCTGGCCTTTATATGTCGAGGACTGGAGTACAAGGGGGCAGAGGTCATGCTGCAGCGATATAAAACTCTGGTCAGACCGCACCTGGAGTACTGTGAACAGTTGTGGGCACCGCACCTTCGGAAGGACATGTTGGCTTTGGAGGGAGTGCAGCGTAGGTTTAATGGAATGATTATATCAGACTTCAAGGGTTAAGTTACGAGGAGAGATTACACAAATTGGGGTTGTATTCTCTAGAGTTTCGAAGATTAAGGGGTGATCAGTTCGAAGTTTATCAGATATTAAGGGGAACGGATGGGGTGGATGGAGAGAAACTATTTCTGCTGGTTGGGGAATCTTGGAGGTGGGGGCACAGTCTAAAAATTAGAGCAAGACCTTTCAGGAGCGAGATTAGAAAACGTTTCTACACACAAAGGGTGGTAGAAGATTGGAACTCTCTTCTGCAAACGGCAATTGACACTAACTCAATTGCTAAATTTAAATGTGAGATATATAGCTTTTTGGCAGTCAAAAGTATTCAGGGATATGGGCCAAAGGCGGTTTTATGGAGTAAGATCACAGATCAGTCATGGTATTATCAAATGGCGGAGCAGGCACGAGGGGCTGAATGGCCTACTCCTGTTCCTGTTTTTCCTATGTTTCCGAATTTTACACCGTTCAATAAAATTAACACTAATGTATAATGTTATCAATCGTGTAATCTTAAACTGGTGCTGCACAGTTATCTTTGGATTATCTTTAGGGGTCTTACAATCTCAAAAACCACCACAAATATATAAGTTGTCGATTTGAGGGCTGTTTTACAATCATAATTCTCTATTGTGTGTTTGTCTCTCTGTGTGTGCGCAAAGGCAAGAGCAACAAATTAAACTATCAGTCCCGGTGCTTGCCTTTCCACACTGTCGGAATGTAAAAGCGATTCATCTCGGTCAGTAAATTTCAATAAACTATAGTTGAAGTTTTCTCGAGCATAAATGTGCAGCCAAGATTGGGACCTTGTAAGATGCAGTTATCTGTTGTTTCAGTCACGCTCACACTAGTGTAATAAACGGACAACAGCAACAAAAACTTACATTTACACCTACACTAATTACATTAGTTTAATCAAATACAAGATTCATTTGAGCAGTTACTTCCTTTTTTATATAAAGCCTAGAGATCGGGCCCTAAAACCTGTTGGTAATTTGAATGGTTACTTTTTATGTAAAGATTAGTGATGGACCCTCCGACCTGTTGGGAATTTCAGTAGCTACTTTTTCTAAAGATTAGTGATGGGCCCACCGACCTGTTGGTAATTTGAGTTGTTAGTTTTATTTAAAGATTAGTGTTGGACACTCCCACCTGTTGGTAATTTCAGTGGTTAATTTCGTTATAAAGACTTGAGATGGACCCTCCTTCCTGATTGTAATTGGAATTGTTACCTTTTCGATAAAAATTAGTGGTGAGGCCCTGCTACCTATTTGTAATTTATGTCGTTACTTTTTACACAAAAAATACTGATGGACCCTCCTACCAGTTGGTAATTTAGATTGTTACTTTTTATATGAAGAATAGTGATGGATCCTCGTGCCTGTTGCTAATTACAGTAGTGACTTTTTATATAAAGATTAGTGATGGACACTCCTGCCTTTTGGTAAGTTTTTTTATGTGGACTAGTGATGAGGCCTCCAAACTGTATATATTGGAAGTAACTACTCAAATTATCAAAATTAACGATCAGGAACCTCCTTTCTCTGTGAAAGATGGTTTCAGCCCTGAAGCTGTTTCTCTTTAAAACAGTCCTGCAGTTTACTTCTGCCTGAAGGGAGAGGCCTCTTTTTCTTCAGTTGAGCAAATCTAACAACTAACATCCTCAATAACTTATTTTTCGAAAAAAGGTGAAGTCCTTGCTCCATTCTCCCACCTAATTCGCATTAAACTAATTAATTATGATGAATCAGGAGCAAGTTTTGTCTCCGATTTTGTTCCTAT
Organism: Heptranchias perlo; assembly: GCF_035084215.1. Taxonomy (NCBI): domain Eukaryota; kingdom Metazoa; phylum Chordata; class Chondrichthyes; order Hexanchiformes; family Hexanchidae; genus Heptranchias; species Heptranchias perlo. The sequence goes on along the minus strand of NW_027139453.1, from coordinate 11,099,471 downwards.
CCTGTGATTGGATGGCGTTGATTCCGGCCTCGGGTCAGCTGAGGCTGATTTCCCAGGTGTCCGGCAGAGAGCGATAATCGGCCATTGCGAATGTGTTAACCCTTTACTGAGCTGCACTGTGTGTTCCACCAGTCTTTGATCAGTTCAATGCAAGTGTGCCGGGAAACATAACGGTTCAGTGAGTAAGAAGAGCAAGTTTCACAGTTACAAATAAATGCACATGGAGTGAGAAAGGCCAGTTTCCCACTCCTGTTCACTGAATATCAAATTCTAACATGGGGAGGAAACACCGCAAGGCGAGGATGGTGTAAATCTCCAGAGTTCGTGTTCCTGCTATCTGTCCTGTAACCGCTTTAAAATGTGTCTGAGCGGAGATTGGTGGGGTCCAAGAAGGTATAAGCCCTCAAATTCTCGGTGTAATGTAGCCACCCTTCAGTCAGTGTTTGAACGAACAATTAGTGAATTGTTCAATCCGCGAGGAATGGAGAGCTCCCGACGCCGGGGAACATATCTGACCGCGGGAAATCGACTTTACAAAAGAGGAAGGGGCAGAAGAACTTAATTAAAATGCAAATTGACATTACATTAACATTACCTTGATCCCGTCTCTCAATGTCCGTGCAGATTTTACAAATTATTCCCTTGTTGTTTCATTACAACCAATCGAGTACAATTTCCTTGCTTTATTTTAGCAGTTCACAACTTGGGAATTTGATCTGATCCTTGGTATGTGAGATTAAGAGCTCCACACTCTGTGAAAGCTGCTGCCAGACATCAGGATGGATTTCAACACAAACATTCCTCATCTGTTTCAGAACAGGGAGCGGCCTTTCTGGTGGAATCAAATCGAAGCGGGTTAACAATTCGCTGCCAGTAAAGCAGATACATGGTTAGAAATAAATTGTTACATTTGCATCAGGGACATTGTTTGCTGAAAATCCCATCGATTTTCGGATGTTTGCGCTTTCAACCCTGGGGCCAATAACCAGTGTTTCGTCAGTGAGCTGAGGACAGGCTGTTTCTGTAAATGAGGACATTAACCGTTTAACCTCCGAATTAAACTCTTGATGAGCATCAATCACCTCAATCACTGGGGGAACGAGTACTGACAATCCACAGTTACATTTATCAGAGTAAATATTCAGAAGATACACCAGTTACATTGTTAATTCCGGAAAGGACCATTCCTGGACTGTGATTGGTATAAGGATTGGATTTCTCCCATTTTCAGAGGGTTCACAGACAGAATACAAAAACAACTCCACGGGTTGGAAGTGTCCAAAGAGATAAAGTATTTGAGCACAGATTGTGGTGATAATTCCGAGGGACGGATTGTTGTGATCAATCCCAGGAACATATTGTGGTGATAATCCCGACGGACGGATTATTGTGAACAATTGTCGAAACGGATTGTTGTGATCAATCCCAGGGACAGATTGTGGTTATAACGCCGAGGGACGGATTGTTGTGATCAATCCCAGGGACAGATTGTGGTGATTATCCCGAGGGACGGATTGTTGTGATCAATCCAAGGGACAGATTGTGGTGATAATTAAATACTCTGTTAAGTGGACAGTTTGGGTAAATGGTGGGTTTATATATCATTAAGTATACTGTTAAATGGACAGTGTGGGTAAATGTTCAGTTAATAGATCATCAAATACATTTTTCAATGGACAGTATGGATAAATGGTGGTTTTATATATCATTAAATACACTGTTAAATGGACAGTGTGGGTAAATGGTGGGTTTATATATCATTAAATACACTGTTCAATGGACAGTGTGTGTAAATTGTGGGTTTATATATCATTAAGTACACTGTTAAATAGACAGTGTGGGTAAATGGTGGGTTTATATATCATTAAGTACACTGTTAAATGGACAGTGTGGGTAAATGTTCAGTTAATAGATCATCAAATACAATTTTCAATGGACAGTATGGATAAATGGTGGTTTTATATATCATTAAATACACTGTTAAATGGACAGTGTGGGTAAATGGTGGGTTTATATATCATTAAATACACTGTTCAATGGACAGTGTGTGTAAATGGTGGGTTTATATATCATTAAATACACTGTTAAATAGACAGTGTGGGTAAATGGTGGGTTTCGATACAATTAAATACAATGTTAAATGGACTCACAGTCCCTGTACTGATTATCGAGCTGATACTGCTGACAGTATAAGTTTTGCTTATAGAGCTTATGCTTCTGAGATTACCTGTATTGATCATAGAGCTGATATTCCTGACAGTATCTGTATTAATTGTAGAGCTGCTATTATGAACAGTATCTAATCTGAATATGGAGCTGGTATTACTGGCCTTATCTCTGCTGATTTTACATGTGATATTACTGAACGTACCTGTACTGATTATGGAGCCGATATTACTGACAGTACTTGTATTTATTATCGAGATGATATTACTGATTATATCTGCACTGATTATAGAACTGATATTAATGACAGTACTTTTATTGATTGTCGAGCTGATATTACTGAAATTATCTGTCCTGATTTGATAGAGCTTAATCGTGAGAGTATTTTGACGCTTCTAGGGTTGTTCTACTGAAAATGTTTGTTTTGATTATGGAACTGATATTACTGACTGTATCTGTGCTAATATGAGGCTGTTATTACTGACTGTATCTCTGCTCAATATAGCGCTGATATTACTGACAGTATCTGCGCTAATATGTCGCGGTTACTAACTGTATCTCGGCTCAATATCGCACTGATATTACTGAATGTATCTGTGCTCAAATTAGCCCTGCTTTACTGACTGTATCCCTGTTCAATATAGGGCTGATTATTCTGAGAGTATCCCTGCTCAATATTGAGCTGTTACTACTGACTGTATCTGTGTTGATGAAAGAGCTGGTGTAATAAAAACATTAATTGAATGACTTAGAATTGTCCAGCTCAAGAACAGCCCATTTTTCCCACATGTCTTTGCCTGGATTTATGCTCCACACGAGCGTCCTCCCGCACGATTTCATCGCACCCTATCAACTTATCTTTCTATTTCTAGCACCCTCGTGTATTTATCTACCTTCCCCTTAAATGCATCTTAACTTTTCGCCTCATCCATTCCATGTGGTAGAGAATTGCACATTCTCACCACTCTCTGAGTAAGATGTCTCTCCTGAATTACATCTTGGTTTCATTAGTAACTTTCTTATATTCATGGCCTCTATTTTTGGACTGCCCTTAAGGGGAAACATGCTCTCCAGTTCGAGCCTATGGAACCCCTTCCGAATATGAAAGACCTCTATCAGTTCACCTCTCCGTCTTCAACTGAATATAGAAAATAGACAGTCTGTTAAATCTTTCCTGATATTGTTGGTAAATAATGCATTGAACAAGTGACGCCAGGAATTAAAAGAAAGTAATGCCAGTAAGGAACACCCAGGCCACAATCTTCTCCCATGGGAGCGGGTAAATTCAGGCAATCTCGGCACAATCCAGAGCACGGTAGAAGGGGGACTTAAAACTGCACCAATAAAATACCCGGAGCCGGCAGGCTGTGTTTGTGCATTGCTGTGGTTAAAGCAGATCAGTTAGAAGGACTGCACTGTCAAACTCACATATTAAAAAAACAACCTTTGGTGCAAGTGTTGTCTTGTCCTGCCAGGTGGGTGCGGGAGAACTGCTGGGACTCGCCCGGCAGAGGCGGAGACTCCAAAACGGCGCCAGAGAGTGCGATGTTCTGACCTGTCTCACTGTTCATCGACTGAACAACAAGATTCTTATGATAACGTGCGTTTGGTTGGGGGGTGAATTCCGATCCAGAATCCTGGACACATCAGGTCAGTATCTCGGCAGATACAAAAAGCATCAATTTCAGGGTCATAGTATTTAAAATCTACAGATACAGAATCTCTTGCACTGAACTTTTAACCGTCCCCGAAATAAAATCGCATGTTGGTTTCAGGGTTTCACTGTTTAATTCTGACTGGACACAGGGTGGAACAATGGGTGTGTTTACTAAAGTATATTTAACAAAGTTTACCTTCGATTCCCTTGCATGGATTATCTGATCTTTACTCCCCTGGAATTCTGCGAATTGCAGAACCGATGGAGCTCAACCTGAAATACAAACAGCCAGTCAGAGCCCATTTGGTTCGGGTACGGTGTGGACATATGCCTACGAGGGGGAAAGGAAAGGCATCCAAAACTATATCACCCTGAATGACTAAAGAGATGGAGATATTTAGAAAAATGAAAATGGAGGCTAATGACGAATGTAAGGTTTAAAATACAGTAGAGAACCAGGCTGAATACAGAAAGAACAGGAGATCTAAAAAAAAGGTGGAAATAAGAGGGGGAAAAAAGAGCACCAATTGTAAATTTCAAAAGGGAATTTGAAGGGAATTAAAGAACTTGAAGGAAAAATTTACAGGGCTTTGGGGAAAGAGCATGGAAGAGGGAATAATTGGAAAGGTCTTTAAAAGAGCCAGCACATGCGTCATGGGCTGAATGGACTCCTGTGCTGTACCTGCTATGATACTACGTTGCAACCATTTAAAGGGAACAGACAATCCTTCCGTTGCTGAAGTCATTGTACAGAAACTCGAATTAAACTTCACATTCGCCAAATGCCGGAATCCAGCACATGTTTAAATATAAGAACGTAGGACCAGGAGGAGGCCATTCAGCCCCTCGAATCTGTTCTCCCATTTAATTAGATCATGGCCGCTCTGTACCTGAACTCTATTTACCTGCCCTTGACCCATTTCGCTCATACCCTGAACTAAAAAAAACTGCCGCTGTCAACCGTGAAAATTTCAGTTGACCCAGAATCCACAACCTTTTGGAGGAGGGAATTCCACATTTCCAGTAAACTTTGTGTGAAAACTTGCGTCCAGATTTCACTCCTGAACGGCCTCGAGCTAATTTTAAGATTGTGTCCCCTTGTTCTGGATTCCTCCAACAGAGGAAATGCCTCCTCTGTACCTAATGAATGTGAGGTATTAGATTTTAGTAAGAAAAATAAGGGGGTCACATACTGCTTGGATAATAAGTGTCTAAGTAGGGTAGATGAGCAGAGGGTTCTGGGGGTAAATCCAATGGGGCATTGAGCAGAAATTTATTTACCCAGAGAGTGGTTGGAATGTGGAACTCAGTACCACAAGGCAGAATTGAGGTGACTCGCATCGACGCATTTAAGGGAAGCTAAATAAACACACGACGGATAAAGGAATAGAAGGATATTAGCGCAGATACTGTCAGTAATATCAGCGCTATATTGAGCAGAGATACAGTCAGTAATAACAGCTTCATATTAGCACAGATACAGTCAGTAATATCAGCTCCATAATCAAAACAGACATTTTCAGTATAACAACTCTATAAGCGTCAAAATAATTTCACTATTAAGCTCTTTAAAATCAGCACAGATACTTTCAGTAATATCAGCTCGAAAATCAATAAAAGTACTGTCATTAATATCCGTTCTATAATCAGTGCAGATATGATCAGTAATATCAGCTCTATAATAAATACAAGTACTGTCAGTAATATCGGCTCTATAATCAGTGCAGATATGATCAGTAATATCAGCTCAATAATAAATACAAGTACTGTCAGTAATATCGGCTCTATAATCAGTACAGGTACGTTCAGTAATATCACATGTAAAATCAGCACAGATAAAGCCAGTAATACCAGCTCTTTATTCAGAGCAGACACTGTTCATAATATCAGCTCTACAATTAATACAGATACTGTCAGTAATATCAGCTCGATGATCAATACAGTTAATCTCAGAAGCATACGCTCTATAAGCAAAACTTATACTGTCAGCAGTATCAGCTCGATAATCAGTACAGGGACTGTCAGTCCATTTAACATTGTATTTAATTATATTGAAACCCACCATTTGCCCACACTGTCCATTTAACAGTGTATTTAATGATATATAAACACACCATTTACCCACACTGTCCATTTAACAGTGTATTTAATGATATATAAACCCACCATTTACACACACTGTCCATTTAACAGTTCATTTAATAATATATAAACCCACCATTTATCCGCACTGTCCATTTAACAGTGTATTAAATGATATGTAAACCAACCATTTACACACACTGTCCATTTAACAGTGTATTTAATAATATATAAACCCACCATTTACCCACACTGTCCATTTAACTACTTGTTTAACGATAATTAATCGACCATTTTCCCACAATGTCCAATTAACTGAGTTTTTAGCAATATATAAATCCACCATTTACCCACACTATCCATTTAACAACTTGTTTAATGATAATTAATCGACCATTTTCCCACAATGTCCAATTAACTGAGTTTTTAGCAATATATAAACCCACCATTTACCCACACTGTCCATTTAACAGTGTATTTAATGATATATAAACCCACCATTTAACCACACTGTCCATTTAACTGTGTATTTAATGATATATAAACCCACCATTTACCCACACTGTCCATTTAACAGTGTATTTAATGATACATAAACCCACAATTTACCCACACTGTCCATTTAATAGTGCATTTAATGATATATAAACCCACCATTTAACGACACTGTCCATTTAACAGTGTATTTAATGATACATAAACCCACCATTTACCCACACTATCCATTTAACAACTTGTTTAATGATAATTAATCGACCATTTTCCCACAATGTCCAATTAACTGAGTTTTTAGCAATATATAAACCCACCATTTACCCACACTGTCCATTCAACAGTGTATTTAATGATATATAACCCCACCATTTACTAACTATCAATTTAACAGTGCATTTTATTGTATATATACCCAGCAATTACCCACACTGTCCATTTAACAGTGCATTTAATGATATATAAACCCACCATATACCCACACTGTTCATTTAACAGTACATTTAATGATATATAATCCCACCATTTACCCACACTGTCCATTGCCCCAGTGCTTGAGCTGATTGATGCTCAGCCATAGTTTCATTCGGCGGTTGAATGATTAATGTCCTCACTTGCAGAAACAGCCTCTCCTCTGCTCACTGACGAAACACTGGCTCCTGGTCGCAGGGTTGAAAGCGCAAACATCAGAAAATCGATGGGACTTTCGTAAACAACGTACCTGATGCAAATGTGACAATTTATTTCTGAACAAGTATCTATTTGACTGAAATTTCCAGAAATAAGATTAGAAAAAGAACATTTAGAACCAACTTTGTTCACAATTGACTTAGCAGCGAATTGTGAACGCGGCTCGATAACATTCCACCAGAAAGACCGCTCCCTGTTCTGAAAGAAATGAGGAATGTTTTTGTTGAAATCCATCCTCATGTCTGGCAGCAGCTTTCACAGTGGGCGGAACTCTGAATCTCACAACAAGGATCAGATCAAATTCCCAAGTTGTGAACTGCTAAAATGAAGCAAATAACTTGCACTCGATTGATTACAATGAAATAAGCAGGATATAATTTGCAAAATCTGCACGGACATTGAGAGACGGAAAATACTTGCGGGATCAAGGTAATGTTAACGTAGTGTCAATTTGTTTTTTGATTAACTTTTCCTGCTCCTTCCTCTTTTCTAAAGCCGATTTCCCGCGGTCGGATATGTTCCCCAGCGTAGGGAGCTCTCTATTCATCGGGGATTGAACAATTCACTAATTGTTCGCTCAGACACTGACTGAAGGCCGGCGATTTTACACCGGGAATTTCAGGGCTTATCCCTTCACTGGACCCCACCAATCTCCCCACAGACACGTTTTAAAGCGGTTACTGGACAGAAAGCAGGAACATGAACTCTGGAGATTTGCACTATCCTCGTCCAGCGGTGCCTCCTCCCAATGTTAGAATTTGATAGTTATTAAACAGGGTTGGGAAACTGTCCTTTCTCACTCTATATGCATTTATTTTTAACTGTAACACTGGCTCGTTTTACTCAATCAACCGTTTTGTGCCCGGTACACTTTTATTGAACTGATCAAAGACTGATCGAACACTCAGTTCAGCTCAGTAAAGGGTTAACTCTTTCGCAATGGCCGATTATCGCTCTCTGCCGGGCACCTGGAAAATCAGCCTATGGTTGCACGAGGCCGGACTGAGCGCGATCCAATTACAGGACAGGAGCAAAATCGGAGACAAAGCTTATTCCTGATTAATTATATTTAATTAGTTTAATTCAAATTAGATGGGAGAATGGAGCAGGGACTTCAGTTTTTGCTAAATTATGTTATTGAGGGTGTTATTTGTTAAATTGGCTCAACTGAAGAAAGAGAGGCCGCTTCCTTCGGACAGAAACACATTTCAGGAATGTTTCAAAAGGGAAACCGGTTCAGGGCTGAAACTATCTTTCAAAGAGAACGGAGGTTCCTGATCGTTAAATTTGGTAATTTGAGTAGTTACTTCTAATATCAACTGGTCGGACGGTCCATTACTTATCTTTATATCAAAAGTCACTGCTGAAATTACCGACAGGCTCGAGGGTCCATCACTAATCTTTATATAAAAAGTCAACACTGAAATTACCAACAGGCAGGAGGGCCAATCACTATTCCTTATATGAAAAGTCACTACTGAAATTACCAACAGTGAGGAGGGTCTATCACTAAACTTTACATGAAGAAAACCCACTGAAAATACCAAAAGCCAGGCGAGTCCATCACTAATATTTTTTTTAAAAAAGAAACTACTGTATTTACCAACAGGTGGGAGTGTCCATCACTCAACTTTATATGAAAATTATCTACACAAATTAACATCAGTTGGAGGGTCCATCACTCATCTTCATACAAAAAGTAACCACATAAAAATTACCACCAGGTAGGAAGAGCCATCACTAATCTTGACATAAAAAGTAACTACTGAAATCACCAACAGGTATGAGGGTCCATCACTAATCTTGATATAAAAAGCAACCACGGAAATTACCAACAGGAAGAAGAATGCACACTAAACTTTTTTTTTTAAATAACAAATCAAATTACAAACAGGTCGGATGGTCCATCAGTATTTTTTGTATAAAAATTAACGACATAAACTACAAACAGGTAGCAGGGCCCCACCACTAATTTTAACTAAAAAGTAACAACTTCAATTGCAATCAGGAAGGAGGGTGCATCTCAAGTCTTTATAAATAAATTAACCACTGAAATTACCAACAGGTGGAAGTGTTCAACACTAATTTTTACAAAAAAGTAACAACTCAAATTACCAACAGATAGGAGGGTCCATCACTAATCTTTAGAAAAAGTAACTACTGAAATCACCAACAGGTAGGAGGGTCCATCACTAATCTTTATCTAAAAAAGTAACTATTCAAATTACCAACAGGTTTTAGGGCCCGATCTGTAGGCTTTATATAAAAAAGGAAGTACCTGCTCAAATGAATCTTGTGTTTGATTACACTAATGTAATTAGTGTAGGTGTAAATGTAAGTTTTTGTTGCTGTTGTCCGTTTATTGCACTGGTTGTGAGCGTCACTGAAACAACAGATAACTGCATCTTACAAGGTCTCAAACTCGGTTGTACATTTATGCTGGAGAATAACTTCAACTATAGTTTGCAGAAATTTACTGACCAAGATCAATCGCTTTTACATTCCCACAGTGTGGAAAGGTAAGCACCAGGACTGATAGCTTGAGCAGTCGCTATTGCCTTTGCGCACAACACAGCGTGGCACACACACAATGGAGAATTATAATTGTAAAACACCGTCAAATCTTCAACTTATATATTTGTCGTGTGTTCTGAGATTGTAAGACCCCTAAAGATAATCCAAAGATAAATGTGCAGCACCAGTTTAAAGTTACACGATTGATAACATTATACATCAGTGTTAATATTATTGAAGGGTGTAAAACTCCTCACCTCATAAAATGCTCATTAGGAAACATAGGAAACATAGGAACAGGAGTAGGCCATTCAGCCCCTCGTGCCTGTTCCGCCATTTGATAAGATCATGGCTTATCTGTGATCTATCTCCATCGACCCGCCTTTGCCAATATCCCTTGATACCTTTGGTTGCTAATAAGCTATCTATCACAGATTTAAATTTAGCAATTGAGCTGGTATCAACTGCCATTTTCGGAAGAAAGTTCCAAAATTCGACCACCCTTTGTGTGTAGAAATGTTTTCTCATCTCGCTCCTGAAAGGTCTGGCTCTAATTTTTACACTGTGGACCCGACTCCTGGAATCCCCAACCAGCGGAAATATTTTCTCTCCATCCACCCTATACGTTCCTCTGAATATCTTATAAACTTCGATCAGATCACTCCTTAACATTCGAAACTCCAGAGCATACAACCCCAATTTATGTAATCTCTCCTCGTGGCTTAATCCTTGAAGTCCGGGTATCATTCCAGTAAACCTGCGCTGCATCACTCCAAAGCCAATATGTCCTTCCGAAGGTGCGGTGCACAAAACTGCTCACAGTTTTGGTACAGCTGCAGAATAACTTCTGCCCCCTTGTACTCTAGTCCACTTGATATAAAGGCCAGCATTCCATTCGCCTTATTGAATATTTTCCGTACCTGTTAATGACACTTTAATGATCTACGTCCCTTTGGATATCAATTGTTTTAAACTTTTTAACATTTAGAACGTACGCTGTTCAATTCTTTTTTGACCAAAGTGGATGACCTCACACTTGTCCACATTCAATTCCATTTGCCACGGTTTTGCCCATTCACCTAATCTATCAATATCGCTTAGAAATATAATTTTCAGCTACACTGCTTACAATGCCACCAATCTTTGTGTCATCGGCAAAATTAGATATGAGACTTTCTATGCCTTCATCTAAGTCGTTAATAAATATTGTGAATAATTCAGGCCCCAAGACAGATCCCTGCGGGACTCCACGAGTCACATCCTGCCAAAGTGAGTACTTACCCTTTCTCCCTACTCTCTGTCGCCTTTCGTTCAGCCAATTTGCAAATCAAGTCCGTACTTTTCCCTCAATTCCATGGGCTTCTATCTTAGCTAACAGTCTCTTATGTGGGCCCTTATCAAATGCCTTCTGGAAGTCCATATAAATAACCTCCATTGACATTCCCCTGTCCAATACTTTAGTCACCTCTTCAAAAAATTCAATCTGATTTATCAGGCACGACCTACCTTTCACAAATCCATGCTGGCTCTCTCTGATCAACTGAAAATTCTCGAGGTGTTCAGTCACCCTATCCTTAATTATAGACTCCAGCATTTTCCCCACAACTGATGTTAGGCTAACTGGTTTATAATACTCCGCTTTCCCTCTCTCTCTCCTTTCTTATAAAGCGGAGTGACATGTGCAATTTTCCAATCTGGATGGACAGTTCCTGAATCTAGAGAACTTTGAAAGATTATAGTTAGGGCATCTGCAATGTGCTCACTTACTTCCTTTGAAACCTTGGGATGGAAACCATCCGGTCCTCGGGATTTCTCACTCTTTGGTGCTATTATTTTCTTCATTACTGTTGCTTTACTTATGTTAATTTTATTGAGTCCCTGTCCCCGATTCAATATTAGTTCTCATGGGATTCCCGGCATGCTATCTTCTTTTTCTACTGTAAATACTGACGCAAAGTAATTATTCAACATGTCCGCCATTTCCACATTGTCAATGACAATACCCCCACTTTCAGTTTTTAAGGGGCCAAAACTGCTCCTGACCATCCGCCTTTTCCTAATGTAACTATAAATGTACTTCGTATTGTTTTTGATATCCCTTGCAAGTTTCTTTTTATACACTTTTTTGTAGCTCTTACGATCTGTTTTGTGACCCTTTGTTGATCTTTGTATCTTTCCCATTCGACAGGATCTGTGCCATTCTTTGCCTTTTTAAATTCCCTTTCCTTATGTCTTATACTGTCCCTTACGTCTTTAGTTGTCCATGGCTGTTTTTTTTTTATGGCAAGTAGAGTTCCTGCCCCTCAGGGGTATAAACCGGTTCTGTATCTCGTTAAATGTTTGTTTAAACATTTCCCACTGATCATCAGTAGTTCTAACCATTAACAAATTTGCCCAGTTCATGTGGACAGTCTCTTTTGTTCAGCCTGGGCTGCAGTGGAACACTCGGTAAATGTACAGACAGGAAGGGCCCAGGGCCGTGGTCAGTCTGGGCTGCAGTGCGACACTGGGTAAATGCATAGACAGGAAACGCTCAGTGTGGTGCTCAGTCTGGGTTGCGGTGAGCCGCTGATAATCGGACTCAGTATTCGTGGGTTTAGGGAGTGACAACACCCAGGGAATTCGGTGACTGCTGGAAAGTGCACCTATATGGGTCTCCGATTGTCCTCTCAGTGTGGGATGAGAATGCATTCTTAAATCTCTGATTGGCCCCTCAGTGAGGGAGGAGGTTCAACCCACTCTACTCTTTATGAGGAGTGGGGATCTGGGGTTCAAAGGGATTGGATTCTTCATACCCGGTTTATGTGGGAAATAAACCACCGGAATGGCACGAAAACCGGGGTGCGGGGGGTGGTGTTGTTTTCCCGAGTCAGAGCATCAGAGCGACCACAGAGTCCCTGATATAATTTGGCGAGTGAATGTGGCAAGGTATTGGCGATTCGAGACTGTTTCAAAGTGCAAGCCTCGTGGTTATAAAACAGCGCTCGGATCGTGAGTTCAATTCTCAGCCTGTGAAACTAAAAAGTGCTATAATTACTGACAGTATCTGTACTGATTGTGGAACTGACAGTGCTTGTATTGATTGTAGAACTGACATTATCTGTGCTGATTTTGCAGAGCTTAACAGAGAGGATATTTGTGATGCTTAAAGAGTTGTTATACTGACGGTGTCCTTTTGATTATAGCGCTGATGTTACTGACAGTATCTCTGCTAATCTGACGCGGTTATTACTGACTGTATATCTGCTCAATATAGGGCTGATAGTACTGATAGTATCTATGTTAAATGTAGCCCTGTTATTACTGACTTATCCCTGCTCATTATAGGGCTGATATCACTGACTGTATCCCTGTTCAATATAGCCCTGTTACTACTGACTATCCCTGCTCAATATGGGGCTGATATTTCTGACATTATCTGTATTGATGAAAGAGCTGGTGTAATAAAAATATTCATTGAATTACATGGAATTTGACAGTGTTGCCTTGTTCTGCCAGGTGAGTGCAGGAGAACTGCTGGGACTCGCCCGGCAGAGGCGGAGACTCCGAAACGGCGCCAGAGAGTGCGATGTTGTAACCTGTCTCACTGTTCATCGACTGAACAACAAGATTCTTATGATAGCGTGGGTTTGGGTGGGGGGTGAATTGCAATCCAGAATCCTGGACACATCAGGTTAGCATCTCGGCAGATACAAAAAGCATCAATTTCAGGACCTGAGTATTTAAAATCTACAGATACAGAATCTCTTGTACTGAACTTTTAACCGTCCACGAAATAAAATCGCCGGTTGGTTTCAGGGTTTAACTGTTTAATTCTGACTGGACACAGGGTGGAACAATGGGTGTGTTTACTAAACTATATTTAACAAAGTTTCCCTTCGATTCCCTTGCACCGATTATCTGATCTTTACTCCCCTGGAATTCTCCGAAGTGCAGAATCGATGGAGCTCAGCCTGAAATATAAACAGCCAGTCAAAGCGCATTTGGTTCGGGTACAGTGTAGAACATCCCTACGAGGGGGAAAGGAAGGGCACCCAAAGCTAGAGCTCACTGGATGACTAAAGAGATAGAGATTAAAATGAAACAGAAAACGGAGGCTTATGACGAATGTATGGTTCATAACACAGTAGAGAATCAGGCTGAATACAGAAAGAACAGAGGAGATCGAAAAAAAGGGAATAAGAGGGGCAAAAAGAGAGATTCAATTGTAACTTTCAAAGGGGAATTGGATAAAAACTTGAAGGGAGAAATTTGGAGGGCTATGGGGAAAGAGCAGGGGAAAGGGACTAATTGGACAGCCCTTTCTAAGAGCCAGCACAGGCGTCATGGGCCGAATGGCCACCTCCTGTGCTGTACCTACGATGATACTATGTTGCATCCATATAAAGGGAACGTACAAACCATCCAGTGCTGAAGTCATTTTACAGAAACTCTGGTTAACCTTCACATTCACCAAATGCCGGAATTGATAATCCAGCACATGTTTAAATACAGGAACACAGGAAGAGGAGTAGGCCATTCAGCCCCTCGAATCTGTTCTCTCTTTTAATTAGATCATAGTTGCTCTGTACCTGAATTCCATTTACCTGTCCTTGATCCATTTCGCTTGATAGCCTTACCACAAAAAATCTGCCGCTATCAGTCTTCAAAGTTTCAGTTGACCCAGAATCCACAACCTTTTGGAGGAGCGAATTCCACATTTCCAGTAAACTTTGTGCGAAAATGTGCGTCCAGATTTCACTCCTGAAGGGCCGAGCGCGAATTTTAATGTTGTGCCCCCTTGTTCTGGATTCCTCCATCAAAGATAATGTATACTCTGTATTTAATGAGTGTGAGGTATTACATTTTGGTTGTAAAAATAGCGGGGCCACAAACTGCCTCGATAATAATTGTCAAAAAAGGGTAGAGGAGCGGGGGGTTCGGGGGGTACAGATATAGAAAGCACTAAATGTAGCGAAGCAGGTTAATAAGGCCATAAAAAAGCAAATCAAGCAATGCGGTTCTTTCCAGAATGCTAGAACTGTAAAGCAGAGAAGTGAAGTTAAATTTGTATAGAACCTTGGTTAGGCCACACTTGGATTACTATGAATAGTTCTGGTCTCCACATTATAAAAAGGATATAGAAGCACTGGAGAAGGTACAAAAAGATTTACTAGGATGATACCAGAACAAAGAAGTTATACCTATCAATGAAGATTGAGCAACATGGGGCTCTATTCCCTGGCAAAAGGAAGACGGACGGGTGTCCTGATAGATGTCTTTAAGATTATGTAAGGGTTTGATAGGGTGGACGGAGAGAAGATGTTTCCACTTGCGGGAGAAACCAGAACGAGGGACCATAAATATCAGATAGTCACTAATAAATCCAATAGGGAATTCAGCAGGAACTTCTTTACCCAGAGATTGGTTGGAAAGTGGAACTCACGACCACAAGGAGTAGTAGAGGCGAGTAGCATTTAATTGAAGCAAATTAAACACATGAAGGAGAAAGGAATTGAGGGAATTGCTAATAGGGGTAGATTAAGGGAGGAGGTTAGTGTGGAGAATGGACCATTTGGGCCGAATGGTTTGTTTCTGTGCTGTACGTTCTATGAAATTATCTATCGAATCTTATTATCATTTTAGAAATGTCATTTAAAGCACCCTGACTACATGCAAACCCACCATTTACAAACGGTCCATTTAACAGTGTATTTAATGATATATAAACAAATCATTTGCTCACACTATCCATTCAACTGTGTATTTAATGATATATAAACCCACCATTTACTCCTACTATACATTTAACAGTGTATTTAATGACATACAAACCAACCATTTACTCCTACTGTACATTGAACAGTGGATTTAATGATATTTAAACCCACCATTTACCCACACTGTCCATTTAACAGTGTATTTAATGAGATATAAACCCATCATTTACACGCACTGTCCATTTAACAGTGCATTTGATGACAGAAAACCCACCATTTACCCACACTGTCCATTTAACAGTGTATTTAATTATATGAATTGTTCGTTTGAATATTTTTACAAAATGAATAAAACTCCGTTTAACTCAGCGATAGATTGAAAGAAGTAAGAAAGAGAAGGTCTGTCGAGGGAGAATTCACAGGAAGACTAATATTCTGGAATGTTTCGTTCCGCCAATTTAGGTTGTGTCTCCGGCCCGAATGAATCCTCAATCCTGGTCAAAAAACAAGGGGGAAATTGGAGAGAAAAGGGGAAATATCGCAATCTGTCCCTGGGATTGATCACAACAATCCATCCCTCGGGATTATCACTCCAATCTGTCCCTGGGATTGATCACAACAATCTGTCCCTCGGAATTATCACCACAATCTATCCCTGGGATTGATCACAACAATCCGTCCCTCGGGATTATCATCACAATCTATCCCTGGGATTGATCACAACAATCCGTCCCTCGGGATTATCATCAGAATCTATCCCTGGGATTGATCACAACAATCCGTCCCTCGGGATTATCATCACAATCTGTCCCTGGGATTGATAACAACAATCCGTCCCTCGGAATTATCATCACAATCTGTCCCTGGGATTGATCACAACAATCCGTCCCTCGGGATTATCACCACAATCTGTCCCTGGGATTGATAACAACAATCCGTCCCTCGGAATTATCATCACAATCTGTCCCTGGGATTGATCACAACAATCCGTCCCTCGGGATTATCACCACAATCTATCCCTGGGATTGATCACAACAATCAGTCCCTCGGGATTATCATCACAATCTATCCCTGGGATTGATCACAACAATCCGTCCCTCGGGATTATCATCACAATCTGTCCCTGGGATTGATCACAACAATCCGTCCCTCGGGATTATCATCACATTCTTTCCCTGGGATTGATCACAACAATCAGTCCCTCGGAGTTATCACCACAATCTGTCCCTGGGATTGATCACAACAATCAGTCCCTCGGGATTATCACCACAATCTGTCCCTGGGATTGATCACAACAATCCGTCCCTCGGGATTATCATCACAATCTGTCCCTGGGATTGATCACAACAATCAGTCCCTCGGAGTTATCACCACAATCTGTCCCTGGGATTGATCACAACAATCAGTTCCTCGGGATTATCATCAGAATCTATCCCTGGGATTGATCACAACAATCCGTCCCTCGGGATTATCATCACAATCTGTCCCTGGGATTGATCACAACAATCCGTCCCTCGGGATTATCATCACATTCTTTCCCTGGGATTGATCACAACAATCAGTCCCTCGGAGTTATCACCACAATCTGTCCCTGGGATTGATCACAACAATCAGTCCCTCGGGATTATCACCACAATCTATCCCTGTCATTGACCACAACAATCCGTCCCTCGGGATTATCACCACAATCTATCCTTGTCATTGACCACAACAATCCGTCCCTCGGGATTATCACCACAATATGTCCCTGGGGTTGATCACAACAATCCCTCCCTCGGAATTATCACCACAATCTGTCGTCAAACACTTTCTCTCTTCGGACACTTCCAACCCGGTGATGGGCTATTTATAACTGTCTGTGAACCCCCTCAAAATGAGGGCAATCCAATCTTTATACCAAGCACAGACCAGGAATGGTCCTTTCCCGATATAGCAATGCAACTGGTGTATCTGCTGAATATTTACTTTGATAAATGTAACTGTGGAAAGTCAGTACTCATTCGCACAGTGATTGAGGCGATTGATGCTCAGCGATTGTTTCATTTGGCGGTTAAATGGTTAATGTCCTCACTTACAGAAACAGCCCGTCCTCAGCTCTCTGACGAAACACTGGCTCTTTGCAACCGGGTTGAAAGCGCAAACATCAGAAAATCGATGGGACTTTCAGCAAACAATGTCCCTGATGCAAATGTAACAATTTATTTCGAACCAAGTATGTGTTTTACTGAACCTCCCTGGAACAAGATGATAAAAAGTAAAATTTATAACTGACTTTGTTCACAATTGACGTGGCAGCGAATTGTCAACCCGGTTCGATTCGATTCCACCAGAAAGGCCGCTCCCTGTTCTGAAAGAAATGAGGAATGTTTGTGTTGAAATCCATCCTGATGTCTGGCAGCAGCTTTCACAGAGGGCGGAGCTCTGAATCTCACATAAGAAGGATCGGATTAAATTCACAAGTTGTGAACTGCTGAAATAAAGCAAGGAACTTCTTCTCGATTTATTGTAATGAAATAACAAGGATATCATTTGTAAAATCCACACGGACATTGAGAGACGGAAATTCCTTGCGGGATCAAGGTAAGATTAATGTCGTTGAAATTTGTTTTTAAATTAACATTTTCAGCCCCTTCCTCTTTTCCAAAGCCGATTTCCCGCGGTCAGATATGTTCCCCGGCGTACGGAGCTGTCTATTCCTCGCGGATGGAACAATTCACTAATTGTTCGCTCAGACACTGACTGAAGGCCGGTTACTTTCCACCGGGTATTTCAGGGCTTATCCCTTCATGGACCCCACCAATCTCCCCACAGACACATTTTGAAGCGGTTACAGGACAGAAAGCAGGAACACGAACTCTGGAGATTTACACCATCCGAGTCCAGCGGTGCCTCCTCCCCATGTTAGAATTTGACATTCAGTAAACAGGGGTGGGAAACTGTCCTTTCTCACTCTACATGCTTTTATTTTTAACTGTAACACTGGCTCTTTTTACTCACTGAACCGTTTTGTTCCTGGTACTTATCAAAGACTGATCGAACACACAGTTCAGCTCAGTAAAGGGTTAACACATTCGCAATGGCCGATTCTCCCCATCTGCCGGGCACCTGAGAAATCAGACTCTGGAAACCTGAGGCCGGACTGAAAGCGATCCAATCAAAGGATTGGAGCAAAATCGGAGACAAAACTTGTTCCTGATTAATTATAATTAATTAGTTTAATGCGAATTAGGTGGGAGAATGGAACAGTGGCTTCTGTATTGCTGAAGTATGTAATTGCGGCCTTTCGAGAAAAACAAACTTCAGGAATGTTTTAAGGGGAAACCCGTTCAGGGCGGAAACCATCTTTCGCACGATAGGTGGTTCCTGACCGTTAATCATGGTAATTTGAGTTGTTACTTTTAATATCAACAGGTCGGAGGGTCCCAGCACTGAGTGGAATTAATAAAACTGTTGCAGCAGGAACAGAAGATTTATGAAATAGTGAAAAGTTATTAGCAGGAAAAAGGAAGGAGGTTTTGAAGAAGTAACTTAATATTAAAAATGGAAAACGAGAACGGGTCAACATTCCAATGAATTGGAGTTCAGATTGTGTGTTATATCTGTGAATCTACAAATCATTCCAAACACGTTTGGAAAGTGAGAATCATGAGAGATGTGATCGAGTATCTATAAGACTGGGATGTGATGGATGAGGTTTTGGGCAGAAACTAAATATTTCCTTTAGTTTCTAAAAGTGACGGCAGATGTGAAAATGTTGTTTTACCAGAGGAGGATGTGGGACCATATTTCGAGAAACTGTTGAGAAGGATTTGGATCTGAATTTAGTAAACATTTGGAAAGTCAGAATCATGAGAGATGTGATCTACTCTCTAGAAAACAGGGCTTGGGTTTTCACAGAACAGAGTGAAATGATCCTGGTGATAAAATTTTGAGGAGAGAGGACGCCAGTATGAATAAATGGTTATATGACAGAGGTGGAGAAACATCAACAAACTGGCAGGGCCCCAGCACTAATCTTTATATAAAATGTAACTACTGAAATTACCAACAGGTATGAGGGTCAATCACTAATTTTTATATAAAAAGTAAATACTGAAATTACCACCAGGAAGGAGGGCCCATCATTAATCTTTATATTAGAAGTTACTATTGAAATTACAAACAGGGAGGAGGGTCCATCACTAATCTTTACATAAAAAAGTAACAACTCAAATTACCAACAGGCAGGAGGCCCCATCGCTAATGTTTACATCAAAGTGTAACTACTGAAATTTCCAAAAGGCAGGAGGGTCCATCAATGATCTTTATACAAAAAGTAACAATACAAATTACCTGCAGGTTTGAGGGTCCAAGCACTAATCTTTACATAAAAAGTTGGAGCTCAAATTACCAACAGGGAGGAGGGTCCATCACTAATCTTTATATAAAAAAAGAAACTACTGAAATTACAAACAGTTAGTGGGGTCCATTAATAATATTTAACAAAAACGTAACTAATGAAATAATCAACAGGTAGGAGCGATCATCACTAATCTTTACATAAAAATAACGACTGAAATTACCAACAGGTATGATATTCCATCACTAATCTTTATATAAAAAGTAACCACTGAAATTACAAACAGGCAGGAGACCCCATCACCAATTTTATATAAAAAAGCAACGAATGAAGTTAGCAACAGGTATGAGGGTCCATCACTAATCTTTATATAAAAAATAACGACTGAAATTACCACCAGGTAGGAGGATCCATCACTAATCATTATATAAAAAGTAAATACTGGAATTACCAAAAGGCAGGAGGTTCCATCACTAATCTTTATATATTAAAAATAACTACTGAAATTACCACCAGGTAAGAGAGTCCATCACTAATCTTTAAATATAAAAAATAACTACTGAAATTACCACCAGGTAGGAGGGTCCATCACTAATCTTTATGTAAAAAGTAACCACTGAAATTACCAACGGTCAGGACACCCCATCACTAATATTTTATCAAAAGGTTACAACTCAAATTACCAGCAGGTAGGAGGGTACATCACTAATCTTTATATGAAAAGTATCTCCTGAAATTACCAAATGGGTGGAGGATCCGTCGTTAATCTTGATATAATGAGTAATAATTCAAATTACCACCAGGTCAGAGTGCCCATCACTAATCTGTATAAAAAAAGAAAGTACTGAACTTACCAACAGGTGGGAGGGTCCATTACCAATCTCTGTATAACAAGTAATTACTGAAATTATCAACAGGGAGTAGTGTCAATAACTAATCTCTTTAGAAAAAGTAACAACCCAAATTACCAATAGGTAGGAGGGTCCATTACCAATCTTTGCATAAAAGGTAATTCCTGAAATTACCAACAGGGAGGAGGGTCAATCACTAATCTCTTTAGAAAAAGTAACAACCCAAATTACCAATAGGTAGGAGGGTCCATTAACAATCTTTGTACAAAAAGTAATTTCTGAAATACCAACAGGGAGGAGGGTCAATCACGAATCATTTTATTAAAAAAGTAACAACCCAAATTACCAACAGGTAGGAGGGTCCATCACTAATCTTTACATAAAAATTAACTACTGAAATCACCACCAGGAAGTAATGTCCATCACTCATTTTTATAAAAGATAAAAATAAACTCCTTTAATTATCAACAGGCAAGAGGTCCGATCCCTTATCCTAACCTAAAATATAACTGAAACTACCACCAGATGGCAGTGTCCATCATAAATCCTGACATGAAAGGTCACGACTGAAATTACCATCAGGTGGGAGTGTCCATCATTAATCTTTATATCAAAAGTAATTACTGAAATTAACACCAGGGAGTCCGGTCCATCACTAATTTGTAAATAAAAAAACAGCTACTGAAATTACCAACCGGCAGGAGGGTCCATCACTAATCTTCAGATAACAAAAGTATCTACTGAAATCACCACCAGGTGGTAATGTCCATCATTATTTTTATAAGGAAAGAAATTACTGAAATTACCAACAGGTAGTAGGGTCCACCACTAATATTTATATAAAAAGCTACTACTGAATTTACAACAGGTAGCAAGGTCCATCACTAATCTTTTAAATTAAGTAATTATTGGAATTACCAACAGGTGAGTGGGTCCATCACTTATTTTTAAATAAAACGAAACCACTGAAATTACCACCAGGCCGGAGTGTCCATCACTAATCTTTATATAAAAAGCAACGACTGAATTTACAACAGGTAGCAAGATCCATCACTAATCTTATTAAATAAAATAACTACTGGAATTACCAACAGCTAGGCGGCTCCATCACTAATCTTTGTCGAAGAAAAAACTACTGAAATTACCAACAGAGAGGAGGATCCATCACTTATCTTCATATAAAAAGCAACCACTGAAATTACCACCAGGTAGGACTATCCATCACCAATCTTTATATGAAAAGTAACTACGAAATTACCACTAGGCAGGAGGGTCCATCACTAATCTTCATATAAAAATTAACTACTGAAATCACCACTAGGAAGTAATGTCCATCACTCATCTTTATAAAAGAAAAAAATAAACTCCTGAAATTATCAACAGGCAAGACGTCCGATCCCTTATCCTGACCTAAAAATTAACTGAAACTACCACAAGCTGGCAGTGTCCATCATCAATCCTCACATCAAATGTAACGACTGAAATTACCACGAGGCAGGAGTGTTCATCATTAATCTTTATATCAAAAGGAGTTATTGAAATTAACACCAGGGAGTCCGGTCCATCACTAATTTGTATATCAAAAAAACAGCGACTGAAATTAACAACAGGCAGGAGGGTCCATCACGAATCTTTAGATAACAAAAGTATCTCCTGAATTCACCACCAGGTGGTAGGGTCCATCATTATTTTTTATAAGGAAAGAAATTACTGAAATTACCAACAGGTAGGAGGGTCTATCACTAATCTTTATGTAAAAAGTAACCACTGAAATTACCAACCGTCAGGACACCCCATCACGAATATTTTATCAAAAAGTTACAATTCAAATTACCAGCAGGTAGGAGGGTCCATCACTAATCTTTATATAAAAAGTAACTCCTGAAATTACCAAATGGGTGGAGGGGCCGTCATTAATCTTGATATAATGAGTAATAACTCAAATTACCACCAGGTCAGAGTGCCCATCACTAATCTGTATAAAAAATAATGTACTGAACTTACCAACAGGTAGGAGGGTCAATTACCAATCATTGCATAAAAAGTAATTACTGAAATTACCAATAGGGAGGAGTGTCAATCACTAATCTCTTTGGAAAAAGTAACAACCCAAATTAACAACAGGGAGGAGGGTCCATTAACAATCTTTGTACAAACAGTAATTACTGAAATACCAACAGGGAGGAGGGTCAATCGCGAATCATTTTATAAGAAAAGTAACAACCCAAATTACCAACAGGTAGGAGGGTCGTTCACTAATCTTTACATAAAAATTAACTACTGAAATCACCACCAGGAAGTAATGTCCATCACTCATCTTTATAAATGAAAAAAATAAACTCCTGAAATTATCAACAGGCAAGAGGTCCGATCCCTTATCCTCACCGAAAAAATAACTGAAACTACCACCAGATGGCAGTGTCCATCATAAATCCTGACATGAAAGGCAACGACTGAAATTACCTTCATGTGGGAGTGTCCATCATTAATCTTTACATCAAAAGTAATTTCTGAAATTAACACCAGGGAGTCCGGTCCATCACTAATTTGTTTATACAAAAACAGCTACTGAAATTACCAACAGGCAGGAGGGTCCATCACTAATCTTCAGATAACAAAAGTATCTACTGAAATCACCACCAGGTGGTCGGGTCCATCATTATTTTTTATAAGGAAATAAATTACTGAAATTACCAACAGGTAGGAGGGTCTATCACTAATCTTTATACAAAAATTAACTACTGAAATTACCAACAGGCATGAGGGTCAATCACAAATCTTCATATAAAAAGCTGCTACTGAATTTTCAACAGGTAGCAAGGTCCATCACTAATCTTTTTAAATAAAGTAATTATTGGAATTACCAACAGGTGGGTGGTTCCATCACTTATTTTTAAATAAAACGAAACCACTGAAATTACCACCAGGCCGGAGTGTCCATCACTAATCTTTATATGAAAGCAACGACTGAATTTACAACAGGTAGCAAGATCCATCACTAATCTTTTCAAATAAAGTAACTACTGGAATTACCAACAGCTAGGCGGCTCCATCACTAATCTTTGTCGAAGAAAAAACTACTAAAATTACAACAGAGATGAGGGTCCATCACTTATCTTTATATAAAAAGCAACCACTGAAATTACCACCAGGTAGGACTATCCATCGCGAATCTTTATATAAAAATAACTACTGAAAATAACACCAGGCAGGAGGTTCCATCACTAATCTTAATATAAAAATCAACTACTGAACTTATAGCGGTAGGAAGGTCCATCACTAATCTTTTCAAATAATGTAACGACTGAAATTACCATTAGCCAGGAGGTCCCATCAGTAGTCTTTACATGAAAAGTAACTACAGAAATTATCAACATGGAAGATAGTCCATCTGTATTCTATATGTAAAAAGTAACTACTGAAATTACCACCAGGCAGGAGTGTCCATCACTAATCTTTATATAAAAAGTAACTACTGAATTAATAACTGGATATAAAACTTACCAGGGACACCGAGAGCAGCTGGGCAGGCACAGTAAATGACTGGAACAGTAATACAGTAAATCATGGTTTATGGAACTAATAGCTAGATGTAGAGAATTACCACGGACACCGATAGCAGCTCGGTGGGCACAGTAAATGACGAGAACGGTAATAAAGTGACTCATGGTTTAAAGAACTAATAGCTGGATATAGAGAATTTCCAGGGACATCGAGAGCAGCTAGGTGGGCACAGTAAATGTCTAGAACAGTAATAAAATGACTCATGGTTTATCGAACTAATAACTAGATATATAGACTTACCAGGGACACCAAGAGCAGCTAGGTGGGCACAGTAAATGAATAAAATAGTAATAAAGTGACTCATGGTTTAGAGAACTAATAGCTAGATATAGAGAATTACCAGGGACACCAAGAGCAGCTAGGTGGGCACATTAAATGCTAGAAAAGTAATAAAGTGACTCATGGTTTATAGAACTAATAGTTGGATATAGAGAATTACCAGGGACACCAAGAGCAGCTAGGTGGGCACAGTAAATGACTAGAACAGTAATAAAGTGACTCATGATTTATAGAACTAAAAGCTGAATATAGAGAATTATCAGGGACACCAATAGCAGGGAGGAGGGAATGGTAAATGATAAGAACAGTAATTTTGAAACACGCGTTATACAATTAATAGCTGGATATAGAGACGGATCAGAAGCACCAACAGCAGTGATGAGGGGATGGTACATTACGAGAACAGTAATACAGTGAAACATGGTGTATGGAACCATTCTAGTAAGTCTCTTCTGCATCCTCTCAAAGGCCTTTGCATCTTTACTAAAGTGCTGTGCCCAGAAGTGGACACAATACTCCAGTTGTGGCCGAACCAGTGTTTTATAAAGGTACATCATGACTTCCATACTTTGTACTCTATGTCTCTATTGATAAATCCCAGGATCCCGTATGCTTATGAAACCGCAAGCTCAACCTTCCCTGCCACCTTCAACGATGTGTGCACATATACTCCCATATCTCTCTGTTCCTGAACGCATTTTAGAATTGTGCCCTTTCGTTCATACTGCCTCTCTTCGTTCTTTCTACCAAAATGTATGACTTCGCACTTTTCTGCGTTAAATTTCTTCAGTCACGTGTCCGCCCGTTCCACCACGCTGCCTATATCCTCTTGAAGTATATTACTATCCTCCACACTGTTCACTACACCTCCTAGTGTTGTTTCATCTGCAAATTTTGAAATTGTGCCCTGTACACCCCAGTCCACGTCATTAATATATATCAAAAAAGCTGTGATCCCAGTAGCGACCACTGGGGCACATCACTTTACAGCCCTCCAGTCCGAAAAAAAATCGTTCACCATTATTCTCTGTCTTCTGTTACTTAATGAATCCCTGCTGCCGCTTTTATCCCATGGGGCTTCAACATTGATGACAAGCCTATTATGCAGCACTTTATCAAACGCCTTTTGAAAGTCCATATACACAACATCAACCGCATTGCCCTCATCAAACGTCTCGGTTACCTCAACAAATAACTCAATCAAGTCATTAAACACGATCGGCCTTTCACAATTCCGTGCTGGCTTTCCTTAATTAATCCCCAATTGATCAAGTGACGGTTAATATCGTCCCGGATTAAGGTTTCTAAAAGTTTCTCCACCACCGAGGTTAAACTGACTGGCCTTTAATTGCTGAGCTTATCCTTACTCCATTTTCTGAACAATGGTGCAACATTTCCAATTCTCCAGTCCTCTGGTACCATTCACGTATGCAGGAAAGATTGGAAGATTTTGGCCAGTATCTGCAAAATTTCCTTCCTGTATTCCCTCAGCATCCCATCCAGACCGAGTGATTTATCTACTTTAAGCACAGCTAACCTTCCTCGTACCAAATGTTTATCAATTTTAACCCATCCAGTATCTCAACTACATCTTCCGTTACTGTGACTTTGGCAGCATCTTCTTCCTCGGTAAAGACTGGAGCGAAGTACCCACTTAGAACCTAAGCCTCCATGTGCATGATCACCTTTATGGTCCCGAATCAGTCAGATCTCTCCCTTTACTACCCGTTTGCTGTTTATATGCCGATCGAAGACTTTTGGATTCCTTTTTATTTGTTCGCTGCCAGTCTATTCTCATCGTCTCTCTTTGCCCCTCTCATTTCCTTTTTCACTTCCACTCTGATCTTCTTACATTCAGCTTGATTCTCACTTGTATTATCAACCTGACATCTGTCATACGCCCCCTTTTTCTCCTGCTTCATTTACCTCACTATTTCTTCGTCATCCAGGGAGTTCTGGCCTTAGTTGCCCTAACTTTCGCCCTCGTGGGACTGTATCTAGACTGTAGCTGATTCATCCCCACTTTAAAGGCTACCCATTATTCAATTACAGTTTTGGCTGCCAATCTTTGATTCCAATTTAACGAGGCAGAACAGTTCTCATCCCATGGAAATTCGCCATCCAACAATTGAGCATTTTTCTCCAGAGTCGTCCTCTGAGTTATCCATGTATAAACAGGGCCGCACTCTGAACAAGGGCCGCACTCTGAATATGGGCCGCACTCTCAACACACAACCCCCACTCTCAACAGGGCCGTACCATGAACATGGAGGCCTCTCTCAACACGGACCCCACTCTCAACACACAGACCCCAATCTCAACGGGGCCGCACCCTCAAAACGGACCCCACTCTCAACACGGACCCCACTCTCAACAGGGCCGTACCCTGAACACGGAGCCCTCTCTCAACACGGACCACACTCTCAACACGGACCCCACTCTCAACGCGGACCCCACTCTTAACACGGGCCGCACTCTCAACACGAACCCCACTCTGAGCACGGAACCCACTCTGAACACAGACCCCACTGTGAACGAAGCTCCCACTCATAAGACGGACCTCACTCTGAAAAGGGACCCCAATCTGAGCACGGACCCCAATCTGAGCACGGACCCCAATCTGAACACGGACCCCACTCTGAGCACGGGCCCCACTCTGAGCACGGGCCCCACTCTGAGCACGGCCCCCACTCTAAAAACGGAACCCCTCCCCCAGCACAAAACCCACTCTGAGCACAGACTTCACTCTGAAGAATGAACCCACGGTAAACACAGACCTCACTCCGAACAAAGACCCCAATCTGAAGATTTCTGTGTTAGCCTTGATGGAGCTTTATTGTACATCTGGACGATGTTGTTCCTCTCTCCTCACTTCTCCTTCACCCCCCTGGTTCCATCCACCTTTGGAACATTACGAATGTCATTTACATTCCCCCCTCCTCTTCATTCCCGAATTCTCCTCTCCTCCTCTTCACGTCTTTCTGTAAATCTTCTTTAAATCTGCTTTTTATTTCCCCATTTAACCTGCCTGTCCCAGTAACTGAAACATCTTGGTCATTTTCCATCAGAATTCCTTACTTTGCATACCAAGCAACAAAGCCACCTCATCGACAGAACATTCAGTCCTGGGACTAAAGGTTTCAGAAATAATTGATATGTGGAGCTCAGACCCGTATATATTTCGTTCCAGGAATGAGAGATATCCTTAATCGTCCCTGAACTGATAACGTTGCTCTAAGATGCCTTTCGAGTGCCTTCAAAAACCTGCTTAAAACCTGTTTAAATCCTGTTTATTGAAATTTATTTTCTCCGCCTATCTCCTTACCACGCACTGCCTCTGCATCATATTTTGCGAGATGTTGAATTCTTTGTAAAGTAATCTCCGATATCTATTTACAAACAAAGCCTGACACTGAACACAGACCGAAACTGAACATTGTCCCCACTCTGAAAACTGTCCCCACTCTGGGACCACAGAGCCCACGGGAAGCGGGGTGGGAGGCGGTGTTATCAATGTAGCTGTGAGAGCCGGTGTTCTTAACAAGTCCCTGAATTGACAGCGTTGCTCTGATGTGCCGATCATGTGCACGCAAAAAGAAGCCTATTTCTTCAAAAGGCTTCTCCTCCATTTTCTGTTAAACCTGCATTCTCTCTCTCTCTCTCTCTCTGCCACATTCTGCGTACAATCGAATTCTTTGTAAAGTAATCTGATGTATCTATTTATAAACAAAGCCTGACACTGAATACCGACCACCACTGCATTAGGGCAATAATCTGAACACAGACCCCTCTCTGAACACAGACTCCATTCTGAAGATGTCTTTGTTAGTGTACAGGAAACTCTATTGTACATCTGGACGATGCTGTTCCTCTCCCCTCATTGCTCCTTCATCCCCCGTGGCCGTGATGAGGGCGAAGGAGGAATTCTGTTTAGTTTAAGGCGTAATTCTCATAAAATTGTATCGAGAACAAATTATGAGACACCGCCCTGTGTCACAGGAGGGGAACACTCTTAACATTCACCCCTGGGAACTAAATACCTGAGATAAAATTACAGTGCGGAGTTCAGGCCTTAAAATATTTCGTGCCAGTAATGTAAAGATGCCCAAAATATGTCCTTAATTGTAAAGAGGGTCTAAGGTATCTGCAAGTGCCATCAAAAGCTGTTTTAAAACCCATTTCTTCACAGAGCTTTGCCTCCATCTATCTCTTTAAGCCGCTCTTTTTCTCACATTCTGCAAGCAGTTGAATCCTTTTTAAATTAGTCTGAGGTATCTATTTATAAACAAAGCCTGACACTGAACACAGATCCGACACGGAACACAGACTCCTCTCAAAACAAAGACACCACTCTCCACACAGACTAAATTCGGAACACAGGCCCCACTCTGAATACATACTCCCCACTCTGAAAACAGGCCCCACTCCGAACATAGACTTTACTCCAAACATAGTCATCACACTGAATGCAAATCCCAGTCTGAACACAGAAACCCACTCTGAACACAGACCCCACTGAAGATTCCTGTGTTCGTGTAGACAGAGCTTTATTTTACATCTGGACGATACTTTCATCT
This sequence comes from Heptranchias perlo, assembly GCF_035084215.1. Lineage (NCBI taxonomy): Eukaryota > Metazoa > Chordata > Chondrichthyes > Hexanchiformes > Hexanchidae > Heptranchias > Heptranchias perlo. The sequence continues at coordinate 11,070,561 of NW_027139453.1, read as the reverse complement.
CTCCCCACTTCTCCTTCAAACCCCGTGTCTCCACCCACCTTTGGAACATTACTTATGTCATTTACATTCCCCCTTCCTCTTCATGCCCGAGTCATCCTCTCCTCCACTTTAATTCTTTCTGCAAAACTTCTATAAATCTGCTTTTTATTTCCCCCATTTTACCTGCCTGACTCAGTAACCGAAAAATGTTGGTCATTTTCCAAATGAATTGCTTACTTTGCATAAAAAGCAACAAAGCCACCACATCGACAGACTATATTTTCATACGGGACAGAGATTGCTCAGGGGGAAGGAGGGATTCTGTTTGGTTAAAGGCTTAATTCTCACAAATTTGTATCCAGAACAAACTATAATAAACCGTCCTGTGTCAAATGAGGGGAACACCGTGAACATGCACCCCTTCGGAACTAAATAGCCGAGGTAAAATTACTGTGCGGAGTTCAGGCCTTGAAATATTTAGAGCCAGTAATGAAATGATGCCCTTAATATATCCTGAATTGTAAAGAGGCTGTAAGGTGTCTGCAAGTGCCTTCAAAAGCTGCTTTAAAACCAATTTGTTCCGAGAGCTTTGCCTGCATCTGTCTGTTTAAGCTGCACTCTCTCACACATTATGCACGCAGTTGAATCCTTTATAAATTATACTGAGTTATCGATTGATAAACAAAGCCTGACACTGAACACAGATCCCACACGGAACACAGACTCCTCTCAGAATACAGACAACACTCCGAACACAGACCCCACTCTGAAAACAGAACCCACTCTGAAAAAAGATACCACTCTGAACACAGACCCCACTCTGAACACAGACATCACTCTGAACAAAAACCCCACTCTGAACACATCCCTCACTCTGAACACATACACCCCACTCTGAACACAGTGCTCACTCGGAGCAGAGGCCTCACTTTGATTACAGACCTCACTCTGAACACATACACCCGACTCTGAACACAAACACCCCATTCTGAACACAGGCACCAAAATCTGAACAAAGACAATCTGAACGAAGACTTCACTCTGACAAAGACAGCACTCTGAACCCGACACCACTCTGAACACATATACCACACTCTGAACACATAGACCCCACTCTGAACACATGCACCACAATCTGAACAAAGGCACCACTCTGAAAACAGGCCCCACTCTGAATACAGGCCCTCTCTGAACACAGGCCCCACTCTGAACACAGGCCCCACTCTGGACACAGACCCCACTCTGAAGATTTGTGTGTTAGTGTTGACAGAGCTTTATTGTACATCTGGACGATGCTGTTCCTCTCTGCTCATTTCTCCTTCACCCCCGTGGCTCCACCCACCTTTGGAACATTACAGATCTCATTTACATTCTCCTCTCCTTTTCATCCCCGAATTATCCTCTCCTCCACTTTAGTTCATTCTGTAAATCTTCATTAAATCTGCTTTTCATTTTCCCCGTTTCACCAGCCTGACACAGCAACTGAAATATTTTGGTCATTTTCCAAATGAATTGCTTACTTTGCATTCAAAGGAACAAAGCCACGTCATCAACAGAATACGTTTTCATGGGAGACAGAGATTGCTTAGGGGCAAAGGAGGTATCTGTTTTGTTGAAGTTCGAATTCAAACAATATTCTATCCAAAACAAACTGTGAGACAGGACTTTGTGTCACATGAGGAGAAACGCTCCGATCATTGTTATGTTATGCACAGACCCGAAAATATTTCGTGCCACTAACAAAATAAATTCTAAATAGTCCCTGAACTGATAAAGTTGTTCTCAGGTGCCATTCAAGTGCCATCATAAACCTATTTAAATCCTGTTTCTTCAAACTTATTTTCTCCACCTATCTCCTTACCCCGCACTGTTTGACCCTCACATTCAACACGCTGCTGAATTCTTTGTAAAGCAATCTCCGATATCTATTAACAAACAAAGCCTGGCACTGAATACAGACCGAAACTGCATAAGGGCCATATTCTGAACACAGGCCCCAGTCTGAAGATGTTTTTTGTTAGTGTACAGGAAACTTTATTGCACATCTGGACGATGCTGTTCCTCTCCCCTCACTTCTCCTTCACCCCGCCCCACCGCCTTGGCTCGACCCATCTTTGTAACATTAGTTGTGTCATTTACATTTCCCCTTCCTCTTCGTCAGCGAATCTTCCTCTCCTCCACTTTACTTCTTTCTGTAAGTATGCTGTAAATCTGCTTTTATTTTCCCCATTTAGTTGCTTTCCTCTGTAAACATAACACTTTGGTCAGTTTTCAACTTGATTCCATAGTTTGGATTCGAAGCAACAAAGCTAACTCATGGACAGAATATATTTTCATCAGGGACAGAGATTGCTCACGGGGAAGGAAGAATTCTGCTAAGTTTCAGGCGTAAATCTCAAAACATTGTATCGACGACAAATTATGAGACTCGGGCCTGTGTCACAGGAGGGGAACACAATTAACATTCACCCCTGGCAACTAAATACCAGAGATCAAATTACAGTGCGGAGTTCAGGACTTAAAATAAATCTCTTTAAGCCGCTCTTTTTCTCACATTCTGCTATCAGTTGAATCGTTTATAAATTAGTCTGAGGTATCTATTTATAAACAAAGCCTGGCACTGAACACAGATCCGACACGGAACACAGACTCCTCTCAGAACAAAGGCACCACTCTCAACACAGACAGAATTCGGAACACAGACCCCACTCTGAGCAAAGACACCAATCTGAACACAGGCCCCACTCTTAATACACACTCCCCACTCTGAACACAGACCCCACTCTGAACTTAGACCCCAATCTGAACATAGAGTCTAATCAACACATCGTCATCAGACAGAACGCAAATCCCAGTCTGAACACAGACCCCACTCTGAAGATTCCTGTGTTCGTGTAGACAGAGCTTTATTTTATATCTGGACGATACTTTCATCTCTCCCCACTTCTCCTTCAACCCCGTGGTTCCACCCACGTTTGGAACATTACTTATGTCATTAACATTCCCCAGACCTCTTCATTCCGAATTCTCCTCTCCTTCACTTTAATTCTTTCTGCAAAACTTCATTAAATCTGCTTTTTATTTTCCCCATTTTACCTGCCTGACTCAGCAACTAACATTTTGGTCATTTTGGAACTGAATTAATTACTTTGCATACCAAGGAACAAAGCCACGTCATCGACAGAAGATATTTTCATGCGTGACATGGATTGTTCAGGGGGAAGGGAGCTATCTGTCTTGTTGAATTTCGAATTCAATCAATATTCTGTCCTAAACTGTGAGGCAGGACCTTGTGTCACATGTGGGGAAACACTCTGAACATTCACCCCTGAGACCTACAGATCTCAGGTAGAATTGTTCTGTTTTGCTCAGACCCGAACATGTCTCGTGCCAGTAATGAAAGACATCCTCAATAGTCCCTGAACTGATAAAGTTGTTCAAAGGTGCCATTCAAGTGCCGTCAAAAACCTATTTAAAACCTGTTTCTTCAATGTTATTTTTTCCACCTATCTCCTTAACACGCACTATCCCTGCCACACACTCTGCGCGCTGTTGAATTATTTCAAAGCAATCTCCGATATCTATTTAAAAACAAATTCTGACACTGAATACAGATCAAAACTATACATTGCCCGCCCTCTGATAACTGTCCCCGCTATACGAACACAAAGCCCACAGGAAGCGGGGTGGGAGACGGTGTAATCAATGTAGCTGTGAGAGCCGGTATTCTTTATAAGTCCATGAATTGGCAGCGTTGCTCTGTGGTGCCGATCACGTGCACGCAATAGAAAACCTATTTCTTCAAAAGGCTTTTCCTCCATTTTCTCTTTAACCCGCAATCTCTCCCACATTCTGCGCGCAGTCGAATTCTTTGTAAAGTAACCTGAGGTATCTATTCATAAACAAATTCTGACACTGTATACCGACCACCACTGCATAAGGGCCATGCTCTGAATAGAGGCCCTTCTCTGAACACAGACTCCATTCTGAAGATGTCTTTGTTAGTGTACAGGATACTTTATTGTAAATCTGGACAGTGCTGTTCCTCTCCCCTCACTTCTCCTTCACCCCGCACCACCCCCTTGGCTCGACCCATCTTTCTATCATTACTTATGTCATTTACATTTCCCCCTCCTCTTCGTCAATGAATCTTCCTCTCCTCCAGTTTACTTCTTTCTCCAAGTATGCGGTAAACCTGCTTTTTATTTTTTTTCCATTTTAGTTGCTTTTCTCTGTAAATATAACACTTTGGTCAGTTTTCAACTTAATTCTTGACATTGAATTACGAGCAACAAAGCCACCTCATCGACTGAATACATTTCCATACGGGACAAAGCTTGCTCAGGGGGAGGGAGGATTTCTGTTCAGTTGAAGGCGTAATTCTCACAAAATTTAATCGAGAACAAACTGTGAGACACCGCCCTGTGTCAGAGGAGGGGAACACCATGAACATTCACCCCTGGGAACTAAATACCCGAGATAAAATTACTGTGCAGATTTCGGACCTTGAACTATTTCGTGCCATTAATGTAAAGATGTATTTAATACATCCTGAATTTTTAAAGAGGTTGTAAGGTGTCTGCAAGTGCCTTCAAAAGCGGCTTTAATACCAATTTGTTCAGAGAGCTTGGCCTCCATCTATCTCTTTGAACTGCACTCTCTCACACAATATGCACGCAGTTGAATCCTACATAAATTATTCTGAGTTATTGATTGATAAACAAAACCTGAGAGTGAACACAGATCCCACACGGAACAGAGACTCCTCTCAGAACACAGACTCCACTCTGAACACAGACCAAAGTCGGAACACAGCCCAACTCTGAACACCGACCCCACTCCAAACACAGACCCCACTCTGAGCACAGACCTCACTCTGAACACAGACCCCACTCTGAGCACAGACCTCACTCTGAACACAGACCCCACTCTGAACACAGATCTCACTCTGAACACAGAACCCACTCTGAAGACAGACACCATTCTGAACACAGGACCCACTGTTCACATGGACCCCACTCTGAACACATACACCTCACTGTGGACACTGACCACACTGTGAACACAGACCCCACTCTGAACACAGGCCCCACTTTGAACACAGACCCCACTTTGAACACAGACCCCACTCTGAAAACAGGCACCACTTTGAACACAGACACCACTCTGAACACAGACCTCACTCTGAACAAAAACCCCACTCTGAACACAGACCTCACACTGAACACAGACAACCCACTCTGAACACAGAGATCACTCTGAAAAATAGACCCCACTCTGAACACAGGAGCCACTCAGAACACAGGCCCCACTTTGAACACAGACCACACTCTGAACACAAGCACCCCACTGTGAACACAGACCACACTGTGATCACAGACCACACTGTGAACACAGAAACCACTGTGAACACAGACTCCACTCTGAACACAGACACAACTCTGAAGGAAGACAGAACTCTGAACACAGGCCCAACTCTGAACACAGGCCCAACTCTGAACACAGTCCACACACTGAACGCAGACACCACTCAGAAACCATAAACCCCACTCTGAACACTGTCGCCACTCAGAACACATTCCCCAGAATGAGCATGGACCCCACTCTGGACACGAACACCACTCTGAGCAAGAACCCCACTCTGAGCACGGGCCCCACTCTGAGCACAAACTCCACTCTGAGCACGGGGCCCACTCTGAGCACGGGGCCCACTCTGATCACGGAGTGAACTCTGAAGACAGATCCAACATGTGAACACAGTCCCCGCTCTCAACACAGAACCCACTCTGAGCATGGACCCCAATCTAAACACAGAACCCACGGCGAACACAGTCCCCACTCCGAACACAGAGCCACTCTGAAGCAGAACCCTCTCTGAATGCAGTCCCCACACTGAACACAAACCCATTCTGAACACAGATCCCACACAGAACACAGATCCCACTCTGAACACAGACCACATTCAGAACAGAGACCACACTCTGAACACAGACCCCACTCTGAGCACAGAATCCACACTGAACACAGACCCAATTCTGAACACAGATCCACTCCGAACACATACCCGACTCTGAAGATTTCTGTGTTCGTATCGAAAGAGCTTTATTTTACATCTGGACGACGCTGTTCCTCTCTCCTCATTTCTCCTTCATCCCCTTGGCTCCACCCACCTTTCGAACGTGACATTTGTGAGTTACATTCCCCCTTCCTCTTCATCCCCGAATTCACCTCTCTTCCACTTTAGTTCTTTCTGTAAATCTTCTTTAAATCTGCTTTTGTTCCACCCATTTAACCAGCCTGACTCAGTAACCAAAGAAAATTGGTCAGTTTGCAAAATGAATTGCTTACTTTGCATACAAAGCAACAAAGCCACCTCATGGACAGAATGTATTTTCATAAGGGACAGAGATTGCTCAGGGAATGGAGGAATTCTGTTCAGTTAAAAGCTTAGTTCTCACAAAATTGTATCAAGAACAAACTATAATACACCACCCTGTTTCACATGGGGGGAACACTGTGAACATTCACACTTGGGAACTGAATACTGGAGATAAAATTACTGTGCGGAGTTCAGGCCTTGAAATATTTAGTGCCAGTAATGAAAAGATGCCCTCAATATATCCTGAATTGTAAAGAGGCTGGAAGGTGTCTTCAAGTGCCTTCAAAAGATGCTTTAAAACCAATTTGTTCAGAGAGCTTTGAGTCCATCTATTTCTTTAAGCTGCACTCTCTCACACAGTACGCACGCAGTTCAATCCTTTATAAATTATACTGAGTTATCGATTGATAAACAAAGCCTGACACTGAACACAGATCCGACACGGAACACAGACTCCTCTCAGAACACAGACTCCACTCTGAACACAGACCCCACTCTGAACGCAGACCCCACTCTGAACACATTTCCAACTCTGAACACAGACCTCACTCCACATGCAGGCATCACTCTGAACGCAGACACCACTCTGAACATCGACTTCGCTATGGAAAAAGACACCACTCTGAACACAGACCTCGCTCTGAACACAGAGATCACTCTGAAAAAAGACAGCACTCTGAACACATGCCCAAGTCTGAACACAGACCCCACTCTGAACACAGACCTTACTCCACATGCAGGCATCAGACTGAACGCAAACACCACTCTGAACGCAGACACCACTCTGAACATCGACTTCGCTCCGGACAAAGACACCACTCTGAACAAAGACAGCACTCAGATCACAGACACCACTCTGAAAACACATCTCACCCACTCTAAAAACATGCACCCCAATCTGAACAAAGACACCACTCTGAACACAGGCCCCACTCTGGACACAGACCCCACTCTTAAGATTTCTGTGTTAGTGTGGACAGAGCTTTATTGTACATCTGGACGATGCTGTTCCTCTCTCCTCACTTCTCCTTCACCCCAGTGGCTCCACCCACCTTTGGAACATTACATACTCCGCCCTGTTTAACATGGGGGAACACTGTGAACATTCACCTGTGGCAACTAAATACTGGAGATAAAATTACTGTGCGGCGTTCAGGCCTTGAAATATTTAGTGCCAGTAATGAAAAGATGCCCTTACTATATCCTGAATTGTAAAGAGGCTGGAAGGTGTCTGCAAGTGCCTTCAAAAGATGCTTCAAAACCAATTTGTTCAGAGAGCTTTGCCTCCATCGATCTCTCTCTTAGCTGCACTCTCTCACACATTATGCATGCAATTGAATCCTTTATAAATTATTCTGAGTTATCGATTGATAAACAAAGCCTGACACTGAACACAGATCCCAACGGAACACAAACTCCTCTCAGAACACAGACTACACTCTGAACGCAGACCCCACTCTGAACACAGGCCCAACTCTGAACACAGACCCCACTCTGAACACAGACCCCACTCCACATGCAGGCATCACACTGAACGCAAACACCACTCTGAACATAGACACCACTCTGAACGTAGACCTCACTCTGAAAAAAAACCCCACTCTGAATACAGACCTCAGTATGAACACCGACACCTCACCCTGAACACATACACCACTTTCTGAACACAGGCACACGTCTGAACAAAGACAACACTCTGAAGAAAGACAGCACTCTGATCACAGACACCACTCTGAAAACACATCGAACCCACCCAGAAAACATGCACCCCAATCTGAACATAGGCCCCAGTCTGAACACAAACCAACTCTGGACACAGACCCCACTCTGAAGATTTCTGTGTTAGTGTAGACAGAGCTTTATTGTACATCTGGACGATGCTGTTCCTCTCTCCTCAATTCTCCTTCACCCCCGTGGCTCCACCCACCTTTGGAACATTACATATTTCATTTACATTCTCCTCTCCTTTTCATCCCCGAATTCTCCTCTCCTCCACTTTTGTTCTTTCTGTAAATCTTCTTTAAATCTGCTTTTCATTTTCCCCATGTTACCAGCCTGACCAAGTAACTGAAATACTTTGGTCTTTTTCCAAATGAATTCCTTGCTTTGCATACAATGGAACAAAGCCACGTCATCAACAGAATACGTTTTCATAAGGGACACAGATTGCTCAGGGGCAACGGGGGTATCTGTTTTTTTGAAGTTCCAATTCAAACAATATTCTGTCCATAACAAACTGTGAGACAGGACTTTGTGTCACATGAGGAGTCTGTGTTCCGTGTCGGATCTGTGTTCAGTGTCACGCTTTGTTTATAAATAGATACCTCACACTAATTTATAAAGGACTCAACTGCTTGCATAAGGTGAGAAAAAGTGCGGCTTAAAGAGATAGATGGAGGCAAAGCTCTTTGAAGAAATGGGTTTTAAAACAGCTTTTGAAGGCGTTGCAGACACCTTTGCAATTAAGGACATATTAAGCGCATCTTTACATTAAGGGCACTAAATATTTTAAGGCCTGAACTCCGCACTGTAATTTTATCTCAGGTATTTAGTTCCAAGGGGTGAATATTAATAGTTTTCCCCTCCTGTGTCACAGGGCTGTGTCTCATAATTTGTTCTCGATAAAATTTTATGAGAATTACGCCTCAAACTAAACAGATTTCCTCCTTCCCCCTCATCAATCTCAGTCCCATATGAGAATATATTCTGTCTATGAGGTGGCTTTGTTGCTAGGAATCCAAAGTTTGGAATTAAGTTGAAAACTGACCAAAGTGTTATGTTTGCAGAGGAAAGCAAATAAATGAGGAAAATAAAAGCAGATTTACAGCATACTTAGAGAAAGAAGTAAAGTGGAGGAGAGGAAGATTCGATTACGAAGAGGAGGGCAAATGTCAATGACATAACTAATGTTACAAAGATGGGTCGAGCCAAGGGGGTGGGGCGGGGTGATGTAGAAGTGAGGGGAGAGGAACAGCATCGTCCAGATGTGCAATAAAGTTTCCTGTACACTAACAAAAAACATCTTCAGACTTGGGCCCGTGTTCAGAATATGGCCCTTATGCAGTTTCGGTCTGTATTCATTGCCAGGCTTTGTTTGTAAACAGATATCGGAGATTGCTTTACAATGAATTCAGCAGCGTGCAGAATGTGAGGGACAAACATTGCGGGGTAAGGAGATAGGGGGAGAAAATAAGATTGAAGAAACAGGATTTAAATAGGTTTTTGATGGCACTTGAATGGCACCTTAGTGCAAATTTATCAGTTCAGGGGCTATTGAGGATTTATTTGTATTACTGGCACGAAATTTGATCGTGTCTGAGCAAAACATAACAATTCAACCTGAGATCTGGAGATCCCAGGGTTGAATGTTTGGAGGAATACATACACCCCTTTCTGAACATAGGGCACCCGTCTGAACAAAGACACCACTTGAGCAATTGAGTCCTTTATAAATTAGTCTGAAGTATCTATTTATAAACAAAGCGTGACACTGAACACAGATCCGACACGGAACACAGACCACTCTGAACAAAGACAACAATCTGAACACAGGCCCCACTCTGAATACATACTGCCACTCTGAACACAGGCCCCACTCTGAACATAGATTCTACTCCACACCGAGTCATCAGACTGAACGCAAATCCCAGTCTGAACACAAAAACCCACTCTGAACACAGACCCCACTCTGAAGATTCATGTGTTCGTTTGACAGAGCTTTATTTTACATCTGGACGATACTTTCATCTCTCCCCACTTCTCCTTCAACCCCCGTGGCTCCACCCACGATTCGAACATCACTTTTGTCATTTACATCCACCCGACCTCTTCATTCCGAATTCTCCTCTCCTCCACTTTAATTCATTCTGCAAAACTACTTTAAATCTGCTTTTTATTTTCCCCATTGTACCTGCCTGACTCAGCAACTGAAACAATTTGGTAATTTTCTAACTGAATTACTTACTTTGCATGCCAAGGAACAAAGCCACGTCATCGAAAGAATATATTTTCATGCGTGACAGGGATTGCTCAGGGGGAACGGAGCTATCTGTTTTGTTGAATTTCGTATTCAATCAATATTCTGTCCGAAACTGTGAGGCAGGACTTGTGTCACATGAGGAGAAACACTCTGAACATTCACCCCTGAGACTTAAAGATCTCAGGAAAAATTGCTATTTGGAGTTCAGAGCGTAACACATTTCGTGCCAGTAAGAAATATGTCCTTTTTAGTCCCGGGAATGGTAAAGTTGCTCTAAAGTGCCAATTAAGTGCCTTCGAAAAACTGTTTCAAACCTCCAAGGTATTCCCTCCATCTCTCTCTTTAACCCGCACTCTCTCCCTCTCTCTCTTTCTCTCTCTCACCTTCTGCACGCAGTTGAATTCTTTATAAAGCAATCAGAGATATCAATTCACAAACAAAGCCTGACACGGAACACAGACCCCACTCTGAACCCAGACCCCACTCTGAACACAGGCCCCACTATGATCACAGACACCACGCCAATCACTGTCCCCACTCTGAACACTGTCCCCACTCTGCACCCACACCCAACCCTGAACACAGGCCCCACGATGACCACAGACACCACTCCTATCACTGTCCCCACTCTGAACCCAGACCCCACTCTGAACACTGTTCCCATTCTGAACACTGTCCACAGTCTGAACACAGACCCAGTATAAGCACGGGCCCCACTGTGGACACGTCCCCACTCTGTGCACGAACTCAACTCTCAGCACGGAACCCACCCTGAGCACGGACACCACTCTGAGCACGGAACACAGTCTGAGCAGGAACCCCACTCTGAGCACGACCCCCACTCTGAGCACGGACACGACTCTGAGCACGACTTCCAAACTTAGTACGAACCCCACTCTGAGCACGGACCCCACTCTGAGCACGGACCCCACTCTGAGCACGAACCCCACTCTGAGCACGGACACCACTCTGAGCACGACCCCCAAACTTAGTACGAACCCCACTCTGAGCACGGACCCCACTCTGAGCACGAACCCCACTCTGAGCACGGACCACACTCTGAGCACGGACCCCACTCTGAGCACGGACACCACTCTGAGCACGGACCCCACTCTGAGCACGGACCCCACTCTGAGCAGGGACACCACTCTGAGCACGGACCCCACTCTGAGCACGGACCCCACTCTGAGCACGGACCCCACTCTGAGCACGGACCCCACTCTGAGCAAGACCCCCACTCTGAGCACGGACACCACTCTGAGCACGACCCCCACACTTAGTACGAACCCCAATCTGTGCACGGATCCCACTCTGAGCACGGACCCTACTCTGAGCACGGACCCCACTCTGAGCACGGACCCCACTCTGAGCACGGACACCACTCTGAGCACGACCCCCACACTGAGCACGTACCCCACTCTGAGCACGGACCCCACTCTGAGCACGGACCCCACTCTGAGCACGGACACCACTCTGAGCACGGACCCCACTCTGAGCACGGACCCCACTCTGAGCACGACCCCCACACTGAGCACGGACCCCACTCTGAGCACGGACCCCACTCTGAGCACGGACCCCACTCTGAGCACGGACACCACTCTGAGCACGGACCCGACTCTGAGCACGGACCCCACTCTGAGCACGGACACCACTCTGTGCACGGATCCAACTCTGAGCACGGACCCCACTCTCAGCACGACACCACGATGTGCACGAGCCCAACACTGAGCACGGACCCCATTCTGAGCAGGAACCCCACTCTGAGCACGGACCCCACTCTGAGCACAGACCCTACTCTGAGCACGGAGCGCACCCTGCACACAGATCCCACTGTGAACACAGTTCCCCCCTCTCAAACCTTTGAGCACGGAACCCAAACTGAACACAGACCCCACTGCGAACACAGTCCCCACTGTGAACACAGATACACTCTGACACAGACCCCACAGTGAACACAGTCCCCACTGTGAACACAGACCCCACAGTGAACACAGATACACTCAGACACAGACCCCACAGTGAACACAGTGCCCACAGTGAACACAGATACACTCTGACACAGACCCCACAGTGAACACAGACCCCACAGTGAACACAGACCCCACAGTGAACACAGACCCCACAGTGAACACAGACCCCACTCTCAACACAGATCCACTCAGACAAAGAACCCACTCTGAGCAGAGTGCACATTCTAAACACTGACACAACTCTGAACACGGACCCTTCTCTGAACACTGATCCCACTCTGAACACAGACCCCACTCTGAAAACAGACCCCACTCTGGACAAAGACATCGCTCTGAACACAGACCCCACTCTGGATACAGACCCCACTCTGAACACTGATCCCACTCTGAACACAGACACCACTCTGAAAACAGACCCCACTCTGGACACAGACCCCACTCTGAACACAGACCCCACTCTGGTCACAGACCCCACTCTGGACACTGATCCCACTCTGAACACAGACCCCACTCTGAACACTGATCCCACTCTGAACACAGACCCCACTCTGAACACTGATCCCACTCTGAACACAGACCCGACTCTGAAGATTTCTTTGTCAGTGCAGAGGAAGCTTTATTGTATATCTGGACGATGCTGTTCCTCTCTCCTCACTTCTCCTTCACCCCAGTGGCTCCACCCACCTTTGGAACATTACATATTTCATTTACATTCTCCTCTCCTTTTCATCCCCGAATTCTCCTCTCCTCCACTTTAGTTCTTTCTGTAAATCTTCTTTAAATCTGCTTTTTATTTTCCCCATTTTACCAGCCTGACTCAGGAACCGAAACATTTTGGTCATTTTCCAAATGAATTACTTACTATGCATATAAAGCAAAAAAGCCACCTCATTAACATAATTTTCGTAGGGGACACAGATTGCTCAGGGGAAACGAATGTATTGGTTTTGTTGAAGTTCGAATTCAAACAATAGTCTGTCCAAAACAAACTGTGAGACAGGACTTTGTGTCATATGAGGAGAAGCACTCCGAACACTCACCCCTGAGACCTACAGATCTCAGGTAGAATTGTTATGTTCTGCTCAGACCCGAACATGTCTCGTGCCAGTAATGAAAGACATCCTCAATAGTCCGTGAACTGAAAACTTTGTGCGAAGGTACCATTCAAGTGCCGTCCAAAAACGATTGAAAACCTGTTTCTTCAAAGTTATCTTCTCCACTCTGGACACAGACCCCACTCTGAACACAGACCCCACTCTGAACACAGGCACCACTCGAAACAAAGACACCACTCTGAAGACAGACCCCAGTCTGAACATGGACCCACATTCTGAAGACAGACCCCAGTCTGAACATGGACCCACACTCTGAAGACAGACCCCAGTCTGAACATGGACCCACACTCTGAAGACAGACCCCAGTCAGAACATGGACCCACACTCTGAAGACAGACCCCAGTCTGAACATTGACCGCACTCTCAACACAGACACCACTCTGAACACATACACCCCACTGTGAACACAGACCCCACTGTGAACACAAACAACACTCTGAACACAGACCCCACTCTGAACACAGTCCCCACTCATGAACAGACACCACTCTGAACACAGACCCCACTCTGAACACGCACCCCACTATGAAGAAAGACACCACTCTAAACAAAGAACCCACACTGAAAAAAGACCCCACTCTGAACATAAACCCCACTCTGGACACAGACCCCACTCTGGACACAGACCCCACTCTTAAGACTCCTGTTTTAATGTTGACGATGTTGTTCCTCTTTTTCACTTCTCCTTCACCCCCGTGGCTCCACCCACCTTTGGAACATTATGTATTTCAATTAAATTCCCCCTTCTCTTCATTCCGAATTCTCCCCTCCTCCACTTTCGTTGTTTCTGCAAACTTCTTTAAATCTGCTTTTTATTTTCCCCATTTTACCAGCCTGACTCAGTAACTGAAACAGTTTGGTTCTTTTCCAACTGAATTGCTTACATTGCATACCAAGGAACAAAGCCACCTCGTCAACAGAATAAGTTTTCGTGAGGGACACAGATTTCTCAGGGGCAACGGAGGTATCTGTTTTGTTGAATTTCGAATTCAACCAATATTCTGTCCGAAAGAAACTGTGAGGCAGGACCTTGTGTCACATGAGGAGAAACACATTGAACATTCACCCCTGAGACTTAAAGATCTCCGGTTAAATTGCTATTTGAAGTTCAGAGCCTAACATGTTTCGTGCCAGTAATGAAAGATGTCCTTATTAATCTCGGAAATGGTAATGTTGCTCTCAGGTGCCACTCAAGTGCCTTCAAAAAACGGTTCAAACCATTTTCTTCCAAGGTATTCCCTCCATCAATCTCTTTCACCCGCACTCTCTCTCTCTCTCACCTTCTGCACCAAGTTGAATTCTTTGAAAAGCAATCTGAGATATCTATTTACAAAAAAAGCCTGACACTGAACACAGACCCCACTCTGAACACAATCCCAGCTATAATCACAGACACCACTCTGAATACTGCCCCTACTCTGAACCCTGCCCCCACTCTGAAAACTGACCCCACTCTGAACGCGGACCCCACTGTGGACTCGGACCCCACTCTGGACACGGACCCCACTCTGAGCACGAACGCCACACTGTGCTCGAACCCCACACTGAACACGGAACCCACACTGTGCACGAACCCCAACTGAACACGGACCCCACTAAGAACATGGACACCACTCTGAGCACAGAAGCCACTCTGAGCATGGAGCCTAATCTGAACACAGATGCCACTGTGAACACAGTCCCCGTTCTCAAAACAAAACCCAATCTGAGCACGGACTCCACGCCGAACGCCGACTCCACGGTGAACACAGTCCCCACTCTGAACACAGACATACACTGGCACTGACCCCACTGTGAACACAGTCCACACTTTGAACACAGACCCACTCTGACATAGAACCCAGACTGAGACAGAACCTACTCTGACACAGAACCCACTCTGAACACAGACCCACTCTGACATAAAACCCAGTCTGATACAGAACCAATCTGACACACTCTGAACAAAGGCCCCACTCTGAAGATTCCTGTGTTAGTGTGGACAGAGCTTTATGGTACATCTGGACGATGCTGTTCCTCTCTCCGCATTCCTCCTTCACCCCCGTGGCTTCACCCACCTTTCAACCAATATTCTTTCCGAAACATATTGTGAGGCAGGACCTTGTGTCACATGAGGAGAAACATTCTGAACACTCACCCCTGGGACCTACAGATCTCATTTGGAATTGTTATGTTTTGCTCACACCCGAACATATTTCGTGCCAGTAACAAAATAAATCCTCAATAGTCCCTGAACTGATCAAGTGCTTCTAAGGTGCCATTCAAGTGCCGTCAAAAACCTATTTAAAACCTTTTTCTTCAATTTTATTTTCTCCATCTATCGCCTTACCGCGCACTGTCTCTCCCTCACATTCTGCACGCTGTTGAATTCCTTGTAAAGCAATCTCCGATATCTGGTTGCAAACAAAGCCTGACACTGAATTCAGATCTAAACTGAACATTGTCCCCACTCTGATAACTGTCCCCACTCTGGGAACACACAGCCCACAGGAAGCGGGGTGGGCGGCGGTGTTATCAATGTAGCTGGGAGAGCCGGTGTTCTTTGCAAATCCGTGAATTCGCAGCGTTGCTGTGTGGTGCCGATCATGTGGACGCAAAAGAAAACCTATTTCTTCAAATGGCTTTTCCTCCATTTCCTCTTTAACCTGCACTCTCTCACACAATCTGCGTGCATTCGAATTCTTTGTAAAGTAATCTGAGGTCTCTATTTATAAACAAAGCCTGACACTGAATACCAACCACCACTGCATAAGGACCACACTCTGAACACAGACCCCTCACTGAACACAGACCCCAATCTGAATACAGGCTCCACTCTGAGCACAGACTCCACTCTCGACACGGACCCGACTCTGAGCACAGACTCCATTCTGAAGATGTCTTTGTTAGTGTACAGGAAACTTTATTGTACATCTGGACGATGCTGTTCCTCTCCCCTCACTTCTCCTTCACGCTCCATGGCTTCACACACTATTGTAATATTACATATTTCATTTACATTTCCCCGTCACCTTCGTCATCGAATCTTCCTCTCCTCCACTTTATTTCTTTCTCTAAGTATGTTGCAAACCTGCTTGATATTTTATCTATTTCAGTTGCTTTTCTCTGTAAATATAAGACTTTGGTCAGTTTTTAACTCAATTCCTTACTTTGGATTCCAAGCAACAAAGCCACCTCATCGACAGAATATATTTTCATACGGGACAGAGATTGCTCAGGGGGAAGGAGGAATTCTGTTTTGTTGAATGCGCAATTCTCAAAGTTGTATCAAGAACAAACTATGAGACACCGCCCTGTGTCACGTGAGGGGAACACTATGAACATTCACACCTGGGACCGAAATACCTCAAATAAAAATACAGTGCAGAGTTCATGCCTTAACATATTTAGTGCCATTAATGTAAAGATACCCTTAATAATTCATTCATTGGTCAAGAGTCTGTAAGTCCTGAATTGGTTAGGAGACCACACTCTGAACACAGACCACACTCTGAAGATTTCGATGTGAGTGTTGACGGAGCTTTATTGTACATCTGTTCGGTGCTGTTCCTCTCTCCTCACTTCTCCTTCACGCCCGTGGCTCCACACACCTTTGTCACATTACTTATGTCATTTCTGTTCCCCCTACCTCTTCATTCCCCAAACTTCCTCTTCTTTACTTCAGTTCTTTCTGCAAATCATCTTCAAATCAACTTTTTTATTTTTCCCATTTTACCTGCCTGACTCAGTGACTGAAACATTTTGGTCATTCGCCCCACTCTGGACACAGACACCACTCTGGACACAGACCCCACTCTGGACACAGACCCCACTCTGGACACAGACCTCACTGTGAAGATTCCTGTGTTAATGTTGACGGAGCTTTATTGTACATCTGGAAAATGCTGTTCTTCTCTCCTCATTTCTCCTTCAACCCCCGTGCTTCACCCACCTTTGTTACAATACTGATGTCATTTACATTCCCCCCTCCTCCTCAGTCCGACTTCTCCTCTCCTCCACTTTTGTTCTTTCTGCAAATCTTCTTTAAAACTGCGTTTTATTTTTTCCCATTTTACCTGCCTGACTCAGTAACTGAAACATATTGGTCATTCTCCAACTGCATTCATTACTTTGCATACCAAGGAACAAAGCCACCGCATCGACAGAATATATTTTCATTTGGGAAAGAGATTGCTCAGGGGGAACGGAGCTATCGGTTTTGTTGAATTTCGAAATCAACCAATATTCTGTCCGAAACAAACTGTGAGGCAGGACCTTGTGTCACATGAGGAGAAGAACTCTGAACATTCACCCCTGAGAATTAAAGATCTCAGGTAAATTGCTATTTGGAGTTCAGAGCCTAACGTATTTCGTGCAATTAATGAAAGATGTCCTTATTAGTCCCGGAAATGGTAAAGTTGCTCTGAGGTGCCAATCAAGTGCCTTCAAAAAACTGTTTAAAACCTTTTTTCTTCCAAGGTATTTCCTCCATCTTTCTCTTTAACCCGCACTCTCTCTCACTGTCCGCACGCAGTTGAATTCTTTCCAAAGCTATCTGATAGATCTATTCTCAAACAAAGCCTGACACTGAACAAAGACCGACAATGAACACAGACCCAACTCTGAAAACATTCCCCACTCTGAACACAGAGCCAATTATGAACACAGACCCCACCATGAACACAGGCCCCACTTTGAACACATCCACCCCACTCTGAACACTGTCACCACATAGAACACAGACCCCACAATGAAAACGAACCCCACTCTGAGCACGAACCCCACTCTGAGCACGAACCCCACTCTGAGCACGAACCCAACTCTGAGCACGAACCGCACTCTGAGCACGAACCCCACTCTGAGCACGAACCCAACTCTGAGCACGAACCCCACTCTGAGCACGAACCCCACTCTGAGCACGAACCCCACTCTGAGCACGAACCCCACTCTGAGTACGAACCCCACTCTGAGCACGAACCCCACTCTGAGTACGAACCCAACTCTGAGCACGAACCGCACTCTGAGCACGAACCCCACTCTGAGCACGAACCCAACTCTGAGCACGAACCCAACTCTGAGCACGGACCCAACTCTGAGCACGGACCCAACTCTGAGCCCGGACCTCACTCTGAACACAGATCCAACTGTGAACTCAGTCCCTCCTCTCAACACAGAATCCACTATGAGCACGGACCCCAATCTAAACACAGACCCCAAGGCGAACACAGTCCCCACTCTGAACACAGCGCCACTCTGAAGCAGAACCAACTCTGAATACAGTCCCCACACTGACCACAAAGCCCATTCTGAACACAGACCCAACACTGAACGCAGATTCCACTCTGAACACAGACCACACTCAGAACACAGACTTCACACACAACACAGACCCCACTCTGAACACGGACCCACTCTGAACACAGACCCTGCTCTGAAGATGTCTGTGTTCGTATAGAAAGAGCTTTAGTGTACATCTCGACGACGCTGTTCCTCTCTCCTCATTTCTTCTTCACCCCCGTGGCTCCTCCCACCTTTGGAACATTACATATGTCATTTAAATTCTCCTCTCCTCTTCATCCCCGAATTCTCCTATTCTCCTATTCTCCTATCCTTCTGTAAATCTTCTTTAAATCTGCTTTTTATTTTCCCCATTTTACCAGCCTGACTCAGTAACCGAAAAATATTGGTCATTTTCCAAATGAATTGCATACTTTGCATGCAAAGAAACAAAGCAACAAAGCCACCTCATCGACGGAATATATTTTCATACGGGACAGAGATTGGTCAGGGGGAAGGTGGAACTCTGTTTAGTTAAATGCTGAATTCTCACAAAATTGTATCCAGTACAAACTATAATAAACCGCACTGTGTGAAATGAGGGGAACAACGTGAACATTCACCTCTGGGAACTAAATAGCCGAGATAAAATTACTGTGCGGAGTTCAGGCCTTGAAATATTTAGTGGCAGTAATGAAAAGATGCCCTTTATATATCCTGAATTGTAAAGAGGCTGTAAGGTTTTCTGCAAGTGCCTTCAAAAGCTGGTTTAAAACCAATTTGTTCAGAGAGCTTTGCCTCCACCTATCTCTTTAAACTGCACTCTCTCACACAGTCTGCCCGCAGTTGAATCCTTTATAAATTATTCTGTGTTATCGATTGATAAACAAACCTGACACTGAACACAGATCACACACGGAACACAGACACCTATCAGAATACAGACTACACTCTGAACACAGACCCCACTCTAAAAACAGAACCCACTCTGAAAAAAGACAGCACTCTGAACACAGGCCCAACTCTGAACACAAACCCCACTCTGAACACAGACCCCACTCCACATGCAGGCATCACACTGAACGCAAACACCACTCTGAACACAGACCTCACTCTGAAAAAAGACACCACTCTGAACACAAACCCCACTCTGAACCCATACACCCCAATCTGAACACAGGCACCACAAACTGAACGAAGAAAAACTGAACAAAGACTTCACTCTGAACAAAGACAGCACTCTGAACACAGACACCAATCTGAACACAGATACCCCACTCTGAACACATATACCCCAATCTGAACACAGACACCAATCTGAACACAGATACCGCACTCTGAACACATATACCCCACTCTGAACACATGCACCCCAATCTGAACAAAGACACCACTCTGAACACAGGCCCCGCTCTGAACACAGGCCCTCTCTGAACACAGGCCCCTCTCTGAACACGGACCCCACTCTGGACACAGACCCTACTCTGAAATTTTCTGTGTTAGTGTCGACAGAGCTTTATAGTACATCTGGACGATGCTGTTCCTCTCTCCTCACTTCTCCTTCACCCCAGTGGCTCCACCCACCTTTGGAACATTACAGATCTCATTTACATTCTCCTCTCCTTTTCATCCCCGAATTCTCCTCTCCTCCACTTTAGTTCTTTCTGTAAATCTTCTCTAAATCTGCTTTTCATTTTCCCAGTTTCACCAGCCTGACACAGCAACTGAAATATTTTGGTCATTTTCCAAATGAATTGCTTACTTTGCATACAATGGAACAAAGCCACCTCATCAACATAATATGTTTTCATAAGGGACACAGATTGCTCATGGGCAACGGAGGTATCTGTTTTTTTGAAGTTCGAATTCAACCAATATTCTGTCCGAAACAAACTGTGAGACAGGGCTTTGTGTCACACGAGGACAAACGCTCCTAACATTCAACCCTGGGATCTACAGATCTCAGGTAGAATTGTTATGTTTTGCTCAAACCCGAACATATTTCGTGCCAGTAATAAAAATAAATCCTCAATAGTCCCTGAACAAATAAAGTTGCACTAAGGTGCCATTCAAGTGCCATCAAAAACCTATTTAAATCCTGTTTCTTCAAACTTATTTTCTCCACCTATCTCCTTACCCCGCACTGTTTGTCCATCACATTCTGCACGCTGCTGAATTCTTTTTAAAGCAATCTCCGATATCTATTTACAAACAAAGCCTGGCACTAAATACAGACCGAAACTGCATAAGGGCCATATTCTGAACACAGGCCCCAGTCTGAAGATGTTTTTTGTTAGTGTACAGGAAACTTTATTGCACATCTGGACGATGCTGTTCCTCTCCCCTCACTTCTCCTTCACCCCGCCCCACCGCCTTGGCTCGACCCATCTTTGTAAGATTAGTTATGTCATTTACATTTCCGCTTCCTCTTCCTCATCGAATCTTCCTCTCCTCCACTTTACTTCTTTCTCTAAGTATGCTGTAAATCTGCTTTTATTTTCCCCATTTTAGTTGCTTTCCTCTGTAAACATAACACTTTGGTCAGTTTTAACTTAATTCCATACTTCGGATTACCGAGCAAGAAAGCCACCTCATGGACAGAATATATTTTCATACGGGACAGAGATTGCTCAGGGGGAAGGAGGAATTCTGTTCAGTTAAAGGCTTAATTCTCATGAAATTGTATTGACAACAAATTATGAGACTCGGGCCTGTGTCACAGGAGGGGAACAATATTAACATTCACCACTGGGAACTAAAGAAAGAGATCAAATTACAATGCGGAGTTCAGGACTTAACATATTTAGTGCCAGGAATGTAAATATGCCCTTAATATGTCTTTATTGTAAAGAGGGTCTAAGGTGTCTGCAAGTGCCTTCAAAAGCAGTCGAATCCTTTTTAAATTAGTCTGAGGTATCGATTTATAAACAAAGCCTGACACTGAACACAGATCCGACACGGAACACAGACTCCTCTCAGAACAAAGCTACCAATCTGAACACAGGCCCCACTCTGTATACATACTGCCCACTCTGAACACAGGCCCCACTCTGAACATAGAGTCCAATCAACACATCGTCATCAGACTGAACGCAAATCCCAGTCTGAACACAGAAACCCACTCTGAGCACAGACACCACTCTGAAGATTCCTGTGTTCGTGTAGACAGAGCTTTATTTTACATCTGGACGATACTTTCATCTCTCCCCACTTCTCCTTCAACCCCCGTGGCTCCACCGAGGTTTGGAACATTACTTATGTCATTTACATTCCCCAGACCACTTCATTCCGAATTCTCCACTCCTTCACTGTAATTCTTTCTGCAAAACTTCTTTAAATCTGCATTTTATTTCCCCCATTTTACCTGCCTGACTCAGTAACTGTAACATTTTGGTCATTTTCTAACTGAATTCTTTACTTTGCATCCCAAGGAACAAAGCCGCGTCATCGACAGAATATATTTTCATGCGGGACAGAGATTGCTCAGGGGGAACGGAGCTATCTGTCTTGTTCAATTTCGAATTCAATCAATATTCTGTCCGAAACTGTGAGGCAGGACCTTGTGTCACATAAGGAGAAAAACTCTGAACTTTCACCCCTGGGACCAACAGATCTCAGTTAGAATTGTTATGTTTTGCTCAGACCCGAACATGTCTCGTGCCAGTAATGAAATACATCCACAATAGTCCTTGAACTGAGAAAGTTGTTCTAAGGTTCCATTCAAGTGCCGTCAAAAACCTATTTAAAACCTGTTTCTTCAATGTTATTTTCTCCACCTATCTCCTTGACACGCACTATCCCTGCCACACACTCTGCGCGCTGCTGAATTCTTTGCAAAGCAATCTCCGATATCTATTTAAAAACAAATTCTGGCCCTGAATACAGATCGAAACTAAACATTGTCCCCACTCTGATAACTGTCCCCGCTCTGGGAACACAAAGCCCACAGAAAGCGTGGTGGGAGGCGGTGTAATCAATGTAGCTGTGAGAGCCGGTATTCTTTATAAGTCCGTGAATTGGCAGCGTTGCTCTGTGGTGCCGATCACCTGCACGCAAAAGAAAACCTATTTCTTCAAAAGGCTTTTCCTCCATTTTCTCTTTAACCCGCAATCTCTCCCACATTCTGCGTGCAGTCGAATTCTTTGAAAAGTAATCTGAGGTATCTATTTATAAACAAAGTCTGACACTGAATTACAACCACCACTGCATAAGGGCCATGCTCTGAATTGAGGCCCTTCTCTGAACATAGACTTCATTCTGAAGATGTCTTTGTTAGTGTACAGGATACTTTATTGTAAATCTGGACGGTGCTGTTCCTCTCCCCACTTCTCCTTCACCCCGCACCACCCCCTTGGCTCGACCCATCTTTGTATCATTACTTATGTCATTTACATTTCCCCCTCCTCTTCGTCATTGAATCTTCCTGTCCTCCACTTTACTTCTATCTCGAAGGATGCGGTAAACCTGCTTTTTGTTATCTCCATTTTAGTTGATTTTCTCTATAAATATAACACTGGTCAGTTTTCATCATAATTCCTTACTTTGGATTCTTCGCAACAAAGCCACCTTATCGACAGAATATATTTTCATACGGGACAAAGCTTGCTCAGGGGGAAAGGAACAGCATCGTCCAGATGTACAATAAAGCTCTGTCCACACTAACACAGAAATCCTCAGAATGGGGTCTGTGTCCAGAGTAGGGCCTGTGTTCATTGTGGTGTCTTTGTTCAGATTGGGGTACATGTTTTCAGAGTGGGGTAGATGTGTTTTCAGAGTGGTGTCTGTCATCAGAGTGCTGTCTTTGTTCAGAGTGGTGTCTTTGTTCAGACGGGTGCCTGTGTTCAGAATTGGGTGTATGTGTTCAGAGTGTGGTGTCGGTGTTAAGAGTGAGGTCTGTATTCAAAGTGGGTCCTGTGTTCAGAGTGGTGTCTTTTTTCAGAGTGTCAGGCGTAATTCTCACAAAATTTTATCGAGAACAAACAATGAGACACCGCCCTGTGTCACAGGAGGGGAACACTATGAACATTCGACCCTGGGAACTAAATACACGAGATAAAATTACTGTGCGGAGTTCAGGCCTTGAACTAATTAGTGCCATTAATGTAAAGATGCCCTTAATATATCCTGAATTGTAAAGAGGCTGCAAGGTGTCTGCAAGTGCCTTCAAAAGCTGCTTTAAAACAAATTTGTTCAGAGAGCTTTGCCTCCATCTATCTCTTTAAGCTGCACTCTCTCACAGTATGCACGCAGTTGAATCCTTTATAAATTATGTTGAGTTATTGATTGATAAACAAAACCTGACACTGAACACAGATCCCACACGGAACAGAGACTCGTCGCAGAACACAGACTCCACTCTGAACAGAGACCAATGTCGGAACACAGACCCCACTCTGAACAAAGACACCACTCTGAACACAGGCCCAACAGTGAACACAGGCCATCTCTGAACACAGAGCACACTCAGAACACAGACAGCACTCTGAACACAGACCTTACTCTGAACACAGACACCGCTCTGAACACAGACCCCACTCTAAACGCAATCCCCATTCTGAACACTAACCCCACTCTGAACACATTCACCCCACTCTGCACACAGACTCTATGAACACAGGCCCCACTCTGAACACAGACCCCACTCTGAACACAGGCCCCACTTTGAATACTGACCTCATTCTGAACACATACACCCCACTCTGAACACAGGCACCACTCTGAAGACAGACCCCTCTCTGAACATGGACCCCACTCTGAACACAGACACCACTCTGAACACAGACACCATTCTGAAGACAGACCTCACTCTGAACATATGCACACCACTCTGAACACAGTCCCCACTCTGAGCAAAGACACAACTCTAAACAAAGAACCCACTCTGAACAAAGACCCCACTGTGGACTCGGACCCCACTCTGGACACGGACCCCACTCTGAGCACGAACGCCACACTGTGCTCGAACCCCACACTGAACACGGAACCCACACTGTGCACGAACCCCAACTGAACACGGACCCCACTAAGAACATGGACACCACTCTGAGCACAGACGCCACTCTGAGCATGGAGCCTAATCTGAACACAGATGCCACTGTGAACACAGTCCCCGCTCTCAAAACAAAACCCAATCTGAGCACGGACTCCACGCCGAACGCCGACTCCACGGTGAACACAGTCCCCACTCTGAACACAGACATACACTGTCACTGACCCCACTGTGAACACAGTCCACACTTTGAACACAGACCCACTCTGACATAGAACCCAGACTGAGACAGAACCTACTCTGACACAGAACCCACTCTGAACACAGACCCACTCTGACATAAAACCCAGTCTGATACAGAACCAATCTGACACACTCTGAACAAAGGCCCCACTCTGAAGATTCCTGTGTTAGTGTGGACAGAGCTTTATGGTACATCTGGACGATGCTGTTCCTCTCTCCGCATTCCTCCTTCACCCCCGTGGCTTCACCCACCTTTCAACCAATATTCTTTCCGAAACATATTGTGAGGCAGGACCTTGTGTCACATGAGGAGAAACATTCTGAACACTCACCCCTGGGACCTACAGATCTCATTTGGAATTGTTATGTTTTGCTCACACCCGAACATATTTCGTGCCAGTAACAAAATAAATCCTCAATAGTCCCTGAACTGATCAAGTGCTTCTAAGGTGCCATTCAAGTGCCGTCAAAAACCTATTTAAAACCTTTTTCTTCAATTTTATTTTCTCCACCTATCGCCTTACCGCGCACTGTCTCTCCCTCACATTCTGCGCGCTGTTGAATTCCTTGTAAAGCAATCTCCGATATCTGGTTGCAAACAAAGCCTGACACTGAATTCAGATCTAAACTGAACATTGTCCCCACTCTGATAACTGTCCCCACTCTGGGAACACACAGCCCACAGGAAGCGGGGTGGGCGGCGGTGTTATCAATGTAGCTGGGAGAGCCGGTGTTCTTTGCAAATCCGTGAATTCGCAGCGTTGCTGTGTGGTGCCGATCATGTGGACGCAAAAGAAAACCTATTTCTTCAAATGGCTTTTCCTCCATTTCCTCTTTAACCTGCACTCTCTCACACAATCTGCGTGCATTCGAATTCTTTGTAAAGTAATCTGAGGTCTCTATTTATAAACAAAGCCTGACACTGAATACCAACCACCACTGCATAAGGACCACACTCTGAACACAGACCCCTCACTGAACACAGACCCCAATCTGAATACAGGCTCCACTCTGAGCACAGACTCCACTCTCGACACGGACCCGACTCTGAGCACAGACTCCATTCTGAAGATGTCTTTGTTAGTGTACAGGAAACTTTATTGTACATCTGGACGATGCTGTTCCTCTCCCCTCACTTCTCCTTCACGCTCCATGGCTTCACACACTATTGTAATATTACATATTTCATTTACATTTCCCCGTCACCTTCGTCATCGAATCTTCCTCTCCTCCACTTTATTTCTTTCTCTAAGTATGTTGCAAACCTGCTTGATATTTTATCTATTTCAGTTACTTTTCTCTGTAAATTTAAGACTTTGGTCAGTTTTTAACTCAATTCCTTACTTTGGATTCCGAGCAACAAAGCCACCTCATCGACAGAATATATTTTCATACGGGACAGAGATTGCTCAGGGGGAAGGAGGAATTCTGTTTTGTTGAATGCGCAATTCTCAAAGTTGTATCAAGAACAAACTATGAGACACCGCCCTGTGTCACGTGAGGGGAACACTATGAACATTCACACCTGGGACCGAAATACCTCAAATAAAAATACAGTGCAGAGTTCATGCCTTAACATATTTAGTGCCATTAATGTAAAGATACCCTTAATAATTCATTCATTGGTCAAGAGTCTGTAAGTCCTGAATTGGTTAGGAGACCACACTCTGAACACAGACCACACTCTGAAGATTTCGATGTGAGTGTTGACGGAGCTTTATTGTACATCTGTTCGGTGCTGTTCCTCTCTCCTCACTTCTCCTTCACGCCCGTGGCTCCACACACCTTTGTCACATTACTTATGTCATTTCTGTTCCCCCTACCTCTTCATTCCCCAAACTTCCTCTTCTTTACTTCAGTTCTTTCTGCAAATCATCTTCAAATCAACTTTTTTATTTTTCCCATTTTACCTGCCTGACTCAGTGACTGAAACATTTTGGTCATTCGCCCCACTCTGGACACAGACACCACTCTGGACACAGACCCCACTATGGACACAGACCCCACTCTGGACACAGACCTCACTGTGAAGATTCCTGTGTTAATGTTGACGGAGCTTTATTGTACATCTGGAAAATGCTGTTCTTCTCTCCTCATTTCTCCTTCAACCCCCGTGCTTCACCCACCTTTGTTACAATACTGATGTCATTTACATTCCCCCCTCCTCCTCAGTCCGACTTCTCCTCTCCTCCACTTTTGTTCTTTCTGCAAATCTTCTTAAAAACTGCGTTTTATTTTTTCCCATTTTACCTGCCTGACTCAGCAACTGAAACATATTGGTCATTCTCCAACTGCATTCATTACTTTGCATACCAAGGAACAAAGCCACCGCATCGACAGAATATATTTTCATTTGGGAAAGAGATTGCTCAGGGGGAACGGAGCTATCGGTTTTGTTGAATTTCGAAATCAACCAATATTCTGTCCGAAACAAACTGTGAGGCAGGACCTTGTGTCACATGAGGAGAAGAACTCTGAACATTCACCCCTGAGAATTAAAGATCTCAGGTAAATTGCTATTTGGAGTTCAGAGCCTAACGTATTTCGTGCAATTAATGAAAGATGTCCTTATTAGTCCCGGAAATGGTAAAGTTGCTCTGAGGTGCCAATCAAGTGCCTTCAAAAAACTGTTTAAAACCTTTTTTCTTCCAAGGTATTTCCTCCATCTTTCTCTTTAACCCGCACTCTCTCTCACTGTCCGCACGCAGTTGAATTCTTTCCAAAGCTATCTGATAGATCTATTCTCAAACAAAGCCTGACACTGAACAAAGACCGACAATGAACACAGACCCAACTCTGAAAACATTCCCCACTCTTAACACAGAGCCAATTATGAACACAGACCCCACCATGAACACAGGCCCCACTTTGAACACATCCACCCCACTCTGAACACTGTCACCACATAGAACACAGACCCCACAATGAAAACGAACCCCACTCTGAGCACGAACCCCACTCTGAGCACGAACCCCACTCTGAGCACGAACCCCACTCTGAGCACGAACCCAACTCTGAGCACGAACCCCACTCTGAGCACGAACCCCACTCTGAGCACGAACCCCACTCTGAGCACGAACCCCACTCTGAGCACGAATCCAACTCTGAGCACGGACCCCACTCTGAGCACGAACCCCACTCTGAGCACGAACCCAACTCTGAGCACGAACCGCACTCTGAGCACGAACCCAACTCTGAGCACGAACCGCACTCTGAGCACGAACCCCACTCTGAGCAAGAACCCCACTCTGAGCACGAACCCCACACTGAGCACGAACCCCACTCTGAGCACGAACCCCACTCTGAGCACGAACCCAACTCTGAGCCCGGACCTCACTCTGAACAGAGATCCAACTGTGAACACAGTCCCTCCTCTCAACACAGAATCCACTATGAGCACGGACCCCAATCGAAACACAGACCCCAAGGCGAACACAGTCCCCACTCTGAACACAGCGCCACTCTGAAGCAGAACCAACTCTGAATACAGTCCCCACACTGACCACAAAGCCCATTCTGAACACAGACCCAACACTGAACGCAGATCCCACTCTGAACACAGACCACACTCAGAACACAGACTTCACACACAACACAGACCCCACTCTGAACACGGACCCACACTGAACACAGACCCTGCACTGAAGATGTCTGTGTTCTTATAGAAAGAGCTTTAGTGTACATCTCGACGACGCTGTTCCTCTCTCCTCATTTCTTCTTCACCCCCGTGGCTCCTCCCACCTTTGGAACATTACATATGTCATTTCAATTCTCCTCTCCTCTTCATCCCCGAATTCTCCTATTCTCCTATTCTCCTATCCTTCTGTAAATCTTCTTTAAATCTGCTTTTTATTTTCCCCATTTTACCAGCCTGACTCAGTAACCGAAAAATTTTGGTCATTTTCCAAATGAATTGCTTACTTTGCATACAAAGAAACAAAGCAACAAAGCCACCTCATCGACAGAATATATTTTCATACGGGACAGAGATTGCTCAGGGGGAAGGTGGAACTCTGTTTAGTTAAATGCTGAATTCTCACAAAATTGTATCCAGTACAAACTATAATAAACCGCACTGTGTCAAATGAGGGGAACACCGTGAACATTCACCTCTGGGAACTAAATAGCCGAGATAAAATTACTGTGCGGTGTTCAGGCCTTGAAATATTTAGTGGCAGTAATGAAAAGATGCCCTTTATATATCCTGAATTGTAAAGAGGCTGTTAGGTGTCTGCAAGTGCCTTCAAAAGCTGCTTTAAAACCATTTTTTTCAGAGAGAATTGCCTCCATCTATCTCTTTAAGCTGCACTCTCTCACACAGTATGCACGCAGTTGAATCCTTTATAAATTATTCTGTGTTATCGATTGATAAACAAACCTGACACTGAACACAGATCTCACACGGAACACAGACACCTATCAGAATACAGACTACACTCTGAACACAGACCCCACTCTGAATAAAGACAGCACTCTGAACACAGGCCCAACTCTGAACACAAACCCCACTCTGAACACAGACCCCACTCCACATGCAGGCATCACACTGAACGCAAACGCCACTCTGAACACAAACCCCACTCTGAACACAGACCCCACTCCACATGCAGGCATCACACTGAACGCAAACGCCACTCTGAACACAGACCTCACTCTGAAAAAAGACACCACTCTGAACACAGACCCCACTTTGAACCCATACACCCCACTCTGAACTCAGTGCTCACTCGGAGCAGAGGCCTCACTTTGATTACAGACCTCACTCTGAACACATACACCCGACTCTGAACACAGTGCTCACTCGGAGCAGAGGCCTCACTTTGATTACAGACCTCACTCTGAACACAAACCCCACTCTGAACACAAACACCCCATTCTGAACACAGGCACCACAATCTGAACGAAGAAAAACTGAACAAAGACTTCACTCTGAACAAAGACAGCACTCTGAACAAAGACAACAATCTGAACACAGATACCCCACTCTGAACACATATACCCCACTCTGAACACAGACACCAATCTGAACACAGATACCCCACTCTGAACACATATACCCCACTCTGAACACATGCACCCCACTCTGAACAAAGACACCACTCTGAACACAGGCCCCGCTCTGAACACAGGCCCTCTCTGAACACAGGCCCCTCTCTGAACACGGACCCCACTCTGGACACAGACCCCACTCTGAAATTTTCTGTGTTAGTGTCGACAGAGCTTTATAGTACATCTGGACGATGCTGTTCCTCTCTCCTCACTTCTCCTTCACCCCAGTGGCTTCAGCCACCTTTGGAACATTACAGATCTCATTTACATTCTCCTCTCCTTTTCATCCCCGAATTCTCCTCTCCTCCACTTTAGTTCTTTCTGTAAATCTTCTCTAAATCTGCTTTTCATTTTCCCCGTTTCACCAGCCTGACACAGCAACTGAAATATTTTGGTCATTTTCCAAATGAATTGCTTACTTTGCATACAATGGAACAAAGCCACCTCATCAACATTATATGTTTTCATAAGGGACACAGATTGCTCAGGGGCAACGGAGGTATCTGTTTTTTTGAAGTTCGAATTCAACCAATATTCTGTCCGAAACAAACTGTGAGACAGGGCTTTGTGTCACACGAGGACAAACGCTCCTAACATTCAACCCTGGGATCTACAGATCTCAGGTAGAATTGTTATGTTTTTCTCAAACCCGAACATATTTCGTGCCAGTAATAAAAATAAATCCTCAATAGTCCCTGAACAAATAAAGTTGCACTAAGATGCCATTCAAGTGCCATCAAAAACCTATTTAAATCCTGTTTCTTCAAAATTATTTTCTCCACCTATCTCCTTACCCCGCACTGTTTGTCCATCACATTCTGCACGCTGCTGAATTCTTTTTAAAGCAATCTCCGATATCTGTTTACAAACAAAGCCTGGCACTAAATACAGACCGAAACTGCATAAGGGCCATATTCTGAACACAGGCCCCAGTCTGAAGATGTTTCTTGTTAGTGTACAGGAAACTTTATTGCACATCTGGACGATGTTGTTCCTCTCCCCTCACTTCTCCTTCACCCCGCCCCACCCCCTTGGCTCGACCCATCTTTGTAACATTAGTTATGTCATTTACATTTCCGCTTCCTCTTCCTCATCGAATCTTCCTCTCCTCCACTTTACTTCTTTCTCTAATTATGCTGTAAATCTGCTTTTATTTTCCCCATTTTAGTTGCTTTCCTCTGCAAACATAACACTTTGGTCAGTTTTCAAATTAATTCCATACTTCGGACTCCCAGCAACAGAGCCACCGCATGGACAGAATATATTTTCATACGGGACAGAGATTGCTCAGGGGGAAGGAGGAATTCTGTTCAGTTAAAGGCTTAATTCTCATAAAATTGTATTGACAACAAATTATGAGACTCGGGCCTGTGTCACAGGAGGGGAACAATATTAACATTCACCCCTGGGAACTAAATAAAGAGATCAAATTACAGTGCGGAGTTCAGGACTTAACATATTTAGTGCCAGGAATGTAAATATGCCCTTAATATGTCCTTAATTGTAAAGAGGGTCTAAAGTGTCTGCAAGTGCCTTCAAAAGCAGTCGAATCCTTTTTAAATTAGTCTGAGGTATCTATTTATAAACAAAGCCTGACACTGAACACAGATCCGACACCGAACACAGACAGCACTCTGAACAAAGACACCAATCTGAACACAGGCCCCACTCTGAATGCGTACTGCCCACTCTGAACACAGGCCCCACTCTGAACATATAGTCTAATCAACACATCGTCATCAGACTGAACGCAAATCCCAGTCTGAACACAGAAACCCACTCTGAACACAGACCCCACTCTGAAGATTCCTGTGTTCGTGTAGACAGAGCTTTATTTTACATCTGGACGATACTTTCACCTCTCCCCACTTCTCCTTCAAACCCCGTGGCTCCACCCAGGTTTGGAACATTACTTATGTCATTTACATTCCCCAGACCTCTTCATTCCGAATTCTCCTCTCCTTCACTTTAATTCTTTCTGCAAAACTTATTTAAATCTGCATTTTATTTCCCCCATTTTACCTGCCTGACTCAGTAACTGTAACATTTTGGTCATTTTCTAACTGAATTCTTTACTTTGCATCCCAAGGAACAAAGCCGCGTCATCGACAGAATATATTTTCATGCGGGACAGTGATTGCTCAGGGGGAACGGAGCTATCTGTCTTGTTCAATTTCGAATTCAATCAATATTCTGTCCGAAACTGTGAGGCAGGACCTTGTGTCACATAAGGAGAAAAACTCTGAACTTTCACACCTGTGACCAACAGATCTCAGTTAGAATTGTTATGTTTTGCTCAGACACGAACATGTCTCGTGCCAGTAATGAAATACATCCTCAATGGTCCTTGAACTGATAAAGTTGTTCTATGGTTCCATTCAAGTGCCGTCAAAAACCTATTTAAAGCCTGTTTCTTCAATGTTATTTTCTCCACCTATCTCCTTAACACGCACTATCCCTGCCACACACTCTGCGCGCTGCTGAATTCTTTGCAAACCAATCTCCGATATCTATTAAAAAACAAATTCTGGTCCTGAATACAGATCGAAACTAAACATTGTCCCCACTCTGATAACTTTCCCCGCTCTGGGAACACAAAGCCCACAGAAAGCGTGGTGGGAGGCGGTGTAATCAATGTAGCTGTGAGAGCCGGTATTCTTTATAAGTCCGTGAATTGGCAGCGTTGCTCTGTGGTGCAGATCACGTGCACGCAAAAGAAAACCTATTTCTTCAAAAGGCTTTTCCTCCATTTTCTCTTTAACCCGCAATCTCTCCCACATTCTGCGTGCAGTCGAATTCTTTGTAAAGTAATCTGAGGTATCTATTTATAAACAAAGTCTGACACTGAATTACAACCACCACTGCATAAGGGCCATGCTCTGAATTGAGGCCCTTCTCTGAACATAGACTTCATTCTGAAGATGTCTTTGTTAGTGTACAGGATACTTTATTGTAAATCTGGACGGTGCTGTTCCTCTCCCCTCACTTCTCCTTTACCCCGCACCACCCCCTTGGCTCGACCCATCTTTGTATCATTACTTATGTCATTTACATTTCCCCCTCCTCTTCGTCATTGAATCTTCATCTCCTCCACTTTACTTCTATCTCGAAAGATGCGGTAAAGCTGCTTTTTGTTATCTCCATTTTAGTTGCTTTTCTCTATAAATATAACACTGGTCAGTTTTCAACATAATTCCTTACTTTGGATTCTTCGCAACAAAGCCACCTCATCGACAGAATATATTTTCATACGGGACAAAGCTTGCTCAGGGGGAGAGGAATAGCATCGTCCAGATGTACAATAAAGCTCTGCCCACACTAACACAGAAATCATCAGAATGGGGTCTGTGTCCAGAGTTGGGCCTCTGTTCATTGTGGTGTCTTTGTTCAGATTGGGGTACATGTTTTCAGAGTGGGGTAGATGTGTTTTCAGAGTGGTGTCTGTGATCAGAGTGCTGTCTTTGTTCAGAGTGGTGTCTTTGTTCAGAAGGGTGCCTGTGTTCAGAATTGGGAGCATGTGTTCAGAGTGGGGTGTCGGTGTTCAGAGTGAGGTCTGTATTCAAAGTGGGGTCTGTGTTCAGAGTGGCACCTGTGTTCAGAGTGGTGTCTTTTTTCAGAGGGAAAGGCGTAATTCTCACAAAATTTTATCGAGAACAAACTATGAGACACCGCCCTGTGTCACAGGAGGGGAACACTATGAACATTCACCCCTGGGAACTAAATACACGAGATAAAATTACTGTGCGGAGTTCAGGCCTTGAACTAATTAGTGCCATTAATGTAAAGATGCCCTTAATATATCCTGAATTGTAAAGAGGCTGCAAGGTGTCTGCAAGTGCCTTCAAAAGCTGCTTTAAAACAAATTTGTTCAGAGAGCTTTGCCTCCATCTATCTCTTTAAGCTGCACTCTCTCACAGTATGCACGCAGTTGAATCCTTTATAAATTATGTTGAGTTATTGATTGATAAACAAAACCTGACACTGAACACAGATCCCACAGTGAACAGAGACCAATGACGGTACACAGACCCCACTTTGAACAAAGACACCACTCTGAACACAGGCCCAACACTGAACACAGGCCATCTCTGAACACAGAGCACACTCAGAACACAGACACGACTCTGAACACAGACCTCACTCTGAACACAGACACCGCTCTGAACACAGACCCCACTCTAAACGCAATCCCCATTCTGAACACCAACCCCATTCTGAACACATTCACCCCACTCTGCACACAGGCTCTATGAACACAGGCCCCACTCTGAACACAGACCCCACTCTGAACACAGGCCCCACTTCGAACACTGACCTCACTCTGAACACATACACCCCACTCTGAACACAGGCACCACTCTGAAGACAGACCCCTCTCTGAACATGGACCCCACTCTGAACACAGACTCCACTCTGAACACAGACACCATTCTGAAGACAGACCTCACTCTGAACACAGGCACCACTCTGAACACAGTCCCCACTCTGAACAAAGACACCACTCTAAACAAAGAACCCACTCTGAACAAAGACCCAACTCTGAACACAAACCCCACTGTGTACACAGACCCCACTCTGAAGACCTGTTTTAATGTTGACGGAACTTTATTGTACATCTGGACGATGCTGTTCCTCTCTTCTCACTTCTCCTTCACCCCCGTGGCTCTACCCACCTTTCCAACATTGTATATATCAATTAAATTCCCCCTCCCCTTCATTTCGAATTCTCCTCTCCTCCACTTTCGTTGTTTCTGCAAATCTTCTTTAAATCTGCTTGTTATTTTCCCCATTTTACCAGCCTGACTCAGTAACTGAAACAGTTTGGTCCTTTTCCAACTGAATTGCTTACATTGCATACCAAGGAACAAAGCCACCTCGTCAACTGAATACGTTTTCGTAAGGGACACAGATTGCTCATGGGAACGGAAGGATCTGTTTTGTTGAATTTCGAATTGATTCAATATTCTGTCCGAAACAAACTGTGAGGCAGGACCTTGTGTCACATGAGGAGAAACACTCTGAACATTCACCCCTGAGACTTAAAGATCTCAGGTAAAAATTGCTTTTTGTAGTTCAGAGCCTAACATTTTTCGTGCCAGTACTGAAAGATGTCCTTATTCGCCCCGGAAATGGTAACGTTGCTCTCAGGTGCCACTCAAGTGTCTTCAAAAAACGGTTCAAACCATTTTCTTTCAAGTTATTCCCTCCATCTATCTCTTTAACCCGCACTCTCTCTCTCTCTCTCTCAGCTTCTGCACGCATTTGAATTCTTTGTAAAGCAATCTGAGTAATCTATTTACAAACAAAGCCTGACACTGAACACAGTCCCCACTCTGAACACAGACCCACTCTGACATAGCACCCACTCTGACACAGAACACACTCTGAAAACAGACCCACTCTGAGACAGAACCCACTCTGAACAAAGACCTCACTCTGACACAGTTCACACTCTGAGACATAACCTACTCTGAGACAGACCCCACTCTGACACAGAACACACTCTGAAAACAGACCCACTCTGACACAGAACCCACTCTGACACAGAACCCACTCTGACACAGGACCCACTCTGAGACATAACACACTCTGAGACATAACCCACTCCGACACAGAACACACTCTGAGACAGAACCCACTCTGACATCGAACACACTCTGAAAACAGACCCACTCTGACTCAGAACCCACTCTGACATCGAACCCACTCTGACACAAAACCCACTCTGACATCGAACCCACTCTGACACAGAACCCACACTGACACAAAAGCCACTCTGAAAACAGACACACTCTGACATAGAACACACTCTGACACAGAACACACTCAGACACAAAAGCCACTCTGAAAACAGACACACTCTGACACAGAACACACTCTGACACAGAACACACTCTGAAACAGAATCCACTCTGACACAGAACACACTCTGACACAGAATCCACTCTGACACAGAACACACTCTGACACAGAACACACTCTGACACAGAACACACTTTGACACAGAATCCACTCTGACACAGAACAAATTCTGAAAACAAACTCACTCTGACACAGAACCCACTCTGAGACAGAAGCCACTCTGAAAAAAGACCCACTCTGAAACACAACACACTTTGACACAGAAGCCACTCTGAACAAAGACCCCACTCTGAAGATTTCCGTGTTAGTGTAGACAGAGCTTCATTGGACGTGTGGACGATGCTGTTCCTCTCTCCTCACGTCTCCTTCACCCCCGTCGCTCCACCCACTTTGGAAAATTAAATATTTCATTTACATTCCCCTCTCCTTTTCATCCCCGAATTCTCCTCTCCTCCACTGTAGTTCTTTCTGTAAATCTTCTTTAAATCTGCTTTTTTTCCCCCCATTTTACCAGCCTGACCCAGTAACTGAAATCGTTTCGTCTTTTTCCAAATGAATTGCTTACAAAGGAATTGCATACAAAGGAATTGCATACAAAGGAACAAAGTCACCTCATCAACAGAATACGTTTTCATAAAGGACACAGATTGCTCAGGGGCAACGGAGGTATCTGTTTTGTTGAAGTTCGAATTCAACCACTATTCTGTCCAAAACAAACTGTGAGACAGGACTTTTTGTCGCATGAGGAGAAACACTCCGAACACTCACCCATGGGACCAACAGATCTCAGGTAGAATTGTTGTGTTTTGCTCAGACCCGAACATATTTCGTGCCAGTAATGAAATACATCCTCAATAGTCCCTGAACTGATAAAGTTGTTATAAGGTGCCATTCAAGTGCCGTCAAAAACCTATTTAAAATCTATTTCTTCAATGTTATTTTCTCCACCTATCTCCTTACCCCGCACTGTCTGTCCCTTATATACTGCGCTCTGTTGAATTCTTTGTAAAGCAATCTCCGATATCTATTTACAAACTAAACCTGACACTGAATACAGTTCGAAACTGAACATTGTCCCCACTCTGAACACTGTCCCCACCCTGAGTACACAGAGCTCACAGGAAGCGAGGTGGGAGGCGGTGTTATCAATGTAGCTGTGAGAGCCGGTATTTTTTAGAAGTCCCTGAATTAGCAGCGTTGCTCTGTGGTGTCGATCATGTGGACGCAAAAGAAAACCTATTTCTTCAAAAGGCTTTTCCTCCATTTTCTCTTTAACCCGCACTCTCTCACACAATCTGCGAGCAGTCGAATCCTTTGTAAAGTAATCTGAGGTATCTATTTATAAACAAAGTTTGACACTGAATACCGACCACCAATGCATAAGGACCATACTCTGAATAGAGGCCCCTCTCTGAACACAGACCACAATCTGAATACAGGCTCCAGTCTGAACACAGACCCCACTCTCTACATGTACCCGACTCTGAGCACAGACTCCATTCCGAAGATGTCTTTGTTAGTGTGCAGGAAACTTTATTGTCCATCTGGACGATGCTGTTCCTCTCCCCTCACTTCTCCTTCACCCTCCATGGCTTCACACACGATTGTAATATTACATATTTCATTTACATTTCTCCCTCATCTCCGTCATCGAATCTTCCTCTCCTCCACTTCATTTCTTTCTCTAAGTATGCTGTAAATCTGATTGTTATTTTCCCCATTTTACTTGCTTTTCTCTCTAAATATAACACTTTGGTCAGTTTTCAACTTAAGTCCTTACTTTGGATTCCTACCACAAAGCCACCTCATCGACAGAATATATTTTTCATCAGGGACAGAGATTGCTGAGGGGGAAGGAGGAATTGTGTTTTGTTGAAGGCGTAATTCTCACAAAATTGTGTCCAGAAGAAAAAGAGACACTACCCTCTGTCACATGAGGGGAACACTATGAACATTCAACCCTGGGACCTAAATACCTGAGATAAAAGTACTGTGCGGAGTTCAGGGTTTAAAATATTTCGTGCCACTAACCCGCACTCTCTCTGTCTCATATGCTGCACGCAGTTGAATTCTTTGTAAAGCAATCTGAGATATCTATTTACAAACAAAGCCTGAGACTGAACACATTCCCCACTCTGAACACATTCCCCAATCTGAACACTGTCCCCACTGTGAACACTGTCCCCACGCTCAACAAAGACCCCACCCTGAACACAGACCCCACCCTGAACACAGACCCCATTCTGAACACAGAATCCACTCCGAACACAGAGCCAACTATGAACACAGACTCCACTCCGAAAACAGACTCCACTCTGAACACAGACCCCACTCAGAACACAGAGCAAACTATGAACACTGACCCCACTCTGAACACAGAGCCAAATATGAACACAAACCCCACTATGAACACAGAGCAAACTATGAACACAAACCTCACTATGAACACAGACCCCACTCTCAACACAGACCCCACTCTGAACAGTGTCCCTATTCTGGAAACAGAACCCACAGGAAGCGGGGTGGGAGGAATTGTAATCTAGTTCGCTGTTTGAACCGTTGTCCTTTATAATTCCCTGAATTGGCGGAGTTGCTCTGAGCTGCCGATCATGTGCCCTTAGAGGAATGTTTAAAAACTATTTCTTCAAAGGGCATTTCCTCAAACTTCTCTTTATTCCGCACTCTCTCACACTTTTTGCGTGCAGTCTTTGTAAAGTATCCTGAGGTATCGATTTATAAACAAAACCTAACATTGAATACCGACTCCCACTGCATAAGGACCATACTCTGCACACAAACCCCTCTCTGAACACAAACCCCAATCTGAATACAGGATCCACTCTGAACACAGACACCATTCTGAAGATGTCTTTGTTAGTGTACAGGAGGCTTTATAGTACATCTGGACGATGCTGTTCCTCTCCCCTCACTTCGCCTTCACCCTCCATGGCTCCACTTACCTTTGTTACATTACATTTGTCATTTACATTTCCCACTTTCTCTTCGCCATCGAATCTTCCACTCCTCCACGTTATTTCTTTCTCTAACTATGCTGTAAATCTGCTTTTTACTTTCCCCATTTTAGTTACTTTTATCTGTAAGTATATCACTTCGGTCAGTTTTCAACTTAATTCCTTAATTCGGATTTCTAGCAACAAAGCCACCTCATCGACTGAATATATCTTCATACGGAACAGAGATTGTTCAGGGCGAAGGAAGAATTCTGTTTTGTTGAAGGCGCAATTCTCACAAAATTGTGTCCAGAACAAACTGTGAGACAGGGACCTGTTTCACATGAGGGAAACCGCTGAGAACTAAATATCTCTGATAATATTGCTGTGCAGAATTCAGACCCTCAAATATTTAGAGCCATTAATGAAAATATATCCTTAATAAGCCCTAAATTGGTAAAGTGATTCTAAGGTGACGATCAAATGCCTTCAAAAACTGCTTTAAAACCAATTTCTTCAGAGAGCTTTGCCTCCATCTATCTTTTTAAGCCGCACTCTCACCCATTCTGCAAGCAGTTGAATCCTTTATAAATTCGTCTGAGGTATCGATTTATAAACAAAGCCTGACACTGAACACAGATCCGACACGGAACACAGACCCCATTCTGATCAAAGACCCCACTCTGAACACTGTCCAAACTCGGAACACTCCATTGAAAGGCAAACAAGGCAAGGCAGTACAAAATAAATGGGGGGGTACTGAGAGGAGAAGAGGACCCAACGGACCTTGGTGTGCTTGTCCACAGATCCCTGAAGGTAGCAGGACAGGTAGATCAGATGGTTCAAAAGGCATACGGGATACTTTCCTTTATCACTCTGAGCACCGATCCACTCTGAACACAGACACCACTCTGAACACAGACAAACATTTAACGCAAACCTCATTCTGAACACAGACTCCACTCTGAACATAGATCCCAATCTGAACAAAGACCCCATTCTGAACAGAGACCCCACTCTGAACACAGACCCCAATCTGATCAAAGACCCCATTCTGAACAAACACCACTCTGAACATTGGCCCCATTCTGAACAGAGACCACACTCTGAACACAGACCCCACTCTGAAGATGTCTGTGTTAGTGTTCACGGAGCTTTATTGTACATCTGTTCCAAAGAAAAAAAATAGCATTTTCTATCTTTACTATTGGCTAAAATTCTCCAGCTCTGGCAACATCCTCGCAATTCTCTTCTGTCCCCTCTCCAGTGCAATCACATCTTTACTGTAATGTGGTGACCAGAACTGTAGCAAGTACTCAAGCTGTGGCCTAACCAAAGTTTTATGCGGTTCTCGCATAACCTCCCTGCTCTTGTATTCTATGCCTCCGCTGATAAAGGAAAGTATCCCGTGTGCCTTTTGAACCATCTGATCTACCTGTCCTGCTACCTTCAGGGATCTGTGGACATGCACGCCAATGTCCGTTGGTTCCTCTACTCCTCTCAGTATCCCCCCATTTATTGTGTACTCCCTTGTCTTGTTTGCCTTTCACAAATGCATTCCCTCACTCTTCTCTGCATTGAATTCCATTCGCCACTTTTCTGCCCAACTGACCAGTCCATTGATATCGTTCTGAATTCCACAGCGTTCCAACTCACGATCAACCACACGACCAATTTTTGTATCATCTGCAAACTTCATGGTCAAGCTCCCCACATTCAAGGCCAAATCAATAATATATACCACAAAAAGCAAGACACCTACTATCGAGCCCTGTTGGACCCGAAAGGAAACAGCCTTCCAGTCGCAAAAACAACCGTCAACCACGGTAGGAACAACTCGGGTTAGATACAGAGTAAAGCTCCTCCTACACCGCCCCTTCAACACTCCCAGGGCAGGTACAACAGAGGTTAGAGACAGAGTCAAGCTCCATCAACACTCCCATGAACTGTGTGTGGGTGTCAGTCCCACACCCGATGAGATCTACCAACAGAGGCCGGGATGTAGCCTGCGCCTTCCGCAGAGATCACAGATGTGATGCTGTGATCCTGATTGTCTCTCTCTCTCTCTCTCTCTCTCTGTCATTCTACTCTCTCTCTGACCAGTCCCTATCACTCGTTCTGTCATCGTCTATCGCTCTCTCTGTCTATCTCTCCCCTGTTTCTCTATCTGTGCCTGTATCTCTCTCTCTTTTCTCTCTGTCGGTCTCTCTCACTCTCCCCCTTGTCTTTCTCTTTCTTCCCCTCTGTCTCTTTTTATATTTCTGTGCTCTCCTTCTCTTCCTCTACTCTATGTCTCATCCTCTTTTCTATCTCTTTATCTCTCTCTCTCTCTCTACTATCTCTCTTTCTCACCCTACTCTATGTCTGTCTGTCTGTCTCTCTCTCCTAATCGCTCTACCTCGACTCTGTCTGTCTGTCTCCACTCTCCCTATTTCTCTTGCCCTCTATTCTCTCTCTCTGTACCTCACCTCTCTGTGATAATAAATTAATTGGCAAAAAATCTAGATGCAAAATGAGGACACACTTTGCACTGAGGTTTATTAAGATCTCGAATGCAACATCTGAAAGAGCGGTGGAACCATATTCCAACGGCACTTTCAAAAGGCAATTTGCAGGGTGGTGGGGAAATAGCTGGGGTGTGGGACTAAATTGGGCCGTACTTTCAAGGAGCCAGCACAGGTATGAAGGGCCGAATGTATGTTAACATTCCAGGATTTCGCAGACTATACAGCTTAGAAACAGGCCAATCGGCCCAACAGGTCCATTCCAGTGTTTATGCTCCAAACGAGCCCCCTCCCCTCCTTCTTCATCTAACCCTATCAACATGTCCTTCTATTAATTTCTCATCTCACTGAAACATATAAAATAGAATATAAGATCCTGAGAGGGCTAGACAGGATAGATGCTGAGATATTGTTTCCCCTGGCTGGCGAGTGTAGATCAAGGGGGTAAAGTCTTCGGATAAGAGGTCAGACATTTACGACTGAGATGAGGAGGAATTTCTTCACTCAAAGGTTTGCGAATCTTTGGAATTCTCTATCCTAGAGGGCTGTGGATGCTCAGTCGTTGAGAATATTCAAGGCTGGGACTGATCGATTTTTGGACTTTAGGTGAATCAAGGGATTTGGGGATCGGGCGGGAAAGTGGAGTTGAGGCAGAAGATCAGCCAAGATCTGATTGAATGGCGGAGCCGGCTCAAGGGGCCATACGACCTAATCCTGCTCCCATTTCTTATGTTCTTATGATATTACTCTCTCATGTGTTTATCTTGCTTCCCCTTAAATCCATCTTTGCTATTCCTCTCTACTACTCTTTGTGGGAGC
The DNA here is from genome assembly GCF_035084215.1 of Heptranchias perlo. NCBI lineage: Eukaryota > Metazoa > Chordata > Chondrichthyes > Hexanchiformes > Hexanchidae > Heptranchias > Heptranchias perlo. Next base: position 11,028,466 of record NW_027139453.1, on the reverse strand, counting down.
GAGTTTGACATTCTCAGCACCACCTGGGTAAATAAATTTCTCCTGCATTTATTATTCGAATCAATTCGATTTATTAGTGACGATCTTATAATAATGACCCCTGGTTCTGGTCTCCCCTTCAGGTGGAAACATCTCTACGTCTACCCTATCAAACACGTCATTAATCTTAAAGACCTCTAGCACGTCACTCCTCAGTCTTCTCTTTTCCAGAGAAAAGAGCCCCAGCTTGTTCTCTCTTTCCTGACATGTGTCATCTCTCAGTTCTATGATATTGTTTCATAAAACTGTCCTAGATGTACTCTAGAAATGTATTGCCCTTATGTCCCAGTCTATGTGAAAATTAAAATCTCCCTTCATAACTGCTTTGCCTTAGCGACAGGCTCTTCTGACCTCCGTATTTCTGTTCAGGATCAATACTTCCTGTTTAATGTATTTTTTTTCAGTAATTGAATGTTTTTCATGCCCCAGTTCACCTCAGTTGATTGTGATTTCCAGTGTGATAGAGCCGTCCACGGGTTCGGGCTCTGAACAGCAATTTGATTCTCTGATCCGCGACTGACAACACACCCATTTTACACAGGCACAGAATGATCCGGGAGTGACAACACACCTCTTTTAAACATGGACAAAATGATGCGGGAGTGACAACACACCCCTTTCAAACAGGCACAGAATGATCCGGGAGTGACAACGCACCTCTTTCAAACAGGCACATAATGATCCGGGGCTGACTGTACACCCCTTTTAAACAGAGACAGAATGATCCGGGACTGACAGCCCCAACCTTTTAAACAGTCATAGAATGATCCGGGACTCACAGCACCAACGTGAAAATGATTTTTCAGTGCTGTAAGCAACTGAGCTAACCGGCCAGTTCCGAGAAGAGCTGCTGGCACTTTCAGATCAATTTGCAAAGTTGGCGTCCACGGGAACCGAATCTCTGCAGCTGCCTCTCAAAGAAACTGCTGGAGGGTAGAAATGTATGAAGATGTGCAACATAGGCCTGAAACATCTGTAATCTCTGCAACAACGTATAGCACAGACCTGAAAAATCTGTAATCTCTCTAACATTGTGTAACATAGGCCTGAAACATCTCTAAACTCTGTAAAATTGTATAACATAGGCCTGAAACATCTCTCAACTCTGTAACATTGTACAACATAGGCCTGAAACATCTCTAAACTCTGAAACATTGTATAATTCAATTTCTTATGTTCTTATAATTAGGTGTTACAGGGAGCGGGCAGGACTCCTGCTCCTAATTCATATGTTCTTATGTTCTAATAACATAGGCCTGAAACATCTCTGATCTTGATGCAGCAATAAATCTGATCTCTCTCTCCTGCTCGCTGCTCAATTCTTTAATATCTCACCTAGTCTGGTCTCTCTTCCACCCTCCCCTCTCAAGCAGTCAGCATCATGATTCTAAGTACCGAGAGCAGCACTTTTGTCATACACAAACATATACAGTCACATGCACACGAATACGAACACATACAGGCACATACATACACATAAAGGCACATACACACACATAAAGTCACAGACGCACATACACATACATACAGGCGCATACACACATATACACGCATATACATACATATAAAGGCACAGACACACATACGGCACAAACACAAACATACACACACAGACATAAACGCACATACAAATACACTCATACAGACACACACAAACAAATAAAGGCACATACACACACATACGGGAACATACAGACAAATATGGGCGTCACACATAATGCCACATACAAACATACACATACACACACATAAAGGCACATACACACAAATACTCATACATACACAAACAGGCAAATGCACACAAATAAAGGCACATGCACACATATACACACATAGAGGCACATGCACATATATCAAGGCACATACACAGACATACACAAACACAAATATAAAGGTATGGAATCATACAAAGTTAAAGCACAGAAGGAGTTTATTTGGCCCATTGTGCCGGTGCCGGCCGATAATGAGCTATCCAGCTTAATCCCACTTTCCAGAACTTGGTCCATAGCCCTGTAGGTTACGGCACTTCAAGCGCTCATCCAAGTGCTTTTTAAATGAGTTGAGAGTTTCTGCCTCCACCACCCTTTCAGGCAGTGAGTTCCAGACTCCCACCACCCTCCAGGTGCAATCTTTTGTCCTCAACTCCCCTATAACCCTTCTACCAATTACTTTAAATCTATGTCCCCTGGCACTGACATCTCTGCTAAGAGAAATAGGTAATCTCTATCCAATCTATCTAGTCCCATCATTATATTATATACTTCAATTAAAACTCCCCTCAGCCTCCTTTGTTCCAAAGAAAACAACCCCAGCCTATCCAATCTTTTCTCACAGCTAAAATTCTCCAGCCCTGGCAATATCCTTGTAAATCTTCTCTGTATCCTCTCTTGTGCAATCACATCTTTCCTGTAATGTGTGACCAGAAATGTACGCGGTATTCAAGCTGCGGCCTAACCAATGATTTATACAGTTCGAGTAAAACCTCCCTACTCTTATATTCTATGCCTTGGCTAATGAAGGAATGTATTCCATATGCCTTCTTAACCACCTAATCTACCTATCCTGCTACCTTCCGGGATCTGTGGATATGCACTCCAAGGTCCCTCACTTCCTCTACATCTCTCAATATCCTCCCATTTATTATTTATTCCATTGCCTTTTTTGCCTTTCCCAAATGCATTATCTCAAATTTCTCTGCATGGAATTCCATTTGCCACTTTTTTTGCCCACCTGACGAGTCCATTAATATCTTCCTGCAGTCTACAGCTTTCCTCCTCACTGACAACGACACGGCCAAGTTTTCTATCACCTGCAAAATTCTTGTTCAAGCCCTCCAAATTCAAGTTCAAACCATTAATATATACCACAAGAAGCAACAAACCGAGTACTGAGCCTTCTAGTCGCAAAAACACCCGTCGACCATTGCACTTTACTTCCTGCAACTGAGCCAATTTTGGATCCAATCAATCACTCTCCCTTGGATCACATGTGCTTGTACTTTTTGACCAATCTGCCATGTGGGACCTTGTCAAAAGCCTTGCTGAATCCATGTACACGAGATCAAACGCTTTACCCTCATCGACCCTCCTTCTTACCTGCTCAAAAAATGCAATCAAGTTAATCAGACACGACCTTCCATTAACAAATCCATGCTGACTCTCCTTGATTAACCCGTGCCTTTCTAAATGTCGGTTCATTTTATCCCTCAGAATCGATTCCAATAATTTGCCCACCACCGAGGTGAGACTGACTGGATGTATTACTCTATCTATCTCTTTCTCCATTTTCAAACAAATGGTACAACGTTAGCAGTCCTCCAATCCTCTGGCACACACCTGTAGCCAGGGAGGATTGCAAAATGATGGTCAGAAACTCCGCTATTGCCTCCCTTGTTTCTCTTAACAGCCTGGCATACATTTCATCCGGGCCTAGTGATTTATCTACTTTCAGAAATGCAGAACTTCTTAATATTTCCTATGTCGCCAAGTTTATCCCATCCAATATTTCACACTCCTCCTCCTTAACTTCAATTCCTGCATCATTCCTCTCCTTTGTGAAGACAGAAGCCAAGTATTCATTCAGAAACATACCCACATTTTCCACCTCCACACATAGGTTACCTTTTTGATCTCTAATAGGCCGTATTTTTCCTAAGTTGCCCTCTTGCTCTTGAAGTATTTATAAAACATTTTTAGGTTTTCCTTAATTTTAGTTGCCGGTATTTTTCTTTTCTTTCCTAATTTCCTTTTTAATTTCAGCTATTTAATTTAATTTCACTTTCTATACCACTCAAGGCTTTCTGCAGTATTGAGCTCTTGGTGTCTGACATAAGCTTCCGTTTTTTGCTTTATCTTTCCCTGTATCCTTCTTGTCATCCAGGAGGCTCCAGATTTGGCAGTCTCATCCTTTATCTTTGTGGCAACACGTTTACTCTGAAACCCTTGAATCTCCCCTTTTAATGGCTCCGAATGCTCGAAACGGACTTACCTTAAAGTAGCTGTTTTGATTCCACTTTTGCTAAATCACTTCTCAGCTTAGTAAAATTGGCCTTAAACCAATTTTGAACTTTAAATCCTGTCCTATCTCTCCTCCAAACTACTTCATCTAACCCTATCAGCATCCCCTTCGATTCATTTCTCCCTCGTGTGCTTATATCGGGATTTAAAGGGGATGTGGGTGTCCTTGTAGATGGATCATAGAAAGTTAGCATGCAGGTATGACATTGAATTGGGAAGGCAAATGGTATGTTAGCCTTCATTGCAAGGGGGTTGGGTTAAAATAGTAAGGAGGACTTGCTGCAATTGTACAGGGCACTGGTGAGATCGCACCTGGAGTACTATGTACAGTTTTGGTCTCCTTACCTAAGGAAAGACATACTTGTCTGAGAGGAGGTGCAGCGAAGGTTCACAAGGTTGATTCCGGCTCCCTAGATTCATCTCTGTTTGTGGAAATACGCTTCGCAGAATAGCAGGTATTGCTTGCCAGCTATTCAAAAATTTCAGATCAAAATTAGAAAAAGCACAAACAGATTCAGTTACAGAGACGGACTGTCAAAAATAAGGAAAAACAAGGTCCAGAAGATTTAGAGAGAAGCAAATCAGAGGCATCGATATTTCCTGGATAAAGAAGAGTGTGTATATGTCACTTGAAGATGGAAGGTAATAAATTTAGTTCAGGAATCGAGGCTGGATGAGATGTGGAGGCAGAGGTGCAGCAGAAGTTAGAACCAAAAGCAGGCTTCCCTCTCGAGCAATGGCAAAATCTTGCAGGACCCCAGGCCACTGGTGGGCCTTGCACATCCTGAGCAGCTCATTTGCGAACTAGGGGTGCAGAAGCTGTGATCAGCTCATGCAATGTGTTCAGAGTACAGGCTGGGATCAGTGTGAAATTGCTTGTGTTGGGATAGTCCTGATGCATTCGGGTTCTTAACTGAGAAAGAAGACACGGAGAGAGAGAGAAAGTGAGTAAGTGAAAGACAGATAGGAAACAGTGACAGGTGAAAATAAGAGAGAGAGGGAGAGAGAGAGAGACTTAGAGAGAGATAGAGAGAGAGGAGAGGGTAGGAGAGTGAGAATGAGGCAGAGAGATAGAAAGAAGGGGCGAAGGTATAGCAGCAGAGATGGAAAGGAAGGGAATGAGGCAGAGAGAGAAAGAGGAATGAGAGACAGGAAAGCGACAGAAGTGGCGAGAAACAATGAGGCAGAGAGAAGAAAGAGGGACGATACAGATGGAGTGAGGGGGAATGAGATCGAGGCAAGAAGAGGGAACGTGAGATGGAGAAGAGAGGAAGGCAGGAAGTGTAAGAGAGACGAGGCAGAGTGAAATAAGCGAGAGGTAGAGAGAGAGGGATTGAGAGAAAAAAAAGAGAATCCCCGTAAAGGTGAATGAAAGAGGGAGAACGAGGCAGGGAGTGACAGAGCCAGAGATAAATAAACAGAGGCAGAGAAATCAGAGGCAGAGAAAGAAAAGCATGGAGAGAAATAAAATAAGTCCAAGAGGGAAAGAGTGAGATAAAACGAGACCGAGGGATTTGGCAGAGGCAGAGAGAGAGAGACAGAAGGTGGAACAGATTTTATCCCTGCTTCCGTGCACAGTTAAATATTTCTTATATATTTATTCTTCTATAATAAGAGCGCTGTTGGATTATAATCACAGATTTTGAACCCATAAAATTTTGCTCAATAAGTATTGATTTTGAGAGAGTTACTGATGTCAGAGCAGGTTCATCCAGCAGCATCGAGTTATACTGCCAGCGACACATGGGTCTCTGGTCAATCGCCCTCTGCATTGACACATCAAACTCTCCCAGGGCAGGTAATAGCAAGGGTTAGAAGGAAAGTAAAGCTCCATTTACACTGCCCCCATCAAAAACTCCCAGGGCAGGAACAGCATGGATTAGATACAGAATAAAGCTCCCTCTACACTGTCCCATCAAACATTCCCAGGGCAGAAACAGCACGGGTTGGATTCAGAGCAAAGCTCCCGCTTCAATGTCCGATCAAACAATCTGATGGGCCTGATGCAATGCGCGTCTCCTTCCAATCTTGAACCTTGAACGGTCAGAATGCTGACACTCTGGGACACCTGTCTTATCTCAGTAACTTTCTGAATGTGTGATTAGGCACTTTCAGAGATTCCCTGCTGTGGTCTCCTCTTCCCATTACCTACAATTCCAACATCTTCCCGCAGCCTGATAAGACCCCTGAACACCCCATCCTCGGACACAATGATCCTAAAGAGAAACAATACACGGATATGAAGCTGTGATCAATGCAGTGAGATTTATTTCTGAGTACAGCCCATTATTCAGACGGCAGTAATACAGAGTCAGGGGTTGTGGGATCTACACAATCAAATGGAGCCTGCTCCCCGTGAAGGAAGGTTTCATTCAGTGAGAACTTGGAGAGCTCGGGCTGGTGAGAATCCATCACTGGATCTTTCTCTCGTTCGGTCTACAACATTGTAACCCATCGCCGCAGAATTTCGGCAGAGTCTCCTCGTTTGTGTGACAGGATCCTATACGACACATTCCTACAAGACGGCTGCATCTGTCGTTGGCAACTAAAATCCAAAATGAAGAGTTAATTAATTGACCGTTCTGGACATAGAGGGAGGGAGAACAATGAGAAAACATGAAGCTTAGTCTGTCCGTGTTACTGGGACTGACTCTGGACCACACATGAACCTCAGCTCATTTGTACTTCATTAAACCTCACACTGACCCCTCCCCGACCGGTCGAGACTCACTCTTTGTTCTCAAGGGCAGCCCAATAGTTTTTCCACAGAATGGAGCCCACTGTTCGCGCTTTCTGAGACTAGAGGCAAAGAAAAGAATGATCTAACATTTATATGGAGCCTTTCCCGTTAACAGAAGGGCCCGAAGAGTTTCACAGACAAAGGATTATTTCTGAAGTACCGACACTGTTTTGTAACCAAATTGCTCACAGCAAAGTCCCACAAACAGCAAATGAGATTTGACAGTGTGGGGAGTTCCTGGTGATGTTAGTTGAGAGAGTGATGTTGGTCCAAGAAACCAGGAGAACTCCCAGCTCTTCAAATAATGCGACCAAGTGTTTCCTGCCCCATGAACAGGTAGACAAGGTCTCCGTTTAACGATTCATTCAAAAGATGACACCTCCAACAGTGCTGCACTCCCCCAGTGCTGGGCTGTATGTACTGGAGTGGGACATCAACCCTTAACTTGTTCACTCAACTCCCAACTGAGGTAAACTGACACCCGGCTCCTGAAAATTGATAGTTTCACCGCTTGACTCGTCCACGTATTTAGTGTCCTCATATCCTGATCTCTATGAAGGCTGCAGAATTATTAGAATTCAGAAACCTATTTTGAAACCCTTTTGATCCAATCCCCTCCCCTCATGTTATGAAAATCTGACTCATCTCTGGGGATCGGTTCCTCTGACGCCTCCAGTATCGATCCCAATTCACGATTCTTTGTCTGTGGGTCTGAGCAGCGAGTGTGGGGGAAAGGGACTGAAGAAGCTCCCGTCCGCACACTCACATTTTACAGCAGGTAACACTGATCGGGAGCAGGAACTGTGAGTTTCCCCCTCCACAGTACCTGGGTACTGAAGCCAATTTCAGACTTTCCCAAACAGGTCAATTCTCCGGCTGAGATCCGGTAACTCGGCACTGGCCAGTAATTTGTGCTGTAATTCTTGGTCTGTTTGGATCCTCACACAACACCCACCATTCCCACTCCCCGCTCAGGTACCGACTAAACAATCGGACGATTTTCCTGTGGAACTGGTTCAGGTTAAATTCTTCATTCATTGTTACAATATTACAATAATGTTCATTTAAGCAATCAAACCGTGAGCTTCAGTCAGAGAATAAAATAGTTTAAACAAAAATTGGTATTGAGAGATCAAATAAACTTACTTTTTTCAAAGAAAGAAGATCCGATACCTGTAACACTTCCACTGAACAGATGTCGAGCAGTGATGGACTGAGTCAGCACCAGGAATACAAATACCAAAATTAGAACTTTCGCCATCTTCCGCTGAGTTCCTCAGAGTCAGGATCAGACGGCTGGAGTTCACAAATTTTGTATCTGGTCTTAGAGAGTTTGCTGTATTTATAATCACATAAAAGGGGAGTGACTCTCTGAAAAGATCCTGGTAAAAGGACTTTCCCTTCTGTATGACGGTGGATCAGTTGGCAGCTTGCCTCAGTTGGCAGTTCTCTATCTTTCAGATCACAAGGTTGTGTTTTTGGCACCACTTCAGGGTTTGAAACATGAGCTCATCTGACAGGTTGTACCAGGTACAAAAGCAGGACATTTAATGGTTAACTCCACCCCCACTATTGCTTCCACAGGAGCTCTAAATCTGCCCCCTCTCTCCTGTTCCCTCCTCGTGCCCTTTAATATACCACTTAAATTGATCTCAAATCCACCGAGCCCACTTCAAGCAGTGATGGATTAATTCAACACCAGGACTCCAAAGAACGAGAGCAGCGATTTCATCAGTTTTGGCAAGGAGTTTGCTGCATTTTATCATCACACACACGGGGACTGACCGGTCTCTAAAAATATCCTGGGAAAAGTTGCTTCCATCCTGTATGACTGCTGATCAGTTGACAGGTGGACTAAGCTGTCAGTTATTTATCTTTCAGATCACAAGATTGTGAACTTGGACCCAACTGAAAGGCTTAACATGTGAGTTCCGCTGACAGGATGTGCCAGGTAGACGAACAGGGCATTTAACCCATCAACTCCAAAGACAGTATTCTCCCCACATGAAGCCTGCATCGAGCCCCTCGCTCCTGCTTGCTCCCTGTGCCCTTGAGTATTTTCCAGCCTGATCGCTCTTCCACCGTTAAACAGGCACAGAATGATTCGGGACTGACTGCACATCCCTTTCCAATGGATAGAAACATAAAATGATCCGGGACTGAGAACGCACCTTTTTAAAAGACATCGACACAAAATGATCCGGTATTGACTGCACAATCCTTTTAAATCGACATCGACACAGAATGATGGGGGATTGAGTGCACATCCCTTTTAAAAAAAACATACACACAGAATGATCCGGCACTGACTGCACACCACTTTTAAACAGACATAGACACAGAATGATCCGGCACTGACGGCAGACCCATTTTCAACAGATACAGAATGATCCGGAACGACAGGACACCAAGATTAAACAGACAGTGACACATTATGATCCAGGACTGATGTATGTTATTGACCTGAACTTAGGTAAACAGTATATAATTTAAAGTTTTCAGCAGACAAGAAACGCAGAAACGTGGTAAACAATGTGGCGAACAGTAATAGTCTTTAGGAGGACACATAGAGACTGGTGAAATGGGTGGAACCATGGCAGATGTAATTTAACACAGAGAAGTGCAGTGAGACATTTGCTGGAAGAATGAGGAGAGGCAATATAAATGAAATCGTACAATTTTAAAGGGCGAGCAGGAACAGAAAGATTTGGGGGTATATGTGTGCACATCTTTGAAGGTTGACAAGTTGAGAAGGCTGTAAAAAACATATGGGATCCTGGGCTTTATTAATGGAGGCATAGAGTATGAATGCAAGAAAGTTTTGCTGAACATTTATTTTACACCGGTTAGGCCTCAGCTGGAGTATTGCGTACAATTCTGGACACCACTCTTTAGGAAGGATGTCAAGGTCTTGGAGAGGGCACAGTCGAGGTTTTCCAGGATGATACCAGCGATGAGGGATTTCAGTTATGTGGAGAGATTGGAGAAGCTAGGATTGTTCTCATTGGAGCAGAGAAGGTTATGGGATACCTATAGAGGTATTCAAAATAATGAGGGGTTTTGATAGAGCAAGTAGGGAGAAAGTGTTCACTTTGGCAAGTGGATCGGTAACCAGAGGTAATAGATTTAAAATAATTGGCCAACGAACGAGAGGGGAAATGAAGCGATTCTTTCACACGGAGGGTTATGAAGATCGAGAACGCATTACCTGAAAGTTCCTATCAGGCTCGATAGGACCTTTCAAAAGGCAATTGGACATGTACTTCAACAGGACTAATTTGCAGGACAATGTGGAAAAAGCTGGGAAGTGGAATTAAATTGGACAGTTCTTTCAAAGAACCGGCACAGGCCCGACGGGACGAAGGGCCTCGTTCTGTTCTGTAAGAACGTATCATTCTATGATTCTCTAAACCTGCAAACTTCTTTCATCTCTATTTGACATCATCAGGAGGCGTTTACCATTCTTTGTGTTTCTGGACTTCTGAAGTGTGGTTGAACCGTGAGACAAAAGTTTCCTGTAATTAGTGCGGGAGGAAGCTATCAGTGTAAATATCAGATATACACGTGGATGGTTCACTGGGTAGAATCATAGAATCATAGAATCATAGAAGTTACAACATGGAAACAGGCCCTTCGGCCCAACATGTCCATGTCGCCCAGTTTATACCACTCAGCTAGTCCCAATTGCCTGCACTTGGCCCATATCCCTCGATACCCATCTTCCCCATGTAACTGTCCAAATGCTTTTTAAAAGACAAAATTGTACCCGCCTCTACTACTGCCTCTGGCAGCTCGTTCCAGACACTCACCACCCTTTGAGTGAAAAAATTGCCCCTCTGGATCCTTTTGTATCTCTCCCCTCTCACCTTAAATCTGTGCCCCCTCGTTATAGACTCCCCTACCTTTGGGAAAAGATTTTGACTATCGACCTTATCTATGCCCCTCATTATTTTATAGACTTCTATAAGATCACCCCTTAACCTCCTACTCTCCAGGGAATAAAGTCCCAGTCTGTCTAACCTCTCCCTGTAAGTCAAACCATCAAGTCCCGGTAGCATCCTAGTAAATCTTTTCTGCACTCTTTCTAGTTTAATAATATCCTTTCTATAATAGGGTGACCAGAACTGTACACAGTACTCCAAGTGTGGCCTCACCAATGCCCTGTACAACTTCAACAAGACATCCCAACTCCTGCATTCAATGTTCTGACCAATGAAACCAAGCATGCTGAATGCCTTCTTCACCACCCTATCCACCTGTGACTCCACTTTCAAGGAGCTATGAATCTGTACTCCGAGATCTCTTTGTTCTATAACTCTCCCCAACGCCCTACCATTAACGGAGTAGGTCCTGGCCCGATTCGATCTACCAAAATGCATCACCTCACATTTATCTAAATTAAACTCCGTGGGAACCAGATACACTGCTCATTCCGGTTATTTGTCCAGCAGAACAGAGCGACCATTCTCTTCAACTGTACTCACCAGAAGGAAAATGAAACAAACTGAACTGTTCTGTTATCTTCTGCTGGTTTATGCCCACTCATAGAGAACGTGACCTAGAGAGAGAGACTGAGAGATTGGATTGGCTTTTTCTCTTTGTAATCGATTATCCTTTGTATTTATTGTAAGAGGCGGTTCCATCCCTAACGTCCCGTGCCTGACATTCTCATTGATACTAAGATATGTTGTAAAATAGTTTCTACCAATTGCACGTTGCAGATAAAAGCTGAACATCGAAAACGGCTTTGAAACCAGTTTCGCTTCGCACCCTTGAGTAGGAGATGGGTTGCTGGTTGTAAGGAAGGAAGTTTGTAAAATCAGCCCTTCAGAGCAGTATCGGTGAAATGTGTTCTGGACACATTCTATGAGATGCCTGTTGTACAATGAAGGGGCGCTTACACACAGTAATTCCAGAATCCTTACCTTGTTGGCTCCCGAACTATTACAAATCGCGCCCTCGGATATTTTTTCCTTAAATTCACAATGAATAAATATCACTAAGGTCAAAAAAGGCCCCGCGATAAAGCGAACCCAGGATGTCCTATTTATTAAACAAGTGCTTTGACCAGCTAAACCACGGCGCCAAATCACCGAGATCGATCAGCTACCGCACAGCAGAGAAGGTTGGTTTGAGGAGTATCCTCATCGCTTCTCTTGCCTATTTCCGGCAGGTTTCCCGATTCCTCCAGTGTCTCTCGCTCTGTTTATCTGTGTCAATGTGTGAGTTGATTCTAATTTAAGACGCCTGCTTGTGTTTGTTTCTTATACGAAATAAATGAGGAGATCAGAGAATTCTCCTTCTGACACTGGGGAACTAATGAGACAAATTTATAGCAAGATATTGTTTATTATGATGCAGCAAAGAAAATCTGCCATCTTGAATGATTTCGGTTCAGTTTCCTCCAAAAACAAACTGTGACCCCCAACCTATTTCCAACACAGCGCCTTTAAGTTGATGCCAGACACGCTATTATTGAACCTCAGGCTGTAGTCAGCGCACTGATGACCTTCAAGTTTCTATGGGCTCTTCAGGCACTTCGTGTGACACAAGAGCTTTCCAATCCCGTCCAGCTCCTGGAGACGGAGACATCCGTCAGAGGCAGCATTCGCCGCTAGGGGCGATATCGCGCTCGAATTAATCGCCTGCCGTCAGCGGAAGGCAGCAAATCCAAAACAAAGCATTGCGGACAGCGTCTGGAAATCAGTTAACCGTTCAGTGTGCAGACTTTCGTGAGAGCTCCAAACAGGACCCGGGGAAGTTTTAAACTGTGTATGTGGATATGACTGCGCTTTTGCTTTATAAAATATCGGAGTATACATTTGAGTATGACGTTTATAAATGAAGTATGGGTATGAATGAGTGTGAGGTTTATATTGAAGAGTGGGTGTGTGTGAATCGGTTAGGTTCACCCCAACGCAAACCTTAACTCTAATGTTTATAGCAACGTAGGAGCAGAAGTAGGTGATTCAGCCCCTCGAGCCTGTTCCATCATTTTATTGGATCATGGCTGGCCTGTATCTTAACTCAATCTACAACCTTGGTTCCCTAACCCGTCGTACGCTTGCCAAACAAAAATCTCTCAATCTCAGTCGTGAAATTTTCAATTGGCCCAGCCTCAACAGCTTTTTGGGGCAGAGTGTTTCAGATTTCTAGTCCTCTATGTGTGAAGAACTATTTCTTGAAATGAACCCTGAACTGCCTGGCTCTAATTTAAAGGTTATGCCCCCTTGTTCTTGACTCTCCACCAGAGGAAATATTGTCTCTCTATCTACACGATCAACTCCTTTAATCATCTTAAACACCACAATATTTAAGGGAATGCAAACATCGTATGTGTTTTCTGTCCTCAAAATTTAACCCTATTAGCCCCAGTAATATTTTGGTGAAACTGCTCTGCACCCCTTCGAAGGTCAGTATGTCCTTCCTGATTTGCGGTGTCCAGAACTGAACACAGTACTCGAGATGTGGTCTATCCAGAGTTTTATATAACTTTAACATCACGTACACCCCTTTATATTTTAACCCCCTTGAGAAAGAGGCCAACATTCCATTAGTCTTTTTTATTATCTTTTGTCCCTGTCCACCAGGTTTTAATGATTTCTGTACTCGGACCCCCAATTCCCTCTGCTCATCCACAGTTCCTAGCTTCTCGTCATTTAGATAATATTCCGATCTATCAATCTTAGTTCCGAAGTGGATGACCTCATACTTCTCCATGTTGAACTCCATCCAAAACAGTTTTTTCCACGTAATTATCTACCAATATCCTTTTGCACATTTCAGCTCCTATCTACACTATTTACTGTACCACCTGACTTGGCATCGTCAGCAAACTTGGATGTCTAGCTCTCCATTCCTTCATCTAAGTTATTTATAAATATAGTGAAATGCTGCGGCCCCCCTCTCAAATCTGTGGGTACCACCTCTAGTCACATCCTGCCAATTGAAGCACACTCATTATCCTTACTCTATGTCATCTACATCTTAACCAATTCGCTATCCCTGTCAATAGTTTCCTTCCAATTACATGCACTCTCATTTTTGTTAACAGTCTCTTTTGAGGAACTCTAACGAATGCCTTCTGGAATGCCATATAAATAACATCAACAGACACTCCCTTATTTACCACGTTGGTTACATACTCAAACGATTCAACTAGATTCGTTAAACATGACATACCCTTTAAAAAGTCATGCTTGCTCTCTCTGATCAGTTCATGTTCGTCCAAATGTCCAATCACTCTGTCTCTACTAACAGATTCAATTAACTTCCCCATAACAGGTGGTAGACAAATAGAGTATAATTTCCTAGTTTATCTCTCTCACCATTCCTAAATAATGGAGTGACATTGGCAATTTTCCAATCCAAGACGAAACTTCCTGAATCAAGAGAGATGTCGAAGATCATGATTAAAGCATCTACAATGCCCTCGTCTGTTTCTTTTAATACCCTGGGTTGGAAACCACATGGAGATTTGTGTGTCTTTCGTCTCGTTATTTTTTCCATTGCATTCTTTTACTCCTATTCACAACAGAAGGCGGCTGAAACGAGCACGATATGGGCGCTGAAAAAGAATTCTACTTCCCAAGGCTGGATCACACCCTGCAAGAGCTGGTGGAGATTTGAAAGTCTTTATATATCACAAAGCTAGTATTTATGAAACGGTGCCTCAAATATCTCCATAGCCAGGAAGGGCGAACTGACCATCAACGACCTCGAGGCAATAAGGTAGCACATTCAGATCTGGAGGCTGCACGTTAAAATCACGTCGGGGTCACCGTTACCTTTATACCAAATGTGTGTCTGGATAAATCGAACCGCCTCACAATAAACACAGTCGCATTTAAAAATTTAGCGGACGAGTTTGGGGAACGATGTATGTGATTCTCACATTAATGCACTCGTACAAAGTTGGGGAGAAGTCGATGTGAATGATTTACTGGGAAATCTTCAAAACATTTCGAAAATTCTCCCGCTCACGAAAAAAGAAACACAAACTGACGAATTCATTCATTCATAAACAACAGGTGGAGAATCACAGACTGCAGCTCAACGAGATTGTGAGAGCGTCATTTCGCTGCGTGGTGTAGTTGGTTAAAGTGCCAATAGAAACATATTGACAGAAGTGGGCCAATTAGACCTTCGAGCCTCTTCCGCCATTCAAAGTCGGGGAACACTTCAACAGTCAAGGACATTCAGCCACCGACCTTCGGGTAAGCATACTCCAAGGCGGCCTTCGAGACACACGACAACTCAAATTCGTCGAGCAGAAATTGATAGCCGAGTTCCGCACCCATGAGGACGGCCTCAACCGGGATCTTGGGTTCATGTCACGCGACACGGATCCCCACCAGCGAACAAATGTTATCTGTTTTTAATGTGACGGGACATTTGCTGTCTTTCTCTTCCTTCCGGATGTCTCTATGTTTCTGCCTTTCTCTCTGTTTTTTTTTGGTTGTTTGTATATTCGGTGGCCTTGTAGGTAACACCTCTCTGTCTGCACACTGTGATTGCCTTGGCAACGGGCAGTTGGAAAGACTGTCTGTAATCACCAGGTATTGTTCTGTGATTTATAAATGCGAAGGGTTCGAGGATTTCATTTCCACAACATTCAGCTGAGGAAGGTGGAAGCCTCCGAAAGCTTGTGAATTTCAAATAAAATTGTTGGACTATAACTTGTTGTTGTAAAATTGTTTACAATTGTCAACCCCAGTCCATCACAGGCATCTCCACATCATGGCCATTCAATGAGATCGTGGCTGATCTGTGACCTAAATCCAAATAGCCCCCTTAGCCCAATATCCCTTAATACCTTTGGTTCACAAAAATCTATAAATCTCAGATTTAAAATGAACAACAGAGTTCGCATCAACTGCAGTTTGTGGAAGAGAGTTCCAAACTTCTATCACCCTTTGCGAGTAGAAATGCTTCTGAACTTCACTCCTGAAAGTCCTTTCTCTATTTTTAGGCTATGTCCCCTATTCCCAGACTCAACAACCATCAGAAATCGGTTCTCTCTATATACCCTATCAGTTCCCCATGATGTCTTGAAATCTACGATCAAATCACCACTTAATCTTTTAAATTCCAGGGAATACAACTCTAGTTTGTGTAATCTCTCCTCGAAATTTAACCCTTGTAGTCCAGCTATCATTTTTTAAATCTACACTGCACTTCCTCCAACGTCAATATATCCATCCTAAGGTGCAGTGTCCAGGACTGAAGACAGAACTCCAGGTGTGGTCTAACCAAGCCTTTGTATAGCTGCAGTATAACTTCTACCCCCTTGTATTCTGGTCCTCTAGATATAAAGGCCAACATTTCATTCGCCTATTCGATTATTTTCTGTACCTGACCATGACATTTTAATGATCGATGTACATGGATCCCGAAGTATATTTGGACCTCCACTGTTTCGAGCTTTTTATCATTTATAAAATATTCTGATCTATCCTGTTTAGTTCCAAAGTGGATGACCTGACGTTTGCCTACATTGAAACCCATTTGCAACAGTTTTGCCCATTCATTTAATCTACTAATATCTTTAGTACTTTATACTTCCATTTACGTTGCTTACAATATTTGTGTCATCAGCAAACTTGGATATGTGGCTCTCTATCCCGTCATCTAATTCGTTAATAAATACAGTGAGCAGTTGAGGTCCCAACAAAGGTCCCCGCGGGAAACCACTCCTCACATCCTGCCAATTTTATAAACTATCCGTTATCCCTACTCGCTGTCTCCTGCCGCTCAGCCAATTCCCTAACAAGGTCAATAATTTGCCCTCAATTCCATGGGTTTAACTTTAGCGAACAGTCTCTTATGAGGGACTTTATCGAATGCCTTCTCGAAGCCTATATAAACACCATCCATCGACATTCCCCTGTCCAACACTTTAGTCACAATTTCAAAAATTCAATCAGGTTCGTCAGGCATGACCTATCCTTTACAAATCTCTGCTGTCTTTCTCGGATCAGCTGGAAATTTTAAAGATGTTTAGTAGTTCCATCCTAAATTAGCGACTCTCGTCATTTCCTGACAACTGATGTTAGGCTCACTGATCTATCATTCCCAGGTTTCCCTCGCTCACCTTTCTAAAACAGCGGAGTGCAATGTGCAATTTTCCAATCTAAAGGAACGGTTCCTGAATCGAGAGAACTTTGCAAGATTAAATTTAAGGCATCTGCAATATTCTCAACTACTTCCTTTAAGTCCCGGGGATGGCAACCTCCTGGTCCTCTGGGACTTGTCACTCATTCGTGCCATTATTTTATTCATAAATGTTAATGTGCTTACACTCTTCCTATGCTTAACACCATGGATTACCACAACTGATTCTGTGCGCTCATTTATTTTCTGATCCCGGAAACGAGAAGAAGATATGGGCAGAGATCTATCACTGGAGCTTCCAGAAGAACAAACGCTTTTTTCCTCTTAGTCACTATTCTCTGCTTCTGAAATACGGACTGTTTGCCCCATAAATGATTCAGAGTATAACCGTTTTTCTAAATATTGTATTTAATTATTCAACTTGCAGCACTCGGACAAATGTTTCTCGCCCTTTGTCCTGGATTCATGTCACTTTTCATTTGGAACCTAATGTGTTCTTGATTTGTCTATATCTCCTAGACAGGTCCCAATACTCTCAATACAGTGAACGTTAAAGATGCATTATTCCTCTGATCAGCAGGTGTTGCTATGGTAGGGGAGAAAACACTTCTACTGTTAAACCAGCAATTTCCCTTTTCCAATTTCTCCTTTTCATCTGGTAACGATTCGTGGTCTATTGTCTGGGATATTAATAACCGCTTCATAAAATCTCAAAGCGCTCCCCATTTAGCAATTCCTGCGACCAAAGACTTTTTTTTGTTAGTCAAAATTTCTACTGGAACCTCAACATTTTCTACGTTGGAGTTGGGCCCATGTTTCGTTTCTGTTGTCAATTTGTGGGAAGAGTCTTTCCAAGTCTCAAATTCCTCTTTAAAGTCGCCATATCTGTACATTAAAGCTTTACTTTCAGCTTCAATTAGCAGTGTCTTAGCTGCCATTTGAAGTCAAATCAGTTTGATTGCTTTTCTAAAAGTCACAGAATGCCTGAAAATTGTATTCTCCATCTCCTGATCCTTAATTACAAAATAAGATATCTCAGGATATCAAAATTAAGATTTCTAGTTAAGAATCAAAAACATTATGATGTGAAAAATTAGGATGACCGCATTCTCCACCAAAACTAGGGAGGAGCAAAAAGCTGCAATGTGATTTTACACTTTAATTTGGGGCAATGGTTTTTTATCTCCACGTGGTTTATTTTTATTTTTAATTTAATGGGCTTTTTCCCCGAAAGAGCTTCAGGCACAAACAAAGGCTTTCAAAGAAAACAATAATTTATTATTAATACATTGGGAAAATTGACATTCGAATGTTAACAACATCTTGGGTTTATGCCTGATTGAGAATCGCTTCAACAAAAATAAAACGATACATTCTGAATTCCCAAAATGCATAACCGTTTGGAAATCAAATGTCGATCTTCGATTAATCCCAGGACGAAAGTTCTATACTGATGGTTGGCTCAAGCTTGCCGGGAAGATTCTGGGTATTTTGAGGGATACCGTTGTGGAGTCGCATGTCTTTCTCTTGTCGCCAGGTCATCTGCTTCACAGACAATCTGTAAACCTGCATCGAGGCACCAAGCTGTGTGATTGCGAGCAGTCATGAATAGTACAGCTGTGGTGGTGCGGGCAGGAAGCGAAAGGTGAAGTCGGGGCAGTCTTGGTGGATCTGTGCCTCTCCGCACTCACCTTCTGGTCAGCTTTTAAAGACCTGTTTAACACAGAGTCAAACCGCTGGGGCGGTGATTTGTCAACAATAGGTTCGTACTAATAGAGCCACGATTGATTGGCACTTCACTTGTTTTCTCTGAGGGTCCACAATGTAACCAAGTTAAGTCGGCAGGTGTTCAAACTACCTCCAACGCTCCTGGGATTGTTCTTCTTGCTGTTATCCTTTGCTGTGTGTATTTTACAATGGGCCATTAACAATCCTTTTAAAAGCCCGTCCACCTTTGAAGAGACCATTTCCTCCAGACATGCTGAAGCCGATTTAGTATCAGGATTTCGTTTAACAGATGATTTTTTTTTACTGCACAGCGCATCTGCGAAACTCCCGCAATAAATAATGGGCCGGGTAAGTTACACAAGGCTGAGTGACGTTATTGTGCAGCCTCCAGGCATCATCTTTAGAACTGTCAAAATTAAATCGAAATGAGTTTAACCCAGAAAAAAGGAAACATTAATTGTCTCACTGACTTCATCTGCTGCTGTTCTGCGAGTCAGCACTCACCCTCCAGGCTGATTACACAGTTTGTTTGTATATTTAATACTTTCTATGTTTTATTCTCACTCCTGACTCGAACCTCCTGTATTTCATATATTGGTCTGTCTTTCATTGTGTCTGTTTTCTGTGTATATCGTTCATCTCCATTTATTTTCTGTGTGTTTTCCTATCTTGTTATTTCTACTTAAATTTTTAATTCTCTGCCGCTGTTTTTGTCTCTATCTTTTCCTATCTATACTCTTGGCTTTTTTTTTTACTATTTGCCTCTCTCTGTGTCTGTACGACGCTGCCTGTCTTCTCTCTCTGCCTCCTATGTCTTTTTTTAACGAACGCCTCCCTGTCCCTCTCGCTCGTTGTCTCTCTCTCTCTCTGACTTCATCTGTCATTTTCTCTTTCACCTCTGTCTCCGCTTCCTCCTGTCCCTTTTTGTTTGCCCCTGTTTATCTCACTCTTTATTTCGCTCTGTGTATCTACTTTGACTGTTTCTTTCTCTCCATTTGTTTCTTCCCGCTCCCATTTTCACATGTCTTTGTTTCAATCTGTTTGTTTCTCACTCTTTCCTTTGCATTTGTTTCTGTATTTTCTTCCCTTTCTTTCTATCTCGGCTTTAATCTTTGTATTTCTTCTCCTCTCTGCTGTTTTCTGTTCTTCTTGCTTTCCATTCCTCTTTTTCTCTTCCTCTTACCGTCTTATTATGTCTGAAACTCTCGTGCTCTGTCTATCCCTCAGTCTTTAATTGATTTGGTTTGACTTCGTCTGTCTATTAACCACCCTGCTGCTATCACTTTATAATTCTTCATCAGTGTCTCTCTCTCTCGTTCCATCCATGTTTGCATTCTCTCTCTCTCTCTCTCTCTACAGATATATATTTACCTGCTTTCTTTCTCCCTTTATTTTTCTCTTCTGTCTGAATAACTCTCTATTTATTTCTCTCCATCTCTGCCCAACCGTGTCTCTGCCCCTCTTTATTTCTATATATCTCCCTCACACACACTCCCACCCCTTTATGTGAACCTGTCTTCATTTTTGTCGGTGTTTTTTTATCATTACGTTTCTTTTGTCCTTGTATTCTCTATCCGTGTCCTACTTCCGATTTTTATTTTTGTCCCTGTCCATATCACTTCTTTCCTTTTGTCCATTTCTTGCCTTCTCCCTGTCTCTTTCCTACTTTATTTTCCCTTTCTGTCTTTTGTTTGACTATCTCTGTTTATTTCTCCGATTATATCTCTATCCGTCTTCATGTCTTTCTAATCGCCTCTCATGTATTTTTTGATTCATCTTTTCTTTTCTCCTCCTCAATCACTGTCTTATTATTTTCCCTTTCCTACCGTTTCCTTTCTATCTTTCTCTCCCCGATCTCTTTCTGTCTTTAACTCTATATCTGTTTCTGAGTTTGAGTCTGCCATTCTCTCAATCTCCATTTCTGTTTGCCTTCATTAGTATGTTTATCTTCCTGTGCAACTGTGCCTCATCCTTTCCACACCTCCCTCTCTATCTATATTCTATCTCTCTCTCACACACAAACACACAAACACGAACACACATATACGCACACACACCAGACACAAACTCGCTCTCCGGAAGCAGCATTGAAAATCTTACAGGGATAGTTCCAAACAATGTAATTACAGTATAGTAGCAGATTTCAGCAAGACATCGACAGACTGGTGTAATGGGCAGGCACATGGCAGAGAAATTTAACGCAGGGAATTGTGAAGTGATGCAGTTTGGATGAAAGGGTGAGGAGGTGCAACATAAACTAAATGGTAAAATTTTAAATGGAATGCAGGAACAGAAAGGACTGCGGGTTTAAGTGCACAAATCTTTGAACGTGGCAGGACAGATTGATGAGTGTCACAAAAATCATACCGGTTCATTGGCTTGACAAATGGAGTCATAATGCATAAAAGCAAGGAATTTAAGCTAAATCATTGTAAATCAGTGATTACGTGTCAGCTGGAGTATTGCGTCTAATTGTGGGCACTACACTTCAGGAAGGATGTCAAAGCCCTGGAGATGGTGCAGAGGATATTTACTAAAATGGAATAAGGGAGGAGGGACTGCCTTGATGTGGTCTCTCTTTGTCTTGATCTCTATCTCCAACTATCTTTCTTTGTCTCTCCCTCTCGCCCTCTGCCTGTGTCTCTCTCGCATATTTCTTTCTCTCTCTCTCCCTCTGTCTGCTCATCTATCTCTACCTCTCTCTCCCTTGGTCTTTGTGTCCGTCTCTCTCTATACCTGTCTTTTCTTCTGCCTGTCTGTCTGTCTGTCTCTCTCTCTCCATTTATGTGGACTGCACCCATTCTGATCAGGCCTAAGGGAGCTATTTTGATTGCCAGTTTTGCCCATGTTGCGTGGCAGCCATTTAGTTGAAGTCCAGCTGAGATCTTTAGTCCGGCCATTTTGACCAAACATTCAAGTGTTGTCTGTAAAGCAAGCTCCGCCTCAATAAATCAGATTATCAATGAAATATAATATCAGAATCCGATTTAAGATCATGTCATGGCTCTGTGCTGCTGATATAAAATGCACTTTTCGTCCCCTGAGAAGTGTTGGGGGTGGATTATAAAATCGGAATTGGTTCCAATGCTTGAAACCCATCAGCTCCTTCTATGATCTCACTAATTTCACAATTAGATGGAATGGGTATTTCACCGCGTTCTTCAGCTCCTCTCTGAATTTAGTTTGGGTCAGGACATAAATACACGTGTTTGTGCAGGAACAGAAAAGCTGCAGCATCTTTGCTGTGTGTTCTGCGATATAAACAGGGTCAGTGGCAGAGTTATAAGACTGAATGTTTATAATTCGCGCAAAAATGTAAAATATAACCTGTTACCCATAACAATATAAAACTGCCCGATACGCTGAAGAGTATAATGATGGATTTCTTTCGGTTCTCCATCTCTGCATCCTTGTGATTCTCTCCATTGCTGTGGCCCCGGAGTCCACTGCGGGCTCGACTGGCCACTAAAATACGTCTGACCGTCAGAACATTGAGCAGCAAAATCAGACAGAACGGGACACAAGGGGTTAAAATGAGGTGAAACAAGTCAAATGCGGACCATGCGGGGGATGTACAGAAGCTCCGTGTTATCACACAAAACCAGGGAACATTATCAATTATATAGTCAGGTTTAAGTGTAAAGTGCCAGGGGAGACTTTCCAAACAGCCCAGCACACTCACTGTTCCCAGAACCACAGCCGCTGTTTTCTCGGTGCAATATTTTGTTTTCAGCTCCTCGCAACAAATGGCCACAAATCGATCAAAGGTGAAAGCGACTGTGAGCCAGACTGAAACCACAGCGGTTGCATAACTCAAGAAGATAATAAAACTACACACGGGAGTAATGTCCAGGAATGACCGTGGGAGATAAATCTGACCAATCCATCTCAATATCGGATCAGTGATAACGACCAGGAGATCGGCCACTGCCATTCCCACCAGGTAGCGACTGATACATTTGGAGAGATCGCACTTTCCTCGGGACAGGATCACAATCGCTACCAATGTAACTACAAGTGACAGAAAGGGAAGCAGATAAATTACTGATCAGATCTGGAGCCAAAGCAACAGTTTGAGAGGATCTGGGGTGAAATTTCCAGCTTTGTTGCTGCATCTAACGGTGGAAAGTGATTCATTGACCTGGGCAGCGCTTTCGGGCAGAGAATTGTTTTTGAACACAATGATCAATAATGAATTGGGAGATCGATAAAGAAAGTGAGTAAAATGAGCATCTGATCCATTGGAATGGCTGAGTGAGGGCGCAGTTCCGGTTTGGAAAGGAGACGGGGCGTGACCGAGCTGGAATCCAGCGGATTAAAGCCGTATTTGGGCTCCTAACGGACGAGGAAAGAGAGCGAAGGGTCGGGAAGGCGAGGGGACAGGGGGGGGTGGGGGATGCTGTTGATTTGTTGCCCAGGGTTAAGAGATTCGACAGGGGCTGGCAAGAAACGGGAAAATCAGGTGGAGACGGAGCCAGTGAGTGACATTTGGAGGGAGATTAGGAAATGGACATGAGGAGCTGAAGGGGAGTCCGGAGCAGATAGTTTGAGAAAGCGGATCAACTGAAGCAATCAATGAGGAGACACATGATTCAATGCAGTGGGAGGAGAGGCTGGGATTCACAGGGAAAGAGACTGGAGCAGAGTGTTAGAGGAAATCTAATCTATATGTCCCACTAACACAATCCATCTCATAAATTCAACAGTTCTTTTCTGTGGTCATTGGTGTCAGGGGATAAAATGTGATCATCAAATTTACTTTGTACATTCAATTAAAGTTAAACTGAAAATTTTAATTAAACCAGCCTCGTTCTTTATTGAATTCAGCCGAGCTTTTAAGATAGGATATTCAAATAATTTATTACGATCGATAAATTACTGATTCTACTGTTTAAGTAAGGTTTAATTTTGTTTAGATTTAAGTTGGGAAACAAGGAGAATTCACAAAACAGATTGAGGACCTGACAGGGATATAAAAAAGGAGCGAATCCCTCAATAAAAACTCACTCAATCTGACCACATCATAATAATACCATCAAGTCACATTTTCTATGATTAATTGTATTGGAAGTTTCAGCAGTTCATTCTGATGAATTATTCATACCAAAGCCTATCGCTTTCTCTCTCAGTCACCTTCTCGAACATTCGATCTCATCTCTTTCTCAAGTGAATTTTCATTCCCGATTAAATCCTATCATCGTACACCAGCATTCTTTTCACCATCCACGTGTTCCACCGATCCTATTCTCAGTGTCAGTTTGTTGAATGCTAAAGCCGCCAAGGCACAGTTCACTGTGTCTGCAGATCATTCACCTCTCCACCTGTTCACCTGCACTGCCAAGTCTTCGCACCTCGACATTGGGGAGACTAAACACAGATTGGGTAACCGCTTTGCCTGACCGTCACCTTCTGGTCGCTTGCCATTTTAATTCTCTATCCCACTGCCACTCTGACCCCTGTGTCCTTGGACCCTTACACTGTTCCAACGAAACTCAGCGGAAGCTCGATTTACAGCAGCTCATCTTTCCATTAGTTACTTTACAACCTTCCGGACTCAACAGTGATTTCAATTACTTCAGATCATAAACACTGCTCTCATTTTCTCCGACTGTAGGTGCTGGTAATGGTTCTGCTTTTGCCATTTACAGTTCCTATAGACAAATCTTTTATTTATTTATTTATTTTTCCCATTGCCACCCGACTTATCTTGCATCATTTTGTCATTTAATCACTCCCACCTTCCACCCTATCACAGATCTTCCCCTTTGTTCTCCCCCCCAACCCACCCAATCCCCACCTGCCTTCCTCCCCACTTTGTCGGGCTCTGTCCTTGCTTAAAAACTTACATTTTTAACTTCCGTTCTGAGGAAAGATCATCAACCCGAAGGGTTAATTCTGTCTCTTTCTCGACAGATGCTGCCTGATCTTCTGATACTTTCAGGAACGTCTGCTTATTTCACCTAAACAGTTAACTTCATCTGCAAATCATAGAATAAGCAAAATCGAATACCTCTTCCAGACAGGTCTCAAAATAATTGAGATTCCTTCTCCTGCAATTATGAAGAAAAGCGATAGATGGCGCGATTGTTCAATTAACAAAACGGCAACAGAAAACGAATAATCCACAGATGAATGGCCTCCTGATTCTAACAATGCAAACTGACACAACATAACTACAAACATTGCATTTTACAATGACTGTCAGTAAATTCATCCACAGTGCAGCAGAGAAGGAGAGGTGAAAGAATCAGAAGCAAACTCAGTTCAGTTGCCAGACATCTAAAGTGGCGTCAGATACACACATGATGAAATAATATTACATAACAGTGATTCTAAATAAATTGAAATGCTAGTTAAACCGAAGCATGTTTTAGGGGCAGGAGGACTTTGCGCTGCCTCCTTGTAACACTGAGACCCTGGGCTGTCTCATTATCAATCACCGAAAACAGATTGATGAAAAAATATTCCAGGACAGGGTAGTTACCCGTCATGAATCGGTTAACAGCTCCTGGTGGTCTGATGTCAGCTCTGAACAAAGACACCTGGTTCTAGTACATTCAGTACAGAGAATAATCCAGTAACAATGCTAGGTTTCGATACACAATAGATGTAACTTCTACAAGACCGAACGGTTAGAAGCTAAGGGCATCCCATTATCCAACAATACATTCAGTACATAGACTAATCCAGTGATAATCCAAGGACATAAAAATGGTCTTTAAAGATATCAGGTAATTGTTATATGATCGAACATATCGGTGTTAAGGACATACCATCATTCGACAATATATGAATTACTGAGAACAATCCAATAACAATGCCGAGGCTGGATATAAAAATATCATCACGGATATAATGTAACTTGACAATTGAGAACGTTTAGAATTTAAGGACATTCCATGACTCAACATAGAGTAAGTACAGAGAATAATCCCGTAAGCAAGGCCAGGGTTGGACATAAAAACTTAATTATAGCTATAATGCATTTGCTACAGGATAGAAAGAGCAGAGACTTAATACATTCCATCATTCAGCCAGTGGAGCAGAACAGGCCACTGTGTAAAACATGCAGGGAGAAAAAATAATTTGCCAAGTATAGCAGCAGAGTTAACACCAACAACAGCTTACCTGGAACACCAACGGCTGCAAGAACAGGATAGTAAATGTCCTGTACCTGATATATTACTGGATAATGCATTCCTGCGAGAAGCACTGACTTATGTTGGCCTGGAAACCTTCGCTCCGGTTGGCACTCTGAGCTGGTCCGTTCCAAAAAGCCCTGATTTATACAGGGGATAAGTCTCCAGTGACATGGTTATACTCCTGATCATTTCCATTAGTTACAGTCAATTGATCAAACACATTAGATCAGCAGCACCTTCTCAAGGGCAATTAGGGATGGGCAATAAATGCCGGCCTCGCCAGCGACGCCCAAATCCGATGAACGAATAAAAAAAAGAATAATGTGGTGGAGAGAACACAAACATCTCAAAGTCCAGGATATTATCTTAATCAGACCTCTCTCAGGAATAAAGTTAAAAACTGTACTCATACAGGACTGATCCAAGAATAATGAGCGGCTTAATTTACAGTTTTTCTATAGTTGAAATTTTATTGATCATGTTCACTCCTGGCGATTCATGTATAAATGTTACCGATTTCTCTGCAGTGTGAACTGAATCCAGGGACACAAGAATACCGGTTTCACCCTGTTCCTGCAGTTTCCCAGTTAAAATGTGAACTTTGAATGACAGACACAAGGTCAGTAAAGGGTAGGTTGAGGACCACAGCCTAGAAATGACTGTGGGTGATATTAGGGCACAGACACTGAACGTACCCCATTGGCATCCCTCTCTCCGCTATTTTAGTGCAGATTTACCTGTTTATGCTTCATTGGTTAACAACTGCAAGAAAATTGGCCCCGTGTAATACCGAGCTGAGCTCATGACCAGATTTGTCCTCCATCACAAATGCCCCGTGATGCCCTCACCAGCCTCCATTCCTTCTTCTACCCATTGCCATAGAAACCCCCATCCATGCCACTGTCCCCTCCAGACTCCATTCCTCCAATGCCCTCCTGTAGACACCATAACTCTAGCTTCCGACGCGCACCAGGACCTGCTTGTTCTCACATTATCTTCCTTGGCTCCGAGATCGCCATCGCCTTAAATTTAAAATTCTCATTGTTGGTTTAAATCCCTCCATGGCCCACCACTCCCGATCCCCCTCCACTCCTCCACACATGATATCAAAGAAGCATATAGCCCACAGCAGAGAAGAAGGCCATTCGATCCCTCATGCCGGCTCTTTGTAAGAGCTGTCTGCACTTAGCGCAGAGCCTTGTAAATTTCCCCATACACCAACAACAAACCTACCCCTGACCCCCTTATTGAATGTACACTGTCCTCCTTTGTTGCGACTACCCTCGCTTGGTTCCACTCACCTATCTGATCACAGCCAGGAGATGTTCCTCTTCACAACCTATCACGGATTATCTCTGATGTTTCAACAGGTTGAATCCATGGCTCCCTTCTTTTCCTCATCTACAGGCTGCCATTTGGTGACATAGTCCGCAGTCACAAACTGGTTTTCAGATGTACGCTTATAAAACCTCGGCTTCTCTGGACGCTTCCAATGTCTTTGTGTTTTTCAGACAGACATCGTGTTTTAGATGAGCCACGATTTCCTCCAGTTACAATTGGAAAATCATGCTTTTGGTCCCACAACCTCCACATCGTTCTCATTGATTCCAACCTCATGCCTGGCCTTAGTCTGAGGCTGATCTTGACTGTTCATAACTGCAGCGTCCTATTCGACCACAAGCGAAACTTCTGACTCCATATCCTCTCCATCCCAAAGACAGCCTACTTCGACATCCGTAATAACATCCCACACGTCGAGCTCATGTGCTACTAAAACCCTCAGCCATGCCTTTGTAACGTCTTTGGTCTTTGATCTCCTCTCCGGCCTCTCCACAAACTTAAGCTAATCCAAAACTCTGCTGTCCGTGTCCTATCCCGCACAATGTCCGTCACCAATCACCCAAGTCCTTATTGGATGCAATGGTTTCCTGTCTCCTGAGCCTGCAGTTTAATTTTTCTTTCGTCTATGGGAGCAGAAGAAATAGGAGCAGGAAGAGGCCATTCATCCTCTCGAGCCTGCTTCCGAATTCAATAATATCATGGCTTATCTTCGACCTTAAATACATAAGAGCCTCACGCCTCCCAATCTCTATAATCTCCTCCAGCTCTACAGCCCCTCCAACTGCTCTTCAAACTTTGGCCGCTTGTGCATCTGCAGTTCATTTGCCCTAATTTTGGCAGACGCGGCTTAAGCCATATCCACGCTCCAAAATACCCGCCCTAAGCCCCGCTACCTTTCAGACCTTGCAAGAAACCAATTTCATGCTCCAAGCTTTTGACACGCCTCCTAATATCTCCTCCTTTGGCTGGGGGTCTATTTTTGTCTGATATATACTCCTGTGAAGCACCTAGTGATCTTTATCAATGTTAAAGGCGCTACAAGTTATTCTTGTAACAATTAACCGACTTCCACTCTCTCCGTCCCACCATTGGTGGCCATGCCTTCAGTCAGCTAAGTCTCCCACTCTTCCTTTTACATCCTCCTTAAACCTACTCTTTGACCAAGCTTTTCATTACTCCTCTCGGTATCTTCTTATTTCTGTTGTGACCGTGTTTTCTCATTTGTTGTTCACTATATGAGCAAATGTAGTTTCTGGGCGAAAATTCTTGTACCAGACAGAGATTTATACAACAGATGGGCTTGTTGAGATAAATTAACATTGAAAACTATTCGTCGACACAGCTTTGTTAGAACAACATAAATTAGTTTAAGTGCAGACATTGCATTGAAATAGATTTGTACAACTCTAAGGAAGCTTTTACTGATCTCTTGAACTGATGACTAGCATGACGCTTTATTAGGAACATAGGAACATAGGAACAGGAGTCGGCCATTCAGCCCCTCGTGCCTGCTCCGCCATTTGATAAGATCATGGCTGATCTGTGATCTAGCTCCATATTCCTGCCTTTGGCCCATATCCCTAAATACATTTGGTTGCCAAAAACCTATCTATCTCACATTTGAATTTCGCAATTGAGCTAGTATCAATTGCCGTTTGCGGAAGAGAGTTCCAAACTTCTACCACACTTTGTGTGTTGAAATTTTTTCTAATCTCGCTCCTGAAAGGTCTGGCTCTATTTTTTAGACTGTGCCCCCTACTCCGAGAATCCCCAACCAGCGGAAATAATTTGTCTATATCCATCCTATCCGTTCCCCTTAATATCTTATAAACATCGATCAGATCACCCCATAACCTTCGAAACTCTGGAGAATACAACCCCAATTTGTGTAATCTCTCCTCGTAACTTAACCCTTGAGGTCCGGGTATCATTCTCGTAAAACGACGCTGCATTCCCTCCAAGGCCAATATGTCCTTCCGAAGGTGCGGTGCCCAGAACTGCTCATCGTACGCCAGGTGCTGTGCAACAAGGGTTTTGTATACCTGCAGCATAACTTGTGCCTCATTGTACTCTAGTCCTCTAGATATAAAGGCCAGCATTCCATTCGCCTTCTTGATTATTTTCTGCACCCTTCAATGATCTATATACCTGAACCACTAAGTCCCTTTGGATATCCACATTTTTCAACTTTTTACCATTTAGAAAGTACCCTGTTCTATCCTTTTTTGACCAAAGTGGATGACATCACATTTGTCTACATTGAATTCCATTTACCACAGTTTTGCCCATTCACCTAATCTATCAATATCCCTTTGTCGTTTTATGTTTTCATCCACACTGCTTACAATGCCACCAATCTTTGTGTCATTGCAAACTCAGATACGAGACTTTCTATTCCTCATCTAAGTCGTCAATAAATATTGTGAATAATTGAGGCCCCAAGACAGATCCCTGCTGGACTCCACTAGTCACATCCTGCTAATGTGAGTACCTTCCCATTATCCCTACTCTCTGTCGCCTTTCGCTCAGTCAATTTCCTAACCAAGTCCGTACTTTTCCTTCGATTCCATGGGCTTCTAACTTAGCTAACAATCTCTTTCGTGGAACTTATCAAATGCCTTCTGGAAGTCCATATAAATAACATCCATTGACATTCCCATGTCCATTACTTTAGTCACCTCTTCAAAAAATTCAATCAGGTCAATCAGTGCGACAGGACGGTGTGCGGATAACACAGTGAACTGCTGAGAGTTTGGTAAGTGTGGGAGTTTTCGGGTTAATCTCGTTCAAATCTAGTGCATAATGCTTCCAACTGTTTAAGTTCAATTGCTATCAACTGTTTAAGTTCAATTTTGAAGTTAAATGTTTCTACTTTCTTTCAGGCTTCAGCAGAGAGAGCTGCTGTTGGAAGTTAATTGGTTAGCTAGATTAAACTGGTACCTGAAGGTGGGGCAGGCCTGACATCTGAGTCACAAACTGTAGAAATACAGGGGCCTGTCATTGCGACAGGACGGTGTGCGGACAACATAGTGAACTGCTGAGAGTTTGGTATGTGTTGGAGTTTAACGGTTAATCTCTTTAAAATCTAGTGCATATTGCTTTCAACTTTTTAAGTTCAATTTTAAAGTTCACATTTTTAAGTTTTTGCCAGGCTTCAGCAGAGAGAGCTGCTGTCGGAAGGTAATTGGTTAGCTGGATTAAACTGGTACCTGAAGGTGGGGCAGGCCTGACTCATCTGAGTCACAAACTGTCGAAATACAGGGGCCTGTCAGTGCGACAGAACGG
This sequence comes from Heptranchias perlo, assembly GCF_035084215.1. Classification (NCBI taxonomy): domain Eukaryota; kingdom Metazoa; phylum Chordata; class Chondrichthyes; order Hexanchiformes; family Hexanchidae; genus Heptranchias; species Heptranchias perlo. The sequence goes on along the minus strand of NW_027139453.1, from coordinate 10,998,062 downwards.
CATGCGGACAACACAGTGAACTGCTGAGAGTTTGGTAAGTGTGGGAGTTCGGTGAAGTGTGGGAAGGAGGTGCTGCTTTGCCTTGCTTTTCCTAACTTTTTCCACAGAGCGGCAGTGGACCTGAGCGTTGAAGACTGAGATTGGGGAATAAAAGCAGCAGCAGACCTGCAATAAGAGAAAACTACCGTGCGACTTCACAGGTGAGGCAGGAGAGTCCGAGAGGTGAGCACAGTATAACAGGAGAGACCTACAGCGGGAGGAGAGTCTGAGAGTCTAAGGCAATCATGGCAGGACAGCTCACACACGTGATATGCTCCTCCTGTGGGAAGTCATGGACAGTACCAGTGTCCCTGGCGACGATGTGTGCAGGAAGTGTGTCCAGCTGCAGCTACTGGCTAACCGTATTTCGGAGCTCGAGCTGCGGGTGGATTCACTGTGCAGCATCCGCGATGCTGAGACAATCGAGGATAGCACGTTCAGTGAGGTGGTCACACCGCAGGTAACGATTACGCAGGCAGAAAGGAAATGGGTGACCGCCAGGCAGAGGACAAGGACCAGGCAGGTAGAGCAGGAGCCCTCTCGGGCCATCTCCCTCTCAAATAGATATTCTGCTTTGGATACTGTTGGGGGAGATGGCTTATCAGGGGAAAGCAGCAAGAGCCAGGTTCGGGCACCAAGGGTGGCTCCGCTGCACAGGAGGGGAGGAAGAAGAGTGGCAGGGCTATCGTGATAGGGGATTCAATTGTAAGGGGAACAGATAGGCGATTCTGCGGCCGCAAACTTGACTCCAGAATGGTATGTTGCCTCCCTGGTGCTAGGGTCAAGGATGTCACGGAGCGGATGCAGGGCATTCTGGAGGGGGAGGGTGAACAGCCAGAAGTCGTGCTCCATATTGGTACCAACGACATCGGTAAAAAAGGGATGAGGTCCTGCAAGGTGAATTGAATGAGTTAGGAGATAAATTAAAAAGCAGGACTTCAAAGGTACTGATCTCAGGATTACTACCAGTGCCACGTGCTAGTGAGTATAGGAACAGAATAATAGACAGGATGAATGCGTGACTGCAGGGATGGTGTAGGAAGGAGGGATTTAGATTCCTGGGGCTTTGGGACCGGTTCTGGGGAAGGTGGGACCTGTACAAACTGGACGGGTTGCACCCGAGCAGGACCAGGACAAATGTCCCCGCGTGGGTGTTTGCTCGTGCTGTTGGGAAAGGTTTAAATTAGAATGGCAGGGGGATGGGACCCTGAGCTGGGAGTCAGAAGGGTATAAAGTTGAGAGCAGCAAGAGAGGGGAAGACCCAAGGGAAATTTACAATACAAATAGTAGAAAAAGTTGTTCAAGAACAAGTGAAAGGCAAAAGCGTAGAGCAGCGGAAGGAAAGTGTACTTTCGGCACGACAGATAAAATAAAAAATAGAAGGCGTAAGGCGATTAACCCAGCATCAAAGCTGAAGGTCAGGCTTGGGTGTGTGGCCCAACTAAGATTTCTATAGACAAATGCACGGAGTATAAGGAATAAATTAAATGAACTGCAGGTTCAAATTCAAATTGGAGGAGATGACATGATAGATATTACTGAGACTTGGCTGCAGGATGGCCAGGATTGGGAACTAATTATACCAGGTTATATAAGGTCTACAGGAGAGATAGGGTAAATGGAAGAGGGGGAGGAGTAGCCTTAATGATTAGAGATGAAATCACTTCAATGATAAAGGGGGATATAACGAGAGGTAAGTAGCCAACAGAGACCTTATGCGTTGAATTGAGAAATAGGAAATGATCTAAGACTATCGTGGGAGTTGTATATAGGAGCCCTGGCAGCAGCTCTGAAGTGCTAGATTGTATAAATGCAGAGATTCGACAAGCTTGTAAGAAAGGCATTGTGGTCTTAATGGGGGACTTCAACCTTCACATAGATTGGGAAAAGCAGACTAGCAACTGTCAGAAAGGTAGTGAATTTCTTGAGTGTGTCCGGGATAGTTTTCTACAGCAGTATGTCCTGGAGGCAACAAGGGGGCAAGCCATACTAGATTTGGTAATGAGTAATGAACCAGATTTAGTTAACGGCTTAACAGTGCGTGAACATCTATCCAATAGTGATCATAACGTGATCGAGTTCAATGCAGTGTTTGAAACGGAAAAAAGCGAATCAGCTGCTAAGATTCTAGACTCGGGCAAGGCCGACTTCAATGGGATGAGACAGAGACCGTCCACAGTAAACTGAGCAAATCTGTTAATGGGTAAAACGACTGATGATCAGTGGGAAATGTTTAAAGAAACATTTAACGTGATACAGAATCGGTTTATACCCCTGAGGGGCAAGAACTCTACATGGCAAAAAAAAACAACCATGGACAACTAAAGAGGTAAGGGACAGTAAAAGACATAAGGGAAGGGCATACAAAAAGACAAAAAATGGCACAGATCCTGGCGAATGAGAAAGATACAAAGATCAAGAAAGGGAACAATTCAAGGGAAAAATACAAGGCGATGGCGAAAGAGCAGGGGAATGGGACTAATTGGATAGGTCTTTCACAGAGCTGGCACTGGAACGAAACAGCTCTAACCTCTGCAACAATGTGCAACATCGGCCTGGAAATTTTCTAATATATTCAACAATCGGTAACATAGGGCTGAAACATCTCTGATGTAAGCAGAAATGTGTAACATAGGCCTGAAAAATTTCCAATGTAAACAACAATGTCTAACATAGGCCGGAATTATCACTAATAGATACAACAATGGGTTACATAGGTCTGAAACATCTCTAATGTATACAACAATGTTATAACACAGGCCTGAAACTTCTCTAATGTAAACAAAAATGGGTAACGTAGGCCTGAAAAATCACTTATTTTAACAACAATGTGTAACATAGGCCTGAAACATCTCTAATTACACAGCAATGTGTAACATAGGCCTGAATCATCTCTAATGTATACAACAATGTGCAACATAGGCCTGAATCATCTCTAATTTATACAACAATGTGCAACAGAGGCCTGAAACATCTCTAATGTACACAACAATGTGTAACAGAGGCATGAATCATCTCTAATGTATACAACAATGTGTAACACAGGCCTGAATCATCCATAATATATCCGAAAATGTGTAACATACGCCTGAAACATCTCTAATGTATAAAACAATGTGTAATATCCGCCTAAATCATCTCTATTGGAAACAATAATGTGTAAATTGGGCCTGAAACATCTCTAATGTATACAACATTGTGTAACATAGGCCTGAAGCAGCTCTAATGTAAACAACAATGTGTAACATGGGCCTGAATCATCTCTAATGTATACAAAAATGTGTAACTTTGGCCTGAATCAGCTCTAATTTAAACAACAATGTGTAACATAGGCCTGAATCATCTCTAATGTACACAACGACGTGTAAAATGGGCCTGAATCCTCTCTATTATATACAACAATGTGTAACATAGGCCTGAATCATCTCTAATGTATACAACAATGTGTAACACAGGCCTGAAACATCTCTAATGTATGAAACAATGTGTAACATCGAACTGAAACATTTCTAATAAATCCAAAAATGTGTAACATCGACCGGGAACATCTCTAATCTTTACATCAATGTATAAAAAAGGCCTAAAGCATCTCTAATCTCAATAACAATGTGTTGCGTAAGCCAGAAAAGTCTTTATTCCGTGCAACAACGCCAATCTCAACAATAATGTACAACATTGGCTGGAAACTTCTCTAGTATCTGCACAATATATAAAATAGCCCTTAAACATCTCTTACCTGCAACAATTTGTAACATAAGCCTGAAATATCTGTAATTGTTGCGAAAATGTGCAGCATAGATAGCTTTTTGCAACCAAAGGTATTAAGGGATATGGGCCAAAGGCAGGTATATGGAGTTAGATCACAGATCAGTCATGATCTTATCAAATGGCGGAGCATGCACGAGGGGCTGAATGGCCTACACCTGTTCCTATGTTCCTATGAAACATCAATAATCTTTACAACAATGTTCAACATAGGCGTGAAACATCTGTAAGGACTACATAAATGTTTAACAGGGGACGGAAACATCTGCAGTTGCTCCAACAATGTCTAACATAGGACTGAAACATCTATAATCTCTAAAAAAAACGTGTAACATAGGCCTAAAACATTGCTCATCTCTGCAACAATTTATAACCTTGGGATGAAACATCACCAATCTGGACAACAAACTGTAACATTTGCCTGAAGTATCGGCAATCTTTGCAATAATGTATAACATGGACCTGAAACACCGGTAATCTAGACAACAATGTGTACGAATTGGCCTGTGATATCTGCAATCACCATAACAACGTGCAACATTGTCCTGAAACACCATTAATACTGCAACAATGTATAAAATAGACCCGAAACACCTCTAATCTCGTCAACAGTTCACAACATAGGGCTGGAACATCTCTAATCTCTGCAACAATGTGTAACATCAATCTGAAACATCGCTAATCTCTACAACAATGTACAACTTCGGCTCGAAACATCTTTGATCTCCACAACGATCTGTAACATCGGCCTGAATCATCTGTAATCTTTGCAGCAATATGTAACACAGGTATTAAACCTCTCTAATCTTTGAATCAATGTGCAAGGTAGGTCTGAAACATTTGTAATCTTTGCATCAATATGTAACATAGGTTTGAAACATCTGTAAGCTTTGAATCAATGTGTAACGCAGGTCTGAAACCTCTATAATATTTGAATCAATGTGTAATGCAGGTCTGAAACATCTATAATCTTTGAATCAATGTGTAACATGGGCCTGAAATATTGCTATCAATTGCAAAAATTTGCACCACTGTCGGAAGAACGAGGAGAGGCAATATTATCGAAAGGTTACAATTGTAAATGGGGTGCAGCAATAGAGAGAACTGGGGGATTATGCGCACAGGTCGTTGAAGGTGGCAGGTCAGGCTGAGAAGGCGGTTAAAAAACGAAATGGATCCTCAGTATTATAAATATGGGCATGGAGTACAAATGCAAGGAGGTTATGACCAACCTTTATGAAACACTGGTTCAGCCTCTACTGCTGTATTGTGTCCCGTTCTCGGCACTGCACATTAGGAAGGATGTGAAGGTCTTGGAGAGGATGTGGAAACTATTTCTGGAATTATTCCAGGGATGAGGGACTTCAGTTGTGTGGATTGACTGAAGAAACTGGGATTGTTCTCCTTCGAGCACAGAAGATTGAGAGGAGATTTGATAGAGGTGTACAAAATCATGAGGGGGCGAGGCAGAGTGGATATAGAGAAACTCTTCCCAATGGCGAAAGGGTCGTGAACCAATGGACACAGATTTTCGGTGATTGGCAAAAGAACTAAAGGCGAAATGAGGACATTTTTTTAGCGAGCGGTTATGATCTGAAATGCAATGCCTGAAAGGTTGGTGGAGGCAGATTCAATCTTGGCTTTGCAAAGGGTATTGGACAAGTGCTTGAAAGGAAACATCTGCATGGCTACGCGGAAAGGGCGGGTAGTGGGGTTAACTGGATTGTGCTTCCAGAGAGCCGACACATGCTCAATGGCCTCCTTCTGAGCTGTAACCATTCTGTGAATATACGATTCTACGTGGGCCTGAAACATCTGTCATCGTTGCAACCATGTATAAAACAAGCTTGAAAAGAATGCAATCTTTACAACAACATGTAACACAGGCCTGGAACATCGCTTATCTCTACAAAAATGTTTAACATACGTCTGAAACATCTGTAATCTCTACAACAACCTGGAGCATAGGCCTGAAACATCTGTGATCTTTTTAACAGTGTACAACTTGTCTATGTTGTAGGGCTTTGTTGTTGAGAATCGAGATGTTTCAGACCTGTGTTACACATTATTTTAATGATTAAAGTGGTTTCAGGACATTGTTACAAGTTGTACAGATTGCAAATGTTTAAGGCCTATGTCACACATTGTTGTAGAGATTAGAGATGCACCAGCCCCACGTTACACATTATTGCAGAGATTAAAGAAGCTCCAGGGCTAGGTTAAACATTGTGGTAGAGATTAGAGAAGCTCCAGCCCTATGTTACACATTGTTTTAGAGATTAGGAATGCTTCAGGCCTATGTTAAACATTGTTTTAGCGATTTGAGAAGCTCCAGGCCTATGTTACACATTGTTGTGGAGATCAGAGATGCTCCAGGTCTATGTTGTACAATCTTTTAGAGATTAGAAATGTTTCAAGCCTATGTTACACGTTGTTGTAGAGATTAGAGATGCTCCGGGTCTATGATATGTATTATTATAGAGATTGGAACTGTTTCAAGCCTAGGTTGAAACAGTTTTTAATATAACGGGTCATTGACTGTCTTCCTTCTCTCTCTCTCTCTTTTTTTTTTGGGGGGTGGGGTTTGTATATTCGGTGGCCTTTTAGGTGACACCTCTCTGTATGCACACTGTGATTGCCTTGGCAACGGGCAGTAATCACCAGGCATTGTTCTGTGATTTTCAAATGCGAAGGATTCGAAAATTTCATTTCCACAACACTCACCTGAGGAAGGAGGAAGCCTCCGAAAGCTTCTGGAATTTAAAATAAATTTGTTGGACTGTAAATTGGTTTTGTAAAATTGTTTACAATTGTCAACTCCAGTCCATCACCGGCATCTCCACATCATGGCTATCATCGACACCACAAACTGCCGGCTCACAGTGGAAAGGATATCCAAGAAGATCGCGCGTTTAGACACAGACATCAAGTTTTTACAGAGCTGCAAGAAAGCAGACAAGATCCCGAAAGGGCGACAGATCACGAACCCAATCAATTCCACATACAACTTGGATTACGCTGAGAGACTCTGCCGTCGTACCTCTCGCACACTCCGCAACCATCTCGTACACCAACTCCACAGCAGACGCGGCAACCTCGAAACTAAGATGGAGTCCATACTCTCAAACTGTACTCAGGACACAGCAGACCAGCGACGATATACCGCCAAACAGACGAGGCAACGGAACTACGCTACCTGCATGAAAACCAAGAGCAGGAAGCTTGAGAAACTCGGCATCACCACCAGCATCGACCAAGCTTCCCCTGGTACCACGGTTGCAACCACAGGGAAGTCTATCGTCAATTTGTCCGAACACACCCTTCAACCAGACGAAATTGAAGTTCTCAGCCGAGAGCTCAATTTCTGCCCCACTACCAAAATGGACCCCACTAGTCTCGCGGCAGACACAGAGGAATTCATCAGGAGAATGAGGCTCCGGGAATTCTAACACAAACCCCAAGATTTCAGCAGCGAACCCAATGAGACAATCAACGATCCGGAACAGCAGACAGAGGGCTCCGCGGTACAGCAACCGAAGAGGAAAGAGTCACACTGGACTCCTCCAGAGGGTCGCTGCCCTCAGCTTGACATGTATGCTCAAGCTGTCAGGAAATGCGTCTATGCCAGATTCATCAGCCGCAGTCGGAAGACAGTCCAGAATGTCACCCGAGCACAACGCAACGCCATCAAAGCTCTCAAGACCAACCGCAACATCGTCATCAAACCAGCGGACAAAGGAGGAGCCATCGTCATACAGAACAGAACGGAATATTGCAAAGAAGCATACCGACAACTGGACAACCAGGAACACTGCAGACGGTTACCCACAGATCCGACCAAAGAACACACCCATCAGCTCAACAAACTGATCAAGACCTTCGATCCAGACCTTCAAAACATCCTACGCGCTCTCATCCCACGTACTCCCCGCGTGGGAGACTTCCACTGCCTCCCAACGATGCACAAAGCCAACACACCCGGACGTCCTATCGTATCAGGCAACGGAACCCTGTGTGAGAACCTTTCTGGATACATCGAGGGCATCCTGAAACCCATCGTGCAGGGAACCCCCAGCTTCTGTCGCGAAACTACAGACTTTCTACAAAAACTCAGTACCCACGGACCTGCTGAACCAGGAACACTTCTCACCACGATGGACGTCTCGGCACTATACACCAGTATCCCCCACGATGACGGCATCGCTGCGACAGCATCAATACTCAACACCAACAACAGCCAATCTCCAGACGCCATCCTACAACTCATCCGCTTTATCCTGGATCACACTGTCTTCACCTTCAATAACCAGTTCTTTACCCAAACACACGGAACAGCCATGGGGACCAGATTCGCACCCCAATACGCCAACATTTTCATGCACAAGTTCGAGCAGGACTTCTTCACTGCACATGACCTCCAACCAACACTGTACATCAGATACATCGACGACATTTTCTTTCTATGGACCCACGGTGAGGAATCACTAAAGAGACTACACGATAACATCAACAAGTTCCATCCCACCATCAAGCTCACCATGGACTACTCCTCAGAATCAGTTTCTTTCTTGGACACACGAATCTCCATCAAAGACGGGCACCGCAGCACCTCACTCTACCGAAAGCCCACGGACAACCTCACGGTGCTCCACTTTTCCAGCTTCCACCCTAACCACGTCAAAGAGGCCATCCCCTATGGACAGGCCCTGCGAACACACAGGATCTGCTCAGAAGAGGAGGAACGCGATGGACACCTACAGACGCTGAAAGACGCCCCAGTAAGAACAGGATATGATGCTCGACTCATCGATCGACGGTTCCGACGGGCCACAGCGAAAAATCGCGTAGACCTCCTCGGACGCAACACGGGACGCAACCAACAGAGTACCCTTTGTCGTCCAGTACTTCCCCGGAGCGGAGAAACTACGCCATGTTCTCCGCAGCCTTCAACATGTCATCAATGATGACGAACACCTCGCTATGGCCATCCCCACACCTCCACTACTCGCCTTTAAACAGCCACCCAACCTCAAACAAACCATCGTTCGCAGCAAATTACCCAGCTTTCAGGAGAACAGCGTCCATGACACCACACAACCCTGCCACGGTAACCTCTGCAAGACATGCCAGATCATCGACATAGATACCACCATCACACGAGAGGACACCACCCACCAGGTGCATGCTTCTTACTCCTGTGACTCGGCCAACATTGTCTACCTCATACGTTGCAGGAAAGGATGCCCCAGAGCAGGTACATTGGCGAGACCATGCAGACGCTGCGACAACGGATGAACGGACACCGCGCAACAATCATAGAATCATAGAATCATAGAAGTTACAACATGGAAACAGGCCCTTCGGCCCAACATGTCCATGTCGCCCAGTTTATACCACGAAGCTAGTCCCAATTGCCTGCACTTGGCCCATATCCCTCGATACCCATCTTCCCCATGTAACTGTCCAAACTGGAGGGTTCTCTCCCTGTCGGGGAAAACTTCAGCAGTCATGCACATTCAGCCACCGACCTTCGGGTAAGCATACTCCAAGGCGGCTTTCAAGATCCACGACAACGCAAAATCGTCGAGCAGAAATTGAGAGCCAAGTTCCGCACCCATGAGGACGGCCTCAACCGGGATCTTGGGTTCATGTCACACTACACGTAACCCCACCAGCGAACAAATGTTATCTGTTTTTAATATAACGGGTCATTGACTGTCTTCCTTCTCTCTCTCTCTTTTTTTTGAGGGGGTTTGTATATTCAGTGGCCTTTCAGATGACACCTTTCTGTCTGCTCACTGTGATTGCCATGGCAACGGGCAGTACTCACCAGGCATTGTTCTATGTTTTTCAAATGCGAAGGATTCGAACATATCATTTCCACCATCCACCCGACGAAGGAGGAAGCCTCCGAAAGCTTGTGGAATTTAATTTAAAATAAATTTGTTGGAATATAACTTGGTGTTGTAAAAATGTTTACAATTGTCAACCCCAGTCCATCACCGGCATCTCCATATCAAACTTTCCATAGACACGGAGGGATTGGAGGCTGCTATTACATAAATATCACAGTCAAATAAACACACTCACACTTTGTATATACACACTTGAGGTTGTTAAATAGTGGGGGGGCACTAGTTAAGGTTCTTTAAATGAGGCGGCACTAGTTGGGGTTGTATCATAGAGTGGGGCAAGAGTTACCGTTGTGTTTTAGTGAGGTGGGAAATTTAACAAAGACTGCGCCAGATTCCTGGTGTCATAAGCACGGAACATTTTTAACCCAGTCCTAAAATACCGTTTGTAAAATGAGCACGGAAGACAATTCAACACAGGGAAAACACAAAAACGTATTAAAGTTTTGACTGTCTCGGTAACCATGTTAGGATTTCCTTCAGTCTGAAACAGAAAGTCATCGGTTGATTGATGGTGATTGGAACAATTATTCATCTTTTTTTTTACAGATTTTAACGTGTTTTGCGTAATTAACATGGTAAAATGTTTCGTAAAGATTAATTCCCTGATTGGGAATCGAATGCATTTCCCGCACTACAAGCATTTATAGACCCCAATTCTCTTCTTTGAGTTGTTCCTATAACAGTTCATAGAGCTGAGTTTCCGTAGCGGTTATAACATTTCGCCTCATATAAAGAAAGCTCCCGTTTCAATGTCGGGTGGAATCATTTTGAAGACATTCTTCATTAAAAATGAATAATTACAAACAATACAATATATCATGTTGAGGGTAAAATAAAAATAATGCAATATCTCTCATCCCCGGTGTATTCTTTCCTTCTCTGTAGTTCTACACATGGTCAAACAGCACACAGATAACGGCAGTGTCTCTCCGTCACTCACGTTTCCTGCTCTGACGATGCAGAAAGCCCCTCTCAAAGCTGCACATTCCGAATGGTTTCAGTTGATTTGTGAGAGATCATTGAAGGATCCTGCAGCGCTGCCACCATTAATAACAATAGGTCGTAAACGCATTGCAGCCGCGGCAACAAAGCCATCAGTTTTTCACTGCACCCCAGCTCCCGGAGTAAGTGAGGCCGCGACAAGCATCAAAATTGAGGCCGCCTGTCTGGCCCCGCTTTTTCCATTCACCTGCTGCCGGTGGAAAGCAGTGAATGCAGCCTCAGACATCGCATTACTGCTCCTCCCTGGGGAAAAAAGAGACCATGACCCGATCAAAGCTCCCCATACACCGAGCACATGGGTAGGAAATAGTGGGGAGATTGTATCCCAGTCACTCAGACCTCCTGAAACATTTAACGAAGTCCAGAATGAGTAAAAATGTCTTTGGCTTTTAATCTGGAAATGAGAGAATGTACCACTGCACCCACGAGTCGGAAGTCTCGGGCACTGCGTTCAGCTCGCGTGGAGACGTGGGTTTGAATCTCAGTCCTGACATTCAGTCTTTTACAAAGACGGAACAATTTTTGGTGCCTTCCGCTGGAGGTGTTTTTTCGGCCTAGTTGATTTGCTCCTTCCAGAAAACCACCTGACCTGCATCCGAATCCTAACCACCAGGGAACCAGCTGCAATTTTCCTGCAAGCAAGCCGACCAACGCTGCTTTTCCGACTTGTCCCCTTGAAATTCAGGTCACTTTGGCCCCAGACAAGCTGCTCGTACAAAATGAAATTTACTGGAAGAACACGAAAGACTTGTTCAGAGAATGAAAGCACCAAGTGCGGGTAGGCATGAACATGAAATGGACAGTGAGGGAAAATACTATCACAAGCTGCTGGTGCAACTGTTTCCATTTCCAAAACACACCTAACTGATCAACGCATCTCCTCGGAAAGGTGCAAGGCAACGCCGGCCTCTCAGGCCTCATTTGAAGCAAGTGACGCTCACATTTTCTGCCAGTTTCACCTGCCATCTCCGTCTGCTTCTGTCTGTTATTTTCCTCCAGCATCCTCTGCTCCACCAAATGTCGGGGGAATTAGATGTTGGAAGCAAATGAAACGACTGAAAAAAACACATTACCAGGAAAGCAAGGAGAGGGTAAGAAAGATGTTGGTCACTGAGAGACGATGGATTTTGCAGATGCCAGGATAACTGACATAAATATCTCATCTCCCTGTCTCTTTCAGATATTGAATATCTTAATGCTCAAGAGGTGTTCTCACTGCCCCAGGCCAATTATCCCGAGTCGCATTGTCCCTCCGATCCTGCACACGGTGCTCAGCTTTGAAACTGGCCATCACCCCTGTGCTCGCTCACCGACTTTGGCTCCCGTTCCGCCAATGCCTCGATTTTAAAAATCTCATCCATGTGTTCAGATTCCTCCTTTGCCTCGCCTCTCCCTATCGCTGTAACCTCCCCCAGCCTCACAACCCTCCGAGATCACTGCGATCCTCAAATTATGGTCTCTTGTGCACTCCTGATTTTAATCGATCCACCATTGGCGGTCTTGGCTTCAGCTACCTGGGCCCAAATCTCTGGAATACCCGACTTAAACCCCTCCTCCTCTCTCTCCTCCTTTATAATGCTCATTACAACCGCCCTTTTTTCACTAAGTTTTCGTTCACCTGTCCGAATATCTCCTTTTGTGGATCTGTGTGAAATTTTATCTAATTGCGCTCCTGTGTAGCGTCTTGGTATATTTTAGTATGTTAAATGCGCTATATAAATGTAAGTTGTTGTTAATTATAATGTGTCCCACGATTTAAAGAAGTAAGGATATGACAGTAAGCTTAGTAACTCCGAAGCGGCTATTGCTGTACCTGATTCACCGTTTCCATCACCAGCCCAGGTGCACCCTCTCGAGAGGATATATATCGTGAGACTGAGGGAATATCACAGGGTGAAGGACCGAGCGCCAGTGAGCAGGAGGAGCTGGAAATAATTATGATAATTACTATTACACAAACTTTGAACAGCCGATACCTTAAACAATGACCCAATATAAAACTAATCGCCAGTCCCCGAGTCGATATACTCGGGTCTGGATTTGTACACGGTTCTGACGCGCTCCAGTCAACAGTAAAGAGTTGGAGCCGGATCCAGAAGAGAGAAGAGCACCCAGAGTGTGGGAGCAGCAGCAGCCAGAGCGGTTTCTGAACCAGCCATTGATGCAGGAGTGAATCGAGTCCCATTCCGAGCTGTGTCTGCCAGCCGCCTGCCGGGCCGCTTCACACTGAAGGGGACCGATTCAGGCCTAACTCCCACACACAGATTTCAGTCAGGAAGGTAGTCTCCATTGTAGGCTCTTGTGATCAGGCTGGTGAAGTGTTTAGTGTTACGATCGCTCCTGTAGACCGGTGCTCACTAACGGAGTTATTTCTGTGCATTCGGTTGAAGGTCCCTTTTCCTGCCAAGTGAGATTTGCCCCTTCCATAAAATCAACCCGTCCTCCATCCACGCGAGGTTTTGACGTCCATCGGTTCATCGTAAAACCGAGCTTTAAACAAACAACATAAATTACAAAAACTCACGGCGGGCCATTCAATATAAGCGGAGAGAAGAGATAATCGTAATTTAGGCTTGTAAATAGCAAAGGAAGTGGCAGAACTGGGGAAAAGTGACCTTGCTAACTGACCCTCCTACCTTCAAAATCTACTCAATAACTACTTCTTCGCCCATTTCATCAGTAACTCCCCTTCCTTTCGTCAGTCTGAGGCTGTGATACACTCGGGGAACAAACAGGTCCCCTCGGCCATTTGACCCTTTGCTCCCCGCACAAGCACAGTCGATCCAATAAACCCGGATGTACCAATGCGCTCCTCCCTCCAGCAGGATGTGATCAATAAATAAAAAAGGTTGAAAGTCTGTGTGAAAGTCTATTATCAAATGTATGTTAGAATGTGCACTATTAATGAATGTATGGAAATCTTCAGCACATTTCTAAACATCTCCCGCTCTCGCGCAAAGAATCACAAGCTGACGGATTTATTCAGATGCAGCCCGGAGATGGAGATTGAAATGCGAGAATCTCCAATGACAGATGAGCATTTGGTTCAAATACCAGACGAGCGCCCTCTGTGTCACTATTTTAGTCCATAATCACCAGTTGGTTTCTCACATCGTTTCAGCGTTGAGGATGGCAGAATTGATTTTTAATGAGAGCATGTTTGAGAACCAAAAGACAGAATGCAAAGGGTTTGTCGACACAACATACGGGCAGAACAAAAAATGTCTCAGAATGGTGTGTAGACTGAATCTGAATGTGAATTGATCCGAATTCAGGAAATCTCATGGGTGCACAATGCAAAAAGTTTCTGTAATGGCCGGGAATCGAATGCAACTAACTTGCAAAAGAAGCGCGATTTCTCCTGCTTAACCACCAATGCCATGAACGGCAACAAATTACATATGTCGCTTTGGACACCTGTCTGAAAGAATTTACAGTTTGCCAGATCGCCTGTGATAACCGTACGCATTCTAATGTACACTCGTACAGCAATGGCTGAATGGTTTAGCCGTGGGACTTGTTATCTAATCGGGTTTTCCTCGGGATTATCGCATTTTTCTTGCATCGCACCTGCTTGAGTTCAAACTAAATGATCAATTTTCCAACTCGAGGAGAGATACTCGGCGACATGGACAATTTGGATTGAGCGCACGATGGTCTCTTGCAAGATTTCAAAATACATGAAGGAATTGTTCCCAGCTCCATCTTAAATTCTGCTAATTCACACAAGTTGACATTCATACTCTTTGTTCCTGTACTTTAATCTCTCTATCTCTCCCTGTCTCAGTCTCTTGACTCTTTGTATTTTCCCCTGATGGACGTCTCAGGCTGCGTTGAACGGCCAAGTTTGATCGAACCTGCAAAACCAACAGAGAAGGGTAAAGAAAGAAAGACTGAGACGGTTGGAAAAGCAAACGTTCAACCCAGTTGATGAATTCGGAGCGAATGTCTCCAAACGTATCGCTCTTCGCGCTCACAGTGAAAAAATAGCATTTTTATTATACTTATGGTACAGTGTATAACCCGCGGATGGCGAGACAGATGACAATGTAGCTTTGGAGCAATAAATTCTGCAAAGTTTTACTTGATAATGCAAGTGGTAAATTCAAAACGAATGTGGTAAAGAGAGCCGGATAGTGGTGACTTGAAATAGTTAGTGCTCAACTTGAACATTGCTGTACATCGGAATAGAAAACGCGATTGGATGGTCAGAAGTGGTCTGCAAGGCTGGGTGGTCGGCTGTGGGTGGTTGCGAATTGTGCACTGGCTGCACGGCCCTATTCGTGGCGGTTGGTTTGTCGAGGGGAATAATTCTCACGGTTTTCTGATTATATATGCGACACGTCCCAGGTTCAAATCCCAATCCAGCAGTGTTCATTCTCCACTTTCGCTGAAAATTCACTCATTTGTTTCTCACATCGTTTCAGCGATGCAGAAGGCAGGATTGACTTAATTCTCGACCTGTTTCAGCTCTGGAGGACCGAATGCCGAGGTTTCGTCAACGCAACACAAATGGAGAAAAGAACATATCTCAAGACGTTGTGCAGATTGAAGCTGTATATGAATTTATCCCAATTCACGCGGTGTCATGAAAGCAGAATGAAAATGCTCCTGCATTTGGCGGTAATCGAACCCCCGCTTCCTGTGTGGCAGGCAAGAATTTGACCACGAAAATATCAATGGCCGAACGGCAGTTGGCTGCATGTGTCCACTTGGAAATAAACTGGAAGAACAGACAGTCTCACCGGCCGCAAATGCGGTTGTTGGCTGGGCGCTTTAAACACGTGCGGCTCCAGTGGCGCAATGGGTTAGCGCGCGGTACTTATATAACAGTATTAGGCTTGAGAAATGCCGAGGTTGTGAGTTCGAGCCTCACCTGGAGCAGTTTAACCTTTTGCTTCTGAACATTTCCACCCGAGTTCAAGGTGCAGCGAGAATGTTCCATGAAACATCTCCTTCTTCGTGTTTTCATGTGGGCATTTGGTGTCCTCTGGCCAGCATTATTGCAATAGCAGGTGTGAGTTTATTTGTTAATAGGCGGGAGAGGGGGCGATTGGCAACAGCATGAAATGGGAAAGCAGGCGGTCCGAGATCTTTAAATCTAATGAACTGAACACACAATTCTTCTTTTCGTGAAACAGACATTCTTCTATTTGAAGTGTCGTGTAGGAAAATTCGGAAGGTAAATGTGTTTCCCGGAGTCACTGAGTAACGGGTGGAATTATTCCGCTTTCAGTTGTTGATCCGCTGACAGGTCGAGAGACCTTTTCCAGCTCACGTGTGGGACAAGTCTGGCTTTTGAGCCACTGGGTAATGTGATTGTTTTTAATTGCTGCTAACGAATGACAGGACATTTGGCACAAACAAGAAGAATTGTAAACTCACGAATTTCCTCTCCATGTTTCTTACATCAGATTCTCCTCAAAACGGTACTGAGAATTTTATAAATCGGATCCTCACCCGAGGTCGACGGCCACAAGTGATAATTCAGAGACCGACCATGAATTTAGCTGTATGTATTCCAAGTTGATTATGTGCTTGCAGCTTCATTTATTATAAGGTTTAACATATTTCTTTGTGCACTAAATATCATAATTTGCACTAAATTTGATTTTGATTTTATATCATGTTCTTCAGTGCCAAGAAACAGATATATAATTGAAATTATCAGATCAATAACAATTTTTTAAAAACTGAGTACATAAATTAGTTAAATTGAAAATATTCAGATCTTAGTAGACAGAACTTTTAACTTTATCTAAAAGTATAATAGAAATGAATTCTAAAATATTAAGTTCCAGTAGCTATATTATATATCTCTTGGGTTAGAAATTCTTCATCCTTTTTTCAGAAGTGTATCTTTTGAATCAGATACATTAAATCTATAAACCAATGCAAACATATCTCAAAGCTGACCAAACTGTAAAAACATTACAAATTTGAAGTCAAGAATGAATTTAAAGAGGGATGTTAATATCGGATGAAGCTTTTTAACTGTAAAGTGCTTGCCCTCCCCAAAGTGTCCCATGGTGCTAATTGTGAGCAGCCTTTTTCTGTTGGAGAATAATCAATGGTTGAAGAGCTCCTTTGAAGAGCACTGCAGGTTGAATTTCATTGAAGTATATGAATTCTGCCAGCAGCAGGCAATGGCCATCCTCAAGATTCACATTCTGTAGCTGGCATCGAGTCCCACTAAACCGATTGGAAACTCTTGCAGTCACTGACAAGTTTTATCTTGTTCTCTGCTGAAAGGAAAATTTGGCAGGAAACTGCTTTAGGTGGCTTCTGATCCGTTTACAAAACAGACCAACTATACAGTACATGGTCGTAGCCGGTGGACATGATCTATGTGGATTTCTTGGCACTGAAGAACATGATATAAAATCATGAAGGTCAATGAAGGTAGCGCGTTTGATGTACTCTATATGGATTTTAGCAAGGCTTTTGACAATGTCCCACATGGCAGACTGGTAAGAAAAGTAAGAGTCCATTGCATTCAAGGGAAAGTGGCAAGTTTTCTTTGGAGCAGAGGATGCTGAGGGGAGATTTAATTGAGGTGTATAAAATTATGAGGGGCCGAGATAGAGTGTATAGGAAGGACCTATGTCCCTTAGCAGAGAAGTCAATAACCAGGGGGCATAGATTTATGTAATTGGTAGGAGAATTAGAGGGGAGTTGAGGAGAATTCTTTTCACCCAGAGGGTGGTGGGGATTTGGAACTCACTGCCTGAAAGGGTGGTAGAGGCAGAAACTTTCATCACATTTAAAAAGCACTTGGATATGCACTTGAAGTGCCGTAACCTACAAGGTTACGGACCAAGAGTTGGAAAGTGGGAATAGGATGGATAGCTCTTTTTCGGCCGGCACAGACACGATGGGCCGAATAGCCTACTTCTGTGCCGTAAATTTCTGATTCTATTTCTATGAATCTGAATGATGGAAACAGCTATAACCACGCGCCTGGATAGCTCAGTCGGTAGACCATCAGACCTTTAGGTGAAGAAGTGATTTGAGTGTCCAGCGTTCAAAGTCCCTTTTCATGCGAGCAATTTTAGAACAGCTGTCAAGTTCTGCCAGTCCACTGGAGCAACAACTACTGAAGAGACGATGCCTGCGATGTGTTGTCAATATGTTGACCTTTGGTGAGCATTCTCAGAAAAGGACTTTGATCTTCTCTGATCACCATTTTTACCAGAAACATTTATACAGTCGATGATCTGTTAGAAAGACCACTGATTGCCCGTTCACACCACCCGTCCCTTGTTTGGACAGAGATCGCTTAGTGTCTAAACTGCTTCAAACTGAGTCTTTTCCATAGTTACTTGGAAATGTTTGGATTAGTGCTGTTATCTGCAGCTTGTCAATTGGATGGTTAACACTGAGTTTGGTTGGGCTGATCTGATTTCTTTGTTCGAATAAATTAGATAGTTTTTAACCTCCACCCACTCCTTGCAGACACTTCCAGCATCATCTCCGTGGGCGGTAGAATGTAAAGACATTCAGCGCTACAAATCAATCCGTGCTTCCTCTTACCGAAACTCGGGAACAATGTTCACCATTTCAGCCTCTCAGATGCCGATGTCGCCAATTTCATCCTGTGCAGCCAGAACCCCTGGTGATTTTACAGTCACCGAAGTTCGCTGCACTTTCCCCAAAGTTCACTCTAAGAGAGAACAACGAAAAATAAAGGAAAAGTGCGCGTTTCTTCATTGGTGGCGAAGCAAAATCGCTGCTTTCATTCGTTCCACCGTTGATCTTCCTGCGGGCTCTGAACCTTCTGCACTCCGCTATTTTTATCACATGACCAGGAAGTGAAACAAGTTGAATGTGAAAGTTGGAGCAACAATTTGGATCAAGCGGATAGGCGGGTCGGGATATTGCAAAACAAACACCCAAGCAACGAGGAGCGGGTCAGCTTTTCCATCAGAAGATAAGAAATAGAAGCAGGAGTCGGCCTTACGGCCCCTCGAGCCTACTCCGCTGTTCAATAAGATCTTGGCTGATTTTCGACCTCGAATCTATTTCCCGCCCGATCCCCATATTCCTATACGACACTTCAAACAGAAGAATGCCTGTTTCACGAAAAGAAGAATTGTGTGTTCGGTTGTTTGGACTGAAAGATCTCGTGGCGCCTCCTTTCCCATTTCATGCTGTCGCCAATCGCCCACTCTCCCGCCGATAAACAACTAAACTCACAGCTGCTGTTGCAATACGGCCGGCCAGAGCACCTTAAGTTCCCACATAAGAACACTAAGAAGGAGATGGTTCATGGAACAGACCAGCTGCACCTTGAACTCCGGTGGAAATATTCAGATGCAAAAGGTTTAACTGTGAGATGGAAGGATCGAGCTCAGAACCTCGATATTGCTTGAGCCTGATATTGTTATATAAATACCGCGCGCTAACCGATTGCGCCACGAGAGCCACCAGATAGCAGCGCGTCATCAAACAGCTGCTTGGGCTTTTGTGTAAAATTGGTCGAGACACACGACAACGCAAAATCGTCGAGCAGAATCATCGTTCATCCATTGTCGCAGCTTCCTGCCACACAGGAAGTTGGAGTTCGATTACGGCACAATGCAGAAGCATTCTCATTCTGCATTCATGACATTGCGTGAATTGGGATAAATTCATATTCAGCTTCAATCTGCAAAACATCTTGAGACATTTTCTTTTCTCCAGGTGTGTTGCATCCACAAAACCTCGGCTTCTGCACGGAAAGTTTGGTTGACGTTTGGAACGCTCTTCTGCAGTCGGCAGTTGATGCGAGCTCACTTGTGAATGTTAAATCTGAGATTGACAGATTTCTGTGAACAAAGGTTATTTCTGGATATTTATGATGTGGAGATGCCGGTGATGGGCTGGGGTTGACAATTGTAAACAATTTCACAACACCAAGTTATCGTCCAGCAATTTTATTTTAATTTCACAAGCTTTCGGAGGCTTCCTCCATCCTCAGGTGAATTTTCTGGAAATGACATCCTCGAAATGAAATCGCATTTATAAATCATAGAACAATGCTTGGTGATTACAGACTGTCTTTTCAACTGCCCGTTGCCAAGTCAATCAGTGTGCAGACAGACAGGTGTTACCTACAAGGTCTCCGAATATACAAAAAAACATAGAGATAGAGAGGTAGAAACATAGAAAAGACAGCAACTGACCCTTTATATTAAAAACAGATAACATTTGTTCGCTGGTGGGGTAACGTGTAGGGTGACATGAACCCAAGATCCCGGTTGAGGCCGTCCTCATGGGTGCGGAGCTTGGCTATCAATTACTGCTCGACGAATTTGCGTTGTCGTGTGTCTCGAAGGCCGCCTTGGGGTATGCTTACCCGAAGGTCGGTGGCTGAATGTCCTTGACTGCTGAAGTGATCCCCGACTGGGAGGGAACCCTCCTATTTTGCGATTGTTGCGCGGTGTCCGTTCATCCATTGTCGCAGCTTCTGCATGGTCTCGCCAATGTACCATGCTCTGGGGCATCCTTTCCTGCAACGTATGAGGTAGACAACGTTGGCCGAGTCACAGGAGTATGAACCATGCACCTGGTGAGTGGTGTCCTCTCGTGTGATGGTGGTATCTGTGTCGATGATCTGGCATGTCTTGCAGCAGTTACCGTGGCAGGGTTGTGTGGTGTCGTGTACGCTGTTCTCCTGAAAGCGAGGCAATTTGCTGAGAACGATGGTCTGTTTAAGGTTGGGTGGCTGTTTAAAGGCGGTAGTGGAGGTGTGGGGATGGCCATAGCGAGGTGTTCGTCGTCATTGATGACATGTTGAAGGCTGCGGAGAACATGGCGTAGTTTTTCCGCTCCGGGGAAGTACTGGACGAAAAAGGGTACTCTGTTGGTTGCGTCCCGTGTTAGTCTCCTGAGGAGATCGATGAGTCGAGCGTCATATCCCGTTCTTACAAGGGCGTCTTTCAGCATCTGCAGGTGTCCATCGCGTTCCTCCTCGTCTGAGCAGACCCTGTGCATTCGGAGGGCCTGTCCATAGGGGATGGCATCGTTGACGTGGTTAGGGTGGAAGCTGGAAAAGTGGAGCATCGTGAGGTTGTCCGTGGGCTTGTGGTAGAGTGAGGTGCTGAGGTGCCCGTCTTTGATGGAGATTCGTGTGTCCAAGAAAGAAACTGTTTCTGAGGAGTAATCCATGGTGAGCTTGATCGTGTGATGGAACTTGTTGAAGTTATCGTGTCGTCTCTTTAGTGATTCCTCGCCGTGGGTCCATAGGAAGAAAATGTCGTCGATGTATCTGGTGTATAGTGTTGGTTGGAGGTCCTGTGCAGTGAAGAAGTCCTGCTCGAACTTGTGCATGAAAATGTTGGCGTATTGGGGTGCGAATTTGGTCCCCATGGCTGTTCCGTGTGTTTGGGTAAAGAACTGGTTATTGAAGGTGAAGACATTGTGATCCAGGATGAAGCGGAGGAGTTGTAGGATGGCGTCTGGAGATTGGCTGTTGTTGGTGTTGAGTATTGATGCTGTCGCAGCGATGCCGTCATCGTGGGGGAGACTGGTGTCGAGTGCCGAGACGTCCATCGTGGTGAGAAGTGTTCCTGGTTCAACAGGTCCGTGGGTACTGAGTTTTTGTAGGAAGTCTGTAGTGTCGCGACAGAAGCTGGGGGTTCCCTGCACGATGGGTTTCAGGATGCCCTCGATGTATCCAGAGAGTTTCTCACACAGTGTTCCGTTGCCTGATACGATAGGACGTCCGGGTGTGTTGGCTTTGCGTATCTTTGGAAGGCAGTAGAAGTCTCCCACGCGGGGACTACGTGGGATGAGAGTGCGTAGGATGCTTTGAAGGTCTTGATCAGTTTGTTGAGCTGGTGGGTGTGTTCTTTGGTCGGATCTGTGGGTAACCGTCTGTAGTGTTCCTGGTTGTCCAGTTGTCGGTATGCTTCTTTGCAATAGTCCGTTCTATTCTGTATGACGATGGCTCCTACTTTGTCCGCTGGTTTGATGACGATGTTGCGGTTGGTCTTGAGAGCGTTGATGGCGTTGCGTTGTGCTCGGGTGACATTCTGGACTGTCTTGTGAGTGTGGCTGATGAATCTGGCATTGACGCATTTCCTGACAGCTTGAGCATGCATGTCCAGCTGAGGGCAGCGACCCTCCGGAGGAGTCCAGTGTGACTCTTTCCTCTTCGGTTGCTGTACCGCGGAGCCCTCTGTCTGCTGTTCCGGATCATTGATTGTCTCATTGGGTTCGCTGCTGAAATCTTGGGGTTTGTGGATGAATTCCCGGAGACTCATTCTCCTGATGAATTCCTCTGTTTCCGCCGCGAGACAAATGGTGCCCATTTTGGTCGTGGGGCAGAAATTGAGCCCTCGGCTGAGAACTTCGATTTCGCCTGGTTGAAGGGTGTGGTCGGACAAATTGACGATAGACTTCACTGTGGTTGCAACCGTGGTACCGGGGGAGGCTTGATTGATGCTGGGGGTGATGCCGAGTTTATCAAGCTTCCTGCTCTTGGTTTTCATGTTGGCAGCGTAGTTCCGTTGCCTCGTCTGTTTGGTGGTGTCTCGTAGCTGGTCTGCTGTGTCCTGAGTACAGGTTGAGAGCATGGACTCTATCTTGGTTTCGAGATTGCGGCGTCTGCTGTAGAGTTGGTGTCCGAGATGGTTGCGGAGTGTGCGAGAGCTACGACGGCAGAGTCTCTCAGCGTAATCGGAGTTGTATGTCGACTTGAGTGGGTTCGTGATCTGTCGTCCTTTCGGGATCTTGTCTGCTTTCTTGCAGCTCTGTAAAAACTTGATGTCTGTGTCTATATGCGCGATCTTCTTGGATATCCTCTCCACTGTGAGCCGGCAGTTTGTGGTGTCGATGGTAGCCATGATGTGCAGATGCCGGTGATGGACTGGAGTTGACAATTGTAAACAATTTTACAACAAAAATTTACAGTACAACAAATTTATTTTAAATTCCACAAGCTTTCGGAAGCTTCCTCTTTCCTCAGGTGAGTGGTGTGGAAATGAAATTTTCGAATCCTTCGCATTTGAAAATCACAGAACAATGCCTGGTGATTACTGCCCGTTGCCAAGGCAATCACAGTGTGCATACAGAGAGGTGTCACCTAAAAGGCCACCGAATATACAAACCTCCCCCCCCCAAAAAAAAAAGAGAGAGAGAGAGAAAGAAGACAGTCAATGACCCGTTATATTAAAAACTGTTTCAACCGAGGCTTGAAACAGTTCCAATCTCTATAATAATACATATTATAGACCCGGAGCATCTCTAATCTCTACAACAACGTGCAACAAAGGCTTGAAACATTTCTAATCTCTAAAAGATTGTACAACATAGACCTGGAGCATCTCTAATCTCCACAACAATGTGTAACATAGGCCTGGAGCTTCTCAAATCACTAAAACAATGTTTAACATAGGCCTGAAGCATTCCTAATCTCTAAAACAATGTGTAACATAGACCTGGAGCATCTCTAATCTCTACAACAATGTGTAACAAAGGCCTGGAGCTTCTGAAATCGCTAAAAAAATGTTTAACATCGGCCTGAAGCATCCCTAATCTCTAAAACA
Source organism: Heptranchias perlo (assembly GCF_035084215.1). NCBI lineage: Eukaryota > Metazoa > Chordata > Chondrichthyes > Hexanchiformes > Hexanchidae > Heptranchias > Heptranchias perlo. Next base: position 10,974,811 of record NW_027139453.1, on the reverse strand, counting down.
ATGTGTAACAGAGGCCTGGAGCTTCTCTAATCTCTCCCACAATGTTTAACCTAGCCCTGGAGCTTCTTTAATCTCTACAATAATGTGTAACGTGGGGCTGGTGCATCTCTAATCTCTACAACAATGTGTCGCATGGACCTGGAGCATCTCTAATCTCTACAACAATGTGTGACATAGGCCTTAAACATTTGCAATCTGTACAACTTGTAACAATGTCTTGAAACCACTTTAATCATTAAAATAATGTGTAACACAGGCCTGAAACATCTCTATTCTCAACAACAAAGCCCTACAACATAGACAAGTTATAATATCACGTTATACACTGTTAAAAAGATCACAGATGTTTCAGGCCTATGCTCCAGGTTGTTGTCGAGATTACAGATGTTTCAGACGTATGTTAAATATTTTTGTAGAGATAAGCGATGTTCCAGGCCTGTGTTACATGTTGTTGTAAAGATTGCATTCTTTTCAAGCTTGTTTTATACATGGTTGCAAAGATGACAGATGTTTCAGGCCCACGTAGAATCGTATATTCACAGAATGCTTACAGCTCAGAAGGAGGCCATTGAGCATGTGTCGGCTCTCTGGAAGCACAATCCAGTTAACCCCACTACCCGCCCTTTCCGCGTAGCCCTGCAGATGTTTCCCTTCAAGCACTTGTCCAATACCCTTTGCAAAGCCAAGATTGAATCTGCCTCCACCAACCTTTCAGGCATTGCATTTCAGATCATAACCGCTCGCTAAAAAAATGTCCTCATTTCGCCTTTAGTTCTTTTGCCAATCACCGAAAATCTGTGTCCATTGGTTCTCGACCTTTTCGCCATTGGGAAGAGTTTCTCCATATCCACTCTGCCTTGCCCCCTCATGATTTTTTACACCTCTATCAAATCTCCTCTCAATCTTCTGTGCTCTATGGAGAACAATCCCAGTTTCTTCAGTCAATCCACATAACTGAAGTCCCTCATCCCTGGAACAATTCCAGTAAATAGTTTCCACATCCTCTCTCAGACTTTCACATCCTTCCTAATGTGCAGTGCCGAGAACGGGACACAATACACCAGTAGTGGCTGAACCAGTGTTTCATAAAGTTTGGTCATAACCTCCTTGCTTTTGTACTCCATGCCCATAATTATAATACTGAGGATCCCTTTCGTTTTTTAACCGCCTTCTCAGCCTGACCTGCCAATTTCAACGACCTGTGCACATAATCCCCCAGGTCTCTCTATTGCTGCACCCCATTTACAATTGTAACCTTTCGATAATATTGCCTCTCCTCGTTCTTCCGACAGTGGTGCAAATTTTTGCAATTGATAGCAATATTTCAGGCCTATGTTACACATTGATTCAAAGATTATTGAGGTTTCAGACCTGCGTTACACATTGATTCAAAGATTACAGATGTTTCAAACCTATGTTACATATTGATCCAAAGATTACAGATGTTTCAGACCAACCTTACACATTGATTCAAAGATTAGAGAGGTTTATTACCTGTGTTACATATTGTTGCAAAGATTACAGATGATTCAGGCCTATGTTACAGATCGTTGTGGAAATCAAAGATGTTTCGAACCGAAGTTATACATTGTTGTGGAGATTAGCGATGTTTCGGATTGATGTTACACATTGTTGCAGAGATCAGAGACTTTCTAGGTCCGTATGTCACATTTTTGTAGAGATTAGAGATGTTCCAGCCCTATGTTATGAACTGTTGACGAGATTATAGGTGTTTCGGGTCTATTTTATACATTGTTGCAGTATTTATTGGTGTTTCAGGACAATGTTGCACGTTGTTATGGTGATTGCAGATATCACAGGCCTATTCGTACACATTGTTGTCGAGATGACAGGTGTTTCAGGTCCATGTTATACATTATTGCAAAGATTGCCGATACTTCAGGCAAATATTACAGTTTATTGTACAGATTGGTGATGTTTCATCCCTAGGTTATAAATTGTTGCAGAGATGAGCAATGTTTTAGGCCGATGTTACACGTTGTTTCAGAGATTTGAGATGTTTCAGTCCTATGTTAGACATCGTTGGAGCAACTGCAGATGTTTCCGTCCCTTGTTAAACATTTATGTAGTCCTTACAGATATATCACGCCTATGTTGAACATTGTTGTAAAGATTATTGATGTTTCCTAGGAACATAGGAACATAGGAACAGGCGTAGGCCATTCAGCCTCTCGTGCATGCTCCGCCATTTGATAAGATCATGACTGATCTGTGATCTAACTCCATATACCTGCCTTTAGCCCATATCCCTTAATATCTTTGGTTGCAAAAAGCTATCTATGCTGCACATTTTCGCAACAATTACAGATTTTTCAGGCTTATGTTACAAATTGTTGCAGGTAAGAGATGTTTAAGGGCTATTTTATATATTGTGCAGATATTATAGAAGTTTCCAGCCAATGTTGTACATTATTGTTGAGATTGGCGTTGTTGCACGGAATAAAGACTTTTCTGGCTTACACAACACATTGTTATTGAGAATAGAGATGCTTTAGGCCTTTTTTATACATTGATGTAAAGATTAGAGATATTCCCGTTCGATGTTACACATTTTTGGATTTATTAGAAATGTTTCAGGCCTGTGTTACACATTGTTTTATACATTAGAGATGATTCAGGCCTGTGTTACACATTGTTGTATACATGAGAGATGATTCAGGCCTATGTTACACATTGTTGTATATAATAGAGAGGATTCAGGCCCATGTTACACATTGTTGTGTACACTAGAGATGATTCAGGCCTAAGTTACTCATTTTTGTATACATTAGAAATGATTCAGGCCGATGTTACACATTTTTGTTTACATTAGAGCTGATTCAGACCTATGTTACACATTGTTGTATACATTAGAGATGTTTCAGGACCAATTTACACATTATTGTTTCCAATAGGGATGTTTTAGGCGGATATTACACATTGTTTTATACATTAGAGAGGATTCAGGCCCATGTTACACATTGTTGTGTACACTAGAGATGTTTCAGGCCTATGTTACACATTGTTGTATACATTAGAGATGATTCAGGCCCATGTTGCACATTGTTGTATACATTAGAGATGATTCAGGCCTATGTTGAACATTGTTGTATACATTAGAGATGATTCAGGCCTGTGTTACACATTGTTTTATACATTAGAGATGATTCAGGCCTCTGTTACACATTGTGGTGCACATTAGAGATGTTTCAGGCCTCAGTTACACATTGTTGTATACATTAGAGATGATTCTGGCCTATGTTACACATTGTTGTATACATTAGAGATGATTCAGGCCTATGTTGCACATTGTTGTATACATTAGAGATGATTCAGGCCTATGTTACACATTGTTGTTGAAATAAGTGATGTTTCAGGCCTACGTTACCCATTTTTGTTCACATTAGAGATGTTTCAGACCTATGTAACCCATTGTTGTATATATTAATGATAATTCAGGCCTATGTTACACATTGTTGTTTACATTAGAAATGTTTCAGGCCTATGTTACACATTGCTGCTTACATTAGAGATGTCTCAGCCCTATGTTACCGATTGTTGAATACATTAGAAAATTTCCAGGCCGATGTTGCACATTGTTGCAGAGGTTAGAGCTGTTTCGTTCCAGTGCCAGCTCTGTGAAAGACCTATCCAATTAGTCCCATTCCCCTGCTCTTTCGCCACAGCCTTGTATGTTTCCCTTGAAGTGTTCCCTTTCTTGATCTTTGTATCTTTCTCATTCGCCAGGATCTGTGCCATTTTTTGTCTTTTTGTATGTCCTTTCCTTATGTCTTATACTGTCCCTTACCTCTTTCGTTTTCCATGGCTGTTTTTTTTTTTTGCCAAGTAGAGTTCTTGCCCCTCAGGGGTATAAACCGATTCTGTATCACGTTAATTGTTTCTTTAAACATTTCCCACTGATCATCAGTCGTTTTACCCATTAACAGATTTGCTCAGTTTACTGTGGACAGTCTCTGTCTCATCCCATTGAAGTCGGCCTTGCCCGAGTCTAGAATCTTAGCAGCTGATTCGCTTTATTCCGTTTCCAACACTACATTGAACTCGATCATGTTATGATCACTATTGGATGGATGTTCACGCACTGTTAAGCCGTTAACTAAATCTGGTTCATTACTCATTACCACATCTAGTATGGCTTGCCCCCTTGTTGCCTCTAGGACATACTGCTGTAGAAAACTATCCCGGACACACTCAAGAAATTCACTACCTTTCTGACAGTTGCTAGTCTGCTTTTCCCAATCTATGTGAAGGTTGAAGTCCCCCATTAAGAACACAATGCCTTCCTTACAAGCTTGTCGAATCTCTGAATTTATACAATCTATCACTTCAGAGCTGCTGCCAGGGCTCCTATATGCAACACCCACTATAGTCTTAGATCCTTTTCTATTTCTCAATTCAACCCATAAGGTCTCTGCTTACCTCTCGTTATATCCCCCTTTATCATTGAAGTGATTTCATCTCTAATCATTAATGCCACTCCTCCCCCTCTTCCATTTACCCTATCTCTCCTGTAGACCTTATAACCTGGTATAATTAATTCCCAATCCTGGCCATCCTGCAGCCAAGTCTTAGTAATATCTATCATTTCATACCCTCCAATTTGAATTTGAACCTGTCGTTCATTTAATTTATTCCTTGTACTCCGTGCATTTGTATATCGAAATCTTAGTTGGGCCACACACCCCAGCCTGACCTTCAGCTTTGATGCTGGGTTAATCGCCTTATGCCTTCTAGTTTTTATTTTATCTATCGTGCCTAAAGTACACTTTCTTTCCGCTGCTCTACGCTTTTCCCTTTCACTTGTTCTTGAACAACTGTTTGCACTATTTGAATTGTAAATTACCCCTGGGTCTTCCCCTCTCTTGCTGCTCTCAACTTTATACCCTTCTGACTCCCCGCTCAGGTTCCCATCCCCCTGCCACTCTAATTTAAACATTTCCCAACAGCACTAGCAAACACCCACGCGGGGACATTGTTCCCGGTCCTGCTCGGGTGTAACCCGTCCAGTTTGTACAGGTCCCACCTTGCCCAGAACCGGTCCCAATGCCCCTGGAATCTAAATCCCTCCTTCCAACACCATCCCTGCAGCCACGCATTCATCCTGTCTCTTCTCCTGTTCCTATACTCACTAGCACGTGGCACCGGTAGTAATCCTGAGATCAGTACCTTTGAAGTCCTGCTTTTTAATTTATCTCCTAACTCATTAAATTCACCTTGCAGGACCTCATCCCTTTTTTACCTATGTCGTTGGTACCAATATGGAGCACGACGACTGGCTGTTCACCCTCCCCCTCCAAAATGCCCTGCATCCGCTCCGTGACATCCTTGACCCTAGCACCAGGGAGGCAACATACCATTCGGGAGTCACGTTTGCGGCAGCAGAATCGTCTATCTGTTCCCCTTACAATTGAATCCCCTATCACTATAGCCCTGCCACTCTTCTTCCTCCCCTCCTGTGCAGCGAAGTGACCCGTGGTGCCCCGAACTTGGCTCTTGCTGCTTTCCCCTGATAAGCCATCTCCCCCAACAGTATCCAAAGCAAAATATCTATTTGAGAGGGAGATGGCCCCAGAGGACTCCTGCTCTACCTGCCTCGTCCTTTTACTCTGCCTGGCGGTCACCCATTTCCTTTCTGCCTGCGTAATCTTTACCTGCGTTGTGACCACCTCACTGAACGTGCTATCCACGATAGTCTCAGCATCGCGGATGCTGCACAGTGAATCCACCCGCAGCTCGAGCTCCGAAATACGGTTAGCCAGTAGCTGCAGCTGGACACACTTCCTGCACACATAGTCGCCAGGGACACTGGTCGTGTCCATGACTTCCCACATAGTGCAGGAGGAGCATATCACATGTGTGAGCTGTCCTGCCATGATTGCCTTAGACTCTCAGACTCTCGTCCCGCTCTAGGTCTCTCCTGTTATACTGTGCTCACCTTTCGGACTCTCCTGCCTCATCTGTGACGTCGCACAGAAGTTTTCTCTTATTGCAGGTCTGCTGCTGCTTTTGTTCCCCAATCTCAGTCTTCAACGCTCAGGTCCACTGCCCCTCTGTGGAAAAAGTTAGGAAAAGCAAGGCAAAGCAGCACCTCCTTCCCCCACTTCACCGAACTCCCACACTTACCAAACTCTCAGCAGTTCACTGTGTTGTCCGCATACCGTTCTGTTGCACTGACAGGCCCCTGTATTTCTACAGTTTGTGACTCAGATGAGTCAGGCCTGCCCCACCTTCAGGTACTAGTTTAATCCAGCTAACCAATTAACTTCCGACAACAGCTCTCTCTGCTGAAGCCTGGCAAAAACTTAAAAATGTAAAATTTAAAATTGAACTTAAACAGTTGAAAGCAATATACACATACCAAACTCTCAGCAGTTCACTATGTTGTCCGCACACCGTCCTGTTGCACTGATAGGCCCCAGTATTTCTACAGTTTGTGACTCAGATGAGTCAGGCCTGCCCCACCTTCAGGTACCAGTTTAATCTGGCTCACCAATTAACTTCCTACAGCAGCTCTCTCTCCTGAAGCCTGAAACAAAGGAGAAAAAAATAACTTCAAAATTGAACTTAAACAGTTGATAGCAATTGAACTTGAACAGTTGAAAGCATTATGCACTAGATTTTAACGAGATTAACCCGAAAACTCCCACACTTACCAAACTCTCAGCAGTTCACTGTGTTGTCCGCACACCGTCCTGTCGCACTGATTGAATTTTTTGAAGAGGTGACTCAAGTAATGGACATGGGAATGTCACTGGATGTTATTTATATGGACTTCCAATAGGCATTTGATAAGTTCCACGAAAGAGATTGTTAGCTAAGTTAGAAGCCCATGGAATCGAAGGAAAAGTACGGACTTGGTTCGGAAATTGGCTGAGCGAAAGGCGACAGAGAGTAGGGATAATGGGAAGGTACTCACATTAGCAGGATGTGACTAGTGGAGTCCAGCAGGGATCTGTCTTGGGGCCTCAATTATTCACAATATTTATTAACGACTTAGATGAAGGCATAGAAAGTCTCGTATCTAAGTTTGTAATGACACAAAGATTGGTGGCATTGTAAGCAGTGTAGATGAAAACATAAAATTACAAAGGGATATTGATAGATTAGGTGAATGGGCAAAACTGTGGCAAATGGAATTCAATGTAGACAAATGTGAGGTCATCCACTTTGGACAAAAAAAGGATAGAACAGGGTACTTTCTAAATGGTAAAAAGTTGAAAAATGTGGATATCCAAAGGGACTTATTGGTTCAACTATATAGATCATTGAAGTGTCATGAACGGGTGCAGAAAATAATCAAGAAGGCGAATGGAATGCTGGCCTTTATATCTAGAGGACTAGAGTACAAGGAGGCACAAGTTATGCTGCAGGTGTACAAAACCCTTGTTAGACCGCACCTGGCGTACTATGAGCAGTTCTGGGCACCGCACCTTCGGAAGGACATATTGGCCTTGGAGGTAATGCATCGTAGGTTTACTAGAATGATACCCGGACTTCAAGGGTTAAGTTACGATGAGAGATTACACAAATTGGCCTTGTATTCTCCAGAGTTTCGAAGGTTAAGGGGTGATCTGATCGAAGTTTATAAGATATTAAGGGGAACGGATAGGATGGATAGAGACAAATTATTTCCGCTTGTTGGGGATTCTAGGAGTAGGGGGCACAGTCTAAAAAATAGAGCCAGACCATTCAGGAGCGAGATTAGAAAAAATTTCTACACACAAAGTGTGGTCGAAGTTTGGAACTCTCTTCCGCAAACGGTAATTGATACTAGCTCAATTGCTGAATTTAAATGTAAGATCGATAGGTTTTTGGCAACCAAAGGTATGAAGGGATATGGGCCAAAGGCAGGAATATGGAGCTAGATCACAGATCAGCCATGATCTTATCAAATGGCGGAGCAGGCATGAGGGGCTGAATGGCCTCCTCCTGTTCCTATGTTCCTTTGTTCCTAATAAAGCGTCATGCTCGTCATCAGTTAAAGAGATCAGTAAAAGCTTCCTTCGAGTTGTACAAATCTATTTCAATGCAATGTCTGCACATAAACCAATTTATGTTGTTCTAACAAAGCTGTGTCGACGAATAGTTTTCAATGTTAATTTATCTCAACAAGCCCATCTGTTGTATAAATCTCTGTCTGGTACAAGAATTTTAGCCCAGAAACTACATTTGCTCATATAGTGAACAACAAATGAGAAAACACGGTCACAACAGAAATAAGAAGATACCGAGAGGAGTAATGAAAAGCTTGGTCAAAGAGTAGGTTTAAGGAGGATGTAAAAGGAAGAGTGGGAGACTAAGCTGACTGAAGGCATGGCCACCAATGGTGGGACGGAGAGAGTGGAGGTCGCTTAAATGTAACAAGAATAACTTGTAGCGCCTTTAACATTGATAAAGATCACTGGGTGCTTCACAGGAGTACATATCAGACAAAAATAGACCCCCAGCCAAAGGAGGAGATATTAGGAGGCGTGTCAAAAGCTTGGAGCATGAGATTGGTTTCTTGCAAGGTCTGAAAGGGGGAGGCGGAGATGAAAGGTAGCGGGGCTTAGGGCGGGTATTTTGGAGCGTGGATATGGCTTAAGCCGCGTCTGCCAAAATTAGGGCAAATGAACTGCAGATGCACAAGCGGCCAGAGTTTGAAGAGCAGTGGGAGGGGCTGTGGAGCTGGTGGAGATTATAGAGATTGGGAGGCATGAGGCTCTTATGTATTTAAGGTCGAAGATAAGCCATGATATTATTGAATACGGAAGCAGGCTCGAGACGATGAATGGCCTCTTCCTGCTCCTATTTCTTCTGTTCCCATAGACGAAAGAAAAATTAAACTGCAGGCTCAGGAGACAGGAAACCATTGCATCCAATAAGGACTTGGATGATTGGTGACGGACATTGTGCGGGATAGGACACGGACAGCAGAGTTTTGGATGAGCTTAAGTTTGTGGAGAGGCCGGAGAGGAGATCAAAGACCAAAGACGTTACAAAGGCATGGCTGAGGGTTTTAGTAGCACATGAGCTCGACGGGTGGGATGTTATTACGGATGTAGAAGTAGGCTGTCTTTGGGATGGAGAGGATATGGAGTCAGAAGTTTCGCTTGTGGTCGAATAGGACGCTGCAGTTATGAACAGTCAAGATCAGCCTCAGACTAAGGCCAGGCACGGGGTTGGAATCAATGACAACGATGTGGAGGTTGTGGGACCAAAGAGCATGATTCTCCAATTGTAACTGGAGGAAATCGTGGCTCATCTAAAACACGATGTCGGTCTGAAAAACACAAAGACATTGGAAGCGTCCAGAGAAGCCGAGGTTTTATAAGCGTACATCTGAAAACCAGTTTGTGACTGCGGACTATGTCACCAAATGGCAGCCTGTAGATGAGGAAAAGAAGGGAGCCATGGATTCAACATTTTGAAACATCAGAGATAATCCGTGATAGGTTGTGAAGAGGAGCTTCTCCTGGCTGTGATCAGATAGATGAGTGGAACCAAGCGAGGGTAGTCCCAACAAAGGAGGACAGTGTCCATTCAATAAGGGGGTCAGGGGTAGGTTTGTTGTTGGTGTATGGGGAAATTTACAAGGCTCTGCGCTAAGTGTAGACAGCTCTTTCAAAGAGCCGGCATGAGGGATCGAATGGCCTTCTTCTCTGCTGTGGGCTATATGCTTCTTTGATATCATGTGCAGAGGAGGGGAGGGGGATAGGGAGTGGTGGGCCATGGAGGGATTTAACCCAACAATGAGAATTTTAAAATTAAGGCGATGGGGATCTCGGAGCCAAGGAAGATAATGTGAGTACAAGCAGGTCCTGGTGCGCGTCGGAAGTTAGAGTTATGGTGTCTGCAGGAGGGCATTGGAGGAATGGTGTCTGGAGGGGAGAGTGGCATGGATGGGGGTTTCTATGGCAATGGGTAGAAGAAGGAATGGAGGCTGGTGAGGGCATCACGGGGCCTTTGTGATGGAGGTCAAATCTGGTCATGAGCTCAGCTCGGTATTAAACGGGGCCAATTTTCTTGCAGTTGTTAACCAATGAAGCATAAACACGTAAATCTGCACTAAAATAGCGGAGAGAGGGATGCCAATGGGGTACGTTCAGTGTCTGTCGCCTAATATCACCCACAATCATTTCTAGGCTGTGGTCCTCAACCTACCCTTTAATGACCTTGTGTCTGACATTCAAAGTTCATATTTTAACTGGGAAACTGCAGGAATAGGGTGAAACCGGTATTCTTGTGTCCCTGGATTCAGTTTACACTGCAGAGAAATCGGTAACATTTATAAATGAATCGCCAGGAGTGAACATGATCAATAACATTTCAACGATAGAAAAACTGTAAATGAAGCCGCTCATTATTCTTGGATCAGTCCTGTATGAGTCCAGTTTTTAACTTTATTCCTGAGAGAGGTCTGATTGAGATAATATCCTGGACTTTGAGATGTTTGTGTTCTATCCACCACATTATTCTTTTTTTTTATTCGTTCATCGGATTTGGGCATCGCTGGCGAGGCCGGCATTTATTGCCCATCACTAATTGCCCTTGAGAAGGTGTTGCTGATCTAATGTGTTTGATCAATTGACTGTATGTAATGGAAATGATCAGGAGTATAACCATGTCACTTATCCCCTGTATAAATCAGGGCTTTTTGGAACGGACCAGCTCAGAGTGCCTACCGGAGCGAAGGTTTCCAGGCCAACATAAGTCAGTGCTTCTCGCAGAAATGCATTATCCAGTAATATATCAGGTACAGGACATTTACTATCCTGTTCTTGCAGCCGTTGGTGTTCCAGGTAAGCCGTTGTTGGTGTTAACTCTGCTGCTATACTTGGCAAATTATTTTTTCTCCCTGCATGTTTCACACAGTGGCCTGTTCTGCTCCATTGGCTGAATGATGGAATGTCTCAAGTCTCTGCTCTTTCTATCCTGTAGCAAATGCATTATAGCTGTAATTAAGTTTTTATGTCCAACCGTGGCCTTGCTTACGGGATTATTCTCTGCACTTACTCTATGTTGAGTAATGGAATGTCCTTAAATTCTAAACGTTCTCAATTGTCAAGTTACATGATATCCGTGATTATATTTTTATATCCAGCCCCGGCATTGTTATTGGATTGTTCTCAGTACTTCATATATTGTCGAATGATGGTATGTCCTTAACACCGATATGTTCGATCATATAACAATTACCTGATATCTTTAAAGACCATTTTTATGTCCTTGGATTATCACTGGATTAGTCTATGTCCTGAATGTATTGTTGGATAAAGGGATGCCGTTAGCTTCTAACCGTTCGGTCTTGTAGAAGTTACATCTATTGTGTATCGAAACCTAGCATTGTGACTGGATTATTCTCTGCACTGAATGTACTAGAACCAGGTGTCTTTGTTCAGAGCTGATATCAGACCACCAGGAGCTGTTAACCGTTTCATGACGGGTAACTACCCTGTCCTGGAATATTTTTTCATCAAACTGTTTTCGGTGATTGATAATGAGACAGCCCAGGGTCTCAGTGTTACAAGGAGGCAGCGCAAAGTCCTCCTGCCCCTAAAACATGCTTCGGTTTCACTAGCATTTCAATGTATTTAGAATCACTGTTATGTAATATTATTTCATCATGTGTGTATCTGACGCCACTTTAGATGCCTGGCAACTGAACTGAGTTTGCTTCTGATTCTTTCACCTCTCCTTCTCTGCTGCACTGTGGATGAATTTACTGACAGTCATTGTAAAATGCAATGTTTGTAGTTATGTTGTGTCAGTTTGCATTGTAAGAATCAGGAGGCCATTTATCTGTGGATTATTAGTTCCATGCAACCGTTTTGTTAATTGAACAATCGCGCCATCTATCGCTTTTCTTCATAATTGCAGGAGATGGAATCTCAATTATTTTGAGACCTGTCTGGAAGAGGTGTTCGATTTTGCTTATTCTATGATTTGCAGATGAAGTAAACTGTTCGGTGAAATAAGCAGACGTTCCTGAAAGTATCAGCAGATCAGACAGTATCTGTCGAGAAAGAGACAGAGTTAACCCTTCGGGTTGATGATCGTTCCTCGGAAAGGGAAGTTTAAAATGTAACAGTTTTTAAGCAAGTACAGAGCCCGACAAAGTGGGGATGAAGGCGGGTGGGGGTTGGTTAGGTTGTGGTGGGGGGGGGGAGAACAAAGGGGAAGATCTGTGATAGGGTGGAAGGTGGGAGTGATTAAATGACAAAATGATGCAAGATAAGTAGGGTGGCAATGGGACAAATAAATAAATAAATAAAAGATTGGTCTATGGGAACTGTAAATGGCAAAATCAGAACCATTACCAGCACCTACAGTCCGAAAAAATGAGAGCAGTGTTTATGGTCTGAAGTAATTGAAATCACTGTTGAGTCCGGAAGTTTGTAAAGTAACTGATGGAAAGATGAGCTGATTTTAATGGAGCTTCCGCTGAGTTTCGTTGGAACAGTGTAAGGGTCCGAGGGCACAGTGGACAGAGTGGCAGTGGGATAGAGAATTAAAATGGCAAGCGACCAGAAGGTTACAGTCAGGCAAAGCGGTTACCCAATCTGTGTTTAGTCTCCCCAATGTCGAGGTGCGAAGACTTGGCAGTGTATGTGAACAGGTGGAGAGGTGAATGATCTGTAGATACAGTGAACTGTGCCTTGGCAGCTTTAGCATTTAACAAACTGACACTGAGAATAGGATCGGTGGAACACGTGGATGGTGAAATGAATGCTGGTGTACGATGATAGGATTTAATCGGGAACGAAAATGCACTTGAGAAAGAGATGAGATCGAATGTTAGAGAAGGTGACTGAGAGAGAAAGCGATAGGCTGTGTTGTGAATAATTCATCAGAATGAACTGCTGAAACTTCCAGAACAATTAATCATAGAAAAGCTCGGCTGAATTCAATAAAGAACGTGGCTGGTTTAATTAAAATTTTGAGTTTAACTTCAATTGAATGTACAAAGTAAATTTGATGATCACATTTTATCCCCTGACACCAATGACCACAGAAAAGAACTGTTGAATTTATGAGTTGGATTGTGTTTGTGGGACATATAGATTAGATTTCCTCTAACACTCTGCTCCAGTCTCTTTCCCTATGAATCCCAGCCTCTCCTCCCAATGCATTGAATCATCTGTCTCCTCATTGATTGCTTCAGTTGATCCGCTTTCTCAAACTATCTGTTCAGGACTCCCCTTCAGCTCCTCATGTCCATTTCCTTATCTCCCTCCCAATGTCACTCACTGGCTCCGTCTCCACCTGATTTTCCCGTTTCGTGCCAGCCCCTGTCGACTCTCTTAACCCTGGGCAACAAATCAACAGCATCTCCCCCTGTCCCCTCGCCTTCCCGACACTTCGCTCCCTTTCCCCGTCCGTTCGGAGCCCAAATCCGGCTTTCATCCGCTGGATTCCAGATCGGTGACGCCACGTCTCCTTTCCAAACCGGAACTGTGCCCTCACTCAGCCATTCCAATGGATCAGATGCTCATTTTACTCACTTTCTTTATCGATCTCCCAATTCATTATTGATCATTGTGTTTAAAAACAATTCTCTGCCCGAAAGCGCTGACCAGGTCAATGAATCACTTTCCACCGTTAGATGCAGCAACAAAGCTGGAAATTTCACCCCAGATCCTCTCAAACTGCTGGTTTGGCTCCAGATCTGATCAGTAATTTGTCTGCTTCCTTTTCTACCTTTTGCAGTTACCTCGGTAGCGATTGTGATCCTGTCCCGAGGAAAGTGCGGTCTCTCCAAATGTATCAGTCGCTGCCTGGTGGGAATGGCAGTGGCCGATCTCCTGGTCGTTATCACTGATCCGATATTGAGATGGATTGGTCAGATTTATCTCCCACGGTCATTCCTGGACATAACTCCCGTGTGTAGTTTCATTATCTTCTTGAGTTATGCAACCGCTGTGGTTTCAGTCTGGCTCACAGTCGCTTTCACCTTTGATCGATTTGTGGCCATTTGTTGCGAGAAGCTGAAAACAAAATATTGCACCGAGAAAACAGCGGCTGTGGTTCTGGGAACAGTGAGTGCGTTGGGCTGTTGAGAGAGTCTCCCCTGGTACTTTACACTTAAACCTGACTATATAATTGATAATGTTCCCTGGTTTTGTGTGATAACACGGAGCTTCTGTACATCCCCCGCATGGTCCGCATTTGACTTGTTTCACCTCATTTTAACCCCTTGTGTCCCGTTCTGTCTGATTTTGCTGCTCAATGTTCTGACGGTCAGACGTATCTTGGTGGCCAGTCGAGCCCGCAGTGGACTCCGGGGCCACAGCAATGGAGAGAATCACAAGGATCCAGAGATGGAGAACCGAAAGAAATCCATCATTATACTCTTCAGCGTATCGGGCAGTTTTATATTGTTATGGGTAACACAGGTTATATTTTAAATTTTTGCGCGAATTATAAACATTCAGTCTTATAACTCTGCCACTGACCCTGTTTATATCGCAGAACACACAGCAAAGATGCTGCAGCTTTTCTGTTCCTGCACAAACACGTGCATTTATGTCCTGACCCAGACTAAATTCAGAGAGGAGCTGAAGAACGCGGTGAAATATCCATTCCATCTAATTGTCAAATTAGTGAGATCATAGAAGGAGCTGATGGGTTTCAAGCATTGGAACCAATTCCGATTTTATAATCCACCCCCAACACTTCTCAGGGGACGAAAAGTGCATTTTATATCAGCAGCACAGAGCCATGACATGATCTTAAATCGGACTCTGATATTATATTTTATTGACAATCTGATTTATTGAGGCGGGGCTTGCTTTACAGACAACACTTGAATGGTTGGTCAAAATGGCCGGACCAAAGATCTCAGCTGGACTTCAACTAAATGGCTGCCCCGCAAAATGGGCAAACCTGGCAATCAAAATAGCTCCCTTTGGCCTGATCAGAATGGGTGCAGTCCACATAAATGGAGAGAGAGAGAGACAGACAGACAGACAGGCAGAAGATAAGACAGGTATAGAGAGAGACGGACGCACAGACCAAGGGAGAGAGAGGTCGAGATTGATGGTCAGACAGAGGGAGAGAGAGAGAAAGAGACAGCGAGAGAGACACAGGCAGAGGGCGAGATGGAGAGAGACAGACAGATAGTTGGAGATAGAGATCAAGACAAAGAGAGACCACATCAATGAAGTCCCTCCTCCCTTATTCCATTTTAGTAAATATCCTCTGCACCATCTCCAGGGCTTTGACATCCTTCCTGGAGTGTCGGGCCCAGAATTAGACGCAATACTCCAGCTGACACGTCATCACTGATTTACAACGGTTTAGCTTAAATTCCTTGCTTTTATGCATTATGACTCCATTTGTCAAGCCAATGAACCGGTATGCTTTTTGTGACACTTATCAATCTGTCCTGCCACGTTCAAAGATTTGTGCACTTAAACCCGCAGTCCTTTCTGTTCCTGCATACCATTTAAAATTGTACCATTTAGTTTATGTTGCACCTCCTCACCCTTTCATCCAATCTGCATCACTTCACAATTCCCTGCGTTAAATTTCTCTGCCATGTGCCTGCCCATTACACCAGTCTGTCTATGTCTTGCTGAAATCTGCTACTATACTGTAATTACATTGTTTGGAACTATCCCTGTAAGATATTCAATGCTGCTTCCGGAGAGCGAGTGTGTGTCTGGTGTGTGTGCGTATGTGTGTGTTTGTGTTTGTGTGTTAGTGTGTGAGAGAGAGATAGAATATAGATAGAGAGGGAGGTGTGGAAAGGATGAGGCACAGTTGCACAGGAAGATAAACATACTAACGAAGGCAGACAGAAATGGAGATTGAGAGAATGGCAGACTCAAACTCAGAAACAGATATAGAGTTCAGGACAGAAAGAGATCAGGGGAGAGAAAGATAGAAAGGAAACGGTAGGAAAGGGGAAATATGAGGAGGAGAAAATAAAAGATAAAGAAAAAAACACATGAGAGGCGATTGGAAAGACATGAAGACGGATAGAGATATAGTCGGAGAAATAAACAGAGATAGTCAAACAAAAGACAGAAAGGGAAAAGAAAGTAGGAAAGAGACAGGGAGAAGGCAAGAAATGGGCCAAAGGAAAGAAGTGATAAGGACAGGGACAAAAATAAAAATCGGAACTAGGACACGGATAGAGAATACAAGGACAAAAAAAAGTAATGATAAAAAAACAACGACAAAAATGAAGACAGGTTCACATAAAGGGGTGGGAGTGTGTGTGAGGGAGATATATAGAAATAAAGAGGGGCAGAGACACGGTTGGGCAGAGATGGAGATAAATAAATAGAGAGTTATTCAGACAGAAGGGAAAAATAAAGGGAGAAAGAAAGCAGGTAAATATATATATGTAGAAAGAGAGAGAGAGAATGCAAACATGGATGGAACGAGAGAGAGAGACACTGATAAAGAATTATAAAGTGATAGCAGCAGGGTGGTTAATAGACAGAAGAAGTCAAACCAAATCAATTAAAGACTGAGGGATAGACAGAGTACGAGAGTTTCAGACATAATAAGACGGTAAGAGGAAGAGAAAAAGAAGAATTGAAAACAAGAAGAATAGAAAACAGGAGAGAGGAGGAGAAATACAAAGATTAAAGCCGAGATAGAAAGAAATGGAAGAAAATACAGAAACAAATGCAAAGGAAAGAGTGAGAAACAAACAGATTGAAACAAAGTCATGCGAAAATGGGAGCGGGAAGAAACAAATAGAGAGAAAGAAACAGTCAAAGTAGATACACAGAGAGAAATAAAGAGTGAGATAGACAGGGGCAAACAAAAAGGGACAGGAGGAAGCGGAGACAGAGGTGAAAGAGTAAATGACAGATGAAGTCAGAGAGAGAGAGACAACGAGCGAGAGGGACAGGGAGGCGGTCGTAAAAAAAAGACATAGGAGGCAGAGAGAGAAGACAGACAGCGTCGTACAGACACAGAGAGAGGCAAATAGCAAAAAAAAAAGCCAAGAGCATAGATAGGAAAAGATAGAGACAAAAACAGCGGCAGAGAATTAGAAATTAAAGTAGAAATAACAAGATAGGAAAACACACAGAAAATAAATGGAGATGAACGATATGCACAGAAAACAGACACAATGAAAGACAGACCAGTATATGAAATACAGGAGGTTCGAGTCAGGAGTGAGAATAAAACATAGAAAGCATTAAATATACAAACAAACTGTGTAATCAGCCTGGAGTGTGAGTGCTGACTCGCAGGACAGCAGCAGATGAAGCCAGTGAGACAATTAATGTTTCCTTTTTTCTGGGTTAAACTCTTTTCGATTTAATTTTGACAGTTCTAAAGATGATGCCTGGAGGCTGCACAATAACGTCACTCAGCCTTGTGTAACTTACCCGGCCCATTATTTATCGCGGGAGTTTCCCAGATGCGCTGTGCAGTAAAAAAAAAATCATCTGTTAAACGAAATCCTGATACTAAATCGGCTTCAGCATGTCTGGAGGAAAGGGTCTCTTAAAAGGTGGACGGGCTTTTAAAATGATTGTTAATGGCCCATTGTAAAATACACACAGCAAAGGATAACAACAAGAAGAACAATCCCAGGAGGGTTGGAGGTAGTTTGAACACCTGCCGACTGAACTTGGTTACATTGTGGACCCTCAGAGAAAACAAGTGAAGTGCCAATCAATCATGGCTCTATTAGTACGAACCTATTGTTGACAAATCACCGCCCCAGTGGTTTGAATCTGTGTTAAAAAGGTCTTTAAAAGCTGACCAGAAAGTGAGTGCGGAGAGGCACAGATCCACCAAGACTGCCCCGACTTCACCTTTCGCTTCCTGCCCGCACCACCACAGTTGTACTATTCATGACTGTTCGCTACCACACAGCTTGGTGCCTCGATGCAGGTTCACAGATTGTCTGTGAAGCAGATGACCTGGCGACAAGAGAAAGACATGCGACTCTACAACGGTATCCCTCAAAATACCCAGAATCTGCCCGGCAAGCTTGAGCCAACCATCAGGATATAACTTTCGTCCTGGGATTAATCTAAGATCGACATTTGATTTCCAAACGGTTATGCATTTTGGGAATTCAGAATGTATTGTTTTATTTTTGTTGAAGCGATTCTCAATCAGGCATAAACCCAAGATGTTGTTAACATTCGAATGTCAATTTTCCCAATGTATTAATAATAAATTATTGTTTTCTTTGAAAGCCTTTGTTTGTGCCTGAAGCTCTTTCGGGGAAAAAGCCCATTAAATTCAAAATAAAAATAAACCACGTGGAGATAAAAAATCATTGCCCCAAATTAAAGTGTAAAATCACATTGCAGCTTTTTGCTCCTCCCTAGTTTTGGTGGAGAATGCGGTCATCCTAATTTTTCACATCATAATGTTTTTGATTCTTAACTAGAAATCTTAATTTTGATATCCTGAGATATCTTATTTTGTAATTAAGGATCAGGAGATGTAGAATACAATTTTCAGGCATTCTGTGATTTTTAGGAAAGCAATCGAACTGATTTGACTTCAAGTGGCAGCTAAGACACTGCTAATTGAAGCTGAAATTAAAGCTTTAATGTACAGATATGGCGACTTTAAAGAGGAATTTGAGACTTGGAAAGACTCTTCCCACAAATTGACAACAGAAGCGAAACATGGGCCCAACTCCAACGTAGAAAATGTTGAGGTTCCAGTAGAAATTTTGACTAACAAAAAAAAGGCTCTGGTCGAATGAATTGCTAAATCGGTAGCGCTTTGAGATTTAATGAAGCGGTTATTAATATACCAGACAATAGACCACGAATCGTTACCAGATGAAAAGGAGAAATTGGAAAAGGGAAATTGCTGGTTTAACAGTAGAAGTGTTTTCTCCCCTACCATAGCAACACCTGCTGATCAGAGTAATAATGAATCTTTAACGTTCATTGTATTAAGAGTATTGGGACCTGTCTAGGAGATATAGACAAATCAAGAACATATTAGGTTCCAAATGAAAAGTTATATGAATCCAGGACAAAGGGCGAGAAACATTTGTCCGAGTGCTGCAAGTTGAATAATTAAATACAATAGTTCGAAATACGGTTATACTCTGAATCATTTATGGGGCAAACAGTCCGTATTTCAGAAGCAGAGAATAGTGACTCAGAGGAAAAAAGCGTTTGTTCTTCTGGAAGCTCCAGTGATAGATCTCTGCCCATATCTTCTTCTCGTTTCCGGGATCAGAAAATAAATGAGCGCACAGAATCAGTTGTGGTAATCCATGGGGTTAAGCATAGGAAGAGTGTAAGCACATTAACAGTACTGAATAACATAATGGCACTAATGAGTGACAAGTCCCAGAGGACCAGGAGGTTGCCATCCCCGGGACTTAAAGGAAGTAATTGAGAATATTGCAGATGCCTTAAATATAATCTTGCAAAGTTCTCTCGATTCAGGAACCGTTTCTTCAGATTGGAAAATTGCACATTGCACTCCGCTGTTTCAGAAAGGTGAGCGAGGGAAACCTGGGAATGATAGACCAGTTGGCCGAACATCTGTTGTCAGGAAATGACTAGATCCTCTAATTAAGGATGGAGCTACTAAATATCTTTAAAATTTCCAGCTGATCCGAGAGAGACAGCAGAGATTTGTAAAGGATAGGTCATGCCTGACGAACCTGATTGAATTTTTGAAAATGTGACTAAAGTGTTGAACAGGGGAATGTCGATGGATGGTGTTTATATAGTCTTCGAGAAGGCATTCGATAAAGTCCCTCATAAGAGATTGTTGGCTAAAGTTAAAGCCCATGGAATTGAGGGCAAATTATTGACCTTGTTCGGGAATTGGCTGAGCGGCAGGAGACAGCGAGTAGGGATAAAGGATAGTTTATCAAACTGGCAGGATGTGAGGAGTGGTTTCCCGCGGGGACCTTTGTTGGGACCTCAACTGCTCACTGTATTTATTAACGAATTAGATGACGGGATAGAGAGCCACATATCCAAGTTTGCTGATGACACAAAGCATTGTAAGCAACGTAAATGGAAGTATCAAGTAATAAATATATTAGTAGATTAAATGAATGTGCAAAACTGTTGCAAATTGGTTTCAATGTAGGCAAACGTCAGGTCATCCACTTTGCAACAAAACAGGATAGATCAGAATATTTTATAAATGATAAAAAGCTCGAAACAGTGGAGGTCCAAATATACTTCGGGATCCATGTACATCGATCATTAAAATGTCATGGTCAGGTACAGAAAATAATCGAATAGGCGAATGAAATGCTGGCCTTTATATCAAGAGGACCAGAATACAAGGGGGTAGAAGTTATACTGCAGCTATACAAAGGCTTGGTTAGACCACACCTGGAGTTCTGTCTTCAGTCCTGGACACTGCACCTTAGGATGGATATATTGACGTTGGAGGAAGTGCAGTGTAGATTTAAAAAATGATAGCTGGACTACAAGGGTTAAATTTCGAGGAGAGATTACACAAACTGGAGTTGTATTCCCTGGAATTTAAAAGATTAAGTGGTGATTTGATCGTAGATTTCAAGACATCATGGGGAACTGATAGGTTAGATAGAGAGAACCTATTTCTGATGGTTGTTGAGTCTGGGAAGAGGGGACACAGCCTAAAAATAGAGAAAGAACTTTCAGGAGTGAAGTTCAGAAGCATTTCTACTCGCAAAGGGTGATCGAAGTTTGGAACTCTCTTCCACAAACTGCAGTTGATGCGAGCTCTGTTGTTCATGTTAAATCTGAGATTGGTAGATTTTTGTGAACCAAAGGTATTCAGGGATATTGGGCTGAGGGGGCTATTTGGATTTAGGTCACAGATCAGCCACGATCTCATTGAATGGCCATGATGTGGAGATGCCTGTGATGGATTGGGGTTGACAATTGTAAACAATTTTACAACAACAAGTTATAGTCCAACAATTTTATTTGAAATTCACAAGCTTTCGGAGGCTTCCTCCTTCCTCAGGTGAATGTTGTGGAAATGAAATCCTCGAACCCTTCGCATTTATAAATCACAGAACAATACCTGGTGATTACAGACAGTCTTTCCAACTGCCCGTTGCAAAGGCAATCACAGTGTGCAGACAGAGAGGTGTTACCTACAAGGCCACCGAATATACAAACAATCAAAAAAAAAACAGAGAGAGAGATGCAGAAACATAGAGACTTCCGGAAGGAAGGGAAAGACAGCAAATGTCCCGTTACATTAAAAACAGATAACATTTGTTCCCTGGTGGGGGTACGTGTAGCGTGACATGAACCCAAGATCACGGTTGAGGCCGTCCTCATGGGTGCGGAACTTGGCGATCAATTTCTGCTCGAAGATTTTGCGTTGTCGTGTGTCTCGAAGGCCGCCTTTGAGCTTACCCGAAGGTCGGTGGCTGAATGTCCTTGACTGCTGAAGTGTTCCCCGACTTTGAATGGCGGAAGAGGCTCGAAGGTCTAATTGGCCCACTTCTGTCCCGATGTTTCTATTGGCACTTTAACCAACTACACCACGCAGCGAAATGACGCTCTCACAATCTCGTTGAGCTGCAGTCTGTGATTCTCCACCTGTTGTTTCTGAATGAATGAATTCGTCAGTTTGTATTTCTTTGTTTGTGAGCGGGAGAATTTTCGAAATGTTTTGAAGATTTCCCAGTAAATCATTCACACAGAGTTCTCCCGAACTTTGTACGAGTGCATTGATGTGAGGATCACATACATCGTTCCCCAAACTCGTCCGCTAAAGTTTTAAACGCGACTGTGTTTATTGTGAGGCGGTTCGATTTATCCAGACACACATCTGGTATAAAGGTAACTGTGACCCCGACGTGATTTTAACTTGCAGCCTCCAGATCTGAATGTGCTACCTTATTGCCTCGAGGTCGTTGATGGTCAGTTCGCCCTTCTTGGCTATGGAGATATTTGAGGCACCGTTTCATAAATACTAGCTTTGTGATATATAAAGACTTTCAAATCTCCACCAGCTCCTGCAGGGTGTGATCCAGCCTTGGGAAGTAGAATTCCTTCTCAGCGCCCATATCGTGCTCGTTTCAGCCGCCTTCTGTAGTGAATAGGAGTAAAAGAATGCAATGGAGAAAATAACGAGACTAAAGACACAAAAATCTCCATCTGGTTTCCAACCCAGGGTATTAAAAGAAACAGACGAGGGCATTGCAGATGCTTTAATCATGAACTTCTACATCTCTCTTGATTCAGGAAGTTTCGTCTTGGATTGGAAAATTGCCAATGTCACTCCATTATTTAGGAATGGTGAGAGAGATAAACTAGGAAATTATATTCTATTTGTCTTCCACCTGATTTGGGGAAGTTAATTTAATCTGTTAATAGAGACAGTGACTGAACATTTGGACGAACATGAACTGATCAGAGACAGCAAGCATGACTTTTTAAAGGGTATTTCATGTTTAACGAATCGAGTTGAATCGTTTGAGTATGTAACCAACGTGGTAAATAAGGGAGTGTCTGTTGATGTTATTTATATGGCATTCCAGAAGGCATTCGTAAGAGTTCCTCAAAAGAGACTGTTAACAAAAATGAGAGTGCATGTAATTGGAAGGAAACTATTGACAGGGATAGCGAATTGGTTAAGATGTAGATGATATAGAGTAAGGATAATGAGTGTGCTTCAATTGGCAGGATTTGACTAGAGGTGGCACCCACAGATTTGAGAGGGGGCCGCAGCTTTTCACTATATTTATAAATAACTTAGATGAAGGAATGGAGAGCTGGACATCCAAGTTTGCTGACGATGCCAAGTCAGGAGGTACAGTAAATAGTGTAGATAGGAGCAGAAATGTGCAAAAGGATATTGGTAGATAATTACGTGGAAAAAAACTGTTTTGGATGGAGTTCAACGTGGAGAAGTATGAGGTCATCCACTTCGGAACTAAGATTGATAGATCGGAATATTTTCTAAATGGCGAGAAGCTAGGAACTGTGGATGAGCAGAGGGAATTGGGGGTCCGAGTACAGAAATCATTAAAACCTGGTAGACAGGTACAAAAGATAATAAAAAAGACTAATGGAATGTTGGCCTCTTTCTCAAGGGGTTAAAAGATAAAGGGGTGTAAGTGATGTTAAAGTTATATAAAACTCTGGATAGACCAGATCTCGAGTATTGTGTTCAGTTCTGGACACCGCAAATCAGGAAGGACATATTGACCTTCGAAGGGGTGCAGAGCAGTTTCACCAAAATATTACTGGGGCCAATAGGGTTAAATTTTGAGGACAGAATCCACATACGATGCTTGCATTCCCTTAAATATTGTGGTGTTTAAGATGATTAAAGGAGTTGATCGTGTAGATAGAGAGAAAATATTTCCTCTGGTGGGAGAGTCAAGAACAAGGGGGCATAACCTTTAAATTCGAGCCAGGCAGTTCAGGGTTCATGTCAAGAAATAGTTCTTCACACAGAGAGGACTAGAAATCTGAAATACTCTGCCCCAAAAAGCTGTTGAGGCTGGGCCAATTGAAAATTTCACGACTGAGATTGAGAGATTTTTGTTTGGCAAGCCTACGACGGGTTCGGGAACCAAGGTTGTAGATTGAGTTAAGACACAGGCCAGCCATGATCCAATAAAATGATGGAAAAGGCTCGAGGGGCTGAATCACCTACTTCTGCTCCTACGTTGCTATAAACCTTAAAGTTAGGGTTTGCGTTAGGGTGACCCTAACCCATTCACACACACCCATTCTTCAATATAAATCTCACACTCATTCATACCCATACTTCATTTTTAAACGTCATACTCAAATGTATACTCCGATATTTTATAAAGCAAAAGCGCAGTCATATCCACATACCCAGTTTAAAACTTCCGCTGGTCCTGTTTGGAGCTCTCACGAAAGTCTGCACACTGAACGGTTGACTGTTTTCCAGACGCTGTCCGCATTGCTTTGTTTTGGATTTGCTGCCTTCTGCTGACGGCAGGCGATTAATTCGAGCGCGATATCGCCCCGAGCGGCGAAAGCTGCTTCTGACGGATGTCTCCGTCTCCAGGAGCTGGACGGGATTGGAAAGCTCTTGTGTCACACGAAGTGCCTGAAGAGCCCATATAAACTTGAAGGTCATCAGTGCGCTGACTACAGCCTGAGGTTCAATAATAGCGTGTCTGGCATCAACTTAAAGGCGCTGTGTTGGAAATAGGTTGGGGGTCACAGTTTGTTTTTGGAGGAAACTGAACAGAAATCATTCAAGATGGCAGATTTTCTTTGCTGCATCATAATAACCAATATCTTGCTATACATTTGTCTCATTAGTTCCCCAGTGTCAGAAGGAGAATTCTCTGATCTCCTCATTTATTTCGTATAAGAAACAAACACAAGCAGGCGTCTTAAATTAGAATCAACTCACACATTGACACAGATAAACAGAGCGAGAGACACTGGCAGTATCGGGAAACCTGCGGGAAATAGGCAAGAGAAGCGATGAGGATACTCCTCAAACCAACCTTCTCTGCTGTGCGGTAGCTGATCGATCTCGGTGATTTGGCGCCGTGGTTTAGCTGGTCAAAGCACTTGTTTAATAAATAGGACATCCTGGGTTCGCTTTATCGCGGGGCCTTTCTATTACCTCAGTGATATTTATTCATTGTGAGTTTAAGGAAAAAATATCCGAGGGCGCGATTTGTAATAGTTCGGGAGCCAACAAGGTAGGGATTCTGGAATTACTGTGTGTAAGCGCCCCTTCATTGTTCAACAGGCATCTCATAGAATGTGTCCAGAACACATTTCACCGATACTGCTCTGAAGGGCTGATTTTACAAACTTCCTTCCTTACAACCAGCAACCCATCTCCTACTCAAGGGTGCGAAGCGAAACTGGTTTCAAAGTCGTTTTCGATGTTCAGCTTTTATCCGCAACGTGCAATTGGTAGAAACTCTTTCACAACACATCTCAGTATCAATGAGAATGTCAGGCACAGGACGTTAGGGATGGAACCGCCTCTTACAATAAATACAAAGTATAATCGATTACAAAGTGAAAAAGCCAATCCAATCTCTCAGTCTCTCTCTATGAGTGGACATAAACCAGCAGAAGATGACAGAACAGTTTAGTTTGTTTCATTTTCCTTCTGGTGAGTACAGTTGAAGAGAATGATCGCTGTGTTCTGCTGGACAAATAACAGGAATGAGCAGTGTATCTGGTTCCGACGGTACCCAGTGAACCATCCACGTGCATATCTGATATTTACACTGATAGCTTCCTCCCGCACTAATTACAGGAAACTTTTGTCTCACGGTTCAACCACACTTCAGAAGTCCAGAAACACAAAGAATGGTAAACGCCTCCTGATGATGTCAAATAGAGATGAAAGAAGTTTGCAGGTTTAGAGAATCATAGAATGATACTTTCTTACAGAACAGAACGAGGCCCTTCGTCCCGTCGGGCCCGTGCCGGTTCTTTGAAAGAACTGTCCAATTCAATCCCACTTCCCAGCTTTTTCCACATTGTCCTGCAAATTTGTCCTGTTCAAGTACATGTCCAATTGCCTTTTGAAAGGTCCTATCGAGCCTGATAGGCACTTTCAGGTAATGCGTTCCAGATCTTCATAACCCTCCGTGTGAAAAAATCTCTTCATTTCCCCTCTCGTTCGTTGGCCAATTATTTTAAATGTATTACCTCTGGTTACCGACCCACTTGCCAAAGTGAACACTTTCTCCCTACTTGCTCTATCAAAACCCCTCATTATTTTGAATACCTCCATAGGTATCCCATAACCTTCTCTGCTCTAATGAGAACAATCCTAGCTTCTCCAATCTCTCCACATAACTGAAGTCCAACTTCGCTGGTATCATCCTGGAAAACCTCGACTGTGCCCTCTCCAAGACCTTGACATCCTTCCTAATGAGTGGTGTCCAGAATTGTACGCAATACTCCAGCTGAGGCCTAACCGGTGTATAATAAATGTTTCGCAAAACTTTATTGCATTCATACTCTATGCCTCCATTCATAAAGCCCAGGATCCCATATGTTTTTTACAGCCTTCTCAACTTGTCTTGCCACCTTCAAAGATGTGTGCACATGTACCCCCAGATCTTTCTGTTCCTGCTCGCCCTTTAAAATTGTACGATTTCATTTATATTGCCTCTCCTCATTCTTCCAGCAAATGTATCACTGCACTTCTCTGCGTTAAATTACATCTGCCATGGGTCTACCCATTTTACTAGTCTCTCTGTGTCCTCCTGAAGACTGTTACTATTCGCCACATTGTTTACCACGTTTCTGAGTTTCGTGTCTGCTGAAAACTTTAAATTATATACTGTTTACCTAAGTTCAGGTCATTTATATGCACCAGTCCTAGATCATACTGTGTCACTGTCTGTTTAATCGTGGTGTCCTGTCGTTCCGGATCATTCTGTATCTGTTGAGAATGGGTCTGCCGTCAGTGCCGGATCATTCTGTGTCTATGTCTGTTTAAAATGGGTCTGCCGTCAGTGCCGGATCATTCTGTGTCTATGTCTGTTTAAATGGGATGTGCACTCAATCCCGCATCATTCTGTGTCGATGTCTATTTAAAAGGAGTGTGCAGTCAATACCGGATCATTTTGTGTCGATGTCTTTTACAAAGGTGCGTTCTCAGTCCCAGATCATTTTATGTTTGTATCCATTTGAAAGGGATGTGCAGTCAGTCCCGAATCATTCTGTGCCTGTTTAACGGTCGAAGAGCGATCAGGCTGGAAAATACTCTAGGGCACAGGGAGCAAGCAGGAGCGAGGGGTTAGATACAGGCTTCATGTGGGGAGAATACTTTAGTTGGAGTTGATGGGTTAAATGCTCTGCTCGTCTACCTGGCACATCCTGTCAGCGGAACTCACATGTTAAGCCTTTAAGTTGGGTCCAATTTCACAATCTTGTGATCTGAAAGATAAAGAACTGACAGCTTAGTCCACCTGTCAACTGATCAGCAGTCATACAGGACGGAAGCAACTTTTCCCAGGATATTTTCAGAGACCGGTCAGTCCCCGTGTGTGTGATGATAAAATGCAGCAAACTCTTTGCCAAAACTGATGAAATCGCTGCTCTCGGTCCTTGGAGTCCTGGTGTTGAATTAGTCCATCACTGCTTGAAGTGGGCTGGGTGGAAGAGAGATCAATTTAAGTGGTATATTAAAGGGCACGAGGAGGGAACAGGAGAGAGGGGGCAGATTTAGAGCTCCTGTGGAAGCAATAGTGGGGGTGGAGTTAACCATTAAATGTCCTGCTTTTGCACCTGGCACAATCTGTCAGATGAGCTCATGTTTCAAACATGAAGTTGGGCCAAAAACACAACCTTGTGATCTGAAAGTTAGAGAACTGCCAACTGAGGCAAGCTGCCAACTGATCCACCGTCACACGGAAGGGAAAGTCCTGTTCCCAGGATATTTTCAGAAAGTCACTCCCCTTTTATGTGATTATAAATACAGCAAACTCTCTAAGTCCAGATACAAAAATTGTGATCTCCAGCCGTCTGATCCTGACTCTGAGGTACTCAGCGGAAGATGGCGAAAGTTCTAATTTTGGTATTTGTATTCCTGGTGCTGACTCAGTCCATCACTGCTCGAAAGCTGATCGGTTTCGGTGTTGGAGGTGGCGGAATATCATTCTTTGCAAGAAGTAAGTTTCTTTGATCTCTCAACACCAATTTTTGTTTAAACTATTTTATTCTCAGACTGAAGCTCACGGTTTGATTGCTTAAATGAACATTATTGTAATATTGTAAGAATGAATGAAGAATATTAACCTGAACCAGTTCCACAGGAAAATCGTCCGATTGTTTAGTCGGTACCTGAGCGGGGAGTGGGAATGGTGGGTGTTGTGTGAGGATCCAAACAGACCAAGAATTAAAGCACAAATTACTGGCCAGTGCCGAGTTACCGGATCTCAGCCGGAGAATTGACCTGTTTGGGAAAGTCTGAAATTGGCTTCAGTACCCAGGTACTGTGGATGGGGAAACTCACAGTTCCTGCTCCCGATCAGTGTTACCTGCTGTAAAATGTGAGTGTGCGGACTGGAGCTCCTTCAGTCCCTTTCCCCCACACTCGCTGATCAGACCCACAGACAAAGAATAGTGAATTGGGAGTGATACTGGAGGCGTCTGAGGAACCGATCCCCAGAGATGAGTCAGATTTTCATAACATGAGCGGAGGGGATTGGATCAAAAGGGTTTCAAAATAGGTTTCTGAATTCTAATAATTCTGCAGCCTTCATAGAGATCAGGATATGAGGACACTAAATAAGTGGAGGAGTCAAGCGGTGAAACTATCAATTTTCAGGAGCCGGGTGTCAGTTTACCTCAGTTGGGAGTTGAGTGAACAAGTTAAGGGTTGATGTCCCGCTCCGGTCCATACAGCCCAGCACTGGGGGAGTGCAGCACTGTTGGAGGTGTCATCTTTTGAATGAATCGTTAAACGGAGACCGTGTCTACCTGTTCATGGGGCTGGAAACACTTGGTCGCATTATTTGAAGAGCTGGGAGTTCTCCTGGTTTCTTGGACCAACATCACTCTCTCAACTAACATCACCAGAAACTCCCCACACTGTCAAATCTCATTTGCTGTTTGTGGGACTTTGCTGTGAGCAATTTGGTTACAAAACAGTGTCGGTACTTCAGAAATAATCCTTTGTCTGTGAAACTCTTCGGGCCCTTCTGTTAACGGGAAAGGCTCCATATAAATGTGAGATCATTCTTTTCTTTGTCTCTAGTCTCAGAAAGCGCGAACGGTGGGCTCCATTCTGTGGAAAAACTATTGGGCTGCCCTTGAGAACAAAGAGTGAGTCTCTACCGGTCGGGGAGGGGTCAGGGTGAGGTTTAATGAAGTACAAATGAGCTGAGGTTCATGTGTGGTCCAGAGTCAGTCCCAGTAACACGGACAGACTCAGCTTCATGTTTTCTCATTGTTCTCCCTCCCTCTATGTCCAGAACGGTCAATTAATTAACTCTTCATTTTGGATTTTAGATGGCAACGATATATGCCGCCCTCTTGTAGGAATGTGTCGTATAGGATCCTGTCACACAAACGAGGAGGCTCTGCCGGAATTCTGCGGCGATGGGTTACAATGTTGTAGACCGAAAGAGTGAAAGATCCAGTGATGGATTCTCACCAGCCCGAGCTCTCCAAGTTCTCACTGAATGAAACCTTCCTTCACGGGGAGCAGGCTCTGTTTGATTGTGTAAATCCCACAACCCCTGACCCTGTATTACTGCTGTCTGAATAATGGGCTGTACTCAGAAATAAATCTCACTGCATTGATCACAGCTTCATATCCGTGTCTTGTTTCTCTTTTGGATCATTGTGTCCGAGGTGTTCAGGGGTCTTATGAGGCTGCGGGAAGATGTGGGAATTGTAGGTAATGGGAAGAGGAGACCACAGCAGGGAATCTCTGAAAGTGCCGAATCACACATTCAGAAAGTTACTGAGATAAGATAGGTGTCCCAGAGTGTCAGCTCTCTGACCGTTCAAGGTTCAAGATTGGAAGGAGACGCGCATTGCATCAGGCCCATCAGATTGTTTGATCGGACATTGAAGCGGGAGCTTTACTGTGAATCTAACCCGTGCTGTACCTGCCCTGGGAATGTTTGATGGGACAGTGTAGAGGGAGCTTTATTCTGTATCTAATCCGTGCTGTTCCTGCCCTGGGAGTATTTGATTGCGGCAGTGTAAATGGAGCTTTACTCTCCTTCTAACCCTTGCTGTACCTGCCCTGGGAGAGTTTGATGTGTCAACGCAGAGGGCGATTGACCAGAGACCCATGTGTAGCTGGCAGTATAACTCGATGCTGCTGGATGAACCTGCTCTGACATCAGTAACTGTCTCAAAATCAATACTTATTGAGCAAAATTTTATGGGTTCAAAATCTGTGATTATAATCCAACAGCGCTCTCATCATAGAAGAATAAAAATATAAGAAATATTTAACTGTGCACAGAAGCAGGGACAAAATCTGTTCCACCTTCTGTCTCTCTCTCCCTGCCTTACCAAATCCCTCGGTCTCGTTTTATCTCACTCTTTCCCTCTTTGACTTATTTTATTTCTCTCTATGCATTTCTTTCTCTGCCTCTGATTTCTCTGCCTCTGTTTATATATCTCTCGCCCTGTCACTCCCTGCCTCGTTCTCCCTCTTTCATTCACCTTTACGGGGATTCTTTTTTCTTTCTCTCAATTCCTCTCTCTCTACCTCTCGCTTATTTCACTCTGCCTCGTCTCTCTTACACTTCCTGCCTTCCTCTCTTCTCTATCTCACGTTCCCTCTTCTTGCCTCGCACTAATTCCCCCTCACTCCATCTGTATCGTCCCTCTTTCTTCTCTCTGCCTCGTTGTTTCTCGCCACTTCTGTCGATTTCCTGTCTCTCTCTCCTCTTTCTATCTCTGCCTCATTCTCTTCCTTTCCATCTCTGCTGCTGTATCTTCCCTCCCTCCTTTCTATCTCTCTGCCTCATTCTCTCTCTCCTACCCTCTCTTCTCTCTCTCGCTCTCTCTAAGTCTCTCTCTCTCTTATTTCCACCTGACACTGTTTCCTAGCTGCCTTTCACTTACTCACTTTCTCTCTCTGTCCTTGTCTTCTTTCTAAGTTAAGAAGTTGCCTGAGAGGAGGTGAAACGAAGGTTCACAAGGTTAATTCCGGCTCCCTAGATTCATCTTTGTTTGTGGAAATACGCTTGGCAGAATAGCAGGTATTGCTTGCCAGCTATTCAAACATTTCAGATCAAATTAGAAAATGAACAAACAGATTCAGTTACAGAGACCTACTGTCAAAAATTATGAAAAACAAGGTCCAGAAGATTTACAGAGAGAAGCAAATCAGAGGCATGTATAATTCCTGGATAAAGAAGAGGGTGTATATGTCACTTGAAGATGGAAGGTAATAAAATTAGTTCAGGAATCGAGGTTGGATGAGAGGTGGGGGCAGAGGTGCGGCACAACTTAGAACCAAAAGCAGGTTTCCCTCTCGAGCAATGGCAAAGTCTTCCAGGACCACAGGCCACTGGTGGGCCTTGCACATCCTGAGCAGCTCATTTGCGAACTAGGGGTGCAACAGGAATATCCAAACACAAACAATTTCACACTGATGCAACAGGACTATCCAAACACAAACAATTTCACACTGACCCCAGCCTGTACTCTGAACACATTGAATGAGCTGATCACAGCTTCTGCACCCCTAGTTCGCAAATGAGAGAGAGAAGGTGAGCACAAGAAGAGAAACAGAGACAGAGGGGAAGACAGAGAAAGACATTGGGGAGAGGGAGAGAAACTGACAGAGGGCCAGACAGAGAGAGAAACAGAGAGAGAGAGAGAGAGAGACATGGGAGACAAACAGAGAGAGGGTGAGACGGCGACAAAACGAATGATAAAAACATGACAGAGAGAGAGAGTAGAATGAGAGAGAGAGTCCGAGAGAGAATAAGGATCAGAGCATCACAGGGAGGGGAAATCACCACATTACCGGAAAGGTGTGATTGCACAAGAGGGGAGGCAGGTGAAATTGACGAGGATATCGCCAGGGCTGGATAATTTTAGCTGTGGGACAGAATTGGTTTTCTTCGGAACAAAGGAGGCTGAGACGAGATTTAATTGAGGTGCATGAAATTATGACGGGAGTAGATAGAGTGGATTGAGGTGACTGGATGATTGACAGCTGCAGACTGCAGACTGCAGTCAGTCTCCCTGGGGAAGACAGGGGATTGATTGACAGCTGCAGACTGTCGACTGCAGGCAGTCTCCCTGGGCAAGAAAGGGGATTGATTGACAGCTGCAGACTGCAGACTGCAGGCAGTCTCCCTGGGGAAATGTGGGTTGATTGACAGCTGCAGACTGCTTGTGGTTGGTTGCATGCAGGAAGTTCCCTCCAACGGTTTGTTTGATTGGCAGCTGCAGAGGATTTGTTTCCCGGGAACGCCATCAATGCAAAGTAAAATGAAAGCACAACAGCCACCGTTCTGCCATGGTCGATTAGCTCCGTTGTTTAAAGCGTGCTATTGATATTACAAAGATGGCGGGTTCAATACCTGTTAAGGTAGTGAACCTTCTTTTTATTAAGAGCGCAGTTTCTGCTCTTTGTTTTTGAGCGAATTATAAATGCAAAGTTTGGAAGGAAATTCACTCAGAACAGAGCATCGGAGAAGCATTTTCACGTTGGTGCTGTCAGTCCCGGATCATTCTGTCCCTGTTTAAAAGGGTGTGCTGTCAGTCCCGGATCATTCTGTCCCTGTTTAAAAGGGGTGTCCTGTCAGCCCGGGATCATTCCGTGCCTGTTTAAAAGGGGTGTGCTGTCAGTCCCAGATCATTCGGTATCTGTTTAAAAGGGATGTGCTGTAAGTCACGGATCATTCTGAGTCTGTTTAAAAGGGGTGCGCTGTCAGTCCCGGATCAATCTGCCCCAGTTTAAAAGGGGTGTTCTGTCAGTCCCGGGTCATTCTTCGCCTGTTTAAAAAGAGTGTCCTGTCAGTCCTGGGTCGAAGACTCAATTTACTGTTCAGAGCCTAAACCCGTAGACGGCTCGTTCACACTGGAGATCACAACCCACTGAGGGGAACTGGGGCATGAAAAGCTTTCAATTAATGAAACAAATACTTCAAACAGGAAGTATTGACCCTACACAGAAATACGGAGATCAGAGGAGAGAACAAGCTGGATGTCTTTTCTCTGGAAATGAGAAGACTGAGGAGTGACGTCATAGAAGTCTTTAAGTTTAATGAAGGGTTTGATAGGGTAGACGGAGAGAAGATGATTCCACCCGCGGAAGGGAGCAGAACTAGGGGTTATAAATCTAAGATAGTCACTAATAAATCCAATATTAATTCAGGAGACACTCCTTTCCCCAGGGAGTGGAGAGAGTGAGCAACTGGCTACCACAAACGAGTTGAGGCGACGAGCAAAGATGCTTTTAAGGGGAAGCTAGATAAATACACGAGGGAAAAGGGAATCGAAGGATATGTTGATTGGGTTCGATGAACAAGGGTGAAAGGAGGATCATGTGCAGCATAAACAACGGCATGGACTCTTTGGGACGAGTGGCTTGTTTCTGTGCTGTACAGTCTATGTAGTGGTAAGAGAAAGAGAGAGAGTAAAGGGAGAAACAGAGAGTAGAGGGAGAGAGAGAGAGCACGAGAGAGACAGACAGAGAAAGAGATTGAGTTTTAGGAACAGAATATCGAGAAAGAGAGGAGGGATAAGTAAATAGAGGCAGAAGGAGATGTTTTGGAAATGCCTGTGGGCTGTTGGCAGCTGAACAATAGCCACTTGTTGCTGCTTCAATGGATTTGTTCCAGGAAGAATGTCGACCATAACAGCAAATTGTATCTTAACATCAATCGGACTGAAAGACTGGAGCAGAGCATCGATGGAAGGGAGAATGAGCGAGAATGGGGGAAGGCATTGATCTCAGGGAAAGGCACAGGCTCCATCCCGGTCTCCGTCAGTAGATATCACCCGGTGTGGGATTGAGACCCACACACAGAGCATGGGAGAGTGCAGAGGGAGTTTTACCCTGTATCTCACCTGTGTTGTAACAGCCCTGGGAGTGTTTGATGGGACAGTGTGAAGGGAGCTTAACTCTGTATCTAACCTGTGTTGTACCTGCTCTTGGATTGTTTGATGGAACAGCGTAGAGGGTGCTTTACTCTATATATAACCCCTACTTCACCTGCGCTAGGAGTGTTTGATGGGAGAGTGTAGAGGGAGCTTTACTCTGTTTCTAACCCTGTTACTGCCCTGGGAGTGTTTGACGGGACAGTGTCGAGGGAGCTTTACTCTATATCTAACCCCTACTTCACCTGCGCTGGGAGTGTTTGATGTGACAGTGATCCATTTATATCTGACCCATTTTATACCTGTCCTGGGAACAGTTTAAACGAAGGTGGTTGATATTTGCCATGCCTCATATTCCAAAGCATTAAGTTCGTGACAGTGTTTATGTTGGTGAGCGCTGTTATTACAAAAATCTTTCTGTTCACAACGGAAGGTTCTGTCTCTCACTGGTGTTCAGTTACTCGAGCAGTTCCTTCACATGTCAGTGCTCAGTGTGGCAATTGTATCATTGGGGGCATCAATCCCAGTGCCCACCATCGTGCAGACACAGAGAGAGTAGATCGTAGTCCAGACAATGAGAGATGAAAACACAGTCCAGACACTGAGAGAAAAGATCAGACCGGGCATTGAGAGAGGAGATCACAGTCCATACACTGAGAGAGGAGAATAGAGTCCAGACGCTGAGAGAGGAGATTACAGTCCAGACACTGGGAGTGGTGATCACAGTCCAGAATCTGAGAGAGATGATCACAGTCCAAATACGAAAACGATATCACAGTCTAGTCACTGAGAGAGGAGGTCACGGTCTAGACACTGAGAGAGAGGATCACAGTCCAGACACTGAGAGAGGAGATCACAGACCAGACACTGAGAGAGGAGATCACAGTCCAGACACTGAGAGAGGAGATCACAGCCCGCACACAGAGAGAGGTGATCACAGCCCAGAATCTGAGAGAGGTGATCACAGTCCAAACACTAAAAGGATATCACATTCCAGTCACTGAGCGAGGAGGTCACGGTCTAGACACTGAGAGAGAGGATCACAGTCCAGACAGTGAGAGAGGAGATCACAGCCCGGACACAGAGAGTGGTGATCACAGCCCAGAATCTGAGAGAGGTGATCACAGACCAAACACTAAAAGGATATCACATTCCAGTCACTGAGAGAGGAGGTCACGGTCTAGACACTGAGAGAGAGGATCACAGTCCAGACAGTGAGAGAGGAGATCACAGCCCGGACACAGAGAGTGGTGATCACAGCCCAGAATCTGAGAGAGGTGATCACAGTCCAAACACTAAAAGGATATCACATTCCAGTCACTGAGAGAGGAGGTCACGGTCTAGACACTGAGAGAGAGCATCACAGTCCATACACTGAAAAAGGAGATCACAGTCCAGAAACTGATAGAGGAGATCACAGACCAGGCATTGAATGAGGAGATCGCAGTCCATACACTGAGAGATGAGATCACAGTCCAGACACTGATAGAGGAAATCACAGACCAGGCATTGAATGAGGAGATCACAGTCCAGACACTGAGAGAGGACATCACAGACCAGACAGTGAGAGTGGTGATAACAGTCCAGAATCTGAGCGAGATGATCACAGTTCTAACACTAAAAGGATATCACAGTCCAGTCACTGAGAGAGGAGGTTACGGTCTAGACACTGAGAGAGAGGATCACAGTCCAGACACTGAGAGAGGAGGTTACGGTCTAGACACTGAGAAAGGAGAGCACAGTCCAGACACTGAGAGAGGTGATCACAGTCCAGACACTGAGAGTATCAGGAGCAATTTTTTTTAATAAAACAGGCACTCAAGGGTTATAATCTCTGGATTATTACCTGAGCCACGTGCAAATAGTCGTTGGGATTAGCAGATTAGAGAGGTGAACACATTGATGAAGGAGTGGTGTGGGAAGGAGAGGTTCCATTTCGTGGGACACTTGCACCTGTACTGGGACAGGAAGGAATTGTACCGTTGGGACCGGCTCCACCTGATCTCGGTGGGAACAGGGTCACAGCGCCATGGATAAATAAGGCCATAAACTAGTAAATGGGGGTAGGGCTCATTGGAAAAGTAATATAAATAAAAAATCCAGAATATAAAGGAAGAGAGTAGAGTGATAGTCAGAAATTATGCTTTAGGTACTACAGGTAAATGAAAAACTGAAAGATGTAAAGTAATTAAATCTGGAGATAGAAATAAGGAAAGTGTGAGAAATACAACATTACAATATGGGTAGGGTGTGTGGCCCAAATAAGCGTTCTTTATACAAACGCATGGAGTATAAGTAACAAATTGAATGAAATTCGGGCACAATTTCAACCGACAGGGCACGACATGTTGGCCATTACTGAGGCATGGCTGCTCAACAGTCAGGAATGGGAACTGAATATATCAGGTTATAAGGTCATAGGAATGATAGAAAAAATGGGTAAAGGGGGAGGACTATCCTAAGTGATTAAGGATGTAATTACTTCATGATAAGAGAGGACATAACGAGAGGGAGGCAGGCAGTGGAAACTTTATGGGTAGAATTAGGAAATAGAAAAGGATTTAAGACCAAAGTGGGGGTTGTGTATCGACCCCCTTGTAGTAGCTGTGAAGCGGCACAATGTATAAATGCGGAGAATAGACACGCATGTAGCAAATGCAGTGTGGTTTTAATGGGGATAGATTTTAACCTTCATATGGAATGGGATGAACAGACGAGCTCATATCAGAAAGGTAACGAATTTCTTGAGTAGGTTCAGGAAAGCTTTCTGCAACAATATGTCCTGGGACCAACAAGGGTGCAGGCTTTACTCGAATTAATAATGAGTAATGAGGCAGATTTAATTAACAGCCTAACGGTGCATGAACATTTATCTAAATTGGAAAACTGCACATGTCACTCCACTATTTAAGAAAGGTGCCAGTAGCAAACCAGGGAATTATAGACCAGTTCGCCAAACATCCGTTTTCGAGAAATTACTCGAGTCTCTCATTAAGGATAGT
This sequence comes from Heptranchias perlo, assembly GCF_035084215.1. Taxonomy (NCBI): domain Eukaryota; kingdom Metazoa; phylum Chordata; class Chondrichthyes; order Hexanchiformes; family Hexanchidae; genus Heptranchias; species Heptranchias perlo. The sequence continues at coordinate 10,938,330 of NW_027139453.1, read as the reverse complement.
GACTGAACACCTTGAACATTTTCAGCTGATCAGTAAGAGCCAGCATGGATTTTGTTTTGAAGAGGTGACTAAAGTAGTGGACAGCGGAATGTCTATAGATGTTGTTCATATGGACTTCCAAAAGGCATTCGATAAAGTCCCTCAGAAGAGACTGTTAGCTAAAGTTGAAGCTGATGGAATTGAGGGGAAATGATTGACCTGGTTAGGAAATTGGCAGAGCGGCAGGAGACATTGGGCCAGAAATCGCTGCGAGCGGCGAGGCAACACTCACTGCAGCTCTTGCGAATTAAATTAACAAAAATACTGACTGTAGGCTCTGTGGCGATGAATTCCTTGATTTCGAACTTCACAAAAATTTTGCATCATCAACCCAGCCTCTGAGCAGCGTGATTTGCTGCGCAGCTGGAAATATGTGTGAGGAGAAGACACGCCCACAAAATTCGTGAGGACGAGAAGTCCCGCCCACAGAATCAGGCTGCATTGCTCAAACAATCAAGCAGAATTCATTCCTTTCAAGTTGGCATTCTGTATGGCATTGTAAATTTAAAAAATCAAAAACCAATGAAATAATTGAATTAAGTTAAAGAGACAGAAGGGAAAAGTTTAAAAAATAATATTGTAATTTTAATTCTTCTTCAATAACCAAAAACTAATAAAATAAGTAGTGATATGAGAGCCCTCGTTTTTAAAAGATAATCTTTACTTGTTTGGCAGTCATTAAAACTTACCGAGCTGTTAAAACTCTGTTTGTCTTTATTTACTAGAATGCTACCTGGACATCAAGGGTTAAATTTTGAAGAGAGATTACACAAACTAGGGATGCATTCTCTGGAATTTAGAAGATTAAGGGGTGATTTGTTTTAATTTTTCAAGATATTAAGGGGAACTGATAGGGTAGATAGAGAGAAACTATATCCGCTGGTTGGGGAATCGAGGACCAGGAGACATCGCCTAAAAATTAGAGCCAGAACTTCGAGGAGTGAAGTTATGAAACATTTCTACCCGCAAAGGCATTCGACAAGGTGCCACATAAAAGATTATTACTTAAGATAAAAAATCACGGGATTGGGGGTAATATTCTGGCATGGGTGGAGGATTGGTTATCGAACAGGAAGCAGAGAGTTGGGATAAATGGTTCATTTTCGGACTGGCAACCAGTAACCAGTGGTGTTCCACAGGGGTCGGTGCTGGGTCCCCAACTGTTTACAATCTATATTAACGATTTGGAGGAGGGGACCGAGTGCAACATATCAAAATTTGCAGATGATACAAAGATGGGAGGGAAAGTAGAGAGTGAGGAGGACATAAAAAACCTGCAAGGGGATATAGACAGGCTGGTTGAGTGGGCGGAGATTTGGCAGATGCAATATAATATTGGAAAATGTGAGGTTATGCACTTTGGCAGGAAAAATCAGAGAGCAAGTTATTTTCTTAATGGCGAGAGACTGGAAAGTACTGCAGTACAAAGGGATCTGGGGGTCCTAGTGCAAGAAAATCAAAAAGTTGGTATGCAGGTGCAGCAGGTGATCAAGAAAGCCAACGGAATGTTGGCTTTTATTGCTAGGGGGATAGAATATAAAAACAAGGAGGTATTGCTGCAGTTATATAAGGTATTGGTGAGACCGCACCTGGAATACTGCATACAGTTTTGGTCTCCATACTTAAGAAAAGACATACTTGCTCTCGAGGCAGTACAAAGAAGGTTCACTCGGTTAATCCCGGGGATGAGGGGGCGGACATATGAGGAGAGGTTGAGTAGATTGGGACTCTACTCATTGGAGTTCAGAAGAATGAGAGGCGATCTTATTGAAACATATAAGATTGTGAAGGGTCTTGATCGGGTGGATGCAGTAAGGATGTTCCCAAAGATGGGTGAAACTAGAACTAGGGGGCATAATCTTAGAATAAGGGGCTGCTCTTTCAAAACTGAGATGAGGAGCAACTTCTTCACTCAGAGGGTGGTAGGTCTGTGGAATTTGCTGCCCCAGGAAGCTGTGGAAGCTACATCATTAGATAAATTTAAAACAGAAATAGACAGTTTCCTAGAAGTAAAGGGAATTAGGGGTTATGGGGAGCGGGCAGGAAATTGGACATGAAGCTGAGTTCGGATCGGTCAATGCCCTGTGGGTGGCGGAGAGGGCCCAGGGGCTATGTGGCCGGGTCCTGCTCCGACTTCTTGTGCTCTTTAGATTTGTGGTTGGGATCAGATCAGCCATGATCTTATTGAATTGCGGAGCAGGCTCGAGGGGCCGATTGGCCTACTCCTGCTCCAATTTCTTATGTTCTTATGTTCTTAAAGGGTGGTAGATGTTTGAACTCTCTTCTGCAAACGGAAGTTGATGTTAGCTCAGTTGTTAATTTTATAGATAGATTTTTGTTAACCATGTGTTCAGGGACTATGGGATTAAGGCGGGTAAATGAAGTTCGGTCAGAGATCCGCCATGATCCCATTGAATGGCGTAACAGTCTAAAAGGGCGAAATGGCCAACTCAATACCACCTAAACACCTCGCATATCCCTCAAACCAGAGCTACACAACTTCTCCCCATAACACTCAACCCTACCTACTCACATTCTCATAAGACCCCTCAATCCCAACCAACACACATTCCCACCATATCCCTCAAACCCAAACTAACCAGCTTCTCCTCATATACCTCACTCACACCTACCTATCTTCTCCCAATATTACTCAATCCACACCTACCATCTTCAGACCAGATTCATCCGACACTCCTATCCACATCCCCAAAGACCACAATCCTCACCCACCCAACCTCTCGCCATATCCCTCAATCGCACCTACCCACCTACACACCTTCTCTCCACATGCCTCAACCCCACCTACCCACCTTCTCACAATATCCCACAATCCCCACCACCCACCATCCCATCATTTCACTAAATCCCTACTTAAGCACCTTCTACACATATCCATCAACCCCACCTACTCACATTCTCATCTCATCCGTCAATCCACACCGACCCACCTTCCCCACTTATCCCTCAATCCCCAACTACCGACCTTCACAACAATTCCTTCAATCCCCACCAACCCTTATTAGCTCCTTATACCTCAATCCCACTAATCAACTTCTCACCATATCCCTCAATCCACAACCACCCAACTTCTCACCATATCCCTCAATCGGGACGACACACCTACCCATATCCCTCAATTCACAGCTACACACCTTCTCCCAATAACACTCAACCCCACCTACCCACATTCTCAAAACATCTCTCAATCACCACCGAAACTTCTGTGCACCATAACGCTCAATCCCCACCTAACCGCCTTCTCAATAATGTCCCTCACTCATGCTTACCCATCTTCTCCAAATATTCCTCAATCTGCACATATCCATCGACTCACCAAATGACTAAACTCACCTACGCACCTTTTCAACAAATCTCTAAACCCCACCTTCCAAGCTTCGACCCATATCCCTCCTAACCACCTTCACGCCATATAATTCAATCCCCAACTACTCACGTTGTCCCAATCCCTCAAAACCATCTACCCAACTTCTCATCATGTCAGTCAATCCCAACTAACCACATCACAATATACCTCAATCAACACCTCCGCACCTTCGCCTCATATCTCTCAATCCCACCTCCGCAACTTCTCAGCATTGCCCACAATCCCCAGGTAACTACCTGCCCTCAGTATCCCACAAACTCATCGACGCACCATCTCCACAGATCACTCAAACACACCAAACCGCCTTCTCACTATATCCATTATTACCACTTACCCACCCTCTCACCATATCCGTCAACACCACCTACCCACATTATCCTCATAGCCCTCAATCCCGACCTGTACAACTTCTCCCCGTATCACACAACCCCAACTACCAACATTAAAAAATAACCTCTATCCACAACTACCTACCACATCCCTCAATCACCTGTACACATCTTTCCGCCATATCCCTCAATCCCCACTTAATCATGGGTGACTTTCATCTGCATATATACTGGCCAAACCAAATTAGCAATAATACTGTGGAGCATTATTTCCTGGAGTGTGCACGAGATGGTTTTTGAAACCAATATGTTGAGAAGCCAATTCGGGAACAGGCTATTCTAGATTGGGTATGGTGCATTGAGAAGGGGTTAATTAATTAAATTGTTGTGCGGGGTCCTTTAGAGGAGAGTGACCGTAACATGATACAATTCTTCATTAAGATCGAAAGTGAAGGAGTGCAATCCGAAACTAGGGTACTAAATCGAAGGTATGAGGAGTGGGTTGGCTATGATAGATTTGAGACCTTCATTAAAAGGCATGACGGTGAATAGGCAATGTCTAACATTTGAGGAACGAATGCATGAATTGCAACAGTTATATGTTCCATTCTGGCACAAAAAGACAAAAGGACAAGAGGCCCAACCATGGCTAACAGAAGAAGTTAAGGCTAGGATGCGATGCAAAGTGGAATCATAACATTTTGCCAGAAAATGCAGCAAGCCAGAGGATTGGGAACAGTTCAGAACGGAGCAAAAAAGGGTCAAGAGATTGATTAAGAGGGAAAATAGAGAATGAGAGTGAACTTGCAAGGAACATAAAAGCGGACTGTTAAATCTTTGACAAACGGGAATATTGTATTGAGATAGACGGTCAGCCATGATCATATTGAATGGTGGAGCAGGCTCGAAGGGCCGAATGGCCGACTCCTGCTCATCTTTTCCATGTTTCTATGACTCGGTGGACTAGATTTCCACCTTCAGCAGGTGGTGTCAGATCGACCGTCCATTACACACCCTGTCACTTTTTCACTTCCATTTACTTCTATACCATTAAAAGTAATTGACAGAATATTATGGGCTGATTGCATGCAATTTCCTAAAGTGCTCTGCCGGGGAGTGACGCTCCACCGCAAGTTCCACTGCCCGGATTGTGAGTCCGCTGAAGGTCGAATTAACCCCCGGTGATGAATGGTGGAGAACAAAACCAGGCACGGCCTCGGTTTCGCGCTCTCCACTATTTGTTTGATTAGTTTCCGTGTTCGGTCTTAGACATTTTAACCATTTTAATATTTTTGTTCTTGAAATGTCTCTTATTTACTCCGCAGAAATTTTTGTCATTTCTCAATTCCTCAATATCCTGCAATAGATTCCAGGTCAGTCAACGCATGAAATTTCCTCTAACTCCTGTTTGTCGCCTCCGTTCTGTCCTTTTCCCAGTTCCACTAAAACTGTTTCACTTTGTTTTCAGTCCACACTAGAGTTATACCTGAATCGTCACCCTGTCCTTTGTCCAGATACTGACCGATCCGCTGGGTATTTTCACCTCTTCCTTTCATTGTTTCAGATTCACAATAATTGCAGTTTGACCCATTTTTTTCCAGTTTGGTCTGTTTCTCTTCTGTTACCTTCTCTGATTCTAAGATCTGATTTCTTGTTGGTTTTGTGATGTTTAAATAATCCAAACTCATCCTGTTCCCCTCCCACTTACCCGATGTTCTTGTCCACTGAAATGCCTCTCGTATGTTGTCAACGAACTGATCCGTCCACCCCTTCTTCAACTGCCGGTTCTAGTCTGTCCCGGTAGAATTTCGTCAACTGGATCAGTTGGTAACCGTCAGACTTTGTCCAGAACTCAGTGATCGCAGTGTTCGGTCTGTGAACAACAATGGAGAAAAATACACATTATCGACATTCCATCCGGGTGGCTATATTTGCTCTTACACCAAACGGCTGACGCCTCCTGTGAGCCACGTTATCAAATTCCTTCTGAAAACCCATATATGCCGCATGTGTTACAATACATTGACCTATATAGTCACGTCTCAACAAGGCTGTCTCAAATTTGTCAAATACAATGTCAAATGTCTACAGTTAATCCGTTCTCACCTTCGACGAATTTGAAATGCTCACCAATTACGTGTCTGTTTAAAAGGGATGTGCTTTCTGTCCCTGATCATTCTGTGTCTGTTTAAAAGGGCTGTGCTGTCAGTCCCGGATCATTCTGTGCCTGTTTGAAATGGGTGTGCTGTCAGTCCCGGATCATTCTGTGCCTGATTAAAATGGGTGTGCTGTCAGTCCCAGATCAGAGAATCAAGTTGCTGTGCAGAGCCTGAACCCATAGACGGCTCGATCACACTGGAGATCACAGCCAACTGAGATAAACTGGGGCATAAAAAGCTTTCAATTAATGAAAAAAGTACTTCAAACAGGAAGTATTGACCCAATACAGAAATACGGAGATCAGAGGAGCCCGTAGCGAAGGCAAAGCAGTTATGAAGGGAGATTTTACTTTTCACATCGACTGGGACACGTTGGCAATACATTTCTAGAATGCATCTTGGACAGTTCTCTGAAACAATATCATGGAACTGAGAGGTTACACATGTCAGGAAGGAGAGAACAAGCTGGGGCTCTTTTCTCTCAAAAAGAGAAGACTGAGGAGTGACGTGACAGAGGTTTTTAAGATTAATGGTGTGTTTGTTAGGGTCGATCTGGAGAAGATGTTTCCACTTGAAGGGGAGACCAGAACCAAGGGTCATTATTATAAGATAGTCACTGATTAATCGAATTGAATCGAAAAATGAATTCAGTGAAAACGTCTTTACCCAGAGACTGGTGAGAATGTGAAACTCGCTACCACAAAGGGTAGTTGAGAAGAATCGCACAGATGCATTTAAGGGGAATATGGATAAACACATGAGAGAGAAAGAACATATGAACATAAAAAATGGGAGCAGGAGTAGGCCATCCGGTCCCTCGATCCTGGTCCACCATTCAATCAGATCATGCTTGATCTTCTACCTCAACTCCACTTTCCCGCCCGACCCACAAATCGCTTGATTCACCGAGAGCCCAAAATTCTATCAATTCCAGCCTTGAATATACTCAACGACTGAGCATCCCCAGACCTCTGGGTGGAGAATTCCAAAGATTCACATCCCTCTGAGTGAATAAATTCCTCCTCATCTCAGTCTTACATGGCCCACCCCTTATCTGAAGACAATTTCTTCTTTTTCTAGACTCGACAGCCAGGGGAACAATCTCTCCGGATCTATCCTGTCAAGCCCCCTCAGAATCTTATATTCTATTTTATATGTTTCAAAGAGATGTCAGAGGAATAGATGGACATGTTGATGGTGTTAGATGAAGATGGATAGGCGTGGGGTGTTTTATAGAATAAACACCGGCATGGACCTTGTGGGGTGAATGGTCTGTTTCTGAGCTGTGCAGTCCACATAATTCTGGAACCTTAGCCTATATTCGGCCCGTCATGCCCGCGCTAGCTTTTTGAAAGAACTGCCCAATTTAGTCCTACACCCCAGCGATTTCCCCATCACCCTGCAAATTATTCCTCTTCAATGACATGTCCAATTGCCTTTTGAAAGTGCCTATGGAATGTGGTTTCACCGTTCTTTTAGGTATTGCACTCCATCTCATAACAAACCTCGGTGAAAAAATGTTTCTTCATTTCCCATTGAGATGTATTGCCAATTATTTTTTATCTCACAGAGGAGCGGTGGGGAGAGAGAGAGAGAGAGAGAGAGAGAGTAGAGGGCGTGAGAAAGACAGAGTAGAAGGAGATAGAGAGGGTACAGACAGAGAGTAGGAGAAAGAGGAGAGTAAGGTGAGGAAGAGAGATAGAGAGAGGTTGGAAGGAGACAGAAAGAGTACAGAGAGATCACGAGAGACAGATATAGAGAGAGAGAGTAGGGTGAGAAAGAGAGAAACAGAGAGAATAGAAGAAGACAGAGAGGGTAGAAGGGTAGATAAGAAGAGAGGATGAGACAGAGACAAGCGGAAGATAAGGAGAACACAAAATGAGAAAGAGAGTCAAAGGGGACGACAGTGAAAGACCACGGAGAGAGTGACAGAGAACGACAGAGGGACAGAGAGAGGGAGAGAAACAGACAGAAAGAGAAACAGGGAGAGACGGACGGAGAGAGGGAGAGACAGGGACAGAGCGAGTGATAGAGATTGGTCAGAGAGAGAGGGAGTCGAGTGTGAGAGCGAGAGAGAGAGAGAGACAACAAGGATCACAGCATCACAGGGCGTTGGAATCACTGAGAATGGGGGAAGGCAGTGATCTCTGGAGAAGGCCCAGGCTTCATCCCAGTCTCTGATGGCAGATCTCACCCGGTGTGCGACTGACACCCACACAGAGAGAATGGGAGAGAGAAGAGGGAGCTTTACTCTGTATCTAAACTCTGTTGTTCCTGCCCTGAGAGTGTTTGATGGGATAGTGTAGAGGGAGCTTAACTTTCCATCTCACGCGTGCGGTACCTGTCTTGGGAGGGTTTAACGGGACACTCTGGAGGGGCTTTCACTCCATATCTAATCCGTGCTGTACCTGTCCTGCGAGTTTTTGATGGTACAGTGTCTTGGGGCCTTTACTCTGTATCTAACCGGTGCTGCACCTGCACTGGGAGTTCTTGACGGGACACTCTGGAAGGGTTTTCACTCCGTATCTAATCCGTGCTGTACCTATCCTGGGTGTGTTTAATGGGACAGTGTCGAGGGGGGGGCGTTTCTCTGTATCTAACCTGTGCTGTACCTGCCCTGGGGGTGTATGATGGGAGAGTGTAGAGGGGATTATACTCTGTATCTAACTCGTGCTGTACCTGCCCTGGGAGCGTTTGATGGGACAGTGTGGTGGGGGATTTACTCTGTATCTAACCTGTGCTGTGCCTGCCAGGGTAGTGGTTGATTGGACAGTGTCGAGGGGGCTGCACTCGTTATCTAACCCGTGCTCTTTCTAACGTGTGAACAGTTCAGACTGAAGTGGTTGATATTCCTCATGCCTCACATTCCGAAGCATTAAACACTGTGACAGTGTTTTATTTTGCTCCGCCCTGTTATTATAAAACTCTCTCTGTTCACCTCAGAAGGTTCTGCCTCTCGCATGGATCCGTGTTCCACCGGGAGATGCCCCACGGGTCAGTGCTGAGTGTGGTTATTGTACCATGGGGTCTATCACTGCCAGTCAACATCATGTGCTCGCGAAAAAGGCCCAACCCACCGACTGCATCCCTCTCCCTGGCGAACGTCTGGTGCAGAAACAGACCATTCACAACCCTCGACGTCTGATTTGAACCTGAGCTGAAACTCGGACCACATATTCTTTCCATCACCAAGTCCGCCTACTTCCATCTATGTATCTCGACCGTCTCCGCTCCCGCCTCTTCTCACCTATTGCTGACACCCTTGTCCGTGCCTTTGTTAACTCGAGACTGGACTATTCCTATGCTCTTCTGGCCAAACTCCCATCTTCCACCCTTCATTAACTTCAGCTCATCCAAAAATCAGCTGCCCGTAACCTAATTCGCAAAAATTCCTGTTCAATCATCACCCCCTGTGTTCGCATTGGCTCCCGGTCCGGCAAAGCCTCGATTTTAAAATTCTCATCGTTGTGTTCAAATCCTTCCACGGCCATCTCTGTAACCTCCCCCAAGACTACAACCCCATCCTCCCCCACTGAGGTATCTACGTTCCTCCCATTCTGGCCTCTCGCGCATGCCCGAATTCCTGCAGTGCACCATTGGTGGCCGTGCCTTCAGCTGAATGGTCCCTAAACTCTGGAATTTCCTGCCTCTGATTCACTCTCCTCCTTTATGACGCTACTTAAAATGCACCTTCTCACGATATCCCTCAATCCACAACTGCCCACCTTCTCCCCATATCACTAAGCCCCACCTACCCGCCCCCCCCCCCCCATATCCCTTAATCCCCAACTGCAAGCCTTCTCTCCCAATCGCTGATCCCGACCTACCACCGTCTCAACATATCCTTCAATCCCTACCGACCCAGCTTCCCACCTTCCAACCATATCCCTCAATCCCCAACTAGCAAACCTTCTCCCCACATCCCTAATTCCAACCTACCCACTTTCGACACATATTCCTTAATCTCACCAATCCATCTTCTCCCCGTATTGCTCACTCTCACCTACCAACCTTCTCCTCTTATCCATCATTCCCAACTACCCACCTTCTCAAGAGTTCAGAATATACTCCTTTCATTAAGGTGAGTTTGGAGATTGAGAATCACTCCTAGGAGTATTCCAGTTTCTGAAGGGGTATAAAGAGCTATTTTGTTCCTGATACTCAAACTTCCCTTCAAACTCTGAATCAACTCCCACACTAACCTGGTTGACTTAACTGCCCTCTGAAATATGGCCTTGGTATCAGACAGGCGCACCGAGCCCAGACGGACCTGCAAAGTCCTTCTCACTAACGACTGTGAACTTGTGCCAAAGTTGGGAGATCTGTCCCACAGACTCGTCAAGCAATAACCTGACATCGTCATTATGAGCCGGGGCTCAGGAGGTAGCGTCTGTCCTCAGAGTCAGAAGGTCGTTCTCTCGGACCCCACACACACCAGAGACTTGAGCATCTTAATCCAGGCCGACAATTTCCTGTGCCAGTACTGTGGGAGCGCTGCACGCTCAGAGGGTCAGTACTGAGTTAATGCTGCATTGTCAGAGGAGCAGTACTGAGGAAGCGCCGCACGGTCGGAGGGTCAGTATTGAGGGAGTGTTGCACTTTCGGAGGGTCAGTACTGAGAGAGCGCTGCACTGTCGGAGGCTCAGTACTGAGGGAGTGCTGCACTGTCGGATGGTCAGTACTGAGGGAGTGCTGCACTGTCGGAAGGTCACTACTGAGAGAGCGCTGCAGTTTTGGAAGGTCAGTACTGAGGGAGGGCTGAACTGTGTGAAGTGTCGTCATTTGGATGAGATGTTAAACCGAGTGTGCTCATCTCGGTCTGAAATGGCCGACCCCTTATCTGGGGAATGGTGAATGACTATTCCCCATTGTTCCAGATTCGCCAGTCAGTGCATCTATCCTGTCAAGTCCATCAATCCTGTCAAGTCCCCTCAGAATACTATATGTTTCTATGAGATGAGAAAGGAATAGGATATGTTGATGGGGTTAGATGAAGAAGGGTGGTGGGAGGCTCGTGTGGAACATAAACCCCGGCATGTATCTATTGTGCCGAATGGCCTGTTTCTCAGCTGTACAGTTCAAGTATTTCTGGAATCTTAGCATACATTGGGCCCATCATGACTGTGCTGGTTCTTTGAAAGAACTCCCCAATTTAGTCCTGCACCCCAGATTTTGCCCCATAACCCTGCAAATTAGTCCTCTTCAATGATATGCCCACTTGCCTTTTGAAAGTGCCTGTGGAATGTGGTTCCACCGCTCTTTCAGGAAATGCATTCCAAATCATAACACACGTCAGTGAAAAAATGTGTTCAAATTTCCCCGAGGTCTTTTGACAATTATTTTATTATCACAGAGAGGAGAAATATAGAGTGAGACAACATTGGGCTGAAGAAAGAGAGAGAGTGTAGACAGAGACAGAACGAGTATAGTGAGAGAGAGAGCAGGAGAGAGAGAGAGACATAGAGAGAATTCGGTGAGAAAGAGAGAGAGAGAGTAGAGAGGCAGAGGCAGAGGACAGGATGAGACAGGGTAAGAGAGAGAGAAGGTGAGCACAAAAGAGAAACAGAGACAGAGGGGAAGACAGAGAAAGATAAGGGTGATAAGGAGAGGGAACGACACAGGGCCAGACAGAGAAAATAAAAGTCAGGGAGACATGAAATTCACAGGGGAGACAAACAGAGAGAGTGACATTTAGCTCAGGTGGTTCGAGCGTGATATTAATGCCACAAAGGGCGCAGGTTTCATCCCTGCAAGGACCACGAACGTTCTTTTTATTGAGGGCGCAGTTTCCTCTCTTTATTTTAGACTGTGAGCGAATTATAAATGCAAAGTTTGGAAGGAAATTCACTCAGAACAGACCATCGGAGAAGCATTTTCATGTTGGTGCTGTCAGTCCCGGATCATTCTGTGTCTGTTTAAAAGCGGTGTGCTGTCAGTCCCGGATCATTCTGTGTCTGTTTAAAAGGGGTGTGCTGTAAGTCCTGGATCATTCCGTGCCTGTTTAAAAGGGGTGTGCTGTCAATCCAGGATCATCCTGTGCCTGTTTTAAAGGGGTGTGCTGTCAGTCCCGGATCATTCTGCGTCTGTTTATAAGTGGTGTGCTGCCAGTCCAGGATTATCCTGTGTCTGTTTTAAAGGGGTGTGCTGTCAGTCCAGGATCATCCTGTGTCTGTTTTAAAGGGGTGTGCTGTCAGTCCTGGATCACAGACTCAAGTTGCTGTTCTGAGCCTGAAACCGTAGACGGCTCGATCACACTGGGGATCACAACCCACTGAGGGGAACTGGGGCATGAAAAGCTTTCAATTAATGAAACAAATACTTCAAACAGGAAGAATTGAGACCCCATAGAAATACGGAGATCAGAGGAGCCTGTCGCTAAGGCAAAGCAGTTATGAACGGAGATTTCAATTTTCCCATTGTCTGCGTTATAGTGCATTTCGGACAGTTTACTGAAACAATATCACAGAACGGGGAGGATATAACTATCACGAAACGGAGAACAAGCTTGAAAAGAAAAGACTGAGGAGTGACCTGATAGAAGTCTTTAAGTTGAATGACAGGTTTCATAGGGTAGACGGAGAGAAGATGATTTCACCCGCGAGTGAGAGCAGACCTCGGGGTTATAAATCGAAGCTGGTCACTGATAAATCCAATATTAATTCAGGAGAAACTCCTTTATCCAGGGAGTGGTTAGTGTGAGCAACTCGCTACCACAAGTGAGTTGAGGCGACGAGCAAAGATGCTGTTAAGATTAAGCTAGACAAACACACGAAGGAAAAGGGAATAGAAGGATATGTTGATTGGGTTCGATGAACAAGCGTGAAAGGAGGATCATCTGCAGCATAAGCAAAGGCATGGACTCTTCGGGACGAATGGCTTGTTTCTGTGCTGTACAGTGTATGCAGGGGGTAAGAGAAAGAGAGAGAGTAAAGGGAGAAAGAGAGAGTAGAGGGAGAGAGAGAGAACACGAGAGAGACAGGCAGAGACAGACAGAGAAAGAGATAGAGTTAGAGGAACAGTATATCGAGAAAGAGAGGAGCGATAAGTAAATAGAGACAGAAGAAGATGTTTTGGAAATGCCTGTGAGCTGTTGGCAGCTGAACAATAGCCACTTGTTGCTGCTTCAATGGATTTGAGACGGAAAGTGGAGAAAGAGAGACAGATTAGAGGGAGAGAGACCGGGAGACAGAAAAAGAGAGAGGGAGAATGACGACTTTGAGAGTGGCAGAGAGACAGGCAGATTGTAAGGGTAAGCATAATCGAGACAGATAAATTGTACGCGTGAGGGAGAGGAAAGGTTCAGACAGGGGGAGAAACAGACAGACAGAGAGAGAGAAACAGGGGAGGCAGAGAAACAAGATCGACATAGAGTGAGAGACGGGGATGGATCAGAGAGTGTAGATTGAGGGAGACAGAGAGAGAGAGAGCGATGAGAGACAGAGATAGAAGTGTAGGTGCAGATATACTCGGACAGAAAGGGAGAGATAAAGGGAGTGGTGGGTAAGTGACCGGAAAAGAGAGAGAACCAGAGGGAAAGAGTCAGAGGGAGAGAGAAAGGGACAGAGTTAGAGAGTATAGGGAGAGAGACAGAGGGAGGGACAGATAGAGAGAGGATGAGACGGGGATGGTCAGAGGGCGAGAGATCGGGAGAAAGAGAGACAGAGAGATGGGGCTAGGTCAGAGTTTGTAGTCGCACAGAGTGCAGTCGCACAGAGTAAAGTGGCAGAGGCAAAGAGGAAGAGTAAAGGGGAAGCTTGAAATTGAAGGTGAGATATAGAGAAAGGGAGAGAGTTCGTGATTGAGAGAGGTGGAGAGTAGACGTGGAGAGGGAGAGAGTTGGAGAGTAGGGGGAGAGAGTGAGGGGAAAGAGTGAAGAACGAATGATGGAGACACAGTGGAGACGCAGAGAGACACCGAGAGGGATTATGAGGATGTGGGGGGTGGGGGATTGACAGAGAGAGAGGCGGACAGACTGTGAGAGTCTGAATAATACAGAGAGAGAAAGATGGTGGTGGTGAGGGAGAAAGAAAGAGACAGACAGATAAAGAAAGAGAGAGAAACAGGGGAGACAGAGAAGCGGAAGACAAAGAGTAATAGATGGGGATGAGACAAGGAGCGTAGAGAGAGGCAGAGAGAGAGAGAGAGAGGAAGTGGGAGAGACATGGAGTCGAGCGTGAGAGCGTGCAGAGAGTGAGGAGAGTGTGACAGACAGAGAAAGAGAGGCCGAGAGAGAGAGGGGGAGAGAGAGAGGGTCTGGAGAGCGAGTAGATGGAGAGCACGAGTAGAGAGCGAGAAGAGTGAGACACAGAGATGGAGAGAGGGGTAGAGGGAGGGGGACAGGGAAAGTGGGAGGGACTCCCAACTACCGATCTGCTCCTCATATCACTCAACACAACCACCCAAACCTTCTCACAATATCCCTCAACTAAACTTACCACCTTCTCACCATATCCATCAACCCCACCGACCGAATTACTCCCCATATCACTCAACCCCACCTACACACATTCACACAATATCCATCAATCCCCACTTAAACACATTCTCCACATATACCTCACAAACGGCTAACCAACTTCTCCTCCATATCTCTCACTACCTCCTACCCACCTTCTGCCAAGATCACTCAACCCCACCTAACCACCATCTCACAATATCTCTCAATCATAACCTACCCGCCTTATTAACATTTCCCACAATCACACTTACCCAACTCCTCACCATATCGGTCGACCGCACCGACACACCATCTCCCCATTTCACTCAACTACACCTACCCATCTTCATACAAAATCCCTCAACTCCAAACTACCCATCATCCCCCGTGTCCCTCAATCCCCACCTACCTATCTTACCCCCAAATACCTCAATCCCCACCTACCAACATTATGACCTTATTCCTCAATCCCACGGACACAACATCCCACCTTATCTCTCAATACCACGTAAACACCTCCCATATCCCTCAAACCAGAACTACACACCTTCTCCCCATAACACTCAACCCCAACTACCCACATTCTCATAAGACCCCTCAATCGCGACCAACACACATTCCCACCATATCCTTCAATCCCAAACTAACCACCTTCTCCTCATATCCCTCACTCACACCTACCTATCTTCTCCCCATATTCCTCAATCCACACCTGCCATCTTCAGACCAGATTCCTCCGACACTCCTATCCACATCCCCAAAGACCACAATCCTCACCCACCCAACCTCTCGCCATATCCCACAATCGCACCTACCCACCTACACACCTTCTCTCCACATGCCTCAACCCCACCTACCCACCTTCTCACAATATCCCACAACCCCCACTTACCCACCATCCCTTCATTTCACTAAATCCCCACTGAAGCACCTTCTACACATATCCCTCAACCCCACCTACTCACATTCTCATCTCATCCGTCAATGCCCACATACCCACCTTCCCCACTGATCCCTCAATCCCCACCTACCGTCCTTCACAACAATTCCTTCAATCCCCACCAACCCATATTAGCTCCTGATACCTCAATTCCACCTAATCAACTTCTCACCATATCCCTCAATCCACAACCACCCAACTTCTCACCATATCACTCAATCGGGCCGACACACCTACCCATATCCCTCAATTCACATCTACACACCTTCTCCCCATAACACTCAAACCCACCTACCCGCATTCTCAAAACATCTCTCAATCACCACCTACACTTCTTCGCACCATATCCCTCAATCCCCACCTAACCGCTTTCTCTTCATGTCCCTCACTCATACTTACCCATCTTCTCCAAATATTCCTCAATCTGCACATATCCATCGACTCACCAAATGCCTAAACTCACCGACGCAGTTTTTCAACAAATCTCTCAACCCCACCTTCCAACCTTCGACCATATCCCTCATAACCACCTTCACGCCATATCATTCAATCCCCAACTACTCACGTTGTCCCAATCCCTCAAACCCATCTACCCAACTTCTCACCATGTCAGTCAATCCCAACGAACCACATCCCCATATACCTCAATCAACACATACGCACCTTGGCCTCCTATCCCTCAATCCCACCTCCGCAAACTTCTCAGCAATGCCCTCAATCCCCACCAAACTACCTTCCCTCCGTATCCCACAAATTCACCGACGCACCATCTCCACAGATCACTCAAACACACCCAACCACCTTCTCACTCTATCCAGTATTACCACTTACCCACCCTCTCACCATATCCGTCAACACCACCTACCCACATTATCTTCATATCCCTCAATCCCGACCTATACACCTTTTCCCCGTATCACTCAACCCCAAATTCCCACATTAAAAAAAATCCTCTATCCACAACGACCTCCCACATCCCTCAATCACCTGAAGACATCTTTCCGCCATATCCCTCAATCCCCACTTAATCATGGGTGACTTTCATCTGCATATATACTGGCCAAACCAAATTAGCAATAATACTGTGGAGCATTATTTCCTGGAGTGTGCAGGAGATGGTTTTTCAAACCAATATGTTGAGCAGCCAATTCGGGAACAGGCGATCCTAGATTGGGTATGGTGCATCGAAAAGCGGTTAATTCATTAAATTGTTGTGCGGGGTCCTTTAGAGGAGAGTGACCGGAACATGATATAATTCTTCATTAAGATAGAAAGTGAAGGAGTGCAATCCGAAACTAGGGTACTAAATCGAAGGTATGAGGAGTGAGTTGGCTGTGATAGATTTGAGACCTTCATTAAAAGGCATGACGGTGAATAGGCAATGTCTAACATTTGAGGAACGAATGCATGAATCGCAACAGTTATACGTTCCATTCTGGCACAAAAAGACAAAAGGACAAAAGGCCCAACCATGGCTAACAGAAGAAGTTAAGGCTAGGATGCGATGCAAAGTGGAATCATAACATTTTGCCAGAAAATGCAGCAAGCCAGAGGATTGGGAACAGTTTCGAAGGAAGCAAAAAAAGGGTCAAGAGATTGATTAAGAGGGAAAATAGAGAATGAGAGTGAACTTGCAAGGAACATAAAAGCGGACTGTTAAATCTTCGACAAACGGGAATATTGTATTGAGATAGACGATCAGCCATGATCATATTGAATGGTGGAGCAGGCTCGAAGGGCCGAATGGCTTACTCCTGCCCATCTTTTCTATGTTTCTATGACTCGGAGGCCTAGATTTCCACCTTCAGCAGGTGGTGTCAGATCGACCGTCCATTACACAGCCTGTCACATTTTCACTTCCATTTACTTCGATACCATTAAAAGTAATTGACAGAATATTATGGGCTGATTGCATGCAATTTCCGAAAGTTCTCTCCCGGGGAGTGACGCTCCACCGCAAGTTCCACTGCCCGGATTGTGAGTCCGCTGAAGGCAGAATTAACCCCCGGTGATGAATGGGGGAGAACAAACCAGGTACGGCCTCGGTTTCGCGCTCCCCACTGTTTGTTTGATTCGTTTCCATGTTCGGACTGAGGCATTTTAACCATTTTAACATTTTTGTTCTTGAAATGTCTCTCATTTACTCCGCAGAAATTTTTGTCATCTCTCAATTCCTCAATATCCTGAAATAGATTCCAGGTCAGTGAAAGCATGAAATTCCCTCTAACTCCTGTTTGTCGCCTCCGTTCTGTCCTTTTCCCAGTTCCACTAAAACTGTTTCACTTTGTTTTCAGTCCACACTAGAGTTATACCTGAACCGTCACCCTGTCCTTTGTCCAGATACTGACCGATCCGCTGGGTATTTCACCTCTTCCTTTCATTGTTTCAGATTCACAATAACTGCAGTTTGACCCATTTCTTTCCAGTTTGGTCTGTTTCTCTTCTGTTCCCTTCTCTGATTCTAAGATCTGATATCTTGTTCGTTTTGTGATGTTTCAATAATCCAAACTCATCCTGTCCCCTCCCACTTACCCGATGTTCTTGTCCACTGGAATGCCTCTCGTCTGTTGTCAACGAACTGTCTCCGTCCACCCCTTCTTCAGCTGCCTGTTCTGGTCTGTCCCGGTAGAATTTCTTAAACTGGATCAGTTGGTAACCGGCAGACTTTGTCCAGAACTCAGTGATCGCAGTGTTCGGTCTGTGAACAACAATGGAGAAAAATACACATTATCGACCTTCCATCCGGGCGGCTACATTTGTCCTTAAACCAAACGACTGACGCCTCCTGTGAGCCACGTTATCAAATACCTTCTGAAAACCCATATATGCCGCATATGTTACAATCCATTGACCTGTATAGTCACGTCTCAACAAGGCTGTCTCAAATTTGTCAAATACAATGTCAAATATCTAGTTAATCCGTTCTCACCTTCTCCGAATTTGAAATGCTCACTAATTACGTGTCTGTTTCAAACGGATGTGCTTTCATTCCCTGATCATTCTGTGTCTGTTTGAAATGGGTTTGCTGTCAGTCCCTAGTTCTTTCTGTGTCTGTTTAAAAGGGCTGTGCTGTCAGTCTCGGATC
Source organism: Heptranchias perlo (assembly GCF_035084215.1). Lineage (NCBI taxonomy): Eukaryota > Metazoa > Chordata > Chondrichthyes > Hexanchiformes > Hexanchidae > Heptranchias > Heptranchias perlo. Next base: position 10,919,953 of record NW_027139453.1, on the reverse strand, counting down.
ACTCTGTGCCTGTTTGAAATGGATGTGCTGTCAGTCCCGGATCATTCTGTGCCTGATTAAAATTGGGTGTGCTGTCAGTCCCAGATCAGAGAATCAAGTTGCTATGCAGAGCCTGAACCCAGAGACGTCTCGATCACACTGGAGATCACAACCAACTGAGATGAACTGGGGCATAAAAAACTTTCAATGAATTAAAAAAAATAGTTCAAACAGGAAGTATTGACCCTACACAGAAATACGGAGATCGGTGGAGCCTGTAGCTGAGGCAAAGCAGTTATGAAGGGAGATTTTTTTTTTCATACTGACTGGGACACGGAGGCAATACATTTCTGGAATGCATCTTGGACAGTTTTCTGAAGCAATGTCATGGAACTGAGAGGTTACACATGTCAGGAAAGAGAGAACAAGCTGAGGCTCTTTTCTCTCGAAAAGAGAAGAATGAGGAGTGACGTGATAGAGGTTTGCAAGATTAATGATGTGTTTGTTCGGGTAGATCTGGAGAAGATGTTTCCACTTGAAGGGGAGACCAGAACCAAGGGTCATTATTATAAGATAGTCACTGATAAATCGAATTGAATCGAATAATGAATTCAGTGAAAACGTCTTTACCCAGAGACTGGTGAGAATGTGAATCTCGCTACCACAAAGGGTAGTTGAGAAGAATCGCACAGATGCATTTAAGGGGAATCTGGATAAACACATGAGGGAGAAAGAACATAAGAACATAAAAAATGGGAGCAGGAGAAGGCCATCCGGCCCTTCGATCCGGCTCCACCATTCAATCAGATCTTGGCTGATCTTCTACCTCAATTCGACTTTCCCGCCCGACCCACAAATCCCTTGATTCCCCTAAGCCAAAAATCTATCAATTCCAGCCTTGAATATACTCAACGACTGAGCATCCCCAGACCTCTGGATGGAGAATTCCAAAGATTCACATCCCTCTGAGTGAATATATTCCTCCTCATCTCAGTCTTACATGGCCCACCCCTTATCTGAAGACTATTTCCTCTTGTTCTAGACTCGACAGCCAGGGGAAACAATCTCTCCGGATCTATCCTGTCAAGCCCCCTCAGAATCTTATATTCTGTTTTATATGTTTCAAAGAGATGGCAGAGGAATAGAAGGACATGTTGATGGTGTTGGAGGAAGATGGATAGGCGAGGGGTGTTTTATAGCATAAGCACCGGCATGGACCTTGTGGGGTGAATGGCCTGTTTCTGAGCTGTGCAGTCCACGGAATTCTGGAACGTTAGCCTACATTCGGCCCGTCATGCCTGTGCTAGCTGTTTGAAAGAACTGCCCAATTTAGTCCTACATCCCAGCGATTTCCCCATCACCCTGCAAATTATTCCTCTTCAATGACATGTCCAATTGCCTTTTGCAAGTGCATATGGAATGTGGTTTCACCGATTTTTTAGGTATTGCACTCAATCCCATAACAAACCTCGGTGAAAAAATGTTTCTTCATTTCCCATCGAGATATATTGCCAATTATTTTTTATCTCACAGAGGAGCGGTAGGGAGAGAGAGAGAGAGAGAGTAGAGGGCGTGAGAAAGACAGAGTAGAATGAGAAAGAGAGGTTACAGACAGAGAGAGTCGGAGAAAGAGGAGAGTAAGGTGTGGAAGGGAGATAGAGAGAGAGTGGAAGGAGACAGAGAGAGTACAGAGAGAGCACGAGAGACAGAGATAGAGAGAGAGGAGAGAAAGAGAGAAACAGAGATAATAGAAAAAGACAGAGAGGGTAGCGGCGAAGAGAGGAAGAGAGGATGAGACAGAGACAAGAGGAAGATAAGGAGAACACAAAAAGAGAAAAATAGTCAAAGGGGAAGACAGTGAATGACCACGGAGAGAGTGAGAGAACGACAGAGGGACATGGAGAGGGAGAGAAACAGACAGAAAGAGAAACAGGGTAGAGACGGACGAAGAGAGGGAGAGACAGGGACCGAGCGAGTGATAGAGACTGGTCAGAGAGAGAGAGAGTCGAGTGTGTGTGTGAGAGAGAGAGAGAGAGAGAGAACAAGGATCACAGCATCACAGGGCGTTGGAATCACTGAGAATGGGGGAAGGCAGTGATCTCTGGAGAAGGCCCAGGCTTCATCCCAGTCTCTGTTGGTAGATCTCACCCGGTGTGCGACTGACACCCACACACAGAGAATGGTAGAGAGAAGAGAGAGCTTAACTCTCCATCTCACGCGTGCGGTACCTGCCTTGGGAGTGTTTAAAGGGACACTCTGGAGGGGCTTTCACTCCCTATCTAATCCGTGCTGTACCTGTCCTGCGAGTTTTTGATGGGACAGTGTCTTGGGGCCTTTACTCTGGATCTAACCGGTGCTGCACCTCCACTGGGAGTAGTTTACGGGACACTCTGGAAGGGTTTTCACTCGCTATCTAATCCGTGCTGTACCTGTGCTGTGTGTGTTTAATGGGACAGTGTAGAGGGGGGATTTCTCTGTATCTAACCTGTGCTGTACCTGCCCTGGGAGTGTTTGATGGGACAGTGTAGAGGGGGTTATACTCTGTATCTAACTCGTGTTGTACCTGCCCTGGGAGTGTTTGATGGGACAGTGCAGTGGGGGATTTACTCTGTATCTAAACTGTGCTGTGCCTGCCATGGGAGTGTTTGATGGGACAGTGTGGTGGGGGATTTACTATGTATCTAACCTGTGCTGTGCCTGCCAGGGGAGTGTTTGATGGGAGAATGTCGAGGGGGCTGCACTCTGTATCTAACCCGTGCTCTTTCTAACTTGTGAACAGTTCAGACTGAAGTGGTTGATATTCCTCATGCCTCACATTCCGAAGCATTAAACACAGTGACAGTGTTTTATTTTGCTCCGCCCTGTTATGATAAAACTCTCTCTGTTCACCTCAGAAGGTTCTGCCTCTCGCATGGATCCGTGTTCCACCGGCAGATGCCCCACGGGTCAGTGCTGAGTGTGGTTTGTGTACCATGGGGTGTATCACTGCCAGTCCACATCATGTGCTCGCGTAACAGGCCCAACCCACCGACTTTATCCCTCTCCCTGGCGAACGTCTGGTGCAGAAACAGACGATGCACAACCCTCGACTTCCGATTTGAACCTGAGCTGAAATTCCGACCACATATTCTATCCATCACCAAGTCCGCCTACTTCCATCTCTGTATCTCGACGGTCTCGCTCACGTCTCTTCTCACCTATTGCTGAAACCCTTGTCCGTGCCTTTGTTACCTCGAGACTGGACTATTCCAATGCTCTTCTGGCCAAACTCCCATCTTCCACCCTTCATTAAAATCAGCTCATCCAAAATTCAGCTGCCCGTATCCAAATTCGCACAAAGTCCTGTTCAATCATCACCCCCTGTGTTCGCATTGGCTCCCGGTCCGGCAACGCCTCGATTTTAAAATTCTCATCGTTGTGTTCAAATCCTTCCACGGCCAACGATCCCCCTATCTCTGTAATCTCCCTCAAGACGACAACCCCATCCTCCACCACTGAGGTTTCTGCACTCCTCCCATTCTGGCCTCTCGCGCATTCCCGAATTCCTGCACTGCACCATTGGTGGCTGTGACTTCAGCTGCCTGGTCCATAAGCTCTGGAATTTCCTGCCTCTGATTCACTCTCCTCCTTTGTGACGCTACTTAAAAAGCAGCTTCTCACGATATCCCTCAATCCACAACTTCCAACCTTCTCCCCATATCACTAAACCCCACCTACTCGCATTCTCCCCATTACCTTAATCCCCAACTGCGAACCTTCTCTCCCAATCGCTGAACCCGACCTACCCACCGTCTCAACATATCCCTCAATCCCTACCTACCCAGCTTCCCACCTTCCAACCATATCCCTCAATCCAAAACTGGCAACCTGCTCCCCAGATTTCCTAATTCCAACCGACCCACTTTCTGCCCATATTCCTTAATCTCACCTATCCATCTTCTCCCCATATTGCTCACTCTCACCTACCAACCTTCTCCCCTTATCCCTCATTCCCACCTACCCACCTTCTCAAGAGTTCAGAACATACTCCTTTCATTAAGGTGAGTTTGGAGACTGAGAATCACTCCGAGGAGTATTCCAGTTTCTGAAGGGGTATAAAGAGCTAATTTGTTCATGATACTCAAACTTTCATTCAAACTTTGAATCAACTCCCACACTCACCTGGTTGACATAAATGCGCTCTGAAATATGGCCTCTGGATCAGACAGGCGCACCCAGCCCAGACGGGCCTGAAAGTCCTTCTCACTAACGTCTGTGAACTGGTGCCAAAGTTGGGAGATCTGCCCCACAGACTCGTCAAGCAATAACCTGACATAATCATTATGAGCCGAGGCTCAGTCGGTAGCATCTCTCCTCAGAGTCAGAAGGTCCTGCGCTCGGACCCCACACACACCAGAGACTTGTGCATCTTAATCCAGGCCGACAATTTCCTGTGCCAGTACTGTGGGAGCGCTGCACGCTCAGAGGGTCAGGACTGAGGGAATGATGCATTGTCAGAGGAGCAGTACTGAGGAAGCGCCGCACGGTCGGAGGGTCAGTATTGAGGGAGTGTTGCACTTTCGGAGGGTCAGGACTGAGAGAGCGCTGCACTGTCGGAAGGTCACGACTGAGAGAGCGCTGCAGTTTTGGAAGGTCAGTACTGAGGGAGGTCTGAACTCTTTGAAGTTTCGTCATTTGGATGAGATGTTAAACCGAGTGCGCTCCTCTCAGTCTTAAATTGCCGACCCCTTATCTGGGGAATGGGGAATGACTATTCCCCATTGGTCCAGATTCGCCAGTCAGTGGAGTCACCATCTATCCTGTCAAGTCCCTCAGAATACTATATGTTTCTATGAGATGAGAAAGGAATATGATATATTGATGGGGTTAGATGAAGAAGGGTGGTGGGAGGCTCGTGTGGAACATAAACCCCGGCATGTATCTATTGTGCCGAATGGCCCGTTTCTCAGCTGTGCAGTCTAAGTATTTCTGGAATCTTAGCATACATTGGGCCCGTCATTCCCGTGCTGGTTCTTTGAAAGAACTCCCCAATTTAGTCCTACACCCCAGATTTTGCCCCATAACCCTGCAAATTAGTCCTCTTCAATGATATGCCCACTTTCCTTTTGAAAGTGCCTGTGGAATGTGGTTCCACCGCTCTTTCAGGAAATGCATTCCAAATCATAACAAACCTCAGTGAAAAAAATGTGTCCAAATTTCCCCGAGATCTTTTGCCAATTATGTTATTATCACAGAGGAGAAATAGAGAGAGAGAATATTGGGCTGGAGAAAGAGAGAATGCAGAGAGTGACAGAACGAGTATAGTGAGAGAGAAAGCAGGAGAGAGAGAGAGAGAGAGAGATAGAGAAAATAAGGTGAGAAAGAGAGAGAGAGAGTAGAGAGGCAGAGGCAGAGGACAGGATGAGACAGGGTAAGAGAGAGAGAAGGTGAGCACAAGAAGAGAAACTGAGACAGAGGGGAAGACAGAGAACGATAAGGGGGATAAGGAGAGAGACCGACACTGGGCCAGAGAGATAAAAAAAAGTCAGAGAGAGTGAAAAAAAACAGGGGAGACAAACAGAGAGAGTGAAAATTAGCTCAGTTGGTTAGATATTAATACCACAAAGGGCGCAGGTTTGATCCATGTAAGGGCCACGAACGTTTTTATATTGAGGCGCAGTATCTTCTCTTTATTTTAGACTGTGAGCGAATTATAAATGCAAAGTTCGGAAGGAAATTCACTCAGAACAGAGCATCGGAGAAGCATTTTCATGTTGGTGCTGTCAGTCCTGGATCATTCCGTGCCTGTTTAAAATGAGTATGCTCTCAATCCAGGATCATCCTGTGTCTGTTTATAAGGGGTGTGCTGTCAGTCCCGGATCATTCTGCGTCTGTTTAAAAGGGATGTGCTGTCAGTCCAGGATCATTCTGCGTCTGTTTTAAAGGGTTGTGCTGTCAGTCCTGGATCATTCTGCGTCTGTTTATAAGGGGTGTGCTGTCAGTCCCGGATCAGTCTGTGTCTGTTTATAAGGGGTGTGCTGTCAGTCCTGGATCATTCTGCGTCTGTTTATAAGGGGTGTGCTGTCAGTCCCGGATCAGTCTGTGTCTGTTTATAAGGGGTGTGCTGTCAGTCCCGGATCATTCTGCGTCTGTTTATAAGGGGAGTGCTGTCAGTCCAGGATCAGTCTGTGTCTGTTTTAAAGGGGTGTTCTGTCTGTCCTGGATCATAGACTCAAGTTACTGTTCAGAGAATGAAATCGTAGACGGCTCGATCATACTGGAGATCACAACCCACTGAGGGGAACTGGGGCATGAAAAGCTTTCAATTAATGAAACAAATACTTCAAACAGGAAGAATTGAGCCCCCACAGCAATACGGAGGTCAGAGGAGCCTGTAGCTCAGGCAAAGCAGTCATAATCGGAGATTTGAATTTTCCCATTGTCTGCGTTATAGTGCATCTCGGACAGTTTACTGAAACAATATCATAGAACGGGGAGCATATAACTATCACGAAAGAGAGAACAAGCTTGAAAAGAAAAGACTGAGGAGTGACCTGATAGAAGACTTTAAGTGTAATGACAGGTTTGATAGGGCAGACGGAGAGAAGATGAATTCACCAGCGAGTGAGAGCGGACCTCGGGGTTATAAAACGAAGCTAGTCACTGATAAATCCAATATTAATTCAGGAGAAACTCCTTTACCCAGAGAGTGGTGAGAGTGAGAAACTGGCTACCACAAGTGAGCTGAGGCGACGAGCAAAGATGCTGTTAAGATTAAGCTTGATAAACACACGAGGGAAAAGGGAATACAAGGATATGTTGATTGGGTTCGATGAAGAAGGATGAAAGGTGGATCATCTGCAGCATAAGCAAAGGCTTGGACTCTTTGGGACGGATGGCTTGTTTCTGTGCTGTACAGTGTATGTAGGGGGTAAGAGAAAGAGAGAGAGTAAAGGGAGAAAGAGAGAGTAGAGGGAGAGAGAGAGAACACGAGAGAGACAGGCAGAGACAGACAGAGAAAGAGATAGAGTTTGAGGAACAGAATATCGAGAAAGAGAGGAGGGATAAGTAAATAGAGACAGAAGAAGATGTTTTGGAAATGCCTGTGAGCTCTTGGCAGCTGAACAATAGCCACTTGTTGCTGCTTCAATGGATTTGCTCCAAGAAGAATTTCGACAAAAACAGCAATTTGTATCTTAACATCAATCGGACTGAGAGACTGGAACAGACATCAAAGGAATGGAGAATGAGCGAGAATGGGTGAAGACATTGATCTCTAGGAAAGGCCCAGCCTCCATCCCGGTCTCCTTTCGTTGATAACACCCGGTGTGGGATTGAGACCCACACACAGAGCATGGGAGAGTGCAGTGGGACTTTAACTCTGTATCTAACCTGTGTTGCAACTGCCCCGGGAGTGTTTGATGGCACAGTGTAAAGGGAGCTTTACTCTGTATCTCACCGTTGTTGGACCTGCCCTGGGACGGTTTGATGGAAAAGTGCAGAGGGAGATTGAATCTGTTACTAACCACAACTTCACCTGCCCTTGGGGTGCTTGATGTGACATTGCAGATGGAGCTTTACTCTATATCTGACCCATTTTATACCTGTCCTGGGAACACTTTAAACTAAGGTGGTTGGCATTTCCCATGCCTCATTTTCCAAAGCATTAATTCCGTGACAGTGTCTCTGTTGGTGAGCCCTGTTATTACAAAAATCCTTCTGATCACACCGGAATGTTCTGTCTCTCATTGGTGTTCGGTTACTCGAGCAATTCCTTCACAGGTCAGTGCTGAGTGTGGCAATTGGATCATGGTGGGGGGACGGGGGCATCATTCCCATGGCCCACTATTGTGCAGACACAGAGAAAGTAGATCGTAGTCCAGACACTGAGAATGCAGATCAGAACAGATATTGAAAGAGGCGATCAGAGTCTAGACACTGAGAGAGGTGATCACAGTCCAAATACTGCGAGGGTATTACAGTCCAGACACTGAGAGAGATCAAAGTCCCGACACTGAGAGAGTGGATCACAGTCCAGCCATGAGAGAGGAGATCACAGTACAGACACTGAGAATATCAGGAGCAATTTCTTTTTAAAAATGCACTCAAGGGTTATAATCTCTGGATTATTACCTGAGCCAGGTGCAAATAGTCGGAGGGATAAGCAGATTTGGGAGGAGAACACATGGATGAAGGAGTGGTTCCATTTCGTGGGACACATTCACCTGTACGAGGACAGGATGGAACTGTACCGTTGGGAGCGGCACCACCTGACCCGGGCGGGGACCAGGATCCCAGCGCCAAGGATAACTCGGGCTTTAAACGAGTAAATGGGGGTTAGGGCTCAGTTGGAAAGTAATAGAAATAACAATTCTAGAACAAAAGGGAAGAGACTATCGTCAGAAATTATGCTTTAGGCACTGCAGGTAAAGGAAAAATTGAAAGATGTAAAGTAATTAAATCGGGAGGGAGAAACAAGGAAAGTGTGAAAAATAAAATATTACAATATGGGTAGGGTGTGTGGCCCAAATAAGCGTTCATTATAGAAACGCTTGGAGTATAAGCAACAAATTGAATGAAATGCGGGCACAAATTCAACCGACAGGGTACGAAATGGTAGCCATTGCTGAGGCATGGCTGCACAACAGTCAGGAATGGGAACTGAATATACCAGGTTGTAATGTCTAGAGGAAGGATAGGAGAACTGGTAGAGGGGGAGGAGTATCCTGAGTGATTAAGGATGAATTTACTTCATTGATAAGAGAGGATGTAACGAGAGGTAAGCAGGCAGTGGAGCTTTATTGGATGAATTAGGAAATAGAAAAGGAATTAAGACCAAAGTGGGAGTTGTGTATGGACCCTCCTGTAGCAGCTGTGAAGCGGCAGAATGTATAAATGCGGAGATTAGACAAGCAGTGTGTTTGTAAAGGGGACAGATTTTAACTTTCTTATTGATTGGGATAAACAGACGAGCTCATGTCAGAAAGGTAACGAATTTCTGGAGTAAGTTCAGGAAAGATTTCTGCAACAATATATCCGAGGACCAACAAGGGGGCAGGCCATACTGGAATTATCAATGAGTAATGTGGCAGATTAGTTAATAGCCTAAAGGTGCATGAACATTTATCTGAATTGGAAAACTGCACATGTCACTCCACTATTTAAGAAAGGTGACAGAAGGAAACCAGGGAATTATGGACCAGTTCGCCAAACATCTGTTTCGAGAAATTACTCGAGTCTCCAATTAAGGATAGTGACTGAACACCTTGAACATTTTCAGCTGATCGAAAGAGCCAGCATGGATTTTGTTTTGAAGAGGTGACGAAAGTAGTGGACAGGGGAATGCCGATGGAGTTTGTTTCAATGGACTTCCAAAAGTCATTCGTTAAAATGCCTCAGAAGAGACTGTTCGCTAAAGTTGAAGCTGGTCGAATTGAGGGGAAATGATTGACCTGGATAGGAAATTGGCAGAGCGGCAGGAGACATTGGGACAGAAATCGCTACGAGCGGCGAGGCAACGCTCACTGCAGCTCTTGCGAATTAAATTAACAAAACTACTGACTGTCGGCTCTGTGGCGATCAATTGCTGGAATTCGAACTTCACAAAAATTGTGCACGATCAACCCAGCCTCTGAGCAGCGTGATTTGCTGCGCAGCTGGAAAGGTGTGTGAGGAGAAGACACGCCCACAAAATCGGTAAGGACGAGTCGTCCCGCCAACAGAATCAGGCTGCATTGCTGAAACAATCAAGCAGACTTCATTCCTTTCAAGTTAGCATTCTGTGTGGCATTGTAAAATTTAAAAAAAAAATCAAAAAACAAAGAAATAATCGCATTAAATTAAAGAGACAGAAGGGAAAAGTTTTAAAAAATAATATTGTAGTTTTAATTGTTCTTCAATCACCAAAAACTAATAAAATAAAGAGTAACATGAGAGTCCTCGTTTTTAAAAGTTAATCTTCACTTGTTTCGCAGTCATTAAAACTTACCGAGCTGTTAAAACTCAGTTTGGACATTGTATTTACCAGAATGATACCTGGAATTCAAGGGTTAGACAATGAAGTGAGATTACACAAACTAGGGTTGCATTCTCTGGAATTTAGAAGATTAAGGGGAGATTTGTTCGAAGTTTTCAAGACATTAAGGGGAACTGATAGGGTAGATCGAGATAAACTATGTCCGCTGGTTGGGGAGTCCAGCACTAGTGGTCTCTGCCTGAAAATTAGAGCCAGAACTTTCAGGAGTGAAGTTATGAAACACGTCGACACGCAAAGGGTGGGAGATGTTTGGAACTCTCTTCTGCAAACGGAAGTCGATGTTCGCTCAATTGTTAATTTTAAATCTGAGGTTGTTAGATTTTTGTTAACTCTGTTAATATTGTGTTTAAGGCGGGCGAATGACGTTCATTCAGACATCCGCTATGATGCCAATGAATGGCGTAACAGGCTCGAGGGATCAAATGACCGACTCCTGTTCCCACGTACCTGGTAAATGTCATCACCCACCACAATCTTCAACAGTCGGCGCTGCTGACCAGCAGTGACAGAGCAAAGAGATACAGAGAAAGGGGCAAGAGAAAGAGAGACATAAGCAAAACGGTTGATAAATGGGGAGAGGGAGGGAGAGAGAAAAATGAAGACATCGACATATAGTTCGGGAGAGTGAACGAGAGATACAGACAGGTGACAAAGAGAGATAGAAACAGAGAGGAGAGAGCAAGAGATAGAGAGAAATAGGAGAGCCCGAAAGAGAGACAGACAGAGAGGTAGCGACGAGGATAGAGGGAGAGACGAGGACAGAGGGAGAGATAGCTGAGGGAAAGAGAGAGAGAGACGCAGAGGGAGACGGAGAGAGAGAGAGTGGGAGAGAGAGACGAATGGCGGGGGGAGAGCGATGGAGAGGGAGACAGAGAGATAGTGATAGAAAGGCAGAGAATCAGCAGAGAAAGAGAGAGACATAGAGAGAGAGACAGAATTATAGAGACAGAGAGATGGTGGGGGAGAAAGAATGAAAGATACAAACAGAGGGAGAAACGGTCAGAGAGAGAGGGCGGAGAGAGGAAGAAAGAGAGGGAGAGACGGAGATGGATCAATGAGTGTAGATGGAGGGAGACAGAGAGAAAGAGAGAGAGAGTAGAGACAGAGAGAGGACGGTGCTTGTAGAGAGACGGGGAATGAAATAAAGTGGAGGCTGATTGACTGGGAAAGAGAGAACCTGAGGGAAAGAGTCAGAGGGATGGGGATGGGATAGAGGGTGCAGTGGCAGAGAGTGTAGTGGCACAGACTGTAGTGCACAGTGTGTAGTGGCACAGAGTGTCGTGGCAGAGACAAAGAGAACGAGTAAAAGGGAAGCTTGAAATTGAAGGTGAGATATATAGAAAGGGAGAGAGTTAGTGACTGAGAGAGGTGGAGACGAGAGGTGGAGAGGGAGAGAGATGGAGAGTAGAGGCAGAGAGTGGGGAGAGAGTGAATAACGAAAGAGGATGACACAGTGCAGAGGCAGAGAGACACCGAGAGAGACAATGAGGAGGTGGCGGAGTGACAGAGAGACAGGCAGACAGACTGTGAGAATCTGAATAATACAGACAGAGAGATAGTGGGGGCGAGGGAGAAAGAAAGAGACAGGCAGATGGAGAAACAGACAGCAAGAGAATGAAAAAGTGGAGACAGAGAAACGGAAGAGAAATAGTGAGAGATGGGGATGAGTCAGAGACAGAAAGAGTGAGTGAGAGAGACAGAGAGAGAGAGAGAGGAATGGGGAGAGACATGGTGTAGAGGGTGAGAGCGAGTACAGAGCGAGGAGAGTGCGACATACAGAGAGAGAGGCCGAGAGAGAGAGAGGGAGAGAGGAAGGGGTGAGATAGCGAGCAGAGGGAGAGTGCGAGCAGAGAGCGAGGAGGGTGAGACACAGAGAGAGAGTGAGGGGTCTAGGGAGAGGGACAGGGAAAGAGAGAGAGACTCCCACCGACCGATCTTCTCCCCATTTCACACAACACAACCACCCAAACCTTCACACAATATCCCTCAACAAAACGTATCACCTTCTCACCATATCCTTCAACCCCACCTACCGAATGTCTGCCCACATCACTCAACCCGACCAACACACATTCACACAATATCCATCAATACCCACCAACTCACATTCTCCACATTTCCCTCAAACTCCACCTAATCACCTTCTCCACATATACCTGACACACGGCTACCCAACTTCTCTCCATATCCCGCATTCTTTCCTACATCCTTCTCCCACATCACTGTAAACCACCTGACCAGTTTCTCACAATATCTCTCAATCATAAACTACCCCCTTTATTCATATTTCCCACAATCACACTTAACCATCTCCTCACCATATCCGTCCACCACACCGACCACTTTCTCCCCATATTCCTCAATCCCCACCTACACACCTTCTCCACATATCACTCAACCACACCTAACCACCGTCATACAAAATCCCACAATTCCCAACGACCAATCTTCCCCCCATATCCCTCATTGCCCACCGACCTATCTTACTCCCATATCCCGAAATCCCAACCTACCCGCATTCTCTCCTTATTCCTCAATCCCACCTACACACCTTCTCACCCTATCCCTCAAACCCCAGATACCCAAATTCTCACCATATCCCACAGTACAACCTAACCAACTCCCAATAACACTCAAATCACAGCTACACAACGCTCCCCGTAACACTCAACCCCAACTGTCCACATTCTCACAACATCACTCAATCCCCACCAACACACCATCCCAACATATCCCTCAATCCCATCTACACAACTTCTCACCATGTCATTCAATCCCAACTAACCACATTCCGAGATCCCTCAATCAACATCCATGCACCTTAACCCCATATCCCTCAATCCCACCAATCCAACTTCTCAGCATAGTCCTCAATCCCCACCTAACCACCTTCCTTCCGTATCCCACAAACGCACCATCTCAGCAGATCATTCAAACACACCCAACCACCTTCTCACTATATACATTAATTACCACTCAACCACCCTCTCACCATATCCGTCAACCGCACCTACAAACATTCTACCCATATCCCTCAATCCCCACCGACACACCTTCTCCCCATATCACTGAATCCCACCGACCCGCATTCACAAAAATCCCTCAATCCACAACGACCTCTCTGATCCATGAACCCCCGATTGACGTATTTCCGCCATATCCTTCAATTCCCACTTCATCATGGGTGACTTTAATTTACATATATACTGGCCAAACCAAATTAGCAATATTACTTTGGAGCATTAAATTATGGAGTGTGTACGAGATGATATTTTAGACCAGTATGTTGACGAGCTAATTTGGGAACAGGCTATCCAAGATTGGGTATTGTGCATTTAGAAGCGATTAATTAATAACCTTGCAGTGCATGATGCTTCCGGGAAGAGTGACCGGAACATGATAAAATTATTCATTAAGATAGAAAGTGAAGTCGTGCAATCCGAAACAAGGGTACTAAATCTAAACAAAGGAAACTAGGAAGTTATGAGGAGTGAGTTGGCTATGATAGATTGGGAACCTTCATTAAAAGGTATGACGGTGAATAGGCATGAATTGCAACAGTTCTACATTCCAATCTGGCACAAAAAGACAAAAGGAAACGAGGTCCAAACACGGCAAACAAAAGAAATTATGGATAGGATGAGACCCAAAGAGGAGTCATAAAAAATTGCCAGAAAATGTAGCAAGCCTGAGGATTGGGAGCTGTTTAGAATTGAGCAAAAACGAGCCAAGAGATTGATTAAGAGGGAAAAATAGAGTATGAGTGTGAACTTGCAAGGAACATAAAAGCGGGTTTTAAGAAATTCACAAGAGTGAACATGATATTGAGATGGAGGATCAGCCATGATCATATTGAATGGTGGAGCAGGCTCGAAGGGCCGAATGGCCTACTCCTGCTCCTATTATCTATGATTCGGTGACTCGGTTGCCTCGATTTCCACCTTCAGCAGGTGGTGTCAGATCGACCGTCCATTACACACCCTGCCACATTTTCACTTCGATTCCATTGAAAATAATTGACAGAATATTATGGGCTGATTGCCTGCAATTTCCTAAAGTGCTCTCCCGGGGAGTGACGCTCCACCGCAAGTTCCACTGCCGGATTGTGAGTCCGCTGAAGGTCGAATTAACCCCCGGTGTTTAATGGGGGAGAACAAAACCCTGCACGGCCTCGGTTTCGCGCTCTCCACAGTTTGTTTGATTAGTTTCCCTGTTCGGGTCTTACACATTTTGACCATTTTAAAATTTTTGTTCTTGAAATGTCTCTCATTTACTCCGCAGATATTTTTGTCATCTCTCAATTTCTTAATATCCTGAAGTAGATTCCAGGTCAGTCAACTCATGAAATTCCATCTAACTCCCGTTTGTCGCCTCCGTTCTGTCCTTTTCCCAGTTCCACTAAAACTGTTTCATTTTGTTTTCAGTCCACACTCGAGTTATACCTGAACCGTTACCCTGTCCTTTGTCCAGATACTGACCGATCCGCTGGGTATTTTCACCTCTTCCTTTCATTGTTTCAGATTCACAATAATTGCAGTTTGAACCATTTCTTTCCAGTTTGGTCTGCTTCTCTTCTGTTACCTTCTATGATCCTAAGATCTGATACCCTGTTAGTTTTGTGATGTTTAAATAATCCAAACTCATTCTGTTCCCCTCCCACTTACCTGATGTTCTTGTCCACTGAAATGCCTCTCGTATGTTGACAACAAGCTGACTCCGTCCACCCCTTCTTCAACTTCCTGTTCCAATCTGTCCCGGTAGAATTTCGTGAACTGGAGCAGTTGGTAACCGTCAGACTTGATCAAGAACTCAGTGATCGCAGTGTTCGGTCTGTGAACAACAATGGAGAAAACTAAACACATGCTCGACCTTCCATCCAGGCGGCTGCAATTCCTCTGACACCAAACGGCTGAAGCCTCCTGTGAGCCACGTTATCAAATAACTTCTGAAAACCCATATATGCCGCATGTGTGAAAATCAATTGACCGATATAGTCACGTCTCAACAAAAGCTGAGTCAAATTTGTCAAATACAATGTCAAATGTCTACAGTTAATCCGTTCTAACCTTCCCCGAATCTGAAATGCTAACGAATTACGTATCTTTTTAAAAGGGGTGTGCTGTCAGTCCCGGATCATTCAGTGTCTGTGTCAAAGGGGTGTACTGTCAGTCGCTGATCATTCTGTGTCTGTTTGAAAGGCGTGTACTGTCAGTCCCGGATCATTCTGTATCGTTTTTAAAGGGTTGTGCTGTCAGTCCCGGATCAGAGAATCAAGTTGCTGTTCAGAGCTGAACCCAGAGACTGCTCGATCACACTGGAGATCACAACCAACTGAAACGAACTGGAGCATTAAAAGCTTTCAATCAATGAAAAATTTCTTCAAACAGGAAGTATTGACCCGACACAGAAATAAGGAGATCAGAGGAGCATGCAACTAAGGCAAAGCAGTTATGATGGGAGATTTCAATTTTCACATGGACTGAGACACAAAGGTAATACATTTCTAGAATGCATCCAGGACAGTTTTCTGAAACAATATCATAGAACTGAGAGGTTACACATGTCAGGAAAGAGAGAAAAAGCTGGGGCTCTTTTCTCTCGAAAAGAGAAGACTGAGGAGTTACGTGATAGAGGTTTTAAGATCAATGATCTGTTTGATAGGTTAGACCTGGAGAAGATGTTTCCACTTGAAGGGGAGACCAGAACCAAGGGCCATTATTATAAGTTAGTCACCAATAAATCGAATTGAATCGAATAATGAATTCAGTAAAAACTTCTTAACCCAGTGACTGGTGAGAATGTAAAACTCGCTTCCACGAAGTGCAGTTGAGAAGGATCGCAAAGATGCGTTTAAGGGGAATCTGGATAAACAGATGAGAGAGAAAGAACATAAGAACATATAAAGTGGGAGCAGGTGTACGCCATCCAGCCCCTCGATCCTGCTCCACCATTCAATCAGATCATGCTTGATCTTCTACCTCAACTCCAATTTCCCGCCCGATCCACAAATCCCTTGAATCCCCTAGAGCCCAAAATTCTATCAATTCCAGCCTTGAATATATTCAATGACTCAGAATCCTCTGTCCTCTGGGTCGAGAATTCCAATGATTCACATCCCTCTGAGTGAATAAATTCCTCCTCATCTCAGTCTTACATGGCCGACCCCTTATCTGAAGACTATTTCCCCTTGTTCTCGACTCGACAGCCAAGGGAAACAATCTCTCCGGATCTATCCTGTCAAGCCCCCTCAGAATCTTATGTTCTATTTTCGATTTTTCAATGAGATGGCAGAGGAATAGATGGACATATTGATGGGGTTAGATGGAGAAGGATAGGCCTGGGGTCGTTGAGAGCTTCAGCACCGGCATGGACCTATTGGGCTGTATGGCCTGTTTCTGAGCCGTGCAGTCCACTTAATTCTGGAATCTTAGCCTACATTCGGCCCGTCATGCCTGTGCTAGATTTTTCAAAGAACTGCCCAATTTAGTCCTACACCCCAGCGATTTCCCCATCACCCTGCAAATTATTCCTCTTCAATGACATGTTCAATTGCCTTTTGAAAGTGCCTATGGAATGTGGTTCCACCGCTCTTTTAGGTATTGCATTCCATATCATATCAAATCACGCTGAAAAAATGTTTCTTCATTTCCCATCGAGATATATTGCCAATTAATTTTATCTCACAGACGCGCGGGAGAGAGAGAGAGAGAGAGAGTAGATTGCGTGAGAAAGACAGAGTAGAAGGAGACAGAGAGGGTACAGACAGAGAGAGTGGGAGATACAGGAGAGTAAGGTGTGTAAGAGAGATCGAGAGAGAGAGAGTAGAAGGAGACAGAGACATTACAGACAGAGAGTGTACCAGAGACAGAGATAGAGAGAGGAGAGTGGGGTGAGAAAGAGAGAAAAAGAGAGAATAGAAGAAGACAGAGAGGGTAGAGTGATAGAGGGGAAGAGAGGATGAGACAGAGACAAGAGGAAGATCAGGAGAACACAAGAAGATAAAAGAGACAATGGGGAAGGCAGAGAACGACCACAGGAGAGTGAGAGAGACCGACAGAGGGACAGAGAGAGGGTGAGAAACAGACAGAGAGTGAAACAGGGGAGAGACGGACGGAGAGTGTGAGAGACAGGGACAGAGAGAGTGACAGAGACTGGTCAGGGAGAGAGAGAGTAGAGAGAGAGAGATCGAGAGAGAGAGAGAAACAATCAGGATCACAGCATCACAGGGCGTTGGAATCACCGAAAATGGGGGAAGACAATGATCTGTGGGGAAGGCCCCGGCTTCATCCCAGTCTCTGTTGGTAGATCTCACCCAGTGTGCGGCTCACACCCACACACAGAGAATGGGAGAGTGTAGAAGGAGCTTTACTCTGCATCCAAACTCTGTTATTCATGCCCTGAGAGTGTTTGAAGGGATAGTGTAGATGGAGCGTAACTCTCTGTCTAACTTGTGCTCTACCTGCCCTGGGAGTATTTGACGGGACACTCTGGAGGGGTTTTCACTCCTTATCTAATCCGTTCTGTACATGTCTTGTGAGTTTTTGATGGGACAGTGTCGAGGGGGAGTTAATCTGTATCGAAGCGGTGCTGCACCTATCCTGGAAGTAGTTGACGGGACACTCTGGAGGGGTTTTCACTCTGTATCGAACCCGTGCTGTACCTGCCCTGGGAGTGTTTGATGGGACAGTGTAGAGGGAGTTTTACTCTGTATCTAACTCGTGCTGGACCTGCCCTGGGAGTGTTTGATGGGACATTGTAGTGGGGGTTTTACTCTGTATCTAACCTGTGCTGTACCTGCCAGGGGAGTGTTTGATGGGACAGTGTAGAGGGGCTGTACTCTGTATCTAACCCGTGCTGTTTCCAACGTTTGAACAGTTTAGACTGAGGTGGTTGATATTCCTCATGCCTCACATTCCTAAGCATTAAACACCGTGACAGTGTTTTATTTTGCTCCGCCCTGTTATTGTAAAACTCTCTCTGATCACCTCAGAATGTTCTGCCTCCCGCATGGATCCGTGTTCCACCGGCAGATGCCCCACAGGTCAGTGCTGTGTCTGGTTATTGTACCATGGGGTTTATCACTGTCAGTCCACGTCATGTCCTCCCGAAACAGGCCGAACCCACCGACTCCATCCCTCTCCCTGATGCTGAAACAGACCATTCACAATCCTTGACGTCCGATTTGACCCTGAGCTGAGATTCCGACCACATATTCTCTCCATCACCAAGTCCGCTGACTTGCATCTCTGTAATTCGCCCGTCTCCGCTCCTGCCTCTTCTCATCTATTGCTGAAACCCTTATCCGTGCCTTAGTTACTTCGAGACTGGACTATTCCAATGCTCTTCTGCCAACCTCCATCATCCACCCTTCATTAACTTCAGCTCGTCGAAAACTCAGCTGCCCGTATCCTAATTCGCACAAAGTTTGGTTCAATCATCACCCCCTGTGTTCGCATTGGCTCACGGTCCGGCAACGCCTCGATTTGAAAATTCTCATCGTTGTGTTCAAAACCTTCCACTGCCATCGCTCCCCCTATCTCTGGAACCTCCAACAAGACTACAACCCCATCGTCCCCCACTGAGGTCTCGGCGCTCCTCCCATTCTGGTCCACCGCGCATCCCCGATTTCCTGCACTGCACCATTGGCAGCCGTGTCTTCAGCTGCCTGGTCCCTCAGCTCTGGAATTTCCTTCCTCTGATTCACTCTCCTCCTTTATGACGCTACTTAAAATTCACCTTCTCACGATATCCCTCAATCCACAACTGCCCACCTTCTCCTCATATCACTAAACACCACCTACATGCCTTCTCCTCATATCCCTTAATCGCCAACTGCAAACCTTCTCTCCCAATCGCGAAACCCGACCTACCCACCGTCTCAAAATATCCCTCAATCCCTACCTACCCACCTTCCTACCTTCCAACCATATCCTTCAATCCCCAACGAACAACCTTATCCCCATATCACTAATTCCAACCTACCCAATTTCTACCCATTTTCTTTAATCTCACCGATCCATCGTCTGACCATATTCCTCCCTCTCACCTATCAACCTTCTCCCCTTATGCCCCAGTCCCACCGACCCACCTTCTCAAGAGTTCAGAACGTACTCCCCTAATTAAGTTGAGTTTGGAGACTCAGAATCATTCCCAGGAGTATTCAAGTTTCTGAATGGGTAAAAAGAGCTATTTTGTTCCTGATACTCAAACTTTCCATCCAACTCTGAATCAGCTCCCACACGAACCTGGTTTCCGTAACTGCCCTCTGAACTATGGCCTCGGTATCAGACAGGCGCACCGAGCCCAGACGGGCCTGCAAAGTCCTTCTCACTAACGACTGGGAACTGGTGCCAAAGTTGGGAGATCTGTCCAACAGACTCGTCAAGCAATAAGCTGACATCGTCATTATGAGCCGAGACTCAGTAGGCAGCATCTGGCCTCATAGTAAGAAGGCCCTGCGCTCGGGCCCCACAAACACCAGATACTTGAGCATCTTAATCCAGGTCGACAATTTCCTCTGCCAGTACTGTGGGAGCGACGCATGCTCAGAGGGTCAGTACTGAGGGAATGCTGCACTGTCAGAGGAGCAATCCAGAGGAAGCGCGGCACGGTCGGAGAATCAGTAATGAGGGAGTGTTGCACTTTCGGAGGGTCAGTAAAGTGGGAGTGCGGCACTGTCGGATGGTCAGGACTGAGGGAGTGCTGCACTGTCGGAAGGTCAGTACTGAGAGAGCGCTGCAGTGTTGGAAGGTCAGTACTGAGGGAGTGCTGCACTGTCGGTAGGTCAGTACTGAGGGAGTGTTGCACTGTCGGAAGGTCAGTACTGAGAGAGCGCTGCAGTGTTGGAAGGTCAGTACTGAGGGAGGGCTGTACTCTTTGAAGTGTCGTCATTTGGATGAGATGTTAAACCGAGTGCGCTCATCTCAGTCTGAAATGGACGACCCCTTATCTGGGGAATGGGGAATGACTATTCCCCAATGTTCTAGATTCGCCAGTCAGTGGTGTCACCATCTATCCTGTCAAGTCCCTCAGAATACCATATGTTTCAATGAGATGAGAAAGGAATATGATATGTTGATGGGGTTAGATGAAGAAGGGTGGTGGGTGGCTCGTGTGGAACCTAAACCCCGGCATGTATCTATTGTGCCGAATGGCCTGTTTCTCAGCTGTACAGTCTAAGTTTTTCTGGAAACTTAGCATATATTGGGCCCGTCATGCCTGTGCTGGTTCTTTGAAAGAACTCCCCAATTTAGTCCTACACCCCAGATTTTGCCCCATAACCCTGCAAACTAGTCCTCTTCAATGATATGCCCACTTGCCTTCAAAAAGAGCCTGTGGAATGTGGTTCCACCGCTCTTTCAGGAAATGCATTCCAAATCATAATAAACCTCAGTGAAAAAATGTTTTCAAATTTACCCGAGATCTTTGGCCAATTATTTTGTTATCACAGAGAGGAGAGCTGAAGAAAGAATATAGAGCTGAAGAAAGAGGGAGAGTTTATAGAGAGACAGAACGAGTATAGTGAGAGAGAGAGCAGGAGAGAGAGAGAAACATCCGGAGATTAAGGTGAGAAGGAGAGACAGAGTGAGAGGGGATGAGACAGGGTAAGAGAGAGAGAAGGTGAGCACAAGAAGAGAAACAGAGACAGAGGGGAAGACAGAGAAAGATAAGGGGGATAAGGAGAGAGACCGACACAGGGCCAGAGAGAGAAAAAATAAATCAGAGAGAAAAAAAAAACAGGGAAGACAAACAGAGAGAGTGACGATGAGCTCAGGTGGTGAGAGCGTGATATTAATGCCACAATGGGCTCAGGTTTGATCCCTGTAAGGACCATGAACGTTCTTTTTATTAAGAGCGCAGTTTCCACTCTTAATTTTAGACTGCGAGCGAATTATAAATGCAAAGTTTGGAAGGAAATTCACTCAGTACAGAGCATCGGAGAAGCATTTTCATGTTGGTGCTGTCAGTCCCGGATCATCCTGTGTCTGTTTTAAAGGGGTGCGCTGTCACTCCCGGATCATTCTGCGTCTGTTTTAAAGGGATGTGCTGTCAGTCCCGCATCATTATGTGACTGTTTATGAGGGGTGTGCTGTCAGTCCAGGATCATCCTGTGTCTGTTTTAAAGGGGTGTGCTGTCAGTCCTGGATCACAGACTCAAGTTACTGTTCAGAGCCTGAAACCGTCGACGGCTCGATCACACTGGAGATCACAACCCACTGAGGGGAACTGGAGCATGAAAAGCTTTCAATTAATGAAACAAATACTTCAAACAGGAAGAATTGAGCCCCCACAGAAATACGGAGAT
The DNA here is from genome assembly GCF_035084215.1 of Heptranchias perlo. Taxonomy (NCBI): domain Eukaryota; kingdom Metazoa; phylum Chordata; class Chondrichthyes; order Hexanchiformes; family Hexanchidae; genus Heptranchias; species Heptranchias perlo. The sequence continues at coordinate 10,898,654 of NW_027139453.1, read as the reverse complement.
CAGAGGAGCCTGTAGCTAAGGCAAAGCAGTTACGAACGGAAATTTCAATTTTCCCATTGTCTGCGTTATCGTGCATTTCGGACAGTTTACTGAAACAATATCATAAAACGGGGAGGATATAACTATCACGAAACGGAGAACAAGCTTGAATAGAAAATACTGAGGAGTGACTTAATAGAAAACTTTAAGTTTAATGATAGGTCCGATAGTGTAGACGGAGAGAAAATGATGTCATCCGCGAGTGAGAGCAGACCAAGGGGTTACAAATCGAAGCTGGTCACTGATAAATGCAATATTAATTCAGGAGAAACTCCTTTACGCAGGGAGTGGTGAGAGTGAGCAACTCGCTACCACAAGTGAGTTGAGGCGACGAGCAAAGATGCTGCTCAGATTAAACTAGATAAACACACGAGGGAAAAAGGGAATAGAAGGATATGTTGATTGGGTTCGATGAAGAAGTGTGAAAGGAGGATCATCTGCAGCATAAGCAACGGCATGGACTCTTTGGGACGAATGGCTTGTTTCTGTGCCGTACAGTGTATGTCGGGGGTAAGAGAAAGAGGGAGAGTAAAGGGAGAAAAAGAGAGTAGAGGGAGAGAGAGAGAGAACACGAGAGAGACAGACAGAGACAGACAGAGAAAGAGATGGAGTTTGAGGAACAGAATATCGAGAAAGATAGGAGGGATAAGTAAATAGATACAGAAGGAAATGTTTTGGAAATGCCTGTGAGCTATTGGCAGCTAAACAATAGCCACTTGTTGCTGCTTCAATAGATTTGTTCCAGGAAGAATTTCGACAAAAACAGCAATTTGTATCTTAACATCAATCGGACTGAGAGTGGAGCAGACAGAGAAGGAACGGAGAATGACCGAGAATGGGGGAACGCATTGATCTCTGGGAAAGTCCCAGGCTCCATCCCGTTCTCCGTTCGAAGATATCACCCGGTGTGGGATTGAGACCCACACACAGAGTACGGGAGAGTGCAGAGGGACTTTTACTCTGTATCTAACCTGTGTTGTAACTGCCCCTGGAGTGTTTGATGGGACAGTGTAAAGGGAGCTTTACTCTGTATCTGACCGTTGTTGGACCTGCCCTGGGACGGTTTGATGGAAGAGAGCATTAAATTATAGAGTGTGTACGAGATGATATTTTAGACCAGTATGTTGAGGAGCTAATTTGGGAACAGGCTATCCAAGATTGGGTGTTGTGCATTGAGAAGCGGTTAATTAATAACCTTGTTGTGCTGGGTGCTTTCGGGAAGAGTGACCGCAACATGATAAAATTATTCATTCAGATACAAAGTGAAGTCGTGCAATCCGAAACTAGGGTACTAAATCTCAACAAAGGAAACTTAAAAGTTATGAGGAGTGAGTTGGCTATGATAGATTGGGAACCTTCATTAAAATGTATGACGGTGGATAGGCAATGGCTGACATTTAAAGAACGAATGCATGAATTGCAACAGTTATACATTCCAATCTGGCACAAAAAGACAAAAGGAAACGAGGTCCAAACACGGCAAACAAAAGAAATTATGGATAGGATGAGACCCAAAGAGGAGTCATATAAATTTGCCAGAAAATGTAGCAAGCCTGAGGATTGGGAGCTGTTTAGAATTGAGCAAAAACGAGCCAAGAGATTGATTAAGAGGGAAAAATAGAGTATGAGTGTGAACTTGCAAGGAACATGAAAGCGGGTTGTCAGAACTTCACAAGACGGAATATGATATTGAGATAGAGGATCATCCATGATCATATTGAATGGTGGAGCAGGCTCGAAGAGCCGAATGGCCTACTCCTGCTCCGATTATCGATGATTCGATGACTCGGTTGCCGAGATTTCCACCTTCAGCAGGTGGTGTCAGATCGACCGTCCATTATACACCCTGTCACATTTTCACTTCAATTCCATTGAAAATAATTGACAGAATATTATGGGCTGATTGCCTGCAATTTCCTAAAGTGCTCTCCCGGGGAGTGACGCTCCACCGCAAGTTCCACTGCCCGGATTGTGAGTCCGCTGAAGGTCGAATTAACCCCCGGTGATTAATGGGGGAGAACAAAACCCTGCACGGCCTCGGTTTCGCGCTCTCCACAGTTTGTTTGATTAGCTTCCCTGTTCGGGTCTTACACATTTTGACCGTTTTAAAATTTTTGTTCTTGAAATGTCTCTCATTTACTCCGCAGATATTTTTGTCATCTCTCAATTTCTTAATATCCTGAAGTAGATTCCAGGTCAGTCAACTCATGAAATTCCCACTAACTCCTGTTTGTCGACTCCGTTCTGTCCTTTTCCCAGTTCCACTAAAACTGTTTCACTTTTTTTTCAGTCCACACTAGAGTTATACCTGAACCGTTACCCTGTCCTTTGTCCAGATACTGACCGATCCGTTGGGTATTTTCACCTCTTCCTTTCATTGTTTCAGATTCACAATAAATGCAGTTTGAACCATTTCTTTCCAGTTTGGTCTGCTTCTCTTCTGTTACCTTCTATGATCCTAAGATCTGATATCCTGTTAGTTTTGTGATGTTTAAATAATCCAAACTCATCCTGTTCCCCTCCCACTTACCCGATGTTCTTGTCCACTGAAATGCCTCTCGTATGTTGACAACAAGCTGACTCCGTCCACCCCTTCTTCAACTTCCTGTTCCAGTCTGTCCCGGTAGAATTTCGTTTACTGACTGGATCAGTTGGTAACCGTCAGACTTTGTCAAGAACTCAGTGATCGCGGTGTTCGGTCTGTGAACAACAATGGAGAAAACTAAACACATTATCGACCTTCCATCCAGGCGGCTACAATTCCTCTGACACCAAACGGCTGAAGCCTCCTGTGAGCCACGTTATCAAATAACTTCTGAAAACCCATATATGCCGCATGTGTTAAAATTCATTGACCGATATCGTCACGTCTCAACAAAAGCTGTGTCAAATTTGTCAAATATAAAGTCAAATGTCCACAGTTAATCCGTTCTAAACTTCCCCGAATCTGAAATGCTCACTAATTACGTGTCTGTTCAAAAGGGGTGTGCTGTCAGTCCCTGATCATTCTGTGTCTGTTTGAAAGGCGTGTACTGTCAGTCCCGGATCATTCTGTGTCGTTTTTAAAGGGTTGTGCTATCAGTCCCGGATCATTCTGTGCCGGTTTGAAATGGGTGTGCTGTCAGTCCCGGATCAGAGAATCAAGTTGCTGTTCAGAGCTGAACCCAGAGACGGCTCGATCACACTGGAGATCACAACCAACTGAAACGAACTGGGGCATGAAAAAATTCTTCAAACAGGAAGTATTGACCCGACACAGAAATACGGAGAACAGAGGAGCCTGTAGCTAAGGCAAAGCAGTTATGATGGGAGATTTTAATTTTCACATAGACTGAAACACAAAGGCAATACATTTCTAGAATGCATCCAGGACAGTTTTCTGAAGCAATATCATAGAACTGAGAGGTTACACATGTCAGGAAAGAGAGAAAAAGCTGGGGCTCTTTTCTCTGGAAAAGAGAAGACTGAGGAGTTACGTGATAGAGTTTTTTAAGATTAATGATGTGTTTGATAGTTTAGACCTGGAGAAGATGTTTCCACTTGAAGGGGAGACCAGAACCACGGGTCATTATTATAAGTTAATCACTAATAAATCGAATTGAATCGAATAATGAATTCAGTAAAAACTTCTTAACCCAGTGACTGGTGAGAATGTAAAACTCGCTTCCACGAAGTGCAGTTGAGAAGGATCGCAAAGATGCGTTTAAGGGGAATCTGGATAAACAGATGAGAGAGAAAGAACATAAGAACATATAAAGTGGGAGCAGGTGTACGCCATCCAGCCCCTCGATCCTGCTCCACCATTCAATCAGATCATGCTTGATCTTCTACCTCAACTCCAATTTCCCGCCCGATCCACAAATCCCTTGAATCCCCTAGAGCCCAAAATTATATCAATTCCAGCCTTGAATATACTCAATGACTCAGTATCCACAGTCCTCTGGGTAGAGAATTCCAATGATTCACATCCCTCTGAGTGAATAAATTCCTCCTCATCTCAGTCTTTCATGGCCGACCCCTTATCTGAAGACAATTTCCCCTTGTTCTCGACTCGACAGCCAAGGGAAACAATCTCTCCGGATCTATCCTGTCAAGCCCCCTCAGAATCTTATGTTCTATTTTATGTTTCAATGAGATGGCAGAGGAACAGATGGACATGTTGATGGGGTTAGATGGAGAAGGATAGGCCTGGGGTCGTTGAGAGCTTCAGCACCGGCATGGACCTATTGGGCTGTATGGCCTGTTTCTGAGCTGAGCAGTCCACGAAATTCTGTAATCTTAGCCTACATTCGGCCCGCCATGCCTGTGCTAGCTTTTTGAAAGAACTGCCCAATTTAGTCTTACACCCCAGCGATTTCCTCATCACCCTGCAAATTATTCCTCTTCAATGACATGTTCAATTGCCGTTTGAAAGTGCATATGGAATGTGGTTCCACCGCTCTTTTAGGTATTGCATTCCACATAATAACAAATCTCGATGAAAAAAATGTTTCTTCTTTTCCCATCGAGATATATTGCCAATTAATTTTATCTCACAGGGGAGCGGTAGAGAGAGAGAGAGAGAGAGAGAGAGAAAGTGGAGTGCGCGAGAAAGACAGAGTAGAAGGTGACAAGAGGGTACAGACAAAGAGAGTAGGAGAAAGAGGAGAGTAATGTGAGGAAGAGAGATAGAGAGAAAGTAGAAGGAGACAGAGAGAGTACATAAAGAGAGAGAACGAGAGACAGAGATAGGGAGAGAGGAGAGTAGGGTGAGAAAGAGAGAATGAGAGAGTAGAAGAAGACAGAGAGGGTAAATGGATAGAGGGTAGAGAGGATGAGACAGAGACAAGAGGAAGATAAGGAGAACACAAGAAGAGAAAAAGAGACAAAAAAGGGGAAGACAGATAAAGACCACGAGGAGAGTGAGAGAGAACGACAGAGGGACAGAGAAAGGAAGAGAAACAGACAGAGAGAGTAACAGGGGAGTGACGGGCCGAGAGAGGGAGAGACAGGGACAGAGCGAGTGATAGAGACTGGTCAGAGAGAGAGAGAGTAGAGTGAGAGAGAGAGAGAGAGAGAGAGAGAGAGAGAGAGAGAGAAACAATCAGGATCAAAGCATCAGAGGGCGTTGGAATCACCGAGAAGGGGGGAAGTCATTGATCTTTGGGGAAGGACCAGGCTTCATCCCAGTCTCTGTTGGTAGATCTCACACGGTGTGCGGCTGACGCCCACACACAGAGCATGGGAGAATGTAGAGGGAGCTTTACTCTGTATCTGAACAGTGTTGTTCCTGCCCTGAGAGTGTTTGAATGGATAGTGTACAGGGAGCTTGACTCTCTATCTAACTCGTGCTCTACCTGCCCTGGAAATATTCAATGGGACACTGTAGAGGGATCTGTAACTCTCTATCTAACCCATGCTGTACATGCATGGGAGTGTTTGATGGGACAGTGTGGAGCTAGATTTACTCTGTATCTCACCGTGCTGCACCTGCCCTGTGTGTATTTGACGGGACACTCTGGAGGGATTTTCACTCCGTATCTAATCCGTGCTGTACCTGTCCTGGGAGTGTTTGATGGGACTGTGTAGAGGGGGCTTTACTCTCTATCTAACCCGTTCTCTTTCGAACTTGTGAACAGTTCTGACTGAGGTGGTTGATACTCCTCATACCTCACATTCCTAAGCATTAAACACTGTGACAATGTTTTATTTTGCTCCACCCTGTTATTTTAAAACTCTTTCTGTTCACCTCCGATGGTTCTGCCTCTCGCATGGATCCGTGTTCCACCGGCAGTTGCCGCACGGGTCAGCGCTGAGTTAGGGTTAGGGTTAGGGTTAGGGTTATTGTACCATGGGGTGTATCACTGCCAGTCCACATCGTGTGCTCCCGTAACAAGCCCAACCCACCGACTCCATCCCTCTCCCTGGACACCGTCTGATGCTGAAACAGACCATTCACAACCCTTGACGTCCAATTTGACCCTGAGCTGAGATTCCGACCACATATTCTCTCCATCACCAAGTCCGCCTACTTCCATCTCTGTTACTCGCCCGTCTCTGCTTCTGCCTCATCTCATCTGTTGCTGAAACTCTTGTCCGTGCCTTTGTTGCCGCGAAACTGGATTATTCCAATGCTCTTCTGGCCAACCTCCCATCTTCCACCCTTCATTAAGTTCAGCTCATCCAAAACTCAGCTGCCCGTATCCGAATTCGCACAAAGTCCTTTTCAATCATCACCTAAATTGGCTCCCTGTCCGGCAACGCCTCGATTTTAAAATTCTCATCGTTGTGTTCAAATCCTTCCACGGCCATCGATCTCCCTATCTCTGTAACCTCCCCCAAGAATTCAACCCCATCCTCCCCCACTGAGGTCTCTGCGCTCCTCATTCTGGCCTCTTGCGCATCCCCGATTTCTTGCACTCCACCATTGGCGGCCGTGCCTTCAACTGCCTGGTCACCAGCCTCTGGAATTCCCTCCGTAAACTATCGAGTTCACTCTCCTCCTTTATGAAGCTCCTTGAAATGCACCTTCTCACAATAACCCTCAATCCACACCTGCCCACCTTCTCCCCACATCACCAAAGCCTACCTACTCGCCTTCTCCACATATCCCTTAATCCCCAACTGAAAACCTTCTCTCCCTAACGCTCAACGCGACCTACCCACCTTCCCACCATATCCCTCAATCCCCACCTACCCGTCTTCCCACCATATCCCTCAATCCCCACCTACCCGTCTTCCCACCATATCCCTCAATCCCCACCTACCCACCTTCCCACCATATCCCTCAATCCCCACCTACCCGTCTTCCCACCATATCCCTCAATCCCCACCTACCCACCTTCCCACCATATCCCTCAATCCCCACCTACCCGTCTTCCCACCATATCCCTCAATCCCCACCTACCCACCTTCCCACCATATCCCTCAATCCCCACCTACCCACCTTCCCACCATATCCCTCAATCCCCACCTACCCACCTTCCCACCATATCCCTCAATCCCCACCTACCCGTCTTCCCACCATATCCCTCAATCCCCACCTACCCACCTTCCCACCATATCCCTCAATCCCCACCTACCCACCTTCCCACCATATCCCTCAATCCCCACCTACCCACCTTCCCACCATATCCCTCAATCCCCACCTACCCGTCTTCCCACCATATCCCTCAATCCCCACCTACCCGCCTTCTCCCCATATCCCTAAATCCAACCTACCCACTTTCTACCCATATTCCTTCATCTCACCAATCCATCTTCTCTCCATATTGCTGATTCTCACCAATCAACCTTCTCCCCTTATCCGTAATTCCCAACTACCCACCTTCTCAAGAGTTCAGAACATACTCCTCTCATTAAGGTGAGTTTGGACTCAGAATCACTCCCAGGAGTATTCCAGTTTCTGAAGGGGTATAAAGAGCTATTTTGTTCCTGATACTCAATCTTTCCCTCCAACTCTGAATCAACTCTCACACTAACCTGGTTGACTTAACTGCCCTCTGAAATATGGCCTCGGTATCAGACAGGCGCACCCAGCCCAGACGGGCCTGCAAAGTGCTTCTCACTAACGTCTGTGAACTGGTGCCAAAGTTGGGAGATCTGTCCCACGGACTCGTCAAGCAATAACCTGACATAGTCATTATGAGCCGGGCTCTCAGTGGGTAGCATCTGGCCTCAGAGTCAGAAGGTCGTGCGCTCGAACCCCCCACACACCAGAGACTTGAGCATCTTAATCCTGGCCTACAATTTCCTGTGCCAGTACTGTGGGAGCGCTGCACGCTCAGAGGATCAGTACTGAGGGAATGCTGCACTGTCAGAGGAGCAGTACTGAGGAAGCGCCGCATGGTCGGAGGGTCAGTATTGAGAGAGTGTTGCACTTTCGGAGGGTCAGTAAAGATGGAGTGCTGCACTGTCGGAGGTTCAGTACTGAGGGGGTGCTGCACTGTCGGAAGGTCAGTCCTGAGGGAGTGCTGCACTGTCGGAAGGTCAGTACTGAGGGAGTGCTGCACTGTCGGAAGGTCAGTACTGAGGGAGTGCTGCACTGTCGGAAGGTCAGTACTGAGGGAGTGCTGCACTGTCGGAAGGTCAGTACTGAGGGAGGGCTGTACCCTTTGAAGTGTCGTCATTTGGATGAGATGTTCAACCGAGTGCGCTCATCTCAGTCTTTAATGGCCGACCCCTTATCTGGGGAATGGGGAATGACTATTCCCCATTGGTCTAGATTCGCCAGTCAGTGGTGTCACCATCTATCCTGTCAAGTCCCCTCAGAATACGATATGTTTCTATGAGATGAGAAAGGAATCGGATATGTTGATGAGGTTAGATGAAGAAGGGTGGTCTTTTGCTCGTGTGGAACATAAACCACGGCATGTATCTATTGTGCCGAATGGCCTGTTCCTCAGCTGTGCAATTCTAATTATTTCTGGAATCTTAGCATACATTGGGCCCGTCATGCCTGTGCTGGCTCTTTGAAAGAACACACTGGAGATCACAACCCACTGAGGGGAACTGGGACATGAAAAGCTTTCAATTAATGAAACAAATACTTCAAACAGGAAGTATTGAGCCCACACAGAAATAGGGAGATCAGAGGAGCCTGCAGCTAAGGCAAAGCAGTTATGAACGGAGATTTTAATTTTCCCATTGACTGCGTTATAATGGCAATACATTTCCCGAGTGCATCACGGACAGTTTACTGAAACAATATCATAGAACGGGGAGGATATAACTATCACGAAAGAGAGAACAAGCTGGATGTCTTTTCTCTGTAAAAGAGAAGACTGAGGAGTGACCTGATAGAAGTCTTTAAGTTTAATGACGGGTTTGATACGGTAGACGGAGAGAAGATGATTCCACCCGCGGGTGAGAGCAGAACTAGGGGTTAAAAATCGAAGCTAGTCAATGAAAAAATCCAATATTAACTCAGGAGAAACTCCTTTACCCAGGGAGTGGTGAGAGTGAGCAACTCGCTACCACAAGTGAGTTGAGGCGACGAGCAAAGATGCTGTTAAGATTAAGCTCGATAAGCACACGAGGGATGAGGGAATAGACGGATATGTTGATTGGGTCATGATGAACCAGGGTGAAAGGAGGACCATGTGGAGCAGAAGACAACAGCATGGACTCTTTGGGACGAATGTCTGAACGGTGTATGTTGGGGGTAAGATAAAGAGAGACGGAGAGAGGAAAGGGAGAAAGAGAGAGTAGAGGGAGAAAGAGAGCACGATAGAGACAGAGAGAGAAATACAGAGAATGACATAGAGTTTGAGGAACTGAAAATCGAGAAACAGAGGAGGGATAAGTAAATAGAGACCGGACGAGATGTTTTGGAAATGCCTGTGAGCTGTTGGCAGCAAAACAATAGCCACTTGTTGCTGCTTCAATGGATTTTTTCCAGGAAGAATGTTGACAAAAACAGCAATTTGTATTTTAACACCAATCGGACTGAGAGACTGGAGCAGAGCATCGAAGAAAGGGAGAATGAACGAGAATGGGGGAAGGCAGTGATCTCAGGAAAAGGCCCAGGCTCGATCCCGGTGTCCGTTAGTTGATATCACCCGGAGTGGGATTGAGACCCACACACAGAGCATGGGAGAGTGCAGAGGGACTTTTACTCTGTATCTCACCTGTGTTGTAACTGGCCTCGGAGTGTTTGACGGGACAGTGTAGATGCAGCTTTACTCTGTTTCTAACCCCTATTTCACCTGCCCTGGGAGTGTTTGTTGTGACATTTTAGAGGGAGCTTTACTCTATATCTGACCCATTTTATTCCTGTCCTTGGAACAGTTTAAACGAGGGTGGATGGTATTTCCCATGCCTCATGTTGCAATGCATTAAGTCCGTGACTGTATTTCTGTTGGTGAGCCCTGTTATTACAAAAATCTTACTGTTCACACCGGAAGGTTCTGTTTCTCACTGGTGTTCGGTTCCTCGAGCAATTCCTTCACAGGTCAGTGTTGAGTGTGGCAATTGTATCATGGTCCGGGGGGGGGGGGGGGTGGTGGGGGCGGAGGCATCATTCCCAGGGCCCACCATCGTGCAGACACAGAGAGAGTAGATCGTTGTCCATTCAATGAGAGATCAAAACACAGTCCAGACACTGAGAGAGGAGATCAGTCCAGACATTGAGAGAGGAGATCACAGTCCAGACACTGAGAGAGGAGATCACAGTCCAGACACTGAGAGTGGTGATCACAGTCCAGACACTGAGAGAGGAGATCAGTGTCCAGACAGTGAGAGGGGATCACCGTCCAGACACTGAGAGTGGTGATCACAGTCCAGACACTGAGAGTGGTGCTCACAGTGCAGAATGTGAGAGAGGAGATCACAGTCCAGAATCTGAGAGATGTGTTCACAATCCAAGCACTGAGAGAGGAGATCACAGTCCAGACACTGAGAGAGGCGATTTCAGTCCGGACAGTGAGAGAGGAGATCAGAGTCCCAACACTGAGAGAGGTGATCACAGTCCAATTGCTGAGAGGGTATTACAGTCCAGACACTGAGAGAGATCAAAGTCCAGACACTGAGAGAGGAGATCACATTCCATCCATGAGAGAGGTGATGACAGTCCATAAAGTGAGCGTTTCAAGGGCAAAATTTTAAAAAGAACAGACACACAAGGGTTATAATCTCTGGATTATTACCTGAGCCACGTGCAAATAGTCGTAGGGATAAGCAGATTAGGGAGGAGAACACATGGATGAAGGAGTGGTGTGGGAAGGAGAGGTTCCATTTCGTGGGACACTGGCACCTGTACTCGGACACGATGGAATTGTACCGTTGGGACCGGCTCCACGTGACCCGGGCTGGCACCAGGGTTCCAGCGTTAAATTTGTAATTGGGTCTAGAGCTCAGTTGGAAAAGTAATATAAATAACAATTCTGGAACAAAAAGGAAGAGCGTAGAGTGATAGTCAGAAATTATGCTTTCAGCACTACATGTAAAGGAAAAACTGAAAGATGAAAAGTAATTAAATCTGGAGAGAGAAATAAGGAATTTGTGTGAAATACAATACTGATTGATGAAAAGTAATTAAATCTGGAGAGAGAAATAAGGAATGTGTATGAAATACAATACTGATTGATGAAAAGTAATTAAATCTGGAGAGAGAAATAAGGAATGTGTGAGAAATACAATATTACAATATGGGCAGGGTGTGTGGCCCAAATAAGCGTTCTTTATACAAACGCATGAAGTATAAGCAACAAATTGAATGAAATGCGGGCACAAATTCAACCTACAGGGTACGAAATGGTAGCCATTAGTGAGGCATGGCTGTACAACAGTCAGGAATGGGAACTGAATATACCAGGTTATAAGGTCTATAGGAAGGATAGGAGAACTGGTAGAGGTGGAGGAGCATAGTGAGTGATTAAGGATGAAATTTCTTCATTGATAAGAGATGATATCACGAGAGGTAGGCAGTCAGTGGGAACTTTATGCGTAGAATTAGGAAATAGAAAATGATTTCAGCCCAAAGTTGGAGTTGTGTATAGAACCCCTGTAGCAGCTGTGAAGCGGCAGAATGTATAAATGGGGAGATTAGACAAGCATGTAGCAAAGGCAGAGTGGTTTATATGGGGATCGATTTTAACTTTCATATAGATTGGGATAAACAGACGAGCTCATGTCAGACAGGTAACGAATTTCTTGAGTATGTTCAGGAAAACTTTCTGCAACAATATGACCGAGGAGAAACAAGGAGGCAGGCCACAGTAGAATTAATAATGAGCAATAGGCCAGATTTAATGAACAGCCTAACGGTGTACGAAAATTGATCTGAATTGGAAAACTATACATGTCACTCCACTATTTAAGAAAGGTGATGGAAGGAAACCAGGGAATTATAGACCAGTTCGCCAAACATCTGTTTTCGAGAAATTACTCGAGTCTCTAATTAAGGATAGTGACTGAACACATTGAACATTTTCAGCTGATCGAAAGAGCCAGCATGGATTTTGTTTTGAAGAGGTGACTAAAGTAGTGGACAGGGGAATGTCTATGGAGTTTGTTTCTATGGACTTCCAAAAGGCATTCGATAAAGTCCCTGAGAAGGGACTGTTAGCTAAAGTTGAAGCTGATGGAATTGAGGGAAAATGATTGACCTGGTTAGGAAATTGGCAGAGCGGCAGGAGACATTGGGCCTGAAGTCGCTGCGAGCGGCGAGGCAACGCTCACTGCAGCTGCTGCGAATTAAATTAACAAAAATACTGACTCTAGGCTCTGTGGCGATGAATTGCTTGAATTTGAACTTTACAAAAATTGTGCTCTATCAACCCAGCCTCTGAGCAGCGTGATTTGCCGCGTAGCTGGAAAGGTGTGTGAGGAGAAGACACGAACACAAATTCGGTAAGGACGAGACGTCCCGCCCACAGAATTAGGCTGCATTGCTGAAACAATCAAGCAGACTTCATTCCTTTAAAGTTTGCATTCTGTATGGTATTGTAATTTTTTTCTAAAATCAAAAACCAAAGAAATAATTGAATTAAATTAATGAGACAGAAGGAAAACGTTTAAAAATTAATATTGTAATTTTCATTCTTCTTCAATAACCAAAAAACTAATACAATAAGGAGTGATATGAGAGTCCTCGTTTATATAAGTTCATCTTTACTTGATTGGCAGTAATTAAAACTTACCGAGCTGTTAAAACTCATTTTGGACTTTGTATTTACTGGAATGATACCTGGACATCAAGGGTTAAATAATGATGATAGATTACACAAACTAGGGTTGCATTCTCTGGAATTTGGAAGATTAAGGGTTGATTTGTTCGAATTTTTCAAGCTGTTAAGGGGAACTAATAGGGAAGACAGAGAGAAACTATGTCCGCTGGTTGGGGAGTCCATGACTATGGGTCTCAGCCCAAAAATTAGAGCCAGAACTTTCAGGAGTGAAGTTATGAAACACTTCTACACGCAAAGGGTGGGAGATATTTGGAACTCTCTTCTGCAAACGGAAGTTGGTGTTAGCTCAATTGTTAATTATAATTCTGAGGTTGATAGATTTTTCTTAACTCTGTTAATATTGGGGTTAAGGCGGGTAAATTAAGTTCGGTCAGAGATCCGCCATGATGCCATTGAATGGCGCAACAGGCTCCAGGGATCAAAATGCCGACTCCTGTTCCGACGTTCCTGGTCAATGTCATCACCAACCACAATCTTCAGCAGGCGGCACTGCTGACCAGCAGTGTCAGAGCAAAGAGAGACAGAGAAAGCGGCAAGAGAAAGGGTGACATAAGCAAAAAGGTTGAGGGAGGGAGAGAGAAAAATGAAGACATAGAGATATAGTTCGTGAGAGAGAACGAGAGAGACAGACATGTGACAAAGAGAGATAGAAACAGAGAGGAGAGAGCAATAAATAGAGATAAATAGGAGAGGCCGAAAGAGAGACAGACAGAGAGGGAGAGACGAGGATAGAGGGAGAGACGAGTACAGAGGGAGAGATAGCTGAGGGAAAGAGAGTGAGACTCAGAGGGAGATGGAGAGAGAGAAAGAGAGAGACGAATTGTGGGAGAGAGAGAGAGCGATGGAGAGGGAGACAGAGAGATAGTGATAGAAAGGCAGATAATCAGCAGAGAGAGAGACACATGGAGAGAGAGAGAGAGAATTATAGAGACAGAGAGATGGTGGGGGCGAAAGAATGAAAGACACAAACAGAGGGAGAAACAGACAAACAGAGAGGGCGGAGGGAGGAAGAAAGAGAGGGAGAGACGGGGATGGATCAGAGAGTGTAGATGGAGGGAGACAGAGAGAGAGCGAGTAGAGACAGAGGGAGAGTAGGGTAGATGTAGAGAGACGGAGAAAGAAAGAGAGTGGAGGTTGAGTGACTGGAAAAGAGAGAGCATCAGACGGAAAGATTCAGAGTGGGAGAGTCAGAGGGAGAGAAAGGGACAGAGTTGGAGAGTTTAGGGAAAAAGACAGAGAGAGAGACAGATAGATGTGGATGGGTCAGAGAGTGTAGTGGCAGAGAGTGTAGTGGCACAGAATGTAGTGGCACAGAGTGTAGTGGCACAGAGTGTCGTGGCAGTAGCAAAGAGAACGAGTACAAGGGAAGCTTGAAATTGAAGGTGAGATATATAGAAAGGGAGAGAGTTACTGACTGAGAGAGGTGGAGATTAGAGGTGGAGAGGGAGAGATATGGAGAGTAGAGCGAGAGAATGAGAGGAGAGAGTGAAGAACGAAAGAGGGAGACACAGTGCAGAGGCAGAGAGACACCGAGAGGGAGAATGAGGAGGGGGTGGGGAGTGCGACAGAGAGACAAGCAGACAGACTGTGAGAATCTGAATAATACAGACAGAGAGATAGTGGGGGTGAGGGACAAAGAAAGAGACAGACAGATGGAGAAAAAGACAGAAAGAGAGAGAAACAGTGGAGACAGAAAAACGGAAGAGAAATATTGAGAGATGGGGAAGTGAGAGAAAGAGAGAGAGAGGGAGGAGAAGGGGGAGAGATATGGAGTAAAGGGTGAGAGCGAGTAGAGAGCGAGGAGAGTGCGACAGACACAGAGAGAGAGAGGCCGAGAGAGAGAGAGAGGGAGAGAGGAAGGGGTGAGATAGAGAGCAGAGGGAGAGCACGAGCAGAGAGCGAGGAGGGTGACAGAGAGAGAGAGAGTGAGGGGTATAGGGAGGGGGACAGGGAAAGAGAGAGAGACTCCCACCTACCAATTATCTACCCTTTTCATTCAACACAACCACCCAAACCTTCTCACAATATCCCTCAACAAAACTTACCACCTTCTCACCATATCCATCAACCCCACCTATCGAAATTCTCCCCATATCACTCAACCCCACCGACACACATTCACACAATATCCATCAATCCCCACTTGAACACATTCTCCACATTTCACTCAAACTCCACCTAATCACCTTCTCCACATATACCTGACACACGGCTACCCATCTTCTCCCCATATCTCTCACTCCCTCCTACCATCCATTTCCCAAGATCACTCTAACCCACCGAACCACCTTCTCACAATATCTCTCAATCATAACCTACCCCCTTTATTAATATTTCTCAAAATCACACTTAACCAACCCCTCACCATATCCGTCCACCCCACCTATCCATCTTCTCCCCATTTCACTCAACTACACCTACGCACCTTCAGTCAAAATCCCTCAATTCCCAACTACCAATCATCCCCCATATCCCTCAATACCCACCGACCTTTCTTACCCCCAAATACCTCAATCCCCACCTACCCACATTATCACCTTATTCCTCAATCCCACCTAAACAACTTCCCACCATATCTCTCAATACCACCTAAACACCTCCCCATGTTCATCAAACCAGAGCTACACAACTTATCCCCATAACACTCAACCCCACCTGCCCACATTCTCACAACATCCCTCAATCACCACCTACACTTCTTCGCACCATATACCTCAATCCCCACCTAACCGCCTTCTCTTCATATTCCTCACTCATACTTACCCATCTTCTCCAAATATTCCTCAATCCACACATATCCATCGACTCACCATATGCCTAAACTCACCTACCCACCTTTTCAAAAAATCTCTCAACCCCACATTCCAACCTTCGACCCATGTCCCACATACCCACCTTCACGCCATATCATTCAATCCCCAACTACTCACCCAACTTCTCCCAATATCCCTCAATTCCACCTACGCAACTTCTCAGCATAGCCCTCAAAGCCCACCTAACTACCTTCTCTCCGTATCCCACAAACTCACCGACGCAGCATTTCCACAGATCACTCAAACACACCCAACCACCTTCTCACTATATCCATTATTACCACTTACCCACCCCCTCACCATATCCGTCAACCCCACCTACCCACATTATCGTCATATCCCTCAATCCCACCTATACACCTTCTCCCCTTATCACTCAACCCCAACTACACACATCAAAAAAAAAATCCTCAATCCACAACGACCTCCCATATCCCTCAATCACCTGAAGACATCTTTCCGCCATATCCCTGAATCCCAACTTAATCATGGCTGACTTTCACCGACATATATACTGGCCAAACCAAATTAGCAATAATACTGCGGGGCATTAATTCCTGGAGTGTGTACGAGATGGTTTTTCAAACCAATATGTTGAGCAGCCAATTCGGGAACAGGCCATTCTAAATTGGGTATGGTGCATTGAGAAGCGGTTAATTGAGAACATTGTTGTGCGGGGTCCTTTGAAGGAGAGTAACTGTAACATGATAGAATTCTTCATTAAGATAGAAAGTGAAGGAATGCAATCCGAAACTAGGGTACTAAATCGAAGGTATGAGGAGTGAGTTGGCTATGATAGATTTGGGACCTTCATTAAAAGGCATGACGGTGGATAGGCAATGGCTAACATTTTAGGAACGAATGCATGAATCGCAACAGTTATACATTCCATTCTGGCACAAAAACACAGAAGGACAAGAGCCGCAACCATGGCTAACAAAAGAAGTTAAGGCTAGGATGCGATGCAAAGTGGAGTCGTATCAATTTGCCAGAAAATGCAGCAAGCATGAGGATTGGGAGCAGTTTTGAACGGAGCAAAAAAGGGCCAAGAGATTGATCAAGAGGGAAAAATAGAGAATGAGAGTGCACTTGCAAGGAACATAAAAGCGGACTGTAAAAACTTCTACAAACGGGAATATGGTATTGAGATAGACGATCAGCCATGATCATATTGAAAGGCAGAGCAGGCTCGAAGGGCCGAATGGCCGACTCCTGCTCCTCTTTTCTATGATTCGATGACTCGGTTGCCAAGATTTCCACCTTCAGCAGGTGGTGTCAGATCGACCGTCCATTGCACACCGTCCTCCATTTTCACTTCCATTTACTTCGATACTATTAAAAGTAATTGACAGAATATTATGGGCTGATTGCCTGCAATTTCCGAAAGTGCTCTCCCGGGGAGTGACGCTCCACCGCAAGTTCCACTGCCCGGATTGTGAGTCCGCTGAAGGCAGAATTAACCCCCGGTGATGAATGGGGCAGAACAAAACCCCGCACGGCCTCGGTTTCGCGCTCTCCACAATTTGTTTGATCAGTTTCCCTGTTCGGGTTTTATACATTCAATCATTTTAACATTTTTGTTCTTGAAATGTCTCTCATTTACTCCGCAGATATTTTTTGTCATCTCTCAATTCCTTGATATCCTGAAATAGATTCCAGGTCAGTGAAAGAATGACATGCCCACTAACTCCTGTTTGTCGCCTCTGTTCTGTCCTTTTCCCAGTTCCACGAAAACTGTTTCACTTTGTTTTGAGTCCACACTAGAGTTATACCTGAACCGTTAAACTGTCCTTTGTCCAGATACTGACCGATCCGTTGGGTATTTTCACCTCTTTCTTTCATTGTTTCAGATTCACAATAATTGCAGTTTGAACCATTTCTTTCCAGTTTGGTCTGTTTCTCTTCTGTTACCTTCTATGATTCTAAGATATGATCGTCTGTTAGTTTTGTGATGTTTAAATAATCCAAACTCATCCCATGTCCCTCCCACTGACCTGATGTTCTTGTCCACTGAAATGCCTCTCGGATGTTGACAACGAACTGACTCCGTCCACCCCTTCTTCAGCTGCCTGTTCCAGTCTGTCCCGGTAGAATTTCGTCAACTGGATCAGTTGGTAACCTTCAGACTTTGTCAAGAACTCAGTGATCGCAGTGTTCGGTCTGTGAACAACAATGGAGAAAATTATCACATTATCGACCTTCCATCCGGGCGGCGTCATTTCCTCTGATACCAAACGGCTGACGCCTCCTGTGAGCCACGTTATCA
The DNA here is from genome assembly GCF_035084215.1 of Heptranchias perlo. NCBI lineage: Eukaryota > Metazoa > Chordata > Chondrichthyes > Hexanchiformes > Hexanchidae > Heptranchias > Heptranchias perlo. The sequence goes on along the minus strand of NW_027139453.1, from coordinate 10,880,868 downwards.
AATACCTTCTGAAAACCCATATATGCCGCATGTGTTACAATCCATTGACCGATATATTTTCGTCTCAACACGGCAGTCTCAAATTTGTCAAATACAATGTCAAATGCTACAGTTAGCCGTTGCAGCCTTCACTGAATCTTAAATGCTAAATAATTCGACGTGAGATTTCAGATTCGAGGGGTTTGTCCACAAATGACGTTGACTAATTAGTCTCGAGTTATCTTTTTATAAATTCTTTCTTGGGACGTGGACGTCGCTGGCGAGCCGGCATTTATTGCCCATCCCTAATTGCCGTTGAGAAGGTGGTGGTGAGACGCCTTCTTTAACCGCTGCAGTCCGTGTGGTGAAGGTTCTCCCACAGTGCTGTTAGGAAGGGAGTTCCCGGATTTTGACCCAGCGACGATGAAGGAAAGGCGATATATTTCCAAGTCGGGATGGTGTATGACTTGGAGGGGAACGTGCAGGTGGTGTTGTTCCCATGTACCTGCGGCTTTTGTCCGTCGAGGTGGTAGAGGTCGCGGGTTTGGGAGGTGCTGTCGAAGAAGCCTTGGCGAGTTGCTGCAGTTCATCCTGTGAATGGAGCCACTGCAGCCACTGTGCGCCGGTTGTGAAGGGAGTGAATGTTTCGGGTGGTGGATGGGGTGCCAATCAAGCGGGCTGCTTTGTGCTGGATGGTGTCGAGCTTCTTGAGTGTTGTTGGAGCTGCAGTCATCCAGGCAAGTGTGGAGTATTCCATCACACTCCTGACTTGTGCCTTGTAGATGGTGGAAAGGCTTTGGGGAGTCAGCAGGTGCGTCACTCGCCGCAGAATACCCAGCCTCTGACCTGCTCTTGCAGCCACAGTATTTATATGGCTGGTCCAGTTAAGTTTCTGGTCAATAGTGACCCCCAGGATGTTGATGGTGGGGGATTCGGCGATGGTAATGCCGTTGAATGTCAACGGGAGGTGGTTAGACGGTCTCTTGTTGGAGATGGTCATTGCCTGGCACTTGTCTGGCGCGAATGTTACTTGCCACTTGGCAGCCCAAGCCTGGATGTTGTCCAGGTCTTGCTGCATGCGGGCTCGGACTGCTTCATTATTTGAAGGGTTGCGAATGGAACTGAACACTGTGCAATCATCAGCGAACATCCACATTTCTGACCTTATGATGGAGGGAAGTTTATTGATGAAGCCGCTGAAGATGCTTGGCCCAGGACACTGCTCCGAGGAACTCCTGCAGCAATGTCCTGGGGCTGAGATGATCGGCCACCAACAACCACTGCTATCTGATTGACACATTCTCCTTATTTTAACACAGACATTACTTGGTCTCTTTCAGTCCACCTGGATATTTTCATCAACAATTGTTTTATCAAAAATTGTGAGTTTTGAAAAATTGTGGTCATAGTCCCTCCTATCTGCTCTCTGAATTCCTTTAAAAGCCTCGGTTGCATTATCTCTGAGCTCAGTGGCATATCCAGCTCGGCAATTAAATTCACAACCAAATCCTTCCCTAAAATTGTCTCGAAATATGGCTCGCTGAAGATGCTGTATCGACGCCTTTGTATTGAATAATTTTACTGTAGACAGTTTGATACTGTGATACTTTGATGCTTTGAAACTAACATTTGCACATCTGCCATCATTTTTAGAAACTGACTGAAATATTTTGTATCTCCCCAAAAGTTCATCCACTCCAGCCCTGTCTTTGCGACACTCGAACACATCTCTCATGATTCTGACTTTCCAAATGTGTTTGGAATGATTTGTAGATTCACAGACATAACACACAATCTGAACTCCAATTCATTGGACTGTTGACCAGTTCTCGTTTTTTTTTCTTTTTTTAGTATCAAGTTACTTCTTCTGTCACTATATCAAAAACCTCCTTCCTTTTTTCCTGCGAATAACTTTTCACTATTTCATCAATCTTCTGTTCCTGCTCCAACAGTTTTATTATTTCCACTCTCTAGTCTCAGATCCGGATATTTCACACGCTCCAGTCCTATCAGGTGAAACCCTCCCACTGCTCCCTATACCCATTCTGTCAATCCGTTTTGGCTGGTTGGTGCAGATCGTAACCGTCCCTACCTTTCGTCCTGAACTCACCCTAGTGTCCCAAGAGCATGAACCCTTCCCTCCTGCTCCAGCCCTGCAGCCGCACATTGACCTGCCTCATATTGTCCTCAGTAAGCGGCCCAGTGCAAAACAATTCGGAGATCACCAACTTGAGGCCTTGTTTTTCGGTCTCGTGCTCAAATTCTAATATTCTCTGTAGAAACGTATTTCTAACCGTGTTATTGGCTCCGACTATGAATATTTACCGCTCTCCTTTCCTTCCCAGAGATTGTCACACCTGTTGCAGGAAGTACTTCCTTGTGGCACCATGGAGGCAACTTACAATTTGAACCTGCTCAGGGCTGCAGAAGAGTCTGTCTATTCCCCTGACCATAGAATCTCCCACCACTCTCGCTCTCCTATTCCTGTGCCTTACCTGCCTCTCACCACTCCCCCAATGATCCCTGGTTTCACATTGTTACTCAGGAAGACCAATCTGATTCACTGTTTCTATCCACCTTCCAGTCCATAACATCAGGTGTCTATTGCCAGTTCCACTACTGAGATCCCTCCACCTGTGACTGCACTGCCCCACGAGATGGTCACTCACTTTCTTCTATCTACACACCATATGCTCGGTTTCTTCTTCCTGTGTGAGCAACAGGATCTTGTTCGTGATCTTGACCCTTTATCAGGACACATTTGATATTTTAAAGATTGTTCTGAACCTACCGGTGTCTATTCCCTTTCTTGTTGATGATGTTGGATCTTCTCCCCTGTTTGGACCTTCAGCCATGGTGGTAAGAAGCGTTCCAAGATTCTGACGCTCTGTAATAAATATATTAATAGGAAGGTTAGACTGAAATATTATAATGAGAATGATAAAACGGCGTCTTGTTGAATATGATATCAAGTCCCTTCTCCCCCATCAGGACAACAGCTGTTAGACCTCGGATCGAGCATTTCCCGACTTTTACGATCAACTCTCCACATGAGGTGCGGCACAGACAGCTGCCCAGTGAAACCCAATGAGTCCCTCTGATCTTCACAACCCAGTGAGAGTCGGCCGAGATTCTGCACTCGCAGCACCAATTGGTAAGATTTGGTCACAGTGCAGGCCAGCACCAGACTTATTCCTGAGGTAGTGAATATTCTGGAGGGCAATATGGAACGGCTGATGAATTAAATGTTCCTTCACTCGTTGTTACCCAGTCTGGCGCTGTTGTATTATTTTATTCACAGATTTGTTTTTAATATTTTTGATTTGTTAAGTTTTGATATTAAATTCTGATGTTTATGAGACTGATATCTATCTACATACACAATATTTAGCTTGGTGTGATTTCTCTGCTCTCTTTGGTAGTGACATTGTTCGTGTGTTCATGGAGATGTGTTTTGGTTGGTGCTTCTATTTGAATATATTTACCTTATCCCTCATAGTATCAGCTCCTGACTAATGACCACTGTTCAATAATATTAACACTCATGTTTAATATTATGAATTGCATAACTTTAAACAGGTGCTGCACATTTATTTTTGGATTATTTTTAGGTGTCTCACAATCTCAGAAAACATCACAACTATATAAGTTGAAGATTTGACGGCTGTTTTACAATCATAATTCCCCATTGTGTGTGTGTCTCGCTCTGTGTGTGCACGCACAGGCAAGAGCAAATAATCAAACTATCAGTCACCGTCCTTTCCTTTCCACACTGTGGAAATGTAAAAGAGATTAGTCTCGGTCCGTAATTTCTTCAATCAATAGTTGAAGTCATTTGCTGACAATTGTGTAATAAACGGACATGAGCAATAAAAAAATATATTTACACCTACACTAATTGCATTCGTGCAATCAAACACAAGATTAACTTATGTCGTTACTTTTTATATGAAGATTAGTGATAGGTCCTCCTGCCTATTTTTAATTTCAGTTGTTACGTTTTATATAAAGATTAGTGATTGATACTCGTACTTGGCGGTAAATTCAGCAGTTATTTTTTATGAAAATATTCGTGATGAGTCCTCCTGCCTGTTTTTAATCTCAATAGTTACTTTTTTATGTGATGGACCCTCCTACCTGCTGGTAATTTCAGTGGTTACTTTTTAAATAAAGATAAGTGATGGATCCTCCTCCCTGTTGGTCATTTCAGTAGTTTATTATTTTACTAATATTAGAGATGGACCCGCCTACCAGTGGGTGATTCCAGGAGTTACTTTGTTTAAACAGATTACTGATGGACCTTCCTCCCTGTTATAATTTCAATCATTGCTTTTTATTTAAAGATTAGTGATGGACCCTCCTGCCTTTTGGTAATTTCTGTAGTTTCTTTTTTAACAATGATTCGTGATGGACCCGACCAACTGTTGCAGATTTCAGTAGTTACTTCGGTTATCTAAAGATTCGTGATGGACCCTACCGCCTGTTGGTAATTTCAGTAGTTGATTTTTATAAAAGGATTAGTGATGGACCCTCCTACCTGCTGGTAATTTCAGTCGTTCCTTTTTTTAATCTAAAGATTATTGATGGACCCTGCTGCCTGTTGATAATTTCAGTATTTACTTTTAATATATAGATTAATGATAGACCCACATACCTGTTGGTAATTTCATTTGTTACTTTTTATATAAAGTTTAGTGACGGACACTTCTACTTGTTGCTGATTTCAGTTGTTAATTTTTATATAAAGATTATTGATGTACACTGCTACCTGGTGGTAGTTTCAGTTGTTATTTTTGAGGTAAAGATTAGTGATGGGACGTCCTGCTTGTTGGTAATTTCAGTGGTGTATTTTTTATAACGATTACTGATGGACCCTCCTACCCGGTGGTAATTTCAGTTCTTACTTTTGATATAAAGATCAGTGATGGGCCCTCCTACCTGTTGTAATTTCAGCAGTTACTCTCGATATAAAGATTAGAGGTGTGCACTGCTACCTGGTGGTAGTTTCAGTCGTTTTTTTAGGTAATGATGAGTGATGGGTCCGCCTGCTTGTTGTTAATTTCAGTGGTTACTTTTTTATGCAAAGGTTAGTGATGCACCCTCCTACCTGTTGGTAATTTCAGCATTTACTTTTTTAATAAATATTAGTGATGTGACATCCTGCCTGTTGGTAATTTCAGAAGTTCATTTTTTAAATCTGAACATTAATAATGCACACCACTGCCTGTTTTTAATTTCAGCATTTACTTTTTACATAACGATTTGTGATGGACAATACTCCCTGGTGGTAAATTCAGTGCTTACTTTTTATCTAAAGATTACTGATGGACACTCCTCCCTGTTGTTAATTTGACTTGTCACTTTTTATATAAAGATGAGCGATGGATCCTCCAGCCTGTTTGTAATTTCAGTGGTTACTTTTTATATAAGGATAAGTGATGGATCCTCCTCCCTGTTGGTCATTTCAGTAGTTTATTCTTTTACAAATATTAGAGATGGACCCGCCTACCAGTGGGTAATTCCAGGAGTTACTTTCTTTAAACAGATCACCGATGGAACTTACAACCTGTTATAATTTCAGTCGTTGCTTTTTATTTAAAGATTAGTGATGGACCCTCCTGCCTTTTGGTAATTTCTATAGTTTCTTTTTTAATAATGATTCGTGATGGACCCGACCAACTGTTGCAGATTTCAGTAGTTACTTCGGTTATCTAACGATTCATGATGGACCCTCCTGCCTTTTGCTAATTTCCGTAGTTACTTTTTATATAAAGATCAGTGATGGACCCTCCTACCTGCTGGTAATTTCAGTTGTTACTTCTTTTATAAAGATTCGTGATGGGAACTCGTGCTTTTTTGTAATTTCAGTAGTTAGTTTTAAAAAAGGTTTGTGATGTGACCACCTGCCTGTTGGTAATTTCAGTAGTTACTATTTTATGTAAAGATTCGTGATGCACCCTCCTCCGTGGTGTAATTTCAGTTGTTACTTTCATTATAAAGATTATTGATTTTCCCTCCTGCCTGGTGGTAATTTCAGTAGTTACTTTTTATATAAAAGTATTAGTGATGGACAATCCTACCTGGTGGAAATTTCAGTCCTTACTCTTTTATCTAAAGATAAGTGATGGACCCTCCAGCCTCTTGGCAATTTCAGTAGTTACTTTTTAAATAAAGATTAGTGATGGACGCTCCAACCTGTTGGTAATTTTAGTCGTTACTTTTTAAATCAAGATTAGTGATGGACACTCATCCCTGTTGGTAATTTCAGTAGTTTCTTTTTGATGAAGATTAATGATGGACCCTACTGCCTGTTTGTAATTTAATTAGCTAATTTTATATAAAGATTAGTGAGGAAACTCATCCCTGTTGATAATTTCAGTGTTTTTTTTAAAGATTAGTGATGGACACTAGTAGCTGTTGTTAATTTCAGTAGTTACTTTTTATATAAAGATTAATGATGGCCCTTCCTACCTGTTAGAATTTCAGTAGTTGCTTTTTATATATAGATTAGTGATGGACCCTCTTGCATTTTAGTAATTTCTGTAGTTTCATTTATCATAATGATTCGTGATGGACCCTCCTACCTGATGGAAAATTGACTTGTTACTGCCTTTTTGTAATTTCAGTGGTTAGTTTTTTTCTTAAAAAAGTTTAGTGATGGGACCTCCTGCCTGTTGGTAATTTCAGTAGTTATTTTGTCTGTAAAGATTAGTGATGGAAACTCCTTCCTGTTGGTAATTTCAGTGGTTACTTTTTATACAAAGATTAGTGATCGGCACTCCTACCTGTTGGTAATTTCAGTAGTTACTGTTGTTATCTGATGATTAGTGATGGACCCTTCTGCCTGTTGGTGATGTCACTAGTTACTTTTGTTATCTAAAGATTCGTGATGGACCCTCCTACCTGTTGGAAAATTGACTTGTTACTTTTAATATAAAGATTTGTGCTGGACCCTCCTTCCTGTTGATAATTACAGTAGTTGTTTTTTATATAAAGATTCGTGATGTACTCTCCTACCTGCTGGTAATTTCAATAGTTACTTTTGTATGTAAAGTTTAGTGATGGTCCCTCCTACCCGTTGGTAATTTGAGTTGTTACTTTTTTATAAAGATTAGTGATGGGATCTCATGCCTATTCGTAATTTCTGTTGTTACTTTTAGTATAAATATTAGTTATTCATCCTCCTGCCTTTTTGTAATTTCAGTAGTCAGTTTTTAAAAATTGGTTGGTGATGGAATCTCCAATCTCTTGGTAATTTCAGTAATTACTTTTTATATAAAGATGAGTGATGGACCCTCCGACATGTTGGTAATTTCAGTAGTATCTTTTTCTGTAAAGTTTAATGATGGACACTCCTACCTGGTGGTAATTTCAGTCGTTATTTTTTATGTAAATTTAGTGATGGACCCTCCTACCTGTTGGTAATTTCTTTCGATAATTTTTATAAAAAGGTTACCTGTTGGTAATTTGACTTGTTACTTTTTATATAAAGATTAGTGATGGACCCTCCTACCTGGTGGTAATTTGTGTCGTTAATCTTTTCTAATATTAGTGATGGACCCTCCTGCCCGTTGATAATTTCAGTAGTGACTTCTTCTTTAACGATTAGTGATTGACCCTCCTCCCTGTCGATCAATTCAGGAGTTACTTTTTACATAAAGATTAGTGATGGACCCTCCTACCTGGTGGTAATTTCAGTAGTTACTTTTTCATATAAAATTTAGTAATGGACCCTCCTACCTGGTGGTAATTTCAGGAGTTACGTTTTGTATAAAAAATAGTGATGGACCCTCCGACCTGGTGGTAATTTCAGTCGTTATTTTTATATGAAGATTAGTGATGGACCCTCCTACCTGTTGGTAATTTCAGTTGTTACTTTTTTTTACACAGATTTGTGATGGGACCTCCAACCTGGTGGTCATTTCAGTAGTTACTTTTAATATAAAGATAAGTGATGGACACTCCTCCCTGTTGGTAATTTCAGTAGTCACTTTTCATGTAAAGGTTAGTGATTAACCCTCCTACCTGTTGATTATTTCAGTAGTTACCTTTTATATAAATATTCGTGATGGACCCTCCTACCTGTTGCTAATTTGAGTTGTTATTTTTTGAAAAAAAGATCTATGATGCGCCCTCCTAACTGTCGGTAATTTGAGTTGTTATTTTTTATATAACGTGTATTGATGGACTCTCCTCCCTGTTGATAATTTCAGTATTTACTTTTTCTATAAAGGTGAGTGATTGACCCTCCGACAGGTTGGTAATTTCAGTCGTTAATTTTTGTATAAAGATTAGTGCTGGGGCCCTGCAAGTTTATTGACGTTTTTCCACCTCTCGCACAGAACCATTTATTCATACTGATGTCCTCTCTCCTCAATATGTTGTAATCAGGAACATTTCTCTGTGTTCTGTGGAAACCCAGGCCCTGTTTTAAAGATACCTGATCACATTTCTCATAATTCTGACTTTCCAAACGTCAATTCAATGGAATGTTGACCCGTTCTCGTTTTACTTTTTAAGATCAAGTCACTCTTCAAAACCTCCTTCCATTTTCCTGCTAATAACTTTTCACTGTTTCATAAATCATCAGTTTCTGCTCCAACAGTTTTATTAATTCCACTCAGTGCTGTGGCCCTCCTACCTGTTGATATTAAAAGTAACTACTCAAATTACCAAGATTAACGGTCAGGAACGACCGATCTGTGTGAAAGATGGTTTCGCCTGAACCGGTTTCCCTTTAAAACATTCTGGAAGTTTGTTTCTCTCCAAAGGGAGCGGCCTCTCTTTATTTAGTTGAGCCAGTTCAACACCGTCACGAACATACTTCAGCAAAAACAGAAGTCCCTGCTCCATTCTCCCACCTAATTCGCATTAAACTAATCAATTATAATTGATCAGGAACAAGTTTTGGCTCCGATTTTGCTCCTGTCCTGTGATTGGATGGCGTTCAGTCCAGCCTCGTGTAACCATAGGCTGATTTTCCAGGTGCCCGGCAGAGAGCGATGATCGGCCATTGCGAATCTGTTAACCCTTTACTGAGCTGAACTTTGTGTTCGATCAGTCTTTGATCAGTGTACCGGGAACCAAACGGTTCAGTAATTAAAAAGAGCCAGTGTCATAGTTTAAAAAATGCAAATAGAGTGAGAAAGGCCAGTTTCCCACCCCTGTTTACTGAATATCAAATTCTAACATGAGGAGGAGGCACATCTGGACTAAGATGGTGCAAATCTCCAGAGTTCGTGTTCCTGCTTTCTGTCCCGTAATCGCTTTAAAATGTGCCTGTGGGGAGATTGGTGGGGTCCATGAAGGGATAAGCACTGAAATTCCCAGTGTAAAATACCCGGCCTTCAATCAGTGTCTGAGCGAACAATTAGTGAATTGTTCCATCCGCGAGGAATGGAGAGCTCCCTCCGCCGGAGAACATATCTGACAGCGGGAAATCGGCATTAGAAAAGAGGAAGGGGCAGAAAAAGTTAATTTAAATCAAATTGACACGACATGAACCTTACCTTGATCCCGCAAGTATTTTCCGCCTCGCAATGTCCGTGTAGATTTGAAAAATTATATCCTTGTTATTTCAATGTAATCAATCGACTGCAAGTTCTTTGCATTATTTTAGCAGTTCACAACTTGAGAATTTGATCTGATCCTTGTTATGTGAGATTCAGAGCTCCGCCCCCTGTGAAAGCTGCTGCCAGGCATCAGGATGGATTTCAACACAAACATTCCTCATGTGTTTCAGAACAGGGAGCGGCCTTTCTGGTGGAATCAAATCGAACCGGGTTGACAATTCGCTGCCACGTCAATTGTGAACAAAGATGGAGATAAATTTTACTTTTTCTCTTCTTGTGAAAGAGAAGTTCAGAAAAACAGATATTTGGTGAGAAATAAATAGTTACATTTGCATCAGGGACATTGTTCACTGAAGTCCCATCGATTTGCTGATGTTGGCGTTTTCAATCCTGTGGCCAAGAGCCAGTGTTTCGTCAGTGAGCAGAGGAGAGGCGATTTCTGCAAGTGAGGATATTAACCATTAAACCGCCGAATTAAACTATTGCGAAGCATCAATCAGATCAATCACTGGGGGAATGGACAGTATGGGTAAATGCTGGGTTTATATATCATTAAATACATCGTTACATGAACAGCGTGGTTAAATGGTGGGTTTATATATCATTAAATACACTGCCAAATGGACAGTGTGGGTAAATGCTGAGTTTATATATCATTAAATACACTGTTAAATGGACAGTGAGGTAAATGATGGGTTTATATTTCATTAAATACACTGTTAAATCGACAGTGTTGGTAAATGGTGGGTTTATATATCATTAAATACACTGTTAAATGGGCAGTGTGGGTAAATGGTGGGTTTATATATCATTAAATCCTCTGTTAAATGGGCAGTGTGGTAAGTGGTGGATTTATATATTGCTAAATACGCTGCTAAATGGACATTTTCTTAAATGGTGGGTTTATATATCATTTAATACAATGTTAAATGGAGAGTGTGGGTAAATGTTGGGTTTATATATCATTAAATACAATGTTAAATGGACAGTGTGTGTAAATGTTTGTCTTATGTATCATTAAATACACTGTTAAATGGACAGTGTGGGTAAATGGTGGGTTTATATATCATTAAATACAATGTTAAATGAAGTGTGGATAAATGGTGGGTTTATATATCATTAAAGACAATGTTAAATGGACAGTGTGGGTAAATGATGGTTTTATATATCATTAAATAAACAGTTAAATGGACATTGTGGGTATATGGTGGGTTTATATATCATTAAATCCACTGTTTAATACACATTGTGGGTAAATGGTGTGTTTATATCATATTAAATACACTCTTAAATGGACAGTGTGGGTAAATGGTGGGATTATTTATCATTAAATGCAGTGTTAAATGGGCAGTTTAGGTCAATCCTGTGAATTTTCACATTAAATACACTATTAAATGGACAGTGTGGGTAAATGTTAGGTTGATAAAGCATTAAATACACTGTTAAATCGACGGTTTTGGTAAATGGTGGGTTTGCGTGGAGTCAGGGTGTGTTAATTGAAATTTCTAAAATGATAAAATGATTCAATAGAGAATTACATAGAATTACATAGAACATATGGCATTGTAAAAGGCCATTCGGCCCAACATGTCCATACGACACACGAGACTCCACCCCCTACTTCTTCTATCCCTACCACCATATCCTTATATTCCTTTATCCGTCGCTTGTTTATCTAAGTTTCGTAAATGCATCTATTCTCGTCGCTTCAACCATTCTCTGGGTGAAAAATTTCTGCTGAATTCCCTATTGGATTTACCCCCAGAACCCTCTGCTCCTCTCCCCGATTTAGACACTTATTATCCAAGCAGTTTGTGGCCCCCTTATTTTTCCTACTAAAATGTAATACCTCACACTCATTAGGTACAGATAATGCATTTCGTCTGATGGAGGAGTCCAGAACAAGGGGACACAATATTAAAATTAGCACTCGGCCGTTCAGGAGTGAAATCTGGACGCAATTTTTTTCACACAAAGTTTACTGGAAATGTGGAATTCCCTCCTCCAAAAGGTTGTGGATTCTGGGTCAACTGAAATTTTCACGGTTGTTAGAGGCAGATTTTTTTTGTTCACGGTGTGAAACGAAATCGATCAAGGGCAGGTAAATAGAATTCAGGTTGCAGAGCGGTCATGATCTAATTAAATGGGAGAACAGATTCGAGGGGCTGAATGGTCTACTCCTGTTCCTATGTTCTTATATTTAAACATGTGCTGGATTCCGGAATTTGGCGAATGTGAAATTTAATTAGAGTTTCTGTGCAATGACTTCAGCAACTGGAGGGTTTACACGATCCCTTTACATGGTTGTATCGTAGTATCATAATAGGTACATCACAGGAGTCCTTTCGGCCCATGATGCCTGTGCTGGCTCTTTGAAAGAGCTTTCAAATTAGTCCCTTTTCCATTCTCTTTCCCCAAAGCCCTGTAATTTTTTCCTTCAAGTTTTTATCCAATTCCCCTTTGAAATTTAGTGTTGAATCTCTCTTTTTGCCCCTCTTATTTCCACCTTTTTTTTTGATCTCCTCTGTTCCTTCTGTATTCAGCCTGGTTCACTCCTGTATTATAAACCTTACATTCGTCATAAGCCTCAGTTTTCTGTTTCATTTTAATATCTCTCTCTTTAGTCATCCAGGGAGCTCCAGCTTTGGATTCCCTTCCTTTCCCCCTCGTTAGGATGTGTCTGCACTGTGCCCGAACCAAGTAGGCTCTGACTGGCTGTTTTTATTTAAGGCAGAGCTCCATCGGTTCTGAACTTCGCAGAATTCCAGGTGAGTAAAGATCAGAGAATCGGTGCAAGAGAATCGAAGGTAAACGTTGTTAAATATAGTTTTGTAAACACTCCCATTGTTCCACCCTGTGTCCAGTCAGAATTAAACAGTGAAACCCCGAAACCAACCTGCGATTTTATTACGTGGCCGGTTAAAAGTTCAGTACAAGAGATTCTGTATCTGTAGATTTTAAATACTAAGTTCCTGAAATTGATGCTTTTTGTAGCTGCCGCGATGCTGAACTGATGTGTCGAGGATTCTGGATCGCAATTCACCTCCCCTCACCCCCCAAACCCACGTTATCATAAGAATCTTGTGCAGTCGATAAACAGAGAGACAGGTCAGGACATCGCACTCTCTGTCGCCGTTTCGGAGTCTCCGCCTCTGCCGTGCGAGTCCCAGCAGTTCTCCCGCACCCACCTGGCAGGACAAGGCAATACTTGCACAGAATGTTGTTTTTTAATATGTGTGTTTGACAGTGCAGTCCTTCTAACACATCTGCTTTTACCGCAGCAATGCACAAACACAGCCTGCCGGCTCCGGGCATTTTATTGGTGCATTTTGAAGTACCCCTTCTACCGTGTTCTGGATTGTGCCGAGATTGCCTGAATTTACCCGCTACTCGGGGAGAAGATTATGTACTGGGTTGTTCCTGTCCGTCATTACTTTCCTTTAATTCCTGTCGTCACTTGTTCAATGCATTATTTACCAACATTATCAGGAAAGATTTAACAGGCTGTGACTCTGTTCTCTTTTAAGTTGAAGACGGAGAGGTGACCTGATTGAGGTCTTTAATATTCGGAAGGAGTTCCATAGGTCCGACCGAGAGAGGATGCTACCAATTGAGGGCGGTCCAAAACTAGAGGCCATGAATATAAGATAGTTACTAATGACACCACGATATAATTCAGGAGAGACATCTTATACAATAGCGAGAATGTGCAATTCGCTACCACGTGGAATGGTTGAGGCGAAAATTGCAAATGCATTTAAGGGGAAGGTAGATAAATACACGAGGGGGCTAGAAATAGAAAGATAAGTTGATAGGGTGCGATGCAATAGTGTGGGACAACGCTAGTGTTGAGCATAAATACAGTCAAAGACCTGTTGGGACAAATGGGCTGTTCCTGAGCTGTAAAATGCTATGTAATTCAATTAATATTTTAATTACACCAGCTCTTTCATCAACACAGATGCAGTCAGTAATAACAACCCTATATTGAGCAGGGATACTGTCAGAATTATCAGCCCTATAATGAGCAGGGATACTGTCAGTAAAAACAGGCCGATAATGAGCAGGGATACTCTCAGTAATAACAGCGCTATATTGAGCACAGATACAGTCAGTAATATCAGAGCTATATTGAGCACAGGTACAGTCAGTAATATCAGCTCTATGATCAATACAGGTAATCTCAGAAGTATAAGCTGTATACTGTCAGTTGTATCATCTCTGTAATCAACACAGATACTGTCAGTAAAATCAGCTCTATAATCAATACAGATCCTGTCAGTATATCAGCTGTATAATCAATATAGATACTCTCAGTAATATCAGCTCTATAATCAGTAGAGACACTGTCAGTAATATCATCTCTATAATCAGTACAGATACTGTCATCAATATCATCTCTATAATCAGTACAAATACTGTCATTAATATCAGCCCTGTAATCAGTACATACACTGTCAGCAATATCATCCTTACTGTCATTAAGAGCAGTTCTAAAATGAGTACAGATACTGTCAGTAATATCATCGTTGTAATCAATACCGATACTCTCATTAATATCAGCTCTATAATCAGTGGAGATACTGTCATTAATATCAGATCTGTAATCAACACATGTCCGTAATATCGGCTCTATAATTAATACCGATACTGTCAATAATATCAGCACTTTTTAGTTTCACAATTGCTATGCTGAGATATGAACTCACGATCCGAGCGCTGTTCTATTACCAATAGGCTTGCACTTTGAAACAGTCTCGAATCGCCAACATGCCACATTCATTCGCCACATTATATCAGGGACTCTGAGTTCGCTCTGATGCTCAGACTCGGGATATCAACACCTCCCCCCACATCCCGGTTCTCGTGCCATTCGGGTGGTTTCTTTCCCACATAAACCGGGTAAGAAGAATCCAATCCCTTTGAACCCCAGATCCCCACTCCTCATAAAGAGTAGAGTGGATTAAACCTCCTCCCGCACTGAGGGGCCAATCAGAGATTTATGAATCCATTCTCATCCCACACTTAGAGGCCAATCAGAGACCCGCACTTTCCAGCAGCCACCGGGAACCCTGGGTGTTGTCACTCCCCCAAACGCAGAAGCAGAGGAGACAGAGGGGCATTCTGGGAGAAGTCAGCTCAGTCACCTCCACTGAGCAGTGGGCAGCAGAAGAAGCCCTTCAGTGACGACCAGGAGGAAAAGCATCCAGCAAATGAGACAGAGGGGCATTCTGGGAGAAATGGGCTCAGTCACCTCCAATGAACAGTGGGCAGCAGAAGAACTGGTATCGAGGAGCAGTTGAACCCGAAACACAACACTTGTGTTTCCCTCCCTCCTCCTCCAACCAAAAAAAAGAGGCACTGTGAGGAGGGCAAGCAAGTTGACTAGGAGGAGGATCGAAGTCACAGCCAACAGGTAAATGATTGGCTGGAGACTGGTAAGCTCTTTTTCTTTCCTTTTTTTTGACATTGTCGTTGTTGTTAAGCTAAATTAAGGGTTAAGTCATGGCAGGAGATCCCAGAGCCGTGTCATGTTCCTCTTGTGGGATGTGGGAATTCACGGATCCTTCCTGTGTCCCTGGTTCCTTCACCTGCGGGAAGTGTGTCCAGCTGCAGCTACTGTTTGACCGTTTGACGGCTCTGGAGCAGCGGATGGACTCACTTTGGGGCATCCACGATGCTGAGGAAGTCGTGGATAGCACTTTCAGTGAGTTGGTCACACCACAAATAAAAATTACTGAGGGAGATAGTGAATGGGTGAACAACAGACAGAGGAAGAGTAGGAAGGCAGTGCAGGGATCCCCTGCGGTCATCTACCCTCCAAAACAGGTATACCGTTTTGGATACTGTTGGGGGAGATGGCTCACCAGGGGAAGGTGACAGCGGCCAGGTTCATGGCACCGTGGCTGGCTCTGCTGCACAGGGGGGCAGGAAAAAGAGTGGCAGAGCTATAGTGATAGGGGTCTCGATTGTAAGGGGAATAGACAGGCGTTTCTGTGGACGCAACCGAGACTCCAGGATGGTGCCAGAGTCAGGGATGTCTCCGAGCGGCTGCAGGACATTCTGGAGGGGGAGGGTGAACAGCCAGTTGTCGTGGTGCATATAGGTACCAACGATATAGGTAAAAAACGGGACGAGGTCCTACAAGCTGAATTTCGGGAGTTAGGAGTTAAAGAAAAAAGTAGGACCTCAAAGGTAGTAATCTCAGGATTGCTACCAGTGCCACGGGCTAGTCAGAGTAGGAATGACAGGATAGCTACGATGAATACTTGGCTTGAGAGATGGTGCAAGAGGGAGGAATTCAAATTCCTGGGCCATTGGAACCGGTTCTGGGGGAGGTGGGAGCAGCACAAATTGGACGGTCTGCATCTGGGCAGGACTGGAACCAATGTCCGAGGGGGACTGTTTGCTAGTGCTGTTGGGGAGGGTTTAAACTAATGTGGCAGGGGGATGGGAACCGATGCAGGAAGTCAGTGGGAAGTAAAGTGGTGACAGAAACAAAAGGCAGTAAGGGAGAGTGTACGAAACATGACCGGACAGATGGTCTGAGAAAGCAGGGCAAAGACCAAGTGAAGTCCAAATTAAACTGCATTTATTTCAATGCAAGAAGTCTGATGGGCAAGGCAGATGAACTCAGGGCATGGATGGGTACATGGGACTGGGATGTTATAGCTATTACTGAAACATGGCTAAGGGAGGGGCAGGACTGGCAGCTCAATGTTCCAGGGTACAGATGCTATAGGAAAGATAGAGCGGGAGGTAAGAGAGGAGGGGGAGTTGCGTTCTTGATTAGGGAGAACATCACGGCAGTAGTAAGAGGGGATATATCGGAGGGTTCGCCCACTGAGTCGATATGGGTAGAACTTAAAAATAAGAAGGGAGAGATCACTTTGATAGGATTGTACTACAGACTCCCAAATAGTCAACGGGAAATTGAGGAGCAAATAAGTAAGGAGAATACAGACAGCTGCAAGAAAAATAGGGTGGTAATAGTAGGGGACTTTAACTTTCCCAACATTGACTGGGACAGCCATAGCATTAGGGGCTTGGATGGAGAGAAATTTGTTGAGTGTATAAAGGAGGAATTTCTCATTCATTATGTGGATAGCCCGACTAGATAGGGGGCAAAACTTGACCTCCTCTTGGGAAATAAGGAAGGGCAGGTGACAGAAGTGTTAGTGAGGGATCACTTTGGGACCAGTGATCATAATGCCATTAGTTTTAAGCTGGCTATGGAGAAGGATAGGTCTGGCCCAAAAGTTAAAATTATAAATTGGGGAAAGGCCAATTTTGTTTGGTATTTGACAGGAACTTTCAGAAGTTGATTGGGAGAGTCTGTTGGCAGGCAAAGGGACGTCTGGTAAGTGGGAGGCTTTCAAAAGTGTGTTAACCAGGGTTCAGGGTAAGCATATTCCTTATAAAGTGAAGGGCAAGGCTGGTAGAAGTAGGGAACCTTGGATGACTCGGGAGATTGAGGCCCTAGTCAAAAAGAAGAAGGAGGCATATGACATGCATAGACAGCTGGGATCAAGTGGATCCCTTGAAGAGTATAGAGATTGCCGGAGTAGAGTTAATAGAGAAATTAGGAGGGCAAAAAGGGGACATGAGATTGCTTTGGCAGATAAGGCAAAGGAGAATCCAAAAAGCTTCTACAAATGCATAAAGGGCAAAAGAGTAACTGGGGAGAGAGTCGGGCCTATTAAAGATCAACAAGGTCATCTATTGGCGGAACCACAAGAGATGGGTGAGATCCTGAATGAATATTTCAGATCGGTATTTACGGTTGAGAAAGGCATGGATGTTAGAGTACTTGGGGAAATAAATAGTGATGTCTTGAGGAGTGTAAATATTACAGAGAGGGAGGTGCTGGAAGTCTTAACGCGCATCAAGGTAGATAAATCTCCGGGTCCTGATGAAATGTATCCTAGGACGTTATGGGAGGTTAGGGAGGAAATTGCGGGTCCCCGAGCAGAGATATTTGATTCATCGACAACCACAGGTGAGGTGCCTGAAAATTGGAGGGTAGCAAATGTTGTGCCTTTGTTTAAGAAGGGCGGCAGGGAAAAGCCTGGGAACTACAGACCGGTGAGCCTGACATCTGTAGTGGGTAAGTTGTTAGAGGGTATTCTGAGGGACAGGTTCTACAGGCATTTGGAGAGGCAGGGACTGATTAGAAACAGTCAGCGTGGTTTTGTGAGAGGAAAATCATGTCTCACGAATTTGATTGAGTTTTTTGAAGGGGTAACCAAGAAGATAGATGAGGGCTGTGCAGTAGACGTGGTCTACATGGACTTTAGCAAAGCCTTTGACAAGGTACCGCATGGTAAGTTGTTTCGTAAGTTTAAATCTCACGGGATCCAAGGTGAGGTAGCCAATTGGATACAAAATTGGCTTGACGACAGAATACAGAGGGTGGTTGTCGAGGGTTGTTTTTCAGACTGGAGGCCTGTGACCAGCGGTGTGCCTCAGGGATCGGTGCTGGGTCCGCTGTTATTTGTTGTTTATATTAATGATTTGGATGAGAATTTAGGAGGCATGGTTAGTAAGTTTGCAGATGACACCAAGATTGGTGGCATTGTGGACAGTGAAGAAGGTTATCTAGGATTGCAACGGGATCTTGATAAATTGGGCCAGTGGGCCGATGAATGGCAGATGGAGTTTAATTTCGATAAATGTAAGGTGATGCATTTTGGTAGATCGAATCAGACCAGGACCTACTCCGTTAATGGTAGGGCGTTGGGGAGAGTTATAGAAAAAAGAGATCTAGGAGTACAGGTTCATAGCTCCTTGAAAGTGGAGTCACAGGTGGATAGGGTGGTGAAGAAGGCATTCAGCATGCTTGGTTTCATTGGTCAGAACATTGAATACAGGAGTTGGGATGTCTTGTTGAAGTTGTAAAAGACATTAGTAAGGCCACACTTGGAATACTGTGTACAGTTCTGGTCACCCTATTATAGAAAGGATATTATTAAACTAGAAAGTGTGCAGAAAAGATTTACTAGGATGCTACCGGGACTTGATGGTTTGACTTATAGGGATAGGTTAGATAGACTGGGACTTTTTTCCCTGGATAGTAGCAGGTTAAGGTGTGATCTTATAGAAGTCTATAAAATAATGGGGGGCACAGATAAGGTAGATAGTCAAAATCTTTTCCCATAGGTAGGGGAGTCGAAAACGAGGGGACATAGATTTAAGGTGAGAGGGGAGAGATAAAAAAAGGTCCAGAGGGGCAATTTTTTCACTCAAAGGGTGGTGAGTGTCTGGAACGAGCTGCCAGAGGCAGTAGTGGAGGCGGGTACAATTTTTTTTCTTTTAAAAAGCATTTGGAAAGTTACATGGGTAAGATGGGTATAGAGTGATATGGGCCAAGTGCAGGCAATTGGGACTAGCTTAGTGGTATAAACTGGGCGACATGGACATGTTGGGCCCAAGGGCCTGTTTCCATGTTGTAAACTTCTATAACACTGAGTCCGATTGTCAGGGTCTCACTGCAGCCCAGACTGAGACCCACCCTGGGACCTTCCTTTCTGTACATTTGTCCACTGTCCCACTGCAGCCCAGACTGAGCCCCACCATGAGGCCTTCCTGTCTGTACATTTACTCAGTGTCCCACTGCAGTCCAGACTTAGCCCCACCCTGGGCCCTTCTGTACATTGAGTGTCCCATTGCAGCCCAGACTGAAAACCGCCATGGGCACTTTATTTCTGTTCATTGACCCAGTGTCCCACTGAAGACCAGGCTGAGTCCTACCCTGGTCCCTTCCTGTATCTACATTGACCCAGTGTCTCATTGCAGCCCAGACTGAATCCTGCCCTGATCCCATCCTGTCTGTAGATTGACAAAATCCCCATTAGGGAATATTTAGCCCCGGATATCCTGCAGAATCAGCGCTGTGGGACCGGGTGACTGAGTCTCGGGATCCTGTCGCTGCGCCTCTGACTTCACAATGGGAGACAACTCTCGCTCAGCTCGGGCTTAAAACCTGGAGCGCGGCCCGTGAATGGGGAGGGACAGGGAATCGGGCAAAATGATCAAGGACTGAGAGCATATCGCTTTTAAACAGAGACAGAATGATCCGGGACTGATCGCTCACCCCTTTTAAACAGGGACAGAATGATTCGGGACTGATCGCTCACCCCTTTTAAACAGGGACAGAATGATCCGGGACTGATCGCTCACTCCTTTTAAACAGGGACAGAATGATCCGGGACTGATCGCTCACCCCTTTTAAACAGAGACAGAATGATCCGGGACTGATCGCTCACCCCTTTTAAACAGGGACAGTGTGATCCGGGACTGATCGCTCACCCCTTTTAAACAGGGACAGTGTGATCCGGGACTGATCGCTCACCCCTTTTAAACAGGGACAGAATGATCCGGGACTGATCGCTCACCCCTTTTAAACAGAGACAGAATGATCCGGGACTGATCGCTCACCCCTTTTAAACAGGGACAGAATGATCCGGGACTGATCGCTCACCCCTTTTAAACTGGGACAGAATGATCCGGGACTGATCGCTCACCCCTTTTAAACAGGGACAGAATGATCCGAGAGTGACAGCACATCCCTTTTAAACAGGGACAGCATGATCCGGGAGTGACAGCACGCCCCTTTTAAACAGGGACAGAATGATCCGGGACTGACAGCACATCCCTTTTAAACAGGGACAGAATGAACCGGGAGTGACAGCACGCCCCTCTTAAAGAGACACAGAATGAATCGGGACTGATCGCTCACCCCTTTTAAACAGAGACAGAATGATCCGGGACTGATCGCTCACCCCTTTTAAACAGGGACAGAATGATCCGGGATTGATCGCTCACCCCTTTTAAACAGAGACAGAATGAATCGGGACTGATCGCTCACCCCTTTTAAACAGAGACAGAATGATCCGGGACTGATCGCTCACCCCTTTTAAACAGGGACAGAATGATCCGGGACTGATCGCTCACCCCTTTTAAACAGGGACAGAATGATCCGGGACTGATCGCTCACCCCTTTTAAACAGGGACAGAATGATCCGGGACTGACAGCACACCCCTTTTAAACAGGGACAGCATGATCCGGGAGTGACAGCACGCCCCTCTTAAAGAGACACAGAATGAACCGGGACTAACAGCACATCCCTTTTAAACAGACAAAGAATGATCCGGGACTGACAGCACACCCCTTTTAAACAGGGACAGCATGATCCGGGAGTGACAGCACGCCCCTCTTAAAGAGACACAGAATGAACCGGGACTAACAGCACATCCCTTTTAAACAGACAAAGAATGATCCGGGACTGACAGCACATCCCTTTTAAACAGGGACAGCATGATCCGGGAGTGACAGCACGCCCCTCTTAAAGAGACACAGAATGAACCGGGACTAACAGCACATCCCTTTTAAACAGACAAAGAATGATCCGGGACTGACAGCACACCACTTTTGAACAGACACAGAATGACCCGGGATTGGTTAAAGGAAAGAAACAGAAAGTCGGGATAAACGGGCCATTGTCAGGTTGGCAGGGTGTTACTGGTGGGGTGTCGCAGGGGTCAGTGCTTGGGCCTCAGCGATTTACAATCTATATTGATGAATTAGTTGAAGGGACAGTGTAAAATGTCCAAGTTCGCTGACGATACAAAGCTCGGTTGGAAAGTAATTTGTGAGGAGGACACAAAGAGTCTGTGAAAGGATATAGACAGATTAAGTGAGTGGACAAGACGGTGATAGTTGTGGCATAATGTGTGGAAATGTGAGGATATTCACTTTGGAAGGAAGGATAGAAAAACAGAATATTTTTTAAATGGTGGAAGACTATTAAATGTTGGTGTTCACAGAGAATTGGGTGTCCTTGTATAAGAAACTCAAAAATGTAGTATGCAGCTAGAGCAGGTAATTCGGAGAGCAAATGGCATGTTGGCCTTTATTGCAAGGGGGTTCGAGTACAAGAGGAGGGAAGAATTACTACAGCTGTACACGGCTTTAGTGAGACCTCACCTGAAGTATTGCGTCCAGTTTTGGTCTCCTTATCTAAGGACGGGTATGCTTGCCTGGAGGCGGTGCAACGAGGGTTCACTAGATTAATTCCTGGGATGAGAGGGTTGTCCTCTGAGAAGAGATTGAGCAGATTGGGCCTGTACTCTCAGGAGTTTAGAAGAATGATAGTGATCTAATTGAAACATATAAGATTATGATGGGGCTTGACAGGTTAGATGCTGAGAGATTGATTCCCCTAAATGGAGATTCTAAAACTAGGTTGCATTGTCTCAGGATCAGGGGTCGGCCATTCAAGACTGAGATGAGAATGAATTTCTTCACGCAGAGTGTTTTGAATTTTTGGACCTCTCTACCCCAGAGGGCTGTGGATGATGAGTCTTTGAATATATTCAAGGCTGAGATCGATAGATTTTTTGAATTGTGATCAAATTCCCTCCTATCTCCTCTCTGACTTCATTTAACAGTCTCGGGTGCGTTATTTCTCAGTGACTTATCCACCTCGGCTATTAAATTCAGATCCCAATCCTTTTCTACAGTTATCTCGAAATATGGTCCCACATGCTCCACTGTTACAACAACATTTTCACATCTGCCATCACTTTTAGAAACTAAAGGAAATGTGTTGTTTCTCCCCAAAACCTCATCCATCACAGCCCAATCTTATAGATACTAGATCACATCTCTCATCAATCTAACTTTCCAAATGTGTTTGGAATGATTTGTAGATTCACAGACATAACACACAATCTGAACTCCAATTCATTGGACTGTTGATCTGTTCTCGTTTTTCTTTGCTTTTAATATTAAGTTACGTCTTCTGTCACGACTTCAAAACCTCCTTCCTTTTTCCTGCTCATAAATTTTCACTATTTCACAAATCTTCTGTTCCTGCTCCAACAGTTTTATTATTTCCACTCTCCAGTCTCAGATCCGGATATTTCACACGATCCAGTCCTATCAGGTGAAACCCTCCCACTGCTCTATATACCCAGTCTGTTAAACCGTTGTTGTTTGTCGGTTCAGTTCGTAACCGTCCCTCCACTTCGTCCTGAACTAACCCTGTGCTCCCAAAAACATGAACCCTTCCCTCCAGTTCCATCCCTGCAGCCGGACATTGACCTGCCTCATATTGTCCTCCTTAAGCAGCCCAGCGCAAAACAATCCAGAGATCACCACGTTAAGGCCTAGTTTTTCAGTCTAGAGCTCAAATGTTAATATTCCCTCTCTCAACGGAGCTCTTTCCTTGTTATTGGTTCCGGCCATGACTATTTTCCGCTCTGCTTTCCTTCCCAGAGAGTGTCCCACCTGTTCCAGGAAGTTCTTCGCTCTGACACCAGGAAGGTAACTTACTAATTGGGACTGCATAGTGCTGCCGAAGAATTTGTTTATTCGCCTGACTATCGCTCTCCTATTCATGTGCCCAACTTGCCTCTCACACATGCCCCTACTCCCTGGTTTCACACTATTATTCAGAAGGACCATCCTGGGTCGCTGTCGCTATCCACCTTACAGTCGAAACACCAGATATCTATTGAACAGTTCCAGCACTGAGATCCCTCCATCTATGACTGCACTGGCCCACTGGATTTTCACTCACTTCCCTCTATCAACACAGTATCTGCTCGGTTTCCTCTTCCTGAGTGAGCTGTAGGTTCTTGCTCGTGATCAGTACCCTTTATCAGGATATAATTGATATTGTAAAGGTTGATCTGAACCTACCGGTGACTATTCTCATTCTTGTTGATGAAGTTGGATCTTCTCCCCTGTTTGGACCTTCAGCCATGGTGGTGACAGGCGTTCCAAGATTCTGCTGCTCTGTAATAAATATATTAATAGCAGGGTTAGACGGAAATATTAAGATGAGAAGGATAAAACATCGCCTTGTCGCGATATCAAGTCCCTACTCCCCCATCAGCACAACAATTGTTAGCTCTGGGATCGAGCATTTCCCGACTGTTACCAACAATTCTCCACATCAGGTGCGGCACAGACAGCTGGCCAGGGAAAACCAATGAGTCCCGCAGACCTCCACAACCAGTTCTAGACGGCCGAGATTCTGCACTGGGAGCACCCATTGGTAAGATTTAGTCTCCGTGCAGGACAGCACCAGATTATCCCTGAGCTGGTGAATATTCTGAAGAGCAATATGGAGCGAGGTGATGAGTTCAATGATTCTTCACTCGGTGTTACCCAGTCTGGCGCTATTGTATTATTTTATTCACAGATTTGTTGCAATTTTTTGATTTGTTGAGTTTTGATATTAAATTCTGGCATTTTATGAACCTGATATCTACCTACATACACAATACGGAGCTGGGTGTGATTTCTCTGCTCTCTCTGGGTAGTGACATTGTCCGTGTGTTCATGGAGATGTGTTTTGGTTGGTGCTTCTATTTGAATATATTTACCATATCTCTCACGGTATCAGCACCTGACTAACGTTTGCCGATGACACAAAGATTGGTGGCATTGTCAGCAGTGTAGATGAAAACATGAAATTACAAAGCGATATTGATAGAATAGGTGAATGGGTAAAACTGTGGCAAATGGAATTCAATGTAGACAAATGTGAGATCATTCACTTTGGTTCAAGAATGGATAGAAGAGGGTACATTCTAAATGGTAAAATGTTAAAAACAGTGGATGTCCAAAGGGACCTCGGGGTTCAGGGACATCGATCATTGCAGTGTCATGAACAGGTGCAGAAAATAATCAATAAGGCTAATGGAATGCTGGCCTTTATATGTCGAGGACTGGAGTACAAGGGGGCAGAGGTCATGCTGCAGCGTTTCAAAACTCTGGTCAGACCGCACCTGGAGTACTGTGAACAATTCTGGGCACCGCACCTTCGGAAGGACATGTTGGCTTTGGAGGGAGTGCAGCGTAGGTTTACTGGAATGATACCCATACTTCAAGGGTTAAGTTACGAGGAGAGATTACACAAATTGGGGTTGTATTCTCTAGAGTTTCTAAGATTAAGGGGTGATCAGTTCGAAGTTTATCAGATATTAAGGGGAACGGATGGGGTGGATGGAGAGAAACTATTTCTGCTGGTTGGGGAATCTTGGAGGTGGGGGCACAGTCTAAAAAATAGAGCCAGACCTTTCAGGAGCGAGATTAGAAAACGTTTCTACACACAAAGGGTGGTAGAAGATTGGAACTCTCTTCTGCAAACGGCAATTGACACTAACTCAATTGCTAAATTTAAATGTGAGATATATAGCTTTTTGGCAATCAAAAGTATTCAGGGATATGGGCCAAAGGCGGTTTTATGGAGTAAGATCACAGATCAGCCATGGTATTATCAAATGGCGGAGCAGGCACGAGGGGCTGAATGGCCTACTCCTGTTCCTGTTTTTCCTATGTTTCCGAATTTTACACCGTTCAATAAAATTAACACTAATGTATAATGTTATCAATCGTGTAATCTTAAACTGGTGCTGCACAGTTATCTTTGGATTATCTTTAGGGGTCTTACAATCTCAAAAACCACCACAAATATATAAGTTGTCGATTTGAGGGCTGTTTTACAATCATAATTCTCTATTGTGTGTTTGTCTCTCTGTGTGTGCGCAAAGGCAAGAGCAACAAATTAAACTATCAGTCCCGGTGCTTGCCTTTCCACACTGTCGGAATGTAAAAGCGATTCATCTCGGTCAGTAAATTTCTATAAACTATAGTTGAAGTTTTCTCGAGCATAAATGTGCAGCCAAGATTGAGACCTTGTAAGATGCAGTTATCTGTTGTTTCAGTCACGCTCACACTAGTGTAATAAACGGACAACAGCAACAAAAACTTACATTTACACCTACACTAATTACATTAGTTTAATCAAATACAAGATTCATTTGAGCAGTTACTTCCTTTTTTATATGAAGCCTAGAGATCGGGCCCTAAAACCTGTTGGTAATTTGAATGGTTACTTTTTATGTAAAGATTAGTGATGGACCCTCCGACCTGTTGGGAATTTCAGTCGCTACTTTTTCTAAAGATTAGTGATGGGCCCACCGACCTGTTGGTAATTTGAGTTGTTAGTTTTATTTAAAGATTAGTGTTGGACACTCCCACCTGTTGGTAATTTCAGTGGTTAATTTCGTTATAAAGACTTGAGATGGACCCTCCTTCCTGATTGTAATTGGAATTGTTACCTTTTCGATAAAAATTAGTGGTGAGGCCCTGCTACCTATTTGTAATTTATGTCGTTACTTTTTACACAAAAAATACTGATGGACCCTCCTACCAGTTGGTAATTTAGATTGTTACTTTTTATATGAAGAATAGTGATGGATCCTCGTGCCTGTTGCTAATTACAGTAGTGACTTTTTATATAAAGATTAGTGATGGACACTCCTGCCTTTTGGTAAGTTTTTTTATGTGGACTAGTGATGAGGCCTCCAAACTGTATATATTGGAAGTAACTACTCAAATTATCAAAATTAACGATCAGGATCCTCCTTTCTCTGTGAAAGATGGTTTCAGCCCTGAGGCTGTTTCTCTTTAAAACAGTCCTGCAGTTTACTTCTGCCTGAAGGGATAGGCCTCTTTTTCTTCAGTTGAGCAAATCTAACAGCCAACATCCTCAATAACTTATTTTTCGAAAAAAGGTGAAGTCCTTGCTCCATTCTCCCACCTAATTCGCATTAAACGAATTAATTATAATTAATCAGGAGCAAGTTTTGTCTCCGATTTTGTTCCTATCCTGTGATTGGATGGCGTTGAGTCCGGCCTCGGGTCAGCTGAGGCTGATTTCCCAGGTGTCCGGCAGAGAGCGATAATCGGCCATTGCGAATGTGTTAACCCTTTACTGAGCTGAACTGTGTTTTCCACCAGTCTTTGATCAGTTCAATGCAAGTGTGCCGGGAAACATAACGGTTCAGTGAGTAAGAAGAGCAAGTTTCACAGTTACAAATAAATGCACATGGAGTGAGAAAGGCCAGTTTCCCACTCCTGTTCACTGAATATCAAATTCTAACATGGGGAGGTAACACCGCAAGGCGAGGATGGTGTAAATCTCCAGAGTTCGTGTTCCTGCTATCTGTCCTGTAACCGCTTTAAAATGTGTCTGAGCGGAGATTGGTGGGGTCCAAGAAGGTATAAGCCCTCAAATTCTAGGTGCAATGTAGCCACCCTT
Source organism: Heptranchias perlo (assembly GCF_035084215.1). NCBI lineage: Eukaryota > Metazoa > Chordata > Chondrichthyes > Hexanchiformes > Hexanchidae > Heptranchias > Heptranchias perlo. The sequence goes on along the minus strand of NW_027139453.1, from coordinate 10,854,200 downwards.
CAGTCAGTGTTTGAACGAACAATTAGTGAATTGTTCAATCCGCGAGGAATGGAGAGCTCCCGACGCCGGGGAACATATCTGACCGCGGGAAATCGACTTTACAAAAGAGGAAGGGGCAGAAGAACTTAATTAAAATGCAAATTGACATTACATTAACATTACCTTGATCCCGTCTCTCAATGTCCGTGCAGATTTTACAAATTATTCCCTTGTTGTTTCATTACAACCAATCGAGTACAAGTTCCTTGCTTTATTTTAGCAGTTCACAACTTGGGAATTTGATCTGATCCTTGGTATGTGAGATTAAGAGCTCCACACTCTGTGAAAGCTGCTGCCAGACATCAGGATGGATTTCAACACAAACATTCCTCATCTGTTTCAGAACAGGGAGCGGCCTTTCTGGTGGAATCAAATCGAAGCGGGTTAACAATTCGCTGCCAGTAAAGCAGATACATGGTTAGAAATAAATTGTTACATTTGCATCAGGGACATTGTTTGCTGAAAATCCCATCGATTTTCGGATGTTTGCGCTTTCAACCCTGGGGCCAAGAGCCAGTGTTTCGTCAGTGAGCTGAGGACAGGCTGTTTCTGTAAATGAGGACATTAACCGTTTAACCTCCGAATTAAACTCTTGTTGAGCATCAATCACCTCAATCACTGGGGGAACGAGTACTGACATTCCACAGTTACATTTATCAGAGTAAATATTCAGCAGATACACCAGTTACATTGTTAATTCCGGAAAGGACCATTCCTGGACTGTGATTGGTATAAGGATTGGATTTCTCCCATTTTCAGAGGGTTCACAGACAGAATACAAAAACAACTCCACAGGTTGGAAGTGTCCAAAGAGAGAAAGTATTTGAGCACAGATTGTGGTGATAATTCCGAGGGACGGATTGTTGTGATCAATCCCAGGAACATATTGTGGTGATAATTCCGAGGGATGGATTATTGTGAACAATTGTCGAAACGGATTGCTGTGATAAATCCTAGGGACAGATTGTGGTTATAACCCCGAGGGTCTGATTGTTGTGATCAATCCCAGGGACAGATTGTGGTTATAACCCCGAGGGTCTGATTGTTGTGATCAATCCCAGGGACAGATTGTGGTTATAACCCCGAGGGACGGATTGTAGTGATCAATCCCAGGGACAGATTGTGGTGATTATCCCGAGGGACGGATTGTTGTGATCAATCCCAGGGACAGATTGTGGTGATAATTCCGAGGGACGGATTGTAGTGATCAATCCTCGGGACAGATTGTGGTGATAATTCCGAGGGACGGATTGTTGTGATCAATCCAAGGGACAGATTGTGGTGATAATTAAATACTCTGTTAAGTGGACAGTTTGGGTAAATGGTGGGTTTATATATCATTAAGTACACTGTTAAATGGACAGTGTGGGTAAATGTTCAGTTAATAGATCATCAAATACATTTTTCAATGGACAGTATGGATAAATGGTGGTTTTATATATCATTAAATACACTGTTAAATGGACAGTGTGGGTAAATGGTGGGTTTATATATCATTAAATACACTGTTCAATGGACAGTGTGTGTAAATTGTGGGTTTATATATCATTAAGTACACTGTTAAATAGACAGTGTGGGTAAATGGTGGGTTTATATATCATTAAGTACACTGTTAAATGGACAGTGTGGGTAAATCTTCAGTTAATAGATCATCAAATACAATTTTCAATGGACAGTATGGATAAATGGTGGTTTTATATATCATTAAATACACTGTTAAATGGACAGTGTGGGTAAATGGTGGGTTTATATATCATTAAATACACTGTTAAATAGACAGTGTGGGTAAATGGTGGGTTTCGATACAATTAAATACAATGTTAAATGGACTCACAGTCCCTGTACTGATTATCGAGCTGATACTGCTGACAGTATAAGTTTTGCTTATAGAGCTTATGCTTCTGAGATTACCTGTATTGATCATAGAGCTGATATTCCTGACAGTATCTGTATTAATTGTAGAGCTGATATTATGAACAGTATCTAATCTGAATATGGAGCTGGTATTACTGGCCTTATCTCTGCTGATTTTACATGTGATATTACTGAACGTACCTGTACTGATTATAGAGCCGATATTACTGACAGTACTTGTATTTATTATCGAGATGATATTACTGATTATATCTGCACTGATTATAGAACTGATATTAATGACAGTACTTTTATTGATTGTCGAGCTGATATTACTGAAATTATCTGTCCTGATTTGATAGAGCTTAATCGTGAGAGTATTTTGACGCTTATAGGGTTGTTCTACTGAAAATGTTTGTTTTGATTATGGAACTGATATTACTGACTGTATCTGTGCTAATATGAGGCTGTTATTACTGACTGTATCTCTGCTCAATATAGCGCTGATATTACTGACAGTATCTGCGCTAATATGTCGCGGTTACTAACTGTATCTCGGCTCAATATCGCACTGATATTACTGAATGTATCTGTGCTCAAAATAGCCCTGCTTTACTGACTTTATCCCTGTTCAATATAGGGCTGATTATTCTGACAGTATCCCTGCTCAATATTGAGCTGTTACTACTGACTGTATCTGTGTTGATGAAAGAGCTGGTGTAATAAAAACATTAATTGAATGACTTAGAATTGTCCAGCTCAAGAACAGCCCATTTTCCCCACATGTCTTTGCCTGGATTTATGCTCCACACGAGCGTCCTCCCGCACGATTTCATCGCACCCTATCAACTTATCTTTCTATTTCTAGCACCCTCGTGTATTTATCTACCTTCCCCTTAAATGCATCTTAACTTTTCGCCTCAACCATTCCATGTGGTAGAGAATTGCACATTCTCACCACTCTCTGAGTAAGATGTCTCTCCTGAATTACATCTTGGTTTCATTAGTAACTTTCTTATATTCATGGCCTCTATTTTTGGACTGCCCTTAAGGGGAAACATGCTCTCCAGTTCGAGCCTATGGAACCCCTTCCGAATATGAAAGACCTCTATCAGTTCACCTCTCCGTCTTCAACTGAATATAGAAAATAGACAGAGTCTGTTAAATCTTTCCTGATATTGTTGGTAAATAATGCATTGAACAAGTGACGCCAGGAATTAAAAGAAAGTAATGCCAGTAAGGAACACCCAGGCCACAATCTTCTCCCATGGGAGCGGGTAAATTCAGGCAATCTCGGCACAATCCAGAGCACGGTAGAAGGGGGACTTAAAGCTGCACCAATAAAATACCCGGAGCCGGCAGGCTGTGTTTGTGCATTGCTGTGGTTAAAGCAGATCAGTTAGAAGGACTGCACTGTCAAACTCACATATTAAAAAAACAACCTTTGGTGCAAGTGTTGTCTTGTCCTGCCAGGTGGGTGCGGGAGAACTGCTGGGACTCGCCCGGCAGAGGCGGAGACTCCAAAACGGCGCCAGAGAGTGCGATGTTCTGACCTGTCTCACTGTTCATCGACTGAACAACAAGATTCTTATGATAACGTGCGTTTGGTTGGGGGGTGAATTCCAATCCAGAATCCTGGACACATCAGGTCAGTATCTCGGCAGATACAAAAAGCATCAATTTCAGGGCCATAGTATTTAAAATCTACAGATACAGAATCTCTTGCACTGAACTTTTAACCGTCCCCGAAATAAAATCGCAGGTTGGTTTCAGGGTTTCACTGTTTAATTCTGACTGGACACAGGGTGGAACAATGGGTGTGTTTACTAAAGTATATTTAACAAAGTTTACCTTCGATTCCCTTGCACCGATTATCTGATCTTTACTCCCCTGGAATTCTGCGAATTGCAGAACCGATGGAGCTCAACCTGAAATACAAACAGCCAGTCAGAGCCCATTTGGTTCGGGTACGGTGTGCATATATCCCTACGAGGGGGAAAGGAAAGGCATCCAAAACTATATCACCCTGAATGACTAAAGAGATGGAGATATTTAGAAAAATGAAAATGGAGGCTAATGACGAATGTAAGGTTTATAATACAGTAGAGAACCAGGCTGAATACAGAAAGAACAGGAGATCTAAAAAAAAAAGGTGGAAATAAGAGGGGGAAAAAAAGAGAACCAATTGTAAATTTCAAAAGGGAATTTGAAGGGAATTAAAAAACTTGAAGGAAAAATTTACAGGGCTTTGGGGAAAGAGCATGGAAGAGGGAATAATTGGAAAGGTCTTTAAAAGAGCCAGCACATGCGTCATGGGCTGAATGGACTCCTGTGCTGTACCTGCTATGATACTGCGTTGCAACCATTTAAAGGGAACAGACAATCCTTCCGTTGCTGAAGTCATTGTACAGAAACTCGAATTAAACTTCACATTCGCCAAATGCCGGAATCCAGCACATGTTTAAATATAAGTACAGGGCATTGGTGAGGCCACACTTGGAGTACTGTGTACAGTTCTGGTCACCCTATTATAGAAAGGATATTATTAAACTAGAAAGAGTGCAGAAAAGATTTACTAGGATGCTACCGGGACTTGATGGTTTGACTTACAGGGAGAGGATAGACAGACTGGGACTTTTTTCCCTGGAGAGTAGGAGGTTAAGGGGTGATCTTATAGAAGTCTATAAAATAATGAGGGGCATAGATAAGGTCGATAGTCAAAATCTTTTCCCAAAGGTAGGGGAGTCTATAACGAGGGGGCACAGATTTAAGGTGAGAGGGGAGAGATACAAAAGGATCCAGAGGGGCATTTTTTTCACTCAAAGGGTGGTGAGTGTCTGGAACGAGCTGCCAGAGGCAGTAGTCGAGGCGGGTACAATTTTGTCTTTTAAAAAGCATTTGGACAGTTACATGGGGAAGATGGGTATCGAGGGATATGGGCCAAGTGCAGGCAATTTGGACTAGCTTAGTGGTATAAACTGGGCGACATGGACATGTTGGGCCGAAGGGCCTGTTTCCATGTTGTAACTTCTATGATTCTATGATTCTATAAGAACGTAGAACCAGGAGGAGGCCATTCAGCCCCTCGAATCTGTTCTCCCATTTAATTAACTCATGGCCGCTCTGTACCTGAACTCTATTTACCTGCCCTTGACCCATTTCGCTCATACCCTGAACTAAAAAAAAACTGCCGCTGTGAACCGTGAAAATTTCAGTTGACCCAGAATCCACAACCTTTTGGAGGAGGGAATTCCACATTTCCAGTAAACTTTGTGTGAAAACGTGCGTCCAGATTTCACTCCTGAACGGCCTCGAGCTAATTTTAAGATTGTGTCCCCTTGTTCTGGATTCCTCCAACAGAGGAAATGCCTCCTCTGTACCTAACGAATGTGAGGTATTAGATTTTAGTAAGAAAAATAAGGGGGTCACATACTGCTTGGATAATAAGTGTCTAAGTAGGGTAGATGAGCAGAGGGTTCTGGGGGTAAATCCAATGGGGCATTGAGCAGACATTTCTTTACCCAGAGAGTGGTTGGAATGTGGAACTCAGTAACACAAGGCAGAATTGAGGTGACTCGCATCGACGCATTTAAGGGAAGCTAAATAAACACACGACGGATAAAGGAATAGAAGGATATTAGCGCAGATACTGTCAGTAATATCAGCGCTATATTGAGCAGAGATACAGTCAGTAATAACAGCTTCATATTAGCACAGATACAGTCAGTAATATCAGCTCCATAATCAAAACAGACATTTTCAGTATAACAACTCTATAAGCGTCAAAATAATCTCACTATTAAGCTCTATAAAATCAGCACAGATACTTTCAGTAATATCAGCTCGAAAATCAATAAAAGTACTGTCATTAATATCCGTTCTATAATCAGTGCAGATATGATCAGTAATATCAGCTCTATAATAAATACAAGTACTGTCAGTAATATCGGCTCTATAATCAGTGCAGATATGATCAGTAATATCAGCTCTATAATAAATACAAGTACTGTCAGTAATATCGGCTCTATAATCAGTATAGGTACGTTCAGTAATATCACATGTAAAATCAGCACAGATAAAGCCAATAATACCAGCTCTTTATTCAGAGCAGACACTGTTCATAATATCAGCTCTACAATTAATACAGATACTGTCAGTAATATCAGCTCGATGATCAATACAGGTAATCTCAGAAGCATAAGCTCTATAAGCAAAACTTATACTGTCAGCAGTATCAGCTCGATAATCAGTACAGGGACTGTCAGTCCATTTAACATTGTATTTAATTATATTGAAACCCACCATTTGCCCACACTGTCCATTTAACAGTGTATTTAATGATATATAAACACACCATTTACCCACACTGTCCATTTAACAGTGTATTTAATGATATATAAACCCACCATTTACACATACTGTCCATTTAACAGTTCATTTAATAATATATAAACCCACCATTTATCCGCACTGTCCATTTAACAGTGTATTAAATGATATGTAAACCAACCATTTACACACACTGTCCATTTAACAGTGTATTTAATAATATATAAACCCACCATTTACCCACACTGTCCATTTAACTACTTGTTTAATGATAATTAATCGACCATTTTCCCACAATGTCCAATTAACTGAGTTTTTAGCAATATATAAATCCACCATTTACCCACACTATCCATTTAACTACTTGTTTAATGATAATTAATCGACCATTTTCCCACAATGTCCAATTAACTGAGTTTTTAGCAATATATAAATCCACCATTTACCCACACTATCCATTTAACAACTTGTTTAATGATAATTAATCGACCATTTTCCCACAATGTCCAATTAACTGAGTTTTTAGCAATATATAAACCCACCATTTACCCACACTGTCCATTTAACAGTGTATTTAATGATATATAAACCCACCATTTACCCACACTGTCCATTTAATAGTGCATTTAATGATATATAAACCCACCATTTAACGACACTGTCCATTTAACAGTGTATTTAATGATATATAACCCCACCATTTACCCACACTCTCCATTTAGCAGTGTATTTAATGATATATAAACCCACCATTTACCCACACTGTCCATTCAACAGTGTATTTAATGATATATAACCCCACCATTTACTAACTATCAATTTAACAGTGTATTTTATTGTATATATACCCAGCAATTACCCACACTGTCCATTTAACAGTGCATTTAATGATATATAAACCCACCATTTACCCACACTGTTCATTTAACAGTACATTTAATGATATATAATCCCACCATTTACCCACACTGTCCATTGCCCCAGTGCTTGAGCTGATTGATGCTCAGCCATAGTTTCATTCGGCGGTTGAATGATTAATGTCCTCACTTGCAGAAACAGCCTCTCCTCTGCTCACTGACGAAACACTGGCTCCTGGTCGCAGGGTTGAAAGCGCAAACATCAGAAAATCGATGGGACTTTCGTAAACAACGTCCCTGATGCAAATGTGACAATTTATTTCTGAACAAGTATCTATTTGACTGAAATTTCCAGAAATAAGATTAGAAAAAGAACATTTAGAACCAACTTTGTTCACAATTGACTTAGCAGCGAATTGTGAACGCGGCTCGATAACATTCCACCAGAAAGACCGCTCCCTGTTCTGAAACAAATGAGGAATGTTTGTGTTGAAATCCATCCTCATGTCTGGCAGCAGCTTTCACAGTGGGCGGAACTCTGAATCTCACAACAAGGATCAGATCAAATTCCCAAGTTGTGAACTGCTAAAATGAAGCAAAGAACTTGCACTCGATTGATTACAATGAAATAACCAGGATATAATTTGCAAAATCTGCACGGACATTGAGAGACGGAAAATACTTGCGGGATCAAGGTAAGGTTAACGTAGTGTCAATTTGTTTTTTGATTAACTTTTCCTGCTCCTTCCTCTTTTCTAAAGCCGATTTCCCGCGGTCGGATATGTTCCCCAGCGTAGGGAGCTCTCTATTCATCGGGGATTGAACAATTCACTAATTGTTCGCTCAGACACTGACTGAAGGCCGGCGATTTTACACCGGGAATTTCAGGGCTTATCCCTTCACTGGACCCCACCAATCTCCCCACAGACACGTTTTAAAGCGGTTACGGGACAGAAAGCAGGAACATGAACTCTGGAGATTTGCACTATCCTCGTCCAGCGGTGCCTCCTCCCAATGTTAGAATTTGATAGTTATTAAACAGGGTTGGGAAACTGTCCTTTCTCACTCTATATGCATTTATTTTTAACTGTAACACTGGCTCGTTTTACTCAATCAACCGTTTTGTGCCCGGTACACTTTTATTGAACTGATCAAAGACTGATCGAACACTCAGTTCAGCTCAGTAAAGGGTTAACTCTTTCGCAATGGCCGATTATCGCTCTCTGCCGGGCACCTGGAAAATCAGCCTATGGTTACACGAGGCCGGACTGAGCGCGATCCAATCAGAGGACAGGAGCAAAATCGGAGACAAAGCTTATTCCTGATTAATTATATTTAATTAGTTTAATTCGAATTAGATGGGAGAATGGAGCAGGGACTTCGGTTTTTGCTAAATTATGTTATTGAGGGTGTTATTTGTTAAATTGGCTCAACTGAAGAAAGAGAGGCCGCTTCCTTCGGAGAGAAACACATTTCAGGAATGTTTCAAAAGGGAAACCGGTTCAGGGCTGAAACTATCTTTCAAAGAGAACGGAGGTTCCTGATCGTTAATTTTGGTAAGTTGAGTAGTTACTTCTAATATCAACTGGTCGGACGGTCCATTACTTATCTTTATATCAAAAGTCACTGCTGAAATTACCGACAGGCTCGAGGGTCCATCACTAATCTTTATATAAAAAGTCAACACTGAAATTACCAACAGGCAGGAGGGCCAATCACTATTCCTTATATGAAAAGTCACTACTGAAATTACCAACAGTGAGGAGGGTCTATCACTAAACTTTACATGAAGAAAACCCACTGAAAATACCAAAAGCCAGGCGAGTCCATCACTAATCTTTTTTTAAAAAAGAAACTACTGTATTTACCAACAGGTAGGAGTGTCCATCACTCAACTTTATATGAAAAGTCTCTACACAAATTAACATCAGTTGGAGGGTCCATCACTAATCTTCATACAAAAAGTAACCACATAAAAATTACCACCAGGTAGGAAGAGCCATCACTAATCTTGACATAAAAAGTAACTACTGAAATCACCAACAGGTATGAGGGTCCATCACTAATCTTGATATAAAAAGCAACCACGGAAATTACCAACAGGAAGAAGAATGCACAATAAACTTTTTTTTTTAAATAACAAATCAAATTACAAACAGGTCGGATGGTCCATCAGTATTTTTTGTATAAAAATTAACGACATAAACTACAAACAGGTAGCAGGGCCCCACCACTAATTTTAACTAAAAAGTAACAACTCCAATTGCAATCAGGAAGGAGGGTGCATCTCAAGTCTTTATAAATAAATTAACCACTGAAATTACCAACAGGTGGAAGTGTTCAACACTAATTTTTACAAAAAAGTAACAACTCAATTTACCAACAGATAGGAGGGTCCATCACTAATCTTTAGAAAAAGTAACTACTGAAATCACCAACAGGTAGGAGGGTCCATCACTAATCTTTAACTAAAAAAGTAACTATTCAAATTACCAACAGGTTTTAGGGCCCGATCTGTAGGCTTTATATAAAAAAGGAAGTACCTGCTCAAATGAATCTTGTGTTTGATTACACTAATGTAATTAGTGTAGGTGTAAATGTAAGTTTTTGTTGCTGTTGTCCGTTTATTGCACTGGTTGTGAGCGTCACTGAAACAACAGATAACTGCGTCTTACAAGGTCTCAAACTTGGTTGTACATTTATGCTGGAGAATAACTTCAACTATAGTTTGCAGAAATTTACTGACCAAGATCAATCGCTTTTACATTCCCACAGTGTGGAAAGGCAAGCACCAGGACTGATAGTTTGAGCAGTCGCTATTGCCTTTGCGCACAACACAGCGTGGCACACACACAATGGAGAATTATAATTGTAAAACACCGTCAAATCTTCAACTTATATATTTGTCGTGTGTTCTGAGATTGTAAGACCCCTAAAGATAATCCAAAGATAAATGTGCAGCACCAGTTTAAAGTTACACGATTGATAACATTATACATTAGCGTTAATATTATTGAACGGTGTAAAATTCCTCACCTCATAAAATGCTCATTAGGAAACATAGGAAACATAGGAACAGGAGTAGGCCATTCAGCCCCTCCTGCCTGTTCCGCCATTTGATAAGATCATGGCTTATCTGTGATCTATCTCCATCGACCCGCTTTTGCCAATATCCCTTAATACCTTTGGTTGCCAATAAGCTATCTGTCACAGATTTAAATTTAGCAATTGAGCTAGTATCAACTGCCATTTTCGGAAGAGAGTTCCAAAATTCGACCACCCTTTGTGTGTAGAAATGTTTTCTAATCTCGCTCCTGAAAGGTCTGGCTCTAATTTTTACACTGTGGACCCGACTCCTGGAATCCCCAACCAGCGGAAATATTTTCTATCTATCCACCCTATCCGTTCCTCTTAATATCTTATAAACTTCGATCAGATCACTCCTTAACATTCGAAACTCCAGAGAATACAACCGCAATTTATGTAATCTCTCCTCGTAACTTAATACTTGAAGTCCGGGTATCATTCCAGTAAACCTACGCTGCACTCACTCCAAATCCAATATGTCCTTCCGAAGGTGCGGTGCCCAGAACTGCTCACAGTACTCCAGGTGCGGTCTAACCAGGGTTTGGTACAGCTGCAGAATAACTTCTGCCCCCTTGTACTCTAGTCCACTTGATATAAAGGCCAGCATTCCATTCGCCTTAATGATTAATTTCCGCACCTGTTAATGACACTTTAATGATCTATGTACCTGAACCCCTCCGTCCCTTTGGATATCAATTGTTTTTAACTTTTTAACATTTAGAACGTACCCTGTTCCATTCTTTTTTGACCAAAGTGGATGACCTCACACTTGTCCACATTCAATTCCATTTGCCATAGTTTTGCCCATTCACCTAATCTATCAATACCGCTTAGAAATTTTATTTTCATCTACACTGCTTACAATGCCACCAATCTTTGTGTCATCGGCAAACTTAGATATGAGACTTTCTATGCCTTCATCTAAGTCGTTAATAAATATTGTGAATAATTCAGGCCCCAAGACAGATCCCTGCGGGACTCCACGAGTCACATCCTGCCAAAGTGAGTACTTACCCATGCTCCCTACTCTCTGTCGCCTTTCGCTCAGCCAATTTCCTGATCAAGTCCGTACTTTTCCCTCAATTCCATGGGCTTCTATCTTAGCTAACAGTCTCTTATGTGGGCCCTTATCAAATGCCTTCTGGAAGTCCATATAAATAACCTCCATTGACATTCCCCTGTCCAATACTTTAGTCACATCTTCAAAAAATTCAATCTGATTTATCAGGCACGACCGACCTTTCACAAATCCATGCTGGCTCTCTCTGATCAACTGAAAATTCAGAGGTGTTCAGTCACCCTATTCTTAATTATAGACTCCAGCATTTTCCCCACAACAGATGTTAGGCTAACTGGTTTATAATACTCCGCTTTCCCTCTCTCTCTCCTTTCTTAAAAAGCGGAGTGACATGTGCAATTTTACAATCTGGATGGACAGTTCCTGAATCTAGAGAACTTTGAAAGATTATAGTTAGGGCATCTGCAATGTGCTCACTTACTTCCTTTGAAACCTTGGGATGGAAACCATCCGGTCCTCGGGATTTCTCACTCTTTGGTGCTATTATTTTCTTCATTACTGTTGCTTTGCTTATGTTAATTTTATTGAGTCCCTGTCCCCGATTCAATATTAGTTCTCATGGGATTTCCGGCATGCTATCTTCTTTTTCTACTGTAAATACTGACGCAAAGTAATTATTCAACATGTCCGCCATTTCCCCATTGTCAATGACAATACCCCCACTTTCAGTTTTTAAGGGGCCAAAACTGCTCCTGACCATCCCCCTTTTCCTAATGTAATTATAAATGTACTTCGTATTGTTTTTGATATCCCTTGCATGTTTCTTTTTATACTCTTTTTTGTAGCTCTAACGATCTGTTTTGTGACCATTTGTTGATATTTGTATCTTTCCCATTCGCCAGGATCTGTGCCATTCTTTGCCTTTTTTAATTCCCTTTCCTTATGTCTTATACTGTCCCTTAGGTCTTTAGTTGTCCATGGCTGTTTTTTTTTATGGCAAGTAGAGTTCCTGCCCCTCAGGGGTATAAACCGGTTCTGTATCTCGTTAAATGTTTGTTTTAACATTTCCCATTGATCATCAGTAGTTCTAACCATTAACACATTTGCCCAGTTCATGTGGACAGTCTCTTTTGTTCAGCCTGGGCTGCAGTGGAACACTGAGTAAATGTACAGAAAGGAAGGGCCCAGGGCCGTGGTCAGTCTGGGCTGCAGTGTGACACTGGGTAAATGCATAGACAGGAAACGCTCAGTGTGGTGCTCAGTCTGGGTTGCGGTGAGACGCTGATAATCGGACTCAGTATTCGTGGGTTTCGGGAGTGACAACACCCAGGGAATCCGGTGACTGCTGGAAAGTGCACCTATATGGGTCTCCGATTGTCCTCTCAGTGTGGGATGAGAATGTATTCTTAAATCTCTGATTGGCCCCTCAGTGAGGGAGGAGGTTCAACCCACTCTGCTCTTTATGAGGAGTGGGGATCTGGGGTTCAAAGGGATTGGATTCTTCAGACCCGGTTTATGTGGGAAATAAACCACCCGAATGGCACGAAAACCGGGGTGCGGGGGGTGGTGTTGTTTTCCCGAGTCAGAGCATCAGAGCGACCACAGAGTCCCTGATATAATTTGGCGAGTGAATGTGGCAAGGTATTGGCGATTCGAGACTGTTTCAAAGTGCAAGCCTCGTGGTTATAAAACAGCGCTCGGATCGTGAGTTCAATTCTCAGCCTGTGAAACTAAAAAGTGCTATAATTACTGACAGTATCTGTACTGATTGTGGAACTGACAGTGCTTGTATTGATTGTAGAACTGACATTATCTGTGCTGATTTTACAGAGCTTAACAGAGAGGATATTTGTGATGCTGAAAGAGTTGTTATACTGACGGTGTCCTTTTGATTATAGCGCTGATGTTACTGACAGCATCTCTGCTAATCTGACGCGGTTATTACTGACTGTATATCTGCTCAATATAGGGCTGATAGTACTGATAGTATCTATGTTCAATATAGCCCTGTTACTACTGACGTATCCCAGCTCAATATGGGGCTGATATTTCTGACATTATCTGTATTGATGAAAGAGCTGGTGTAATAAAAATATTCATTGAATTACTTGGAATTTGACAGCACATGAACAGCCCACTTGGCCAAAAAGGTCTTTGCCTGGATTTATGCTCGACACGATCGTTCCCCACACTACTTCTTCGCATCCTATCAACTTATCTTTCTATTGCTGCGGTTCAAGCAGATCAGTTAGAAGGACTGCACTGTCAAACTCACGTATTAAAAAAAAATAAGTGTTTCCTTGTCCTGCCAGGTGAGTGCAGGAGAACTGCTGGGACTCGCCCGGCAGAGGCGGAGACTCCGAAACGGCGCCAGAGATTGCGATGTTCTGACCTGTCTCACTGTTCATCGACTGAACAACAAGATTCTTATGATAGCGTGGGTTTGGGTGGGGGGTGAATTGCAATCCAGAATCCTGGACACGTCAGGTTAGCATCTCGGCAGATACAAAAAGCATCAATTTCAGGACCTTGGTATTTAAAATCTACAGATACAGAATCTCTTGTACTGAACTTTTAACCGTCCCCGAAATAAAATCGCCGGTTGGTTTCACGGTTTAACTGTTTAATTCTGACTGGACACAGGGTGGAACAATGTGTGTGTTTACTAAAGTATATTTAACAAAGTTTCCCTTCGATTGCCTTGCACCGAATATCTGATCTTTGCTCCCCTAGAATTCTGCGAAGTGCAGAATCGATGGAGCTCAGCATGAAATATAAAAAGCCAGTCAAAGCGCATTTGGTTCGGGTTTTGTGTAGAACATCCCTACGAGAGGGGAAAGGAAGGGCACCCAAAGCTCGAGCTCACTGGATGACTAAAGAGATAGAGATTAAAATGAAACAGAAAACGGAGGCTTATGACGAATGTATGGTTCATAACACAGTAGAGAATCAGGCTGAATACAGGAAGAACAGAGGAAATCGAAAAAAAGGGAATAAGAGGGGCAAAAAGAGAGATTCAATAGTAAATTTCAAAGGGGAATTGGATAAAAACTTGAAGGGAGAAATTTGGAGGGCTATGGGGAAAGAGCAGGGGAAAGGGACTAAATGGACAGCCCTTTCTAAGAGCCAGCACAGGCGTAATGGGCCGAATGGCCACCTCCTGTGCTGTACCTATATTGGTACTATGTTGCATCCATATAAAGGGAACGTACAAACCATCTAGTGCTGAAGTCATTTTACAGAAACTCTGGTTAACCTTCACATTCACCAAATGCCGGAATTGATAATCCAGCACATGTTTAAATATAGGAACATAGGAAGAGTAGTAGGCCATTCAGCCCCTCGAATCTGTTCTCGATTTTAATTAGATCATAGTTGCTCTGTACCTGAATTCTATTTACCTGTCCTTGATTCATTTCGCTTGATAGCCTTACCACAAAAAATCTGCCGCTATCAGTCTTCAAAGTTTCAGTTGACCCAGAATCCACAACCTTTTGGAGGAGCGAATTCCACATTTCCAGTGAACTTTGTGCGAAAAGGTGCGTCCAGATTTCACTCCTGAAGGGCCGAGCGCGAATTTTAATGTTGTGCCCCCTTGTTCTGGATTCCTCCATCAAAGATAATGTCTACTCTGTATTTAATGAGTGTGAGGTATTACATTTTGGTTGTAAAAATAGCGGGGCCACAAACTGCTTGGATAATAATTGTCCAAAAAGGGTAGAGGAGCGGGGGGTTCGGGGGGTACAGATATAGAAAGCACTAAATGTAGCGAAGCAGGTTAATAAGGCCATAAAAAAGCAAATCAAGCAATGCGGTTCTTTCCAGAAGGCTAGAAATGTAAAGCAGAGAAGTGAAGTTAAATTTGTATAGAACCTTGGTTAGGCCACACTTTGATTACTATTTATAGTCCTGGTCTCCACATTATAAAAAGGATATAGAGGCACTGGAGAAGGTACAAAAAGATTTACTAGGATGATACCAGAAGGGAGAAGTTATACCTATCAATGAAGATTGAGCAACATGGGGCTCTATTCCCTGGCAAAAGGAAGACGGACGGGTGGCCTGATAGATGTCTTTAAGATTATGTAAGGGTTTGATAGGGTGGACGGAGAGAAGATGTTTCCACTTGCGGGAGAAACCAGAACGAGGGACCATAAATATCAGATAGTCACTGATAAATCCAATAGGGAATTCAGCAGGAACTTCTTTACCCAGAGATTGGTTGGAAAGTGGAACTCACTACCACAAGGAGTAGTAGAGGCGAGTAGCATTTAATTGAAGCAAATTAAACACATGAAGAAGAAAGGAATTGAGGGAATTTGCTAATAGGGGTAGATTAAGGGAGGAGGTGAGTGTGGAGAATGGACCATTTGGGCCGAATGGTCTGTTTCTGTGCTGTACGTTCTATGAAATTCTCCATCGAATCTTATTATCATTTTAGAAATGTCATTTAAAGCACCCTGACGACATGCAAACCCACCATTTACACACGGTCCATTTAACAGTAAAATTATTGATATATAAACAAATCATTTGCTCACACTATCCATTCAACTTTGTATTTAATGATATATAAACCCACCATTTACAAACAATGTCCATTTACCACCGTATTTAATGATACATATAACCACCATTAACCCACACTGTCCATTTAACAGTGTATTTAATGACATATAAACCCACCATTTACTCACATTGTCCATTTAACAGTGTATTTAATGACATATAAAAACACCATTTACTCCTACTATACATTTAACAGTGTATTTAATGACATATAAACCCACCATTTACTCCGACTGAACATTGAACAGTGGATTTAATGATATATAAACCCACCGTTTACCCACACTGTCCATTTAACAGTGTATTTAATGATATATAAACCCATCATTTACACACACTGTCCATTTAACAGTGCATTTAATGACATATCAAGCCACCATTTACCCACACTGTCCATTTAACAGTATATTTAATTATATGAATCGTTCGTTTGAATATTTTTACAAAATGAATAAAACTCCGTTTAACTCAGCGATAGATTGAAAGAAGTAAGAAAGAGAAGTTCTGTCGAGGGAGAATTCACAGGAATACTAATATTGGGGAATGTTTCGTTCCGCCACTTTAGGTTGTGTCTCCGGCCCGAATGAATCCTCAATCCTGGTCAAAAAACAAGGGGGAAATTGGAGAGAAAAGGGGAAATATCGCAATCTGTCCCTGGGATTGATCACAACAATCCGTCCCTCGGAATTATCACGACAATCTTTCCCTGGGATTGATCACAACAATCCGTCCCTCGGAATTATCACCACAATCTATCCCTGGGATTGATCACAACAATCCGTCCCGCGGGATTATCACTAGAATCTGTCCCTGGGATTGATCACAACAATCTGTCCCTCGGAATTATCACCACAATCTATCCTTGGGATTGATCACAACAATCTGTCCCTCGGAATTATCACCACAATCTATCCCTGGCATTGACCACAACAATCCGTCCCTCGGAATTATCACCACAATCTATCCCTGGGATTGATCACAACAATCAGTCCCTCGGGATTATCATCACAATCTGTCGCTGGGATTGATCACAACAATCCGTCCATCGGGATTATCACCACAATCTATCCCTGGGATTGATCACAACAATCCGTCCCGCGGAATTATCACCACAATCTGTCCCTGGGATTGATCACAACAATCAGTCCCTCGGGATTATCACCACAATCTATCCCTCGGATTGATCACAACAATCCGTCCCTCGGGATGATCATCACAATCTGTCCCTGGCATTGATCACAACAATCTATCCCTCGGGATTATCATCACAATCTGTCCCTGGCATTGATCACAACAATCAGTCCCTCGGAATTATCACCACAATCTGTCCCTGGGATTGATCACAACAATCAGTCCCTCGGGATTATCACCACAATCTGTCCCTGGGATTGATCACAACAATCAGTCCCTCGGAATTATCACCACAATCTATCCCTGGGATTGATCACAGCAATCCGTCCCTCGGGATTATCACCACAATCTATCCCTGGGATTGATCACAACAATCCGTCCCTCGGAATTATCACCACAATCTTTCGTCAAACACTTTCTCTCTTCGGACACTTCCAACCCGGGGAGGGGCTATTTATAACTGTCTGTGAACCCCCTCAAAATGAGGGCAATCCAATCTTTATACCAAGCACAGACCAGGAATGGTCCTTTCCCGATTTAACAATGCAACTGGTGTATCTGCTGAATATTTACTTTGATAAATGTAACTGTGGAAAGTCAGTACTCATTCGCACAGTGATTGAGGCGATTGATGCTCAGCGATTGTTTCATTTGGCGGTTAAATGGTTAATGTCCTCACTTACAGAAACAGCCCGTCCTCAGCTCTCTGACGAAACACTGGCTCTTGGGCACCGGGTTGAAAGCGCAAACATCAGAAAACCGATGGGACTTTCAGCAAACAATGTCCCTGATGCAAATGTAACAATTTATTTCGAACCAAGTATCTGTTTTACTGAACCTCCCTGGAACAAGATGATAAAAAGTAAAATTTATGAATGACTTTGTTCACAATTGACGTGGCAGCGAATTGTCAACCCGGTTCGATTCGATTCCACCAGAAAGGCCGCTCCCTGTTCTGAAAGAAATGAGGAATGTTTGTGTTGAAATCCATCCTGATGTCTGGCAGCAGCTTTCACAGAGGGCGGAGCTCTGAATCTCACATAAGTAGGATCGGATTAAATTCACAAGTTGTGAACCGCTAAAATAAAGCAAGGAACTTGTTCTCGCTTTATTGTAATGAAATAACAAGGATATAATTTGTAAAATCCACACGGACATTGAGAGACGGAAATTCCTTGCGGGATCAAGGTAAGATTAATGTCGTTGAAATTTGTTTTTAAATTAACATTTTCATCCCCTTCCTCTTTTCTAAAGCCGATTTCCTGAGGTCAGATGTGTTCCCCGGCGTATGGAGCTCTCTATTACTCGCGGATGGAACAATTCACTAATTGTTCGCTCAGACACTGACTGAAGGCCGGTTACTTTCCACCGGGTATTTCAGGGCTTATCCCTTCATGGACCCCACCAATCTCCCCACAGATACATTTTAAAGCGGTTACAGGACAGAAAGCAGGAACACGAACTCTGGAGATTTCCACCATCCTCGTCCAGCGGTGTCTCCTCCCCATGTTAGAATTTGACATTCAGTAAACACGGGTGGGAAACTGTCCTTTCTCACTCGACATGCTTTTATTTTTAACTGTAACACTGGCTCTTTTCACTCACTGAACCGTTTTGTTCCCGGTACACTTGTATTTAACTGATCAAGGACTGATCGAACACACAGTTCAGCTCAGTAAAGGGTTAACACATTCGCAATGGCCGATTCTCCCGATCTGCCGGGCACCTGAGAAATCAGCCTCTGGAAACCTGAGGCCGGACTGAAAGCGATCCAATCAAAGGATTGGAGCAAAATCGGAGACAAAACTTGTTCCTGATTAATTATAATTAATTAGTTTAATGCGAATTAAGTGGGAGAATGGAGCAGCGACTTCTGTTTTTGCTGAAGTATGTTTGAGCGGGTGTTGTTTGTTAAACTGGCTCAACTGAAGAAATGCCGCGACCTTTCGAGAAAAACAAACTTCAGGAATGTTTTAAGGGGAAACCGGTTCAGGGCGGAAACCATCTTTCGCACGATAGGTGGTTCCTGACCGTTAATCATGGTAATTTGAGTAGTTACTTTTTATATCAACAGGTCGGAGGGTCCCAGCACTGAGTGGAATTAATAAAACTGTTGCAGCAGGAACAGAAGATTTATGAAATAGTGAAAAGTTATTAGCAGGAAAAAGGAAGGAGGTTTTGAAGAAGTAACTTTATATTAAAAATGGAAAACGAGAACGGGTCAACATTCCAATGAATTGGAGTTCAGATTGTGTGTTATATCTGTGAATCTACAAATCATTCTAAACACGTTTGGAAAGTCAGAATCATGAGAGATGTGATCTAGTATCTATAAGACTGGGATGTGATGGATGAAGTTTTGGGGAGAAACTAAATATTTCCTTTAGTTTCTGAAAGTGACGGCAGATGTTAAAATGTTGTTTTACCAGAGGAGGATGTGGGACCATATTTCGAGAAACTGTTGAGAAGGATTTGGATCTGAATTTAGTCAACATTTGGAAAGTCAGAATCATAAGAGATATGATCTACTATCTAGAAAACAGGGCTTGGGTTTTCACAGAACAGAGTGAAATGATCCTGGTTGTAAAGTTTTGAGGAGAGAGGACGCCAGTATAAATAAATGGTTCTATGACAGAGGTGGAGAAACATCAACAAACTGGCAGGGCCCCAGCACTAATCTTTATATAAAAAGTAACTACTGAAATTACCAACAGGTATGAGGGTCAATCACTATTTTTTATATAAAAAGTAAATGCTGAAAATACCACCAGGAAGGAGGGCCCATCATTAATCTTTATATTAGAAGTTACTATTGAAATTACAAACAGTTAGGAGGGTCCATCACTAATCTTTACATAAAAAAGTAACAACTCAAATTACAAACAGGCAGGAGACCCCATCGCTAATGTTTACATCAAAGAGTAACTACTGAAATTACCAAAAGGCAGGAGGGTCCATCAATGATCTTTATACAAAAAGTAACAATCCAAATTACCTGCAGGTTTGAGGGTCCAAGCACTAATCTTTACATAAAAAGTTGGAGCTCAAATTACCAACAGGGAGGAGGGTCCATCACTAATCTTTATATAAAAAAAGAAACTACTGAAATTACAAACAGTTAGGGGCTCCATTAATAATCTTTAAGAAAAACGTAACTAATGAAACAACCAACAGGGAGGATCCATCACGAATCTTCATTTAAAAATAAACTACTAAAACTACACGAAGTAGGTAGGTCCATCACTAATAATTATCAACAGGCAGGGTCCCCATCACTAATTTTATATAAAAATAACTACAGAAATTACCAACAGGGATGAGGGTCCGTCAATAATCTTTATATAAAAAGTAACAACTCAAAATACCAACAGAGAGGAGGGGCCATCACTAATTTTTATATAAAAAGTAAATACTGAAATTACCACCAGGTAGAACTGTCCATCACTTTATGATAATACAAAAAGTAACTACTGAAATTATCAGTAATTATGAGGGTCCCATCACTAATCTTTACCGATCAAAATAACGACTGAAATCACCACCAGGTAGGATTGTCGGTCACTAATATTGATATAAAAAGTAACTACTGAAATAATCAACAGGTAGGAGTGACCATCACTAATCTTTACATGAAAATTAACTACAGAAATAGGCAACAGGGAGAAGGGTCCATCACTAATATTTATGTTAAAAGTAACCACTGAAATTACCAACAGGGAGGAGGATCCATCACTAATTTTATATAAAAAAAGTAACGACTGAAATTATCTACAGGTAGGAGGGTCCATCATTAAACTTTATATGAAATGAAACCACTGAAATTACCAACAGGCAGGAGGGCCTATCACTAATTTCAAATGAATGTAACTACTGAAATCAGCACCAGGTTGGATGGTCCATCACTAATCTTTATACAAAAAGTAAATATTGAAATTACCAGCAGGTATGAGGGTCCCATCACTAATCTGTACATAAAAAAGTAACCACTGAAATTACCCACAGGCAGTCGGCCCTATCACTGATCTTTACCTAAAAAAATAACGACTGAAATTACCACCAGTTAAGAGTGTCCACTAATCTTTATATAAAAAGTAACTACTGAAATTACCAACAGGCAGGAGGGTCCATCACTGATCCTTACATGAAAAACTAACTGCTGAAATTAACAACAGGTAGGAGGGCCCATCACTAATCTTTATGTAAAAAGTAACCACTGAAATTACCAACGGTCAGGACACCCCATCACTAATATTTTATCAAAAAGTTACAACTCAAATTACCAGCAGGTAGGAGGGTACATCACTAATCATTATATGAAAAGTATCTCCTGAAATTACCAAATGGGTGGAGGATCCGTCGTTAATCTTGATATAATGAGTAATAATTCAAATTACCACCAGGTCAGAGTGCCCATCACTAATCTGTATAAAAAAAGAAAGCACTGAACTTACCAACAGGTGGGAGGGTCCATTACCAATCTTTGTATAACAAGTAATTACTGCAATTATCAACAGGGAGTAGTGTCAATCACTAATCTCTTTCGAAAAAGTAACAACCCAAATTACCAATCTTTGCACAAAATGTAATTCCTGAAATTACCAACAGGGAGGAGGGTCAATCACTAATCTCTTCAGAAAAACTAACAGCCCAAATTACCAACAGGTTGGAGGGTCCATCACTAATCTTTACATAAAAATTAACTACTGAAATCACCACCAGGAAGTAATGTCCATCACTCATCTTTATAAAAGAAAAAAATAAACTCCTGAAATTATCAACAGGCAAGAGGTCCGATCACTTATCCTTACCTAAAAAATAACTGAAACTACCATCAGATGGCAGTGTCCATCATAAATCCTGACATGAAAGGTAACGACTGAAATTACCATCAGGTGGGAGTGTCCATCATTAATCTTTATATCAAAAGTAATTACTGAAATTAACAACAGGGAGTCCGGTCCATCACTAATTTGTAAATAAAAAAACAGCTACTGAAATTACCAACAGGCAGGAGGGTCCATCACTAATCTTTAGATAACAAAAGAATCTACTGAAATCACCACCAGGTGGTAATGTCCATCATTATTTTTTATAAGGAAATAAATTACTGAAATTACAACAGGTAGGAGGGTCTATCACTAATCTTTATATAAAAAGTAACTACTGAAATTACCAACAGGCATGAGGGTCAATCACAAATATTTATATAAAAGGCTACGACTGAATTTCCAACAGGTAGCAAGGTCCATCACTAATCTTCTTAAATAAAGTAATTATTGGAATTACCAACAGGTGGGTGGGTCCATCAATTATTTTTAAATAAAACGAAACCACTGAAATTACCAGCAGGCAGGAGTGTCCATCACTAATCTTTATATAAAAAGCAACCACTGAAATTACCACCAGGTAGGACGATCCATCGCGAATCTTTATATAAAATGTAAATACTGAAAATAACACCAGGCAGGACTATCCATCACCAATCTTTATATAAAAAGTAACTACGAAATTACCACTAGGCAGGAGGGTCGATCACTAATATTAATATAAAAATTAACCACTGAAATCACCACCAGGAAGTAATGTCCATCAATCATCTTTATAAAAGAAAAAAATAAACTCCTGAAATTATCAACAGGCAAGACGTCCGATCCCTTATCCTGACCTAAAAATTAACTGAAGCTACCACAAGCTGGCAGTGTCCATCATCAATCCTCACATGAAAGGTAACGACTGAAATTACCACGAGGAAGGAGTGTTCATCATTAATCTTTACATCAAAAGTAATTACTGAAATTAACACCAGGGAGTCCGGTCCATCACTAATTTGTTCATACAAAAACAGCTATTGAAATTACCAACAGGCAGGAGGGTCCATCATTATTTTTTATAAGGAAAGAAATTACTGAAATTACCAACACGTAGGAGGGTCTATCACTAATCTTTATATAAAAAGTAACTACTGAAATTACCAACAGGCCTGAGGGTCAATCACAAATCTTCATATAAAAAGCTGCTACTGAATTTACAACAGGTAGCAAGGTCCATCACTAAACTTTTTAAATAAAGTAATTATTGGAATTACCAACAGGTGGGTGGGTCCATTACTTATTTTTAAATAAAACGAAACCACTGAAATTACCACCAGGCCGGAGTGTCCATCACTAATCTTTATATAAAAAGCAACGACTGAATTTACAACAGGTAGCAATATCCATCATTAATCTTTTTTAAATAAAGTAACTACTGGAATTACCAACAGCGAGGCGGGTCCATCACTAATCTTTGTAGAAGAAAAAACTACTGAAATTACAACAGAGATGATGGTCCATCACTTATTATTATATAAAAATCAACCACTGAAATTACCACTAGGTAGGAGTGTCCATCACTAATCTTTATATAAAAATTAACTGCGAAATTACCACTAGGCAGGAGGGTCGATCACTAATCTTTATAACAAAAGTAACAACTGAAATTACCAACAGGCAGGAGGTCCAATGACTAACCTTCACCTAAAAAAACGACTGAAATTACCAACAGGTAGGAGTGTCCATCACTAATCTTAAAATAAAAAGTAACTACTGAAATTACCAACGGGCAGGAGGGTCCATCACTAATCTTAATATAAAAATCAACTACTGAATTTATATCGGTAGGAAGGTCCATCACTAATCTTTTCAAATAATGTAACTACTGAAATTACCATTAGCCAGGAGGTCCCATCAGTAGTCTTTACATGAAAAGTAACTACACAAATTATCAACATGGAAGATAGTCCATCTCTATTCTATATGTAAAAAGTAACTACTGAAATTACCACCAGGCAGGAGTGTCCATCACTAATCGTTATATAAAAAGTAACTACTGAATTAATAACTGGATATAAAACTTACCAGGGACACCGAGAGCAGCTGGGCAGGCACAGTAAATGACGAGAACGGTGATAAAGTGACTCATGGTTTAGAGAACTAATAGCTAGATATAGAGAATTACCAGGGACACCAGGAGCAGCGAGGTGGGCAAAGCAAATGCTCGAAAAGTAATAACGTGACTCATGGTTTATAGAACTAATAGCTGGATATAGAGAATTTCCAGGGACATCCAGAGCAGCTAGGTGGGCACAGTAAATGTCTAGAACAGTAATAAAATGACTCATGGATTATAGAACTAATAACTAGATATATAGACTTACCAGGGACACCAAGAGCAGCTCGGTGGGCACAGTAAATGACTAAAATACTAATAAAGTGACTCATGGTTTAGAGAACTAATAGCTAGATATAGAGAATTACCAGGGACACCAAGAGCAGCTAGGTGGGCACAGTAAATGCCAGAAAAGTAATAAAGTGACTCATGATTTATAGAACTAAAAGCTGGATATAGAGAATTATCAGGGACACCAATAGCAGGGAGGAGGGAATGGTAAATGATAAGAACAGTAATTTTGAAACACGCGTTATACAATTAATAGCTGGATATAGAGACGGATCAGAAGCACCAACAGCAGTGATGAGGGGATGGTACATTACCAGAACAGTAATACAGTGAAACATGGTGTATGGAACCATTCTAGTAAGTCTCTTCTGCATCCTCTCAAAGGCCTTTGCATCTTTACTAAAGTGCTGTGCCCAGAAGTGGACACAATACTCCAGTTGTGGCCGAACCAGTGTTTTATAAAGGTACATCATGACTTCCATACTTTGTACTCTATGTCTCTATTTATAAATCCCAGGATCCCGTATGCTTTTGAAACCGCAAGCTCAACCTTCCCTGCCACCTTCAACGATCTGTGCACATATACTCCCATATCTCTCTGTTCCTGAACGCCTTTTAGAATTGTGCCCTTTCGTTCATACTGCCTCTCTTCGTTCTTTCTACCAAAATGTATGACTTCGCACTTTTCTGCGTTAAATTTCTTCAGTCACGTGTCCGCCCGTTCCACCACGCTGCCTATATCCTCTTGAAGTATATTACTATCCTCCACGCTGTTCACTACACCTCCTAGTTTTGTTTCATCTGCAAATTTTGAAATTGTGCCCTGGACACCCTAGTCCACGTCATTAATATATATCAAAAAAGCTGTGATCCCAGTAGCGACCACTGGGGCACACCACTGCACAGCCCTCCAGTCCGAAAAAAAATCGTTCACCATTATTCTTAATGTTACTTAATGTTACTTAATGTTACTTAATGAATCCCTGCTGTCGCTTTTATCCCATGTGGCTTCAACATTGATGACAAGCCGATTATGCAGCACTTTATCAAACGCCTTTTGGAAGTCCATATACACAACATCAACCGCATTGCCCTTATCGAACCTCTCGGTTACCTCATCAAATAACTCAATCAAGTCATTAAACACGATCGGCCTTTCACAATTCCGTGCTGGCTTTCCTTAATTAATCCCCAATTGATCAAGTGACGGTTAACATCGTCCCGGATTAACGTTTCTAAAAGTTTCTCCACCACCGAGGTTAAACTGACTGGCCTTTAATTGCTGAGATTATCCTTACTCCATTTTCTGAACAACGGTGTAACATTTCCAATTCTCCAGTCCTCTGACACCACTCCCGTATGCAGGAATGATTGGAAGATTATGGCCAGTATCTGCAAAATTTCCCTCCTGAATTCGCTCAGCATCCCATCCAGACCGAGTGATTTATCTACTTTAAGCACAGCTCGCCTTTCTCGTACCTAATATTTATCAATTTTTAACCCATCCAGTATCTCAACTACATCTTCCGTTACTGTGACTTTGGCAGCATCTTCTTCCTTGTTAAAGACTGGAGCGAAGTACCCACTTAGAACCTCAGCCATGCCCTCTGACTCCATGTGCATGATCACCTTTATGGTCCCGAATCGATCAGATCTCTCCCTTTACTACCCGTTTGCTGTTTATATGCCGATCGAAGACTTTTGGATTCCTTTTTATTTGTTCGCTGCCAGTCTATTCTCATCGTCTCTCTTTGCCCCTCTCATTTCCTTTTTCACTTCCACTCTGATCTTCTTACATTCAGCTTGATTCTCACTTGTATTATCAACCTGACATCTGTCATACGCCCCCTTTTTCTCCTGCTTCATTTACCTCACTATTTCTTCGTCATCCAGGGAGTTCTGGCCTTAGTTGCCCTAACTTTCGCCCTCGTGGGACTGTATCTAGACTGTAGCTGATTCATCCCCACTTTAAAGGCTGCCCATTATTCAATTACAGTTTTGGCTGCCAATCTTTGATTCCAATTTAACGAGGCAGAACAGTTCTCATCCCATGGAAATTCGCAATCCACCAATTGAGCATTTTTTCTCCAGAGTAGTCCTCTGAGTTATCCATTTTTAAACAGGGCCGCACTCTGAACAAGGGCCGCACTCTGAATATGGGCCGCACTATCAACACACAACCCCCACTCTCAAGAGGGACGTACCATGAACATGGAGCCCTCTCTCAACACGGATCCCACTCTCAACACACAGACCCCACTCTCAACAGGGCCGCACCCTCAAAACGGACCCCACTCTCAACACGGACCCCACTCTCAACACGGACCCCACACTCAACACGGACCCCACTTTCAACACGAACCCCACTCTGAGCACGGAGCCCACTCTGAACACGGGGCCCACTCTGAGCACGGACCACACTCTGAGCACGGACCCCACTCTCAACACAGAACCCACTCTGAGCACGGACCCCACTCTCTACACAGAACCCACTCTGAGCACGGCCCCCACTCTCAAAACGGACCCCCCTCCCCCAGCACAAAGCCCACACTGAGCACGGACTTCACTCTGAAGAATGACCCCACGGTAAACATAGTCCCCACTCCGAACACAGACCCACTCTGAACACAGACCCCTCTCCGAACTTAGACCCCAATCTGAAGATTTCTGTGTTAGCCTTGATGGAGCTTTATTGTACATCTGGACGATGTTGTTCCTCTCTCCTCACTTCTCCTTCACCCCCCTGGTTCCTCCCACCTTTGGAACATTACGAATGTCATTTACATTCCCCCCTCCTCTTCATTCCAGAATTCTTCTCTCCTCCTCTTTACGTCTTTCTATAAATCTTCTTTAAATCTGCTTTTAATTTCCCCATTTCACCTGCCTGTCCCAGTAACTGAAACATTTTGGTCATTTTCCAACTGAATTCCTTACTTTGCATACCAAGCAACAAATCCACCACATCGACGGAACATTCATCCTGAGACTAAAGGTTTCAGAAATAATTGATGTGTGGAGCTCAGACCCGTATATATTTCGTTCCAGTAATGAGAGATATCCTTAATCGTCCCTGAACTGATAAAGTTGCTCTAAGGTGCCTTTCGAGTGCCTTCAAAAACCTGCTTAAAACCTGTTCAAAACCTGTTTCTTCAAATTTATTTTCTCCGCCTATCTCCTTACCACGCACTGCCTCTGCATCACATTTTGCGAGATGTTGAATTCTTTGTAAAGTAATCTCCGATATCTATTTACAAACAAAGCCTGACACTGAACACAGACCGAAACTGAACATTGTCCCCACTCTGAAAACTCTCCCCACGCTGGGAACACAGAGCCCACAGGAAGCGGGGTGGGAGGCGGTGGTATCAATGTAGCTGTGAGAGCCGGTGTTCTTAATAAGTCCCTGAATTGGGAGCGTTGCTCTGAGGTGCCGATCATGTGCACGCAAAAAGAAGCCTATTTCTTCAAATGGCTTTTCCTCCATTTTCTGTTGAACCCGCACTGTCTCTCTCTCTCTCTGCCACATTCTGCGTGAAATCGAATTCTTTGTAAAGTAATCTGATGTATCTATTTACAAACAAAGCCTGACACTGAAGACCGACCACCACTGCATTAGGGCAATAATCTGAACACAGACCCCTCTCTGAACACAGACTCCATTCTGAAGATGTTTTTGTTCGTGTGCAGGAAATTTTATTGTACATCTGGACGATGCTGTTCCTCTCCCCTCATTTCTCCTTCATCCCCCGTGGCTTCACCCCGCTTTGTATCATTACTTGTGTCATTTAGATTTCCCCCTCCTCTTCTTCATCGAACCTTCCTCTCCTCCATTTTATTTCTTTCTCTAAGTATGCTGTAAATCTGCTTGTTATTTCCACCATTTTATTTGATTTTCTTGTAAATATGACACTTTGGTCAGTTTTTAACTTAATTCCTTAATCTGGATTCCGAGCAACAAAGCCACCTCATCGACAGAATATATCGAGATTGCTCAGGGGGAAGGAGGAATTCTGTTTAGTTGAAGGCGCAATTCTCACAAAATTGCATCCAGAACCATCTATGAGACACCGCCCTGTGTTACATGGACATTCAATCCTGGGGCCTAAATACCTGAGATAAAAGTATTGAGCGGAGTTCAGGCCTAAAAATATTTAGTGCCAGTAATGTAAAGATGTCCTTAAAATGTCCTGAATTGTAAAGTGGCTCGAAGGTGTTTACAAGTGCCTTCAAAATCTGTTTTAAAACCAATTTCTTCAAAGAGCTTTGCCTCCATCTATCTCTTTAAGACGCACTTTCTCTCACATTCTGCAAGCTGATGAATACTTTATAAAATAGTCTGAGCTATCTATTTATAAACAAAGCCTGACAATGAACACAGATCCGACACGGAACACAGACTCCTCTCAGAAGAAATAATTCACTCTCTGCACAGACAACACTCTGAACACAGGCCACACTTTGAACAATGTATATTCAGTGTACTGGGACGTATTGTTCTCCGTGGCTAATCTGCCTGAACACCAACGACACCTTTTGATTGGTGAGATGGTGTCCCAGCCTAAAATAAGATATGCGATTTGAGAACCTTTCACTCATTCACCTGACGAAGGGAATAATCTCCGAAAGCTTGTGATTTTAAAATAAATTTGTTGGACTATAACCTGGTGTTGTAAGATTCCTTACGTTTGTCCACCCCAGTCCATCACCGACATCTCCACATCATGAAGATTTCTGTGTTCGTATAGAAAGAGCTTTATTGTACAGCTGGACGACGCTGTTCCTCTCTCCTCACTTCTCCTTCACCCTCGTGACTCCACCCATCTTTGGAACATTACATATGTCATTTACATTGCCCCTTCCTCTTCATCCCCGAATTCTCCTCTCCTCCACTTTAGTTCTTTCTGTAAATCTTCTTTAAATCTGCTTTTTATTTTGCCCATTTTACCAGCCTGACTCAATAACTGAAAAAATTTGGCCATTTTCCAAATGAAATGCTTACTTTGCATTCAAAGGAACAAAGCCACCTCATCGACAGAATAATATTTTCATACGGGACAGAGATTGCTCAGGGGGAAGGAGGAATTCTGTTTAGTTAAATGCTTAATTCTCACAAAATTGTATCCAGAACACACTATAATACACCGCCCTGTGTCACATGAGGGGAACACTGTGAACATTCACCCCTGGGAACTAAATACCCGGGTTAAAATTACTGTGCGGAGTTCAGGCCTTGAAATATATAGTGCCAGTAATGAAAATATGCCCTTAATCTATCCTGAATTTGTAAAGAGCCTGTAAGGTGTCTGCAAGTGCCTTCAAAAGCTGCTTTAAAACCAATTTGTTCAGAGAGCTTTGCCTCCATCTGTCTATTTAAGCTGCACTCTCTCACACAGTATGCAAGCAGTTGAATCCTTTATAAATTATTCTGAGTTATCGATTGATAAACAAAGCCTGACACTGAACACAGATCCCACACGGAACACAGACACCTCTCAGAACACAGACAACACTCCGAACACAGACCCCACTCTGAAAACAGACTCCACTCTGAAAAAAGACACCACTCTGAACACAGGCCCAACTCTGAACTAAAACCCCACTCTGAACACAGACCACACTCCACATGCAGGCATCACACTGAACGCAAACGCTACTCTGAACACAGACCTCACTCTGAAAAAAGATACCACTCTGAACACAGACCTCACTCTGAACACAGACAATACTCTGAACAAAAACCCCACTCTGAACACATACCTCAATCTGAACCCATACACCCCACTCTGAACACAGTGCTCACTCGGAGCAGAGGCCTCACTTTGAATACAGACCTCACTCTGAACACATACACCCGACTCTGAACACAAACACCCCATTCTGAAAACAGGCACCAAAATCTGAACAAAGATAATCTGAACAAAGACTTCACTCTGAAAAAGACAGCACTCTGAACCCGACACCACTCTGAACACATATACCACACTCTGAACACATAGACCCCACTCTGAACACATGCATCCCAATCTGAACAAAGACACCACTCTGAAAACAGGTCCCACTCTGAATACAGGCCCTCTCTGAACACAGGCCCCACACGGAACACAGGCCCCACTCCGGACACAGACCCCACTCTGAAGATTTCTGTGTCAGTGTAGACAGAGCTTTATTGTACATCTGGACGATGCTGTTCCTCTCTGCTCATTTCTCCTTCACCACCGTGGCTCCACCCACCTTTGGAACATTACAGATCTCATTTACATTCTCCTCTCCTTTTCATCCCCGAATTCTCCTCTCCTCCACTTTAGTTCATTCTGTAAATCTTCATTAAATCTGCTTTTCATTTTCCCCGTTTCACCAGCCTGACACAGCAACTGAAATATTTTGGTCATTTTCCAAATGAATTGCTTACTTTGCATTCAAAGGAACAAAGCCACGTCATCAACTGAATACGTTTTCATGGGAGACAGAGATTGCTCAGGGGCAAAGGAGGTATCTGTTTTGTTGAAGTTCGAATTCAAACAATATTCTATCCAAAACAAACTGTGAGACAGGACTTTGTGTCACGTGAGGAGAAACGCTCCGATCATTGTTCTGTTATGCACAGACCCGAAAATATTTCGTGCCAATAACAAAATAAATCCTCAATAGTCCCTGAACTGATAAAGTTGTTCTAAGGTGCCATTCAAGTGCCATCAAAAACCTATTTATATCCTGTTTCTTCAAACTTATTTTCTCCACCTATCTCCTTACCCCGCACTGTTTGACCCTCACATTCTGCACGCTGCTGAATTCTTTGTAAAGCAATCTCCGATATCTATTTACAAACAAAGCCTGGCACTGAATACAGACCGAAACTGCATAAGGGCCATATTCTGAACACAGGCCCCAGTCTGAAGATGTTTTTTGTTAGTGTACAGGAAACTTTATTGCACATCTGGACGATGCTGTTCCTCTCCCCTCACTTCTCCTTCACCCCGCCCCACCACCTTGGCTCGAGCCATCTTTGTAACATTAGTTGTGTCATTTACATTTCCCCTTCCTCTTCGTCAGCGAATCTTCCTCTCCTCCACTTTACTTCTTTCTCTCAGTATGCTGTAAATCTGCTTTTATTTTCCCCATTTAGTTGCTTTCCTCTGTAAACATAACACTTTGGTCAGTTTTCAACTTGATTCCATAGTTTGGATTCGTAGCAAAAAAGCCAACTCATGGACAGAATATATTTTCATCAGGGACAGAGATTGCTCACGGGGAAGGAGGAATTCTGCTAAGTTTCAGGCGTAATTCTCAAAACATTGTATCGACGACAAATTATGAGACTCGGTCCTGTGTCACAGGAGGGGAACACAATTAACATTCACCCCTGGGAACTAAATACCTGAGATCAAATTACAGTGCGGAGTTCAGGACTTAAAATATTTAGTGCCATGAATGTAAATATGCCCTTAATATGTCGTTAATTGTAAAGAGGGTCTAAGGTGTCTGCAAGTGCCTTCAAAAGCTGTTTTAAAACCAATTTCTTCAAAGAGCTTTGCCTCCATCCATCTCTTTAAGCCGCTCTTTTTCTCACATTCTGCTATCAGTTGAATCGTTTATAAATTAGTCTGAGGTATCTATTTATAAACAAAGCCTGACACTGAACACAGATCCGACACGGAACACAGACTCCTCTCAGAACAAAGGCACCACTCTCAACACAGACAGAAGTCGGAACACAGACCACACTCTGAGCAAAGACACCAATCTGAACACAGGCCCCACTCTGAATACACACTCCCCACTCTGAACACAGACCCCACTCTGAACATGGACTCTAATCAACATATCGTCATCAGACTGAACGCAAATCCCAGTCTGAACACAGAAACCCACTCTGAACACAGACCCCACTCTGAAGATTCCTGTGTTCGTGCAGACAGAGCTTTATTTTACATCTGGACGATACTTTCATCTCTCCCCACTTCTCCTTCAGCCCCGTGGCTCCAGCCACGCTTGGAACATTACTTATGTCATTAACATTCCCCAGACCTCTTCATTCCGAATTCTCCTCTCCTCCACTTTAATTCTTTCTGCAAAACTTCTTTAAATCTGCTTTTTATATTCCCCGTTTTACCTGCCTGACTCAGTAACTGTAACATTTTGGTCATTTTGGAACTGAATTAATTACTTTGCATACCAAGGAACAAAGCCACGTCATCGACAGAAGATATTTTCATGCGTGACAGGGATTGCTAAGTGGTACGGAGCTATCTGTCTTGTTGAAATTCGAATTCAATCAAAATTCTGTCCGAAACTGTGAGGCAGGACCTTGTGTTACATGAGGGGAAACACTCTGAAGAATCACCCCTGAGACCGACAGATCTCAGGTAGAATTGTTCTGTTTTGCTCAGACCCGAACAAGTCTCGTGCCAGGAATGAAAGACATCCTCAATAGTCCCTGAACTGATAAAGTTGTTCTAAGGTTCCATTCAAGTGCCGTCCAAAACCTATTTAAAACCTGTTTCTTCAATGTTATTTTCTCCACCTATCTCCTTAACACGCACTATCCCTGCCACACACTGTGCGCGCTGTTGAATTCTTTTTAATGCAATCTCCGATATCTATTTAAAATCTAAATCTAACACTGAATACAGATCGAAACTAAACATTGTCCCCACTCTGATAACTGTCCCCGCAAGAGGAACACAAAGCCCACAGGAAGCGGGGTGGGAGACGGTGTAATCAATGTAGCTGTGAGAGCCGGTATTCTTTTTCAGTCCCTGAATTGGCAGCTTTGCTCTGTGTTGCCGATCACGTGCACGCAATAGAAAACCGATTTCTTCAAAAGGCTTTTCCTCCATTTTCTCTTTAACCCGCAATCTCTCCCACATTGTGCGCGCAGTCGAATTCTTTGTAAAATAATCTGAGGCATCTATTCATAAACAAATTCTGACACTGTATACCGACCACCACTGCATAAGGGCCATGCTCTGAATAGAGACCCTTCTCTCAACACAGACTCCATTCTGAAGATGTCTTTGTTCGTGTACAGGACACTTTATTGTAAATCTGGACGGTGCTGTTCCTCTCCCCTCACTTCTCCTTCACCCCGCAACACCCCCTTGGCTCGACCCATCTTTGTATCATTACTTATGTCATTTACATTTCCCCCTCCTCTTCGTCATTGAATCTTCCTCTCCTCCAGTTTACTTCTTTCTCCAAGTATGCGGTAAACCTGCTTTTTATTTTTTTTCCATTTTAGTTGCTTTTCTCTGTAAATATAACACTTTGGTCAGTTTTCAACTAAATTCCTTACTTTGGATTCCAAGCAACAAAGCCACCTCATCGACTGAATACATTTCCATACGGGACAAAGCTTGCTCAGGAGGAGGGAGTAATTCTGTTTCGTTAAAGGCGTAATTCTCACAAAATTGTATCGAGAACAAACTGTGACACACCGCCCTGTGTCACAGAAGGGGAAAACTATGAACATTCACCCCTGAGAACTAAATACCCGATATAAAATTACTGTGCGGAGTTCAGGCCTTGAACAATTTAGTGCCATTAATGTAAAGATGCCCTTAATGTATCCTGAATTGGTAAATAGGTTGTAAGGTGTCTGAAAGTGCCTTCAAAAGCTGCTTTAAAACCAATTTGTTCAGAGAGCTTTGCCTCCATCTATCTCTTTAAACTGCACTCTCTCATACATTATGCATGCAGTTGAATCCTTTATGAATTATTCTGAGTTATTGACTGATAAACAAAGCCTGACACTGAACACAGATCCCACACGGAAAACAGGCTCCTCTCAGAACACAGACTCCACTCTGAACACAGACCAAAGTCGGAACACAGACCCCACTCGGAACACAGACCCAATTCTGAACACAGACCGACTCTGAACACAGACCCAGCTCTGAAGATTTCGGTGTTCGTATCGAAAGAGCTTTATTGCACATCTGGAAGACGCTGTTCCTCTCTCCTCATTTCCCCGTCACCCCCGTGGCTCCACCCATCTTTGGAACTTTCCATATGTCAGTTACATTCGCCCTTCCTCCTCATCCCCGAATTCTCCTCTCCTCCACTTTAGCTCTTTCTGCGATTCTTCTTTAAATCTGCTTTTTATTTTCCACATTTCACCAGCCTCACTCAGCAACCAGAATATTTTGGTTATTTTCCAAATGAATTGCTTACTTTGCATACAAAGCAACAAAGCCACCTCATGGACAGAATATATTTTCATAAGGGACATAGATTGCTCAGGGGATGGCGGAATTCTGTTAAGTTCAAGGCTTAATTCTCACAAAATTGTTTCCAGAACAAACTATAAAACACCGCCCAGTTTCACATGGGGGAACAGTGTGAACATTCACCTGTGGGAACTAAATAGCCGAGATAAAATTAATGTGCGGAGTTCAGGCCTTGAAATATTTAGAGCCAGTAATGAAAAGATGCCCTTACTATATCCTGAATTGTAAAGAGGCTGGAAGGTGTCTGCAAGTGCCTTCAAAAGCTGCTTTAAAACCAATTTGCTCAGAGAGCTTTGCCTCCATCTATCTCTTTAAGCTGCACTCACTCATACAGTATGCACGCAGTTGAATCCACTCTGAACACAGACCCAATTCTGAACACAGACCCACTCTGAACACAGACCCAGCTCTGAAGATTTCTGTGTCCGTATAGAAAGAGCTTTATTGTACATCTCGACGACGCTGTTCTTCTCTCCTCATTTCTCCTTCACCCCGTGGCTCCACCCACCTTTGGAACATTACATATGTCAGTTACATTCCCCCTTCCTCTTCATCCCCGAATTCTCCTCTCCTCCACTTTAGTTCCTTCTGTAAATCTTCTTTAAATCTGTTTTTTATTTTCCCCATTTTACCTGCCTGACTCAGCAACCGAAAAAAGTTGGTCATTTTCCAAATGAATTGCTTACTTTGCATACAAAACAACAAAGCCACCTCATCGACAGAATATATTTTGATACGGCACAGAGATTGCTCAGGGGGAAGGAGGAATTCTGTTTAGTTAAATGCTTAATTCTCACAAAATTGTATCCAGAACAAACTATAATAAACCGCACTGTGTCAAATGAAAGGAACACCGTGAACATTCACCCCTGGGAACTAAATAAGCGAGATAAAATTACTGTGCGGTGTTCAGGCCTTGAAATATTTAGTGGCAGCAATGAAAAGATGCCCTTAATATATCCTGAATTGTAAAGAGGCTGTAAGGTGTCTGCAAGTGCTTTAAAACCAATTTGTTCCGAGAGCTTTGCCTCCATCTATCTCTTTAAGCTGCACTCTCTAACACGGTATGCACGCAGTTGAATCCTTTATAAATTATTCTGAGTTATTGACTGATAAATAAAACCTGAGAGTGAAGACAGATCCCACTCGGAAAACAGGCTCCTCTCAGAACACAGACTCCACTCTGAACACAGACCAAAGTCGGTACACAGGCCCAACTCTGAACACAGACCTCACTCTGAACACAGACACCACTCTGAACACAGCCCCCACTCTGAACACAGACACCACACTGAACACAGACCCCACTCTGAACGCAACCCCAACTCTGAACACTGCCCCATTCTGAACACATTCACCCCACTCTGCACACAGACGACACTCTGAACACAGACCCCACTCTGAACACAGACCCCACTCTGAACACAGGCCCCACTTTGAACACAGACCCCACTTTGAAAACAGGCACCACTCTGAACACAGACACCACGCTGAACACAGGCCCCAATGTTTACATGGACCCCACACTGAACACATACACCCCACTGTGAACACAGAAACCACTGTAAACACTGATATCACCCTGAACACAGAAACCACTCTGAAGAAAGACAGCACTCTGAACACAAAACCCACTCAGAACACAGTCCCCGCTCTGAACACAGACCCCACTCTGAACACAGGCCCCACTTTGAACACAGACCCCACTCTGAAAACAGACACCGCTCTGAACACATAAACCCCACTCTGAACACTGTCGCCACTCAGAACACAGACCTCAATCTGAGCACGGACCCCACTCTTAGCACGGGCCCCACTATGAGCACGGACCCCACTCTGGACACGAACCACACACTGAGTACGGAGCACACTCTGAACACATATCCCACTGTGAACACAGTCCCCCCTCTCAACACAGAACTCACTCTGAACAGGGACCCCAACCTAAACACAGAACCCACGGCGAACACAGTCCCCACTCTGAACACAGAGCCACTCGGAAGCTGAACCCACTCTGAATGCAGTCCCCACACTGAACACAAACCCCATTCTGAACACAGACCCGCCACTGATCGCGGATCCCACTCTCAACACAGACCCCACTCTGAACACAGACTCCACTCTGAACACAGAATCCACTCTGAACACAGATCCAATTCTGAACACAGACCCGCTTTGAACACAGACCCCACTCTGAACACAGACCCCATTCTGAACACAGATCCACTCCGAACACATACCCCACTCTGAAGATTTCGGTGTTCGTTTCGAAAGAGCTTTATTTTACATCTGCACGACGCTGTTCCTCTCTCCTCATTTCTCCTTCACACCCGTGGCTCCACCCATCTTTGGAACATTACATATGTCAGTTACATTCCCCCTTCCTCTTCATCCCCGAATTGTCCTCTCCACCACTTTAGTTCTTTCTGTAAATCTTCTTTAAATCTGCTTTTTATTTTCCCCATTTTACCAGCCTCACTCAGCAACCAAAAAATATTTGTTCATTTTCCAAATGAATTGCTTACTTTGCATACAAAGCAACAAAGCCACCTCATGGACAGAATATATTTTCATAAGGGACAGAGATTGCTCAGGGTTGGAGGAATTCTGTTTAGTTAAAGGCTTAATTCTCACAAAATTATATCCAGAACAAACTATAATACTCCGCCCTGTTTCACATGGGGGAACACTGTGAACATTCACCTGTGCCAACGAAATACTGGAGATAAAATTACTGTGCGGCGTTCAGGCCTTGAAATATTTAGAGCCAGTAATGAAAAGATGCCCTTACTATATCCTGAATTGTAAAGAGGCTGGAAGGTGTCTGCAAGTGCCTTCAAAAGATGCTTCAAAACCAATTTGTTCCGAGAGCTTTGCCTCCATCTATCTCTCCAAGCTGCACTCTCTCACACATTATGCACGCAATTGAATCATTTATAAATTATTCTGAGTTATCGATTGATAAACAAAGCCTGACACTGAACACAGATCCCAACGGAACACAAACTCCTCTCAGAACACAGACTACACTCTGAACGCAGACCCCACTCTGAACACAGAACCCACTCTGAACAAAGACAGCACTCTGAACACAGGCCCAACTCTGAACACAGACCCCACTCTGAACACAGACCCCACTCCACTTGCAGGCATCACACTGAACGCAAACATCACTCTGAACATAGACACCACTCTGGACACAGACCCCACTCTGAAGATTTCTGTGTTAGTGTAGACAGAGCTTTATTGTACATCTGGACGATGCTGTTCCTCTCTCCTCATTTCTCCTTCACCCCCGTGGCTCCACCCACCTTTGGAACATTACAGATCTCATTTACATTCTCCTCTCCTTTTCATCCCCGAATTCTCCTCTCCTCCACTTTAGTTCTTTCTGTAAATCTTCTTTAAATCTGCTTTTCATTTTCCCCATGTTACCAGCCTGACCAAGTAACTGAAATACTTTTGTCTTTTTCCAAATGAATTCCTTGCTTTGCATACAATGGAACAAAGCCACGTCATCAACAGAATACGTTTTCATAAGGGACACAGATTGCTCAGGGGCAACGGGGGTATCTGTTTTTTTGAAGTTCCAATTCAAACAATATTCTGTCCATAACAAACTGTGAGACAGGACTTTGTGTCACATGAGGAGTCTGTGTTCCGTGTCGGATCTGTGTTCAGTGTCACGCTTTGTTTATAAATAGATACCTCACACTAATTTATAAAGGACTCAACTGCTTGCATAAGGTGAGAAAAAGTGCGGCTTAAAGAGATAGATGGAGGCAAAGCTCTTTGAAGAAATGGGTTTTAAAACAGCTTTTGAAGGCGTTGCAGACACCTTAGACATTCTTTGCAATTAAGGACGTATTAAGCGCATCTTTACATTAAGGGCACTAAATATTTTAAGGCCTGAACTCCGCACTGTAATTTTATCTCAGGTATTTAGTTCCCAGGGGTGAATATTAATAGTTTTCCCCTCCTGTGTCACAGGGCGGTGTCTCATAATTTGTTCTCGATAAAATTTTATGAGAATTACGCCTCAAACTAAACAGATTTCCTCCTTCCCCCTCATCAATCTCAGTCCCATATGAGAATATATTCTGTCTATGAGGTGGCTTTGTTGCTAGGAATCCAAAGTTTGGAATTAAGTTGAAAACTGACCAAAGTGTTATGTTTACAGAGGAAAGCAAATAAATGAGGAAAATAAAAGCAGATTTACAGCATACTTAGAGAAAGAAGTAAAGTGGAGGAGAGGAAGATTCGATTCCGATGAGGAGGGCAAATGTCAATGACATAACTAATGTTACAAAGATGGGTCGAGCCAAGGGAGTTGGGCGGGGTGAAGGAGAAGTGAGGGGAGAGGAACAGCATCGCCCAGATGTGCAATAAAGTTTCCTGTACACTAACAAAAAACATCTTCAGACTTGGGCCTGTGTTCAGAATATGTCCCTTATGCAGTTTCGGTCTGTATTCATTGCCAGGCTTTGTTTGTAAACAGATATCGGAGATTGCTTTACAATGAATTCAGCAGCGTGCAGAATGTGAGGGACAAACATTGCGGGGTAAGGAGATAGGGGGAGAAAATAAGATTGAAGAAACAGGAGTTAAATAGGTTTTTGATGGCACTTGAATGGCACCTTAGTGCAAATTTATCAGTTCAGGGGCTATTGAGGATTTATTTGTATTACTGGCACGAAATTTGATCGTGTCTGAGCAAAACATAACAATTCAACCTGAGATCTGGAGATCCCAGGGTTGAATGTTTGGAGGAACACATACACCCCTTTCTGAACATAGGGCACCCGTCTGAACAAAGACACCACTTGAGCAATTGAGTCCTTTATAAATTAGTCTGAAGTATCTATTTATAAACAAAGCGTGACACTGAACACAGATCCGACACGGAACACAGACCACTCTGAACAAAGACAACAATCTGAACACAGGCCCCACTCTGAATACATACTGCCACTCTGAACACAGGCCCCACTCTGAACATAGATTCTACTCCACACCGAGTCATCAGACTGAACGCAAATCCCAGTGTGAACACAAAAACCCACTCTGAACACAGACCCCACTCTGAAGATTCATGTGTTCGTTTGACAGAGCTTTATTTTACATCTGGACGATACTTTCATCTCTCCCCACTTCTCCTTCAACCCCCGTGGCTCCACCCACGATTCGAAAATTACTTTTGTCATTTACATTCACCCGACCTCTTCATTCCGAATTCTCCTCTCCTCCACTTTAATTCATTCTGCAAAACTACTTTAAATCTGCTTTTGATTTTCCCCATTGTACCTGCCTGACTCAGCAACTGAAACATTTTGTTCATTTTCTAACTGAATTACTTACTTTGCATGCCAAGGAACAAAGCCACGTCATCGAAAGAATATATTTTCATGCGTGACAGGGATTGCTCAGGGGGAACGGAGCTATCTGTTTTGTTGAATTTCGTATTCAATCAATATTCTGTCCGAAACTGTGAGGCAGGACTTGTGTCACATGAGGAGAAACACTCTGAACATTCACCCCTGAGACTTAAAGATCTCAGGAAAAATTGCTATTTGGAGTTCAGAGCGTAACACATTTCGTGCCAGTAATAAATATGTCCTTTTTAGTCCCGGGAATGGTAAAGTTGCTCTAAAGTGCCAATTAAGTGCCTTCGAAAAACTGTTTCAAACCTCCAAGGTATTCCCTCCATCTCTCTCTTTAACCCGCACTCTCTCTCTCTCTCTCTTTCTCTCTCTCACCTTCTGCACGCAGTTGAATTCTTTATAAAGCAATCAGAGATATCAATTCACAAACAAAGCCTGACACGGAACACAGACCCCACTCTGAACCCAGACCCCACTCTGAACACAGGCCCCACTATGATCACAGACACCACGCCAATCACTGTCCCCACTCTGAACACTGTCCCCACTCTGCACCCACACCCAACCCTGAACACAGGCCCCACGATGACCACAGACACCACTGCGATCACTGTCCCCACTCTGAACCCAGACCCCACTCTGAACACTGTTCCCATTCTGAACACTGTCCACAGTCTGAACACAGACCCAGTATAAGCACGGGCCCCACTGTGGACACGTCCCCACTCTGTGCACGAACTCAACTCTCAGCACGGAACCCACCCTGAGCACGGACACCACTCTGAGCACGGAACACAGTCTGAGCAGGAACCCCACTCTGAGCACGACCCCCACTCTGAGCACGGACACGACTCTGAGCACGACCCCCAAACTTAGTACGAACCCCACTCTGAGCACGGACCCCACTCTGAGCACGGACCCCACTCTGAGCACGAACCCCACTCTGAGCACGGACACCACTCTGAGCACGACCCCCAAACTTAGTACGAACCCCACTCTGAGCACGGACCCCACTCTGAGCACGAACCCCACTCTGAGCACGGACCACACTCTGAGCACGGACCCCACTCTGAGCACGGACACCACTCTGAGCACGGACCCCACTCTGAGCACGGACCCCACTCTGAGCAGGGACACCACTCTGAGCACGGACCCCACTCTGAGCACGGACCCCACTCTGAGCACGGACCGCACTCTGAGCACGGAACCCACTCTGAGCAAGACCCCCACTCTGAGCACGGACACCACTCTGAGCACGACCCCCACACTTAGTACGAACCCCAATCTGTGCACGGATCCCACTCTGAGCACGGACCCTACTCTGAGCACGGACCCCACTCTGAGCACGGACCCCACTCTGAGCACGGACACCACTCTGAGCACGACCCCCACACTGAGCACGGACCCCACTCTGAGCACGGACCCCACTCTGAGCACGGACCCCACTCTGAGCACGGACACCACTCTGAGCACGGACCCCACTCTGAGCACGGACCCCACTCTGAGCACGGACACCACTCTGAGCACGACCCCCACACTGAGCACGGACCCCACTCTGAGCACGGACCCCACTCTGAGCACGGACCCCACTCTGAGCACGGACACCACTCTGAGCACGGACCCGACTCTGAGCACGGACCCCACTCTGAGCACGGACACCACTCTGTGCACGGATCCAACTCTGAGCACGGACCCCACTCTCAGCACGACACCACGATGTGCACGAGCCCAACACTGAGCACGGACCCCATTCTGAGCAGGAACCCCACTCTGAGCACGGACCCCACTCTGAGCACAGGCCCTACTCTGAGCACGGAGCGCACCCTGCACACAGATCCCACTGTGAACACAGTTCCCCCCTCTCAAACCTTTGAGCACGGAACCCAAACTGAACACAGACCCCACTGCGAACACAGTCCCCACTGTGAACAAAGATACACTCTGACACAGACCCCACAGTGAACACAGTCCCCACTGTGAACACAGACCCCACAGTGAACACAGATACACTCAGACACAGACCCCACAGTGAACACAGTGCCCACAGTGAACACAGATACACTCTGACACAGACCCCACAGTGAACACAGACCCCACAGTGAACACAGACCCCACAGTGAACACAGACCCCACAGTGAACACAGACCCCACAGTGAACACAGACCCCACTCTCAACACAGATCCACTCAGACAAAGAACCCACTCTGAGCAGAGTGCACATTCTAAACACTGACACAACTCTGAACACGGACCCTTCTCTGAACACTGATCCCACTCTGAACACAGACCCCACTCTGAAAACAGACCCCACTCTGGACAAAGACATCGCTCTGAACACAGACCCCACTCTGGATACAGACCCCACTCTGAACACTGATCCCACTCTGAACACAGACACCACTCTGAAAACAGACCCCACTCTGGACACAGACCCCACTCTGAACACAGACCCCACTCTGGTCACAGACCCCACTCTGGACACTGATCCCACTCTGAACACAGACCCCACTCTGAACACTGATCCCACTCTGAACACAGACCCGACTCTGAAGATTTCTTTGTCAGTGCAGAGGAAGCTTTATTGTATATCTGGACGATGCTGTTCCTCTCTCCTCACTTCTCCTTCACCCCCGTGGCTCCACCCACCTTTGGAACATTACAGATCTCATTTACATTCTCCTCTCCTTTTCATCCCCGAATTCTCCTCTCCTCCACTTTAGTTCTTTCTGTAAATCTTCTTTAAATCTGCTTTTTATTTTCCCCATTTTACCAGCCTGACTCAGGAACCGAAACATTTTGGTCATTTTCCAAATGAATTACTTACTATGCATATAAAGCAAAAAAGCCACCTCATTAACATAATTTTCGTAGGGGACACAGATTGCTCAGGGGAAACGAATGTATTGGTTTTGTTGAAGTTCGAATTCAAACAATAGTCTGTCCAAAACAAACTGTGAGACAGGACTTTGTGTCATATGAGGAGAAGCACTCCGAACACTCACCCCTGAGACCTACAGATCTCAGGTAGAATTGTTATGTTCTGCTCAGACCCGAACATGTCTCGTGCCAGTAATGAAAGACATCCCCAATAGTCCCTGAACTGAAAACTTTGTGCTAAGGTACCATTCAAGTGCCGTCCAAAAACGATTGAAAACCTGTTTCTTCAAAGTTATCTTCTCCACTCTGGACACAGACCCCACTCTGAACACAGACCCCACTCTGAACACAGGCCCCACTTTGAATACAGACCTCACTCTGAACACAAACACCCCACTCTGAACACAGGCACCACTCGAAACAAAGACACCACTCTGAAGACAGACCCCAGTCTGAACATGGACCCACATTCTGAAGACAGACCCCAGTCTGAACATGGACCCACACTCTGAAGACAGACCCCAGTCTGAACATGGACCCACACTCTGAAGACAGACCCCAGTCAGAACATGGACCCACACTCTGAAGACAGACCCCAGTCTGAACATTGACCGCACTCTCAACACAGACACCACTCTGAACACATACACCCCACTGTGAACACAGACCCCACTGTGAACACAAACAACACTCTGAACACAGACCCCACTCTGAACACAGTCCCCACTCATGAACAGACACCACTCTGAACACAGACCCCACTCTGAACACGCACCCCACTATGAAGAAAGACACCACTCTAAACAAAGAACCCACACTGAAAAAAGACCCCACTCTGAACATAAACCCCACTCTGGACACAGACCCCACTCTGGACACAGACCCCACTCTTAAGACTCCTGTTTTAATGTTGACGATGTTGTTCCTCTTTTTCACTTCTCCTTCACCCCCGTGGCTCCACCCACCTTTGGAACATTATGTATTTCAATTAAATTCCCCCTTCTCTTCATTCCGAATTCTCCCCTCCTCCACTTTCGTTGTTTCTGCAAACTTCTTTAAATCTGCTTTTTATTTTCCCCATTTTACCAGCCTGACTCAGTAACTGAAACAGTTTGGTTCTTTTCCAACTGAATTGCTTACATTGCATACCAAGGAACAAAGCCACCTCGTCAACAGAATAAGTTTTCGTGAGGGACACAGATTTCTCAGGGGCAACGGAGGTATCTGTTTTGTTGAATTTCGAATTCAACCAATATTCTGTCCGAAAGAAACTGTGAGGCAGGACCTTGTGTCACATGAGGAGAAACACATTGAACATTCACCCCTGAGACTTAAAGATCTCAGGTTAAATTGCTATTTGAAGTTCAGAGCCTAACATGTTTCGTGCCAGTAATGAAAGATGTCCTTATTAATCTCGGAAATGGTAATGTTGCTCTCAGGTGCCACTCAAGTGCCTTCAAAAAACGGTTCAAACCATTTTCTTCCAAGGTATTCCCTCCATCAATCTCTTTCACCCGCACTCTCTCTCTCTCTCACCTTCTGCACCAAGTTGAATTCTTTGAAAAGCAATCTGAGATATCTATTTACAAAAAAAGCCTGACACTGAACACAGACCCCACTCTGAACACAATCCCC
This sequence comes from Heptranchias perlo, assembly GCF_035084215.1. Classification (NCBI taxonomy): domain Eukaryota; kingdom Metazoa; phylum Chordata; class Chondrichthyes; order Hexanchiformes; family Hexanchidae; genus Heptranchias; species Heptranchias perlo. The sequence continues at coordinate 10,809,979 of NW_027139453.1, read as the reverse complement.
GCTATAATCACAGACACCACTCTGAATACTGCCCCTACTCTGACCCTGCCCCCACTCTGAACACTGACCCCACTCTGAACGCGGACCCCACTGTGGACTCGGACCCCACTCTGGACACGGACCCCACTCTGAGCACGAACGCCACACTGTGCTCGAACCCCACACTGAACACGGAACCCACACTGTGCACGAACCCCAACTGAACACGGACCCCACTAAGAACATGGACACCACTCTGAGCACAGAAGCCACTCTGAGCATGGAGCCTAATCTGAACACAGATGCCACTGTGAACACAGTCCCCGTTCTCAAAACAAAACCCAATCTGAGCACGGACTCCACGCCGAACGCCGACTCCACGGTGAACACAGTCCCCACTCTGAACACAGACATACACTGGCACTGACCCCACTGTGAACACAGTCCACACTTTGAACACAGACCCACTCTGACATAGAACCCAGACTGAGACAGAACCTACTCTGACACAGAACCCACTCTGAACACAGACCCACTCTGACATAAAACCCAGTCTGATACAGAACCAATCTGACACACTCTGAACAAAGGCCCCACTCTGAAGATTCCTGTGTTAGTGTGGACAGAGCTTTATGGTACATCTGGACGATGCTGTTCCTCTCTCCGCATTCCTCCTTCACCCCCGTGGCTTCACCCACCTTTCAACCAATATTCTTTCCGAAACATATTGTGAGGCAGGACCTTGTGTCACATGAGGAGAAACATTCTGAACACTCACCCCTGGGACCTACAGATCTCATTTGGAATTGTTATGTTTTGCTCACACCCGAACATATTTCGTGCCAGTAACAAAATAAATCCTCAATAGTCCCTGAACTGATCAAGTGCTTCTAAGGTGCCATTCAAGTGCCGTCAAAAACCTATTTAAAACCTTTTTCTTCAATTTTATTTTCTCCACCTATCGCCTTACCGCGCACTGTCTCTCCCTCACATTCTGCGCGCTGTTGAATTCCTTGTAAAGCAATCTCCGATATCTGGTTGCAAACAAAGCCTGACACTGAATTCAGATCTAAACTGAACATTGTCCCCACTCTGATAACTGTCCCCACTCTGGGAACACACAGCCCACAGGAAGCGGGGTGGGCGGCGGTGTTATCAATGTAGCTGGGAGAGCCGGTGTTCTTTGCAAATCCGTGAATTCGCAGCGTTGCTGTGTGGTGCCGATCATGTGGACGCAAAAGAAAACCTATTTCTTCAAATGGCTTTTCCTCCATTTCCTCTTTAACCTGCACTCTCTCACACAATCTGCGTGCATTCGAATTCTTTGTAAAGTAATCTGAGGTCTCTATTTATAAACAAAGCCTGACACTGAATACCAACCACCACTGCATAAGGACCACACTCTGAACACAGACCCCTCACTGAACACAGACCCCAATCTGAATACAGGCTCCACTCTGAGCACAGACTCCACTCTCGACACGGACCCGACTCTGAGCACAGACTCCATTCTGAAGATGTCTTTGTTAGTGTACAGGAAACTTTATTGTACATCTGGACGATGCTGTTCCTCTCCCCTCACTTCTCCTTCACGCTCCATGGCTTCACACACTATTGTAATATTACATATTTCATTTACATTTCCCCGTCACCTTCGTCATCGAATCTTCCTCTCCTCCACTTTATTTCTTTCTCTAAGTATGTTGCAAACCTGCTTGATATTTTATCTATTTCAGTTGCTTTTCTCTGTAAATATAATACTTTGGTCAGTTTTTAACTCAATTCCTTACTTTGGATTCCGAGCAACAAAGCCACCTCATCGAAAGAATATATTTTCATACGGGACAGAGATTGCTCAGGGGGAAGGAGGAATTCTGTTTTGTTGAATGCGCAATTCTCAAAGTTGTATCAAGAACAAACTATGAGACACCGCCCTGTGTCACGTGAGGGGAACACTATGAACATTCACACCTGGGACCGAAATACCTCAAATAAAAATACAGTGCAGAGTTCATGCCTTAACATATTTAGTGCCATTAATGTAAAGATACCCTTAATAATTCATTCATTGGTCAAGAGTCTGTAAGTCCTGAATTGGTTAGGAGACCACACTCTGAACACAGACCACACTCTGAAGATTTCGATGTGAGTGTTGACGGAGCTTTATTGTACATCTGTTCGGTGCTGTTCCTCTCTCCTCACTTCTCCTTCACGCCCGTGGCTCCACACACCTTTGTCACATTACTTATGTCATTTCTGTTCCCCCTACCTCTTCATTCCCCAAACTTCCTCTTCTTTACTTCAGTTCTTTCTGCAAATCATCTTCAAATCAACTTTTTTATTTTTCCCATTTTACCTGCCTGACTCAGTGACTGAAACATTTTGGTCATTCGCCCCACTCTGGACACAGACACCACTCTGGACACAGACCCCACTATGGACACAGACCCCACTCTGGACACAGACCTCACTGTGAAGATTCCTGTGTTAATGTTGACGGAGCTTTATTGTACATCTGGAAAATGCTGATCTTCTCTCCTCATTTCTCCTTCAACCCCCGTGCTTCACCCACCTTTGTTACAATACTGATGTCATTTACATTCCCCCCTCCTCCTCAGTCCGACTTCTCCTCTCCTCCACTTTTGTTCTTTCTGCAAATCTTCTTAAAAACTGCGTTTTATTTTTTCCCATTTTACCTGCCTGACTCAGTAACTGAAACATATTGGTCATTCTCCAACTGCATTCATTACTTTGCATACCGAGGAACAAAGCCACCGCATCGACAGAATATATTTTCATTTGGGAAAGAGATTGCTCAGGGGGAACGGAGCTATCGGTTTTGTTGAATTTCGAAATCAACCAATATTCTGTCCGAAACAAACTGTGAGGCAGGACCTTGTGTCACATGAGGAGAAGAACTCTGAACATTCACCCCTGAGAATTAAAGATCTCAGGTAAATTGCTATTTGGAGTTCAGAGCCTAACGTATTTCGTGCTAGTAATGAAAGATGTCCTTATTAGTCCCGGAAATGGTAAAGTTGCTCTGAGGTGCCAATCAAGTGCCTTCAAAAAACTGTTTAAAACCTTTTTTCTTCCAAGGTATTTCCTCCATCTTTCTCTTTAACCCGCACTCTCTCTCACTGTCCGCACGCAGTTGAATTCTTTCCAAAGCAATCTGATAGATCTATTCTCAAACAAAGCCTGACACTGAACAAAGACCGACAATGAACACAGACCCAACTCTGAAAACATTCCCCACTCTGAACACAGAGCCAATTATGAACACAGACCCCACCATGAACACAGGCCCCACTTTGAACACATCCACCCCACTCTGAACACTGTCACCACACAGAACACAGACCCCACAATGAAAACGAACCCCACTCTGAGCACGAACCCCACTCTGAGCACGAACCCCACTCTGAGCACGAACCCCACTCTGAGCACGAACTCCACTCTGAGCACGAACCCCACTCTGAGCACGAACCCCACTCTGAGCAAGAACCCCACTCTGAGCACGAACCCCACACTGAGCACGAACCCCACTCTGAGCACGAACCCCACTCTGAGCACGAACCCAACTCTGAGCCCGGACCTCACTCTGAACACAGATCCAACTGTGAACACAGTCCCTCCTCTCAACACAGAATCCACTATGAGCACGGACCCCAATCGAAACACAGACCCCAAGGCGAACACATTCCCCACTCTGAACACAGCGCCACTCTGAAGCAGAACCAACTCTGAATACAGTCCCCACACTGACCACGAAGCCCATTCTGAACACAGACCCAACACTGAACGCAGATCCCACTCTGAACACAGACCACACTCAGAACACAGACTTCACACACAACACAGACCCCACTCTGAACACGGACCCACACTGAACACAGACCCTGCTCTGAAGATGTCTGTGTTCGTATAGAAAGAGCTTTATTGTACATCTCGACGACGCTGTTACTCTCTCCTCATTTCTTCTTCACCCCCGTGGCTCCTCCCACCTTTGGAACATTACATATGTCATTTAAATTCTCCTCTCCTCTTCATCCCCGAATTCTCCTTTCCTCCACTTAAGTTCCTTTTGTAAATCTTCTTTAAATCTGCTTTTTATTTTCCCCATTTTACCAGCCTGACTCAGTAACCGAAAAATTTTGGTCATTTTCCAAATGAATTGCATACTTTGCATGCAAAGAAACAAAGCAACAAAGCCACCTCATCGACAGAATATATTTTCATACGGGACAGAGATTGTTCAGGGGGAAGGTGGAACTCTGTTTAGTTAAATGCTGAATTCTCACAAAATTGTATCCAGTACAAACTATAATAAACCGCACTGTGTGAAATGAGGGGAACACCGTGAACATTCACCTCTGGGAACTAAATAGCCGAGATAAAATTACTGTGCGGAGTTCAGGCCTTGAAATATTTAGTGGCAGTAATGAAAAGATGCCCTTTATATATCCTGAATTGTAAAGAGGCTGTAAGGTTTTCTGCAAGTGCCTTCAAAAGCTGGTTTAAAACCAATTTGTTCAGAGAGCTTTGCCTCCATCTATCTCTTTAAACTGCACTCTCTCACACAGTCTGCCCGCAGTTGAATCCTTTATAAATTATTCTGTGTTATCGATTGATAAACAAACCTGACACTGAACACAGATCACACACGGAACACAGACATCTATCAGAATACAGACTACACTCTGAACACAGACCCCACTCTAAAAACAGAACCCACTCTGAAAAAAGACAGCACTCTGAACACAGGCTCAACTCTGAACACAAACCCCACTCTGAACACAGACCCCACTCCACATGCAGGCATCACACTGAACGCAAACACCACTCTGAACACAGACCTCACTCTGAAAAAAGACACCACTCTGAACACAAACCCCACTCTGAAACCATACACCCCACTCTGAACACAGGCACCACAAACTGAACGAAGAAAAACTGAACAAAGACTTCACTCTGAACAAAGACAGCACTCTGAACACAGACACCAATCTGAACACAGATACCCCACTCTGAACACATATACCCCAATCTGAACACAGACACCAATCTGAACACAGATACCGCACTCTGAACACATATACCCCACTCTGAACACATGCACCCCAATCTGAACAAAGACACCACTCTGAACACAGGCCCCGCTCTGAACACAGGCCCTCTCTGAACACAGGCCCCTCTCTGAACACGGACCCCACTCTGGACACAGACCCCACTCTGAAGATTTCTGTGTTAGTGTGGACAGAGCTTTATAGTACATCTGGAAGATGCTGTTCCTCTCTCCTCACTTCTCCTTCACCCCAGTGGCTTCAGCCACCTTTGGAACATTACAGATCTCATTTACATTCTCCTCTCCTTTTCATCCCCGAATTATCCTCTCCTCCACTTTAGTTCTTTCTGTAAATCTTCTCTAAATCTGCTTTTCATTTTCCCCGTTTCACCAGCCTGACACAGCAACTGAAATATTTTGGTCATTTTCCAAATGAATTGCTTACTTTGCATACAATGGAACAAAGCCACCTCATCAACATAATATGTTTTCATAAGGGACACAGATTGCTCAGGGGCAACGGAGGTATCTGTTTTTTTGAAGTTCGAATTCAACCAATATTCTGTCCGAAACAAACTGTGAGACAGGGCTTTGTGTCACACGAGGACAAACGCTCCTAACATTCAACCCTGGGATCTACAGATCTCAGGTAGAATTGTTATGTTTTTCTCAAACCCGAACATATTTCGTGCCAGTAATAAAAATAAATCCTCAATAGTCCCTGAACAAATAAGGTTGCACTAAGATGCCATTCAAGTGCCATCAAAAACCTATTTAAATCCTGTTTCTTCAAAATTATTTTCTCCACCTATCTCCTTACCCCGCACTGTTTGTCCATCACATTCTGCACGCTGCTGAATTCTTTTTAAAGCAATCTCCGATATCTATTTACAAACAAAGCCTGGCACGAAATACAGACCGAAACTGCATAAGGGCCATATTCTGAACACAGGCCCCAGTCTGAAGATGTTTCTTGTTAGTGTACAGGAAACTTTATTGCACATCTGGACGATGCTGTTCCTCTCCCCTCACTTCTCCTTCACCCCGCCACACCGCCTTGGCTCGACCCATCTTTGTAACATTAGTTATGTCATTTACATTTCCCCTTCCTCTTCCTCATCGAATCTTCCTCTCCTCCACTTTACTTCTTTCTCTAATTATGCTGTAAATCTTCTTTTATTTTCCCCATTTTAGTTGCTTTCCTCTGTAAACATAACACTTTGGTCAGTTTTCATCTTAATTCCATACTTCGGACTCTCAGCAACAAAGCCACCGCATGGACAGAATATATTTTCATACGGGACAGAGATTGCTCAGGGGGAAGGAGGAATTCTGTTCAGTTAAAGGCTTAATTCTCATGAAATTGTATTGACAACAAATTATGAGACTCGGGCCTGTGTCACAGGAGGGGAACAATATTAACATTCACCACTGGGAACTAAAGAAAGAGATCAAATTACAATGCGGAGTTCAGGACTTAACATATTTAGTGCCAGGAATGTAAATATGCCCTTAATATGTCCTTAATTGTAAAGAGGGTCTAAGGTGTCTGCAAGTGCCTTCAAAAGCAGTCGAATCCTTTTTAAATTAGTCTGAGGTATCTATTTATAAACAAAGCCTGACACTGAACACAGATCCGACACGGAACACAGACTCCTCTCAGAACAAAGCTACCAATCTGAACACAGGCCCCACTCTGTATACATACTGCCCACTCTGAACACAGGCCCCACTCTGAACATAGAGTCCAATCAACACATCGTCATCAGACTGAACGCAAATCCCAGTCTGAACACAGAAACCCACTCTGAGCACAGACCCCACTCTGAAGATTCCTGTGTTCGTGTAGACAGAGCTTTATTTTACATCTGGACGATACTTTCATCTCTCCCCACTTCTCCTTCAACCCCCGTGGCTCCACCGAGGTTTGGAACATTACTTATGTCATTTACATTCCCCAGACCACTTCATTCCGAATTCTCCACTCCTTCACTATAATTCTTTCTGCAAAACTTCTTTAAATCTGCATTTTATTTCCCCCATTTTACCTGCCTGACTCAGTAACTGTAACATTTTGGTCATTTTCTAACTGAATTCTTTAGTTTGCATCCCAAGGAACAAAGCCGCGCATCGACAGAATATATTTTCATGCGGGACAGAGATTGCTCAGGGGGAACGGAGCTATCTGTCTTGTTCAATTTCGAATTCAATCAATATTCTGTCCGAAACTGTGAGGCAGGACCTTGTGTCCATAAGGAGAAAAACTCTGAACTTTCACCCCTGGGACCAACAGATCTCAGTTAGAATTGTTATGTTTTGCTCAGACCCGAACATGTCTCGTGCCAGTAATGAAATACATCCACAATAGTCCTTGAACTGAGAAAGTTGTTCTAAGGTTCCATTCAAGTGCCGTCAAAAACCTATTTAAAACCTGTTTCTTCAATGTTATTTTCTCCACCTATCTCCTTAACACGCACTATCCCTGCCACACACTCTGCGCGCTGCTGAATTCTTTGCAAAGCAATCTCCGATATCTATTTAAAAACAAATTCTGGCCCTGAATACAGATCGAAACTAAACATTGTCCCCACTCTGATAACTGTCCCCGCTCTGGGAACACAAAGCCCACAGAAAGCGTGGTGGGAGGCGGTGTAATCAATGTAGCTGTGAGAGCCGGTATTCTTTATAAGTCCGTGAATTGGCAGCGTTGCTCTGTGGTGCCGATCACCTGCACGCAAAAGAAAACCTATTTCTTCAAAAGGCTTTTCCTCCATTTTCTCTTTAACCTGCAATCTCTCCCACATTCTGCGTGCAGTCGAATTCTTTGAAAAGTAATCTGAGGTATCTATTTATAAACAAAGTCTGACACTGAATTACAACCACCACTGCATAAGGGCCATGCTCTGAATTGAGGCCCTTCTCTGAACACAGACTCCATTCTGAAGATGTCTTTGTTAGTGTACAGGATACTTTATTGTAAATCTGGACGGTGCTGTTCCTCTCCCCTCACTTCTCCTTCACCCCGCACCACCCCCATGGCTCGACCCATCTTTGTATCATTACTTATGTCATTTACATTTCCCCCTCCTCTTCGTCATTGAATCTTCATCTCCTCCACTTTACTTCTATCTCGAAGGATGCGGTAAACCTGCTTTTTGTTATCTCCATTTTAGTTGCTTTTCTCTATAAATATAACACTGGTCAGTTTTCATCATAATTCCTTACTTTGGATTCTTCGCAACAAAGCCACCATATCGACAGAATATATTTTCATACGGGACAAAGCTTGCTCAGGGGGAAAGGAACAGCATCGTCCAGATGTACAATAAAGCTCTGTCCACACTAACACAGAAATCCTCAGAATGGGGTCTGTGTCCAGAGTAGGGCCTGTGTTCATTGTGGTGTCTTTGTTCAGATTGGGGTACATGTTTTCAGAGTGGGGTAGATGTGTTTTCAGAGTGGTGTCTGTGATCAGAGTGCTGTCTTTGTTCAGAGTGGTGTCTTTGTTCAGACGGGTGCCTGTGTTCAGAATTGGGTGTATGTGTTCAGAGTGTGGTGTCGGTGTTAAGAGTGAGGTCTGTATTCAAAGTGGGGCCTGTGTTCAGAGTGGTGTCTTTTTTCAGAGTGTCAGGCGTAATTCTCACAAAATTTTATCGAGAACAAACAATGAGACACCGCCCTGTGTCACAGGAGGGGAACACTATGAACATTCGACCCTGGGAACTAAATACACGAGATAAAATTACTGTGCGGAGTTCAGGCCTTGAACTAATTAGTGCCATTAATGTAAAGATGCCCTTAATATATCCTGAATTGTAAAGAGGCTGCAAGGTGTCTGCAAGTGCCTTCAAAAGCTGCTTTAAAACAAATTTGTTCAGAGAGCTTTGCCTCCATCTATCTTTTTAAGCTGCACTCTCTCACAGTATGCACGCAGTTGAATCCTTTATAAATTATGTTGAGTTATTGATTGATAAACAAAACCTGACAGTGAACACAGATCCCACACGGAACAGAGACTCGTCGCAGAACACAGACTCCACTCTGAACAGAGACCAATGTCGGAACACAGACCCCACTCTGAACAAAGACACCACTCTGAACACAGGCCCAACAGTGAACACAGGCCATCTCTGAACACAGAGCACACTCAGAACACAGGCACCACTCTGAACACAGACCTCACTCTGAACACAGACACCGCTCTGAACACAGACCCCACTCTAAACGCAATCCCCATTCTGAACACTAACCCCACTCTGAACACATTCATCCCACTCTGCACACAGACTCTATGAACACAGGCCCCACTCTGAACACAGACCCCACTCTGAACACAGGCCCCACTTTGAATACTGACCTCACTCTGAACACATACACCCCACTCTGAACACAGGCACGACTCTGAAGACAGACCCCTCTCTGAACATGGACCCCACTCTGAACACAGTCCCCACTCTGAACAAAGACCCCAATCTGAATAAAAACCCAACTGTGTACACAGACCCCACTCTGAAGACCTGTTTTAATGTTGATGGAATTTTATTGTACATCTGGACGATGCTGTTCCTCTCCTCTCACTTCTCCTTCACCCCCGTGGCTCTACCCACCTTTGCCACATTGTATATATCAATTAAATTCCCCCTCCCCTTCATTTCGAATTCTCCTCTCCTCCACTTTCGTTGTTTCTGCAAATCTTCTTTAAATCTGCTTGTTATTTCCCCCATTTCACCAGCCTGACTCAGTAACTGAAACAGTTTGGTCCTTTTCCAATTGAATTGATTACATTGCATACCAAGGAACAAAGTCACCTGGTCAACAGAATACGTTTTCGTAAGGGACACAGATTGCTCATGGGAACGGAGGGATCTGTTTTTTTGAATTTCGAATTGAACCAATATTCTGTCCGAAACAAACTGTGAGGCAGGACCTTGTGTCACATGAGGAGAAACACTCTGAACATTCACCCCTGAGACTTAAAGATCTCAGGTAAAAATTGCTTTTTGTAGTTCAGAGCCTAACATGTTTCGTGCCAGTACTGAAATATGTCCTTATTCGCCCCGGAAATGTTAACGTTGCTCTCAGGTGCCACTCAAGTGTCTTCAAAAAACGGTTCAAACCATTTTCTTTCAAGTTATTCCCTCCATCTATCTCTTTAACCCGCACTCTCTCTCTCTCTCTCTCTCAGCTTCTGCACGCATTTGAATTCTTTGTAAAGCAATCTGAGTAATCTATTTACAAACAAAGCCTGACACTGAACACAGTCCCCACTCTGAACACAGACCCACTCTGACATAGCATCCACTCTGACACAGAACACACTCTGAAAACAGACCCACTCTGAGACAGAACCCACTCTGAACAAAGACCCCACTCTGACACAGTTCACACTCTGAGACATAACCTACTCTGAGACAGACCCACTCTGACACAGAACACACTCTGAAAACAGACCCACTCCAACACAACACACTCTGACACAGAACCCACTCTGACACAGAACCCACTCTGAGACATAACACACTCTGAGACATAACCCACTCTGACATCGAACCCACTCTGAAAACAGACCCACTCTGACACAGAACCCACTCTGCCACAGAACCCACTCTGACACAGAGCCCACTCTGAGACATAACACACTCTGAGACATAACCCACTCCGACACAGAACACACTCTGAGACAGAACCCACTCTGACATCGAACCCACTCTGAAAACAGACCCACTCTGACACAGAACCCACTCTGACACAGAACCCACTCTGAGACATAACACACTCTGAGACATAACCCACTCCGACACAGAACACACTCTGAGACAGAACCCACTCTGACATCGAACCCACTCTGAAAACAGACCCACTCTGACACAGAACCCACTCTGACACAGAACCCACTCTGACATCGAACCCACTCTGACACAAAACCCACTCTGACACAAAAGCCACTCTGAAAACAGACACACTCTGACACAGAACACACTCTGACACAGAACACATTCTGAAAACAAACTCACTCTGACACAGAACACACTCTGAAACAGAATCCACTCTGACACAGAACACACTCTGGCACAGAATCCACTCTGACACAGAACACACTCTGACACAGAACACACTCTGACACAGAACACACTCTGACACAGAACACATTATGAAAACAAACTCACTCTGACACAGAACCCAATCTGAGACAGAAGCCACTCTGAACAAAGACCCCACTCTGAAGATTTCCGTGTTAGTGTAGACAGAGCTTTATTGGACGTGTGGACGATGCTGTTCCTCTCTCCTCACTTCTCCTTCACCCCCGTCGCTCCACCCACTTTGGAAAATTAAATATTTCATTTACATTCACCTCTCCTTTTCATCTCCGAATTCTCCTCTCCTCCACTGTAGTTCTTTCTGTAAATCTTCTTTAAATCTGCTTTTTTTCCCCCCATTTTACCAGCCTGACCCAGAAACTGAAATCGTTTCGTCTTTTTCCAAATGAATTGCTTACAAAGGAATTGCATACAAAGGAATTGCATACAATGGAACAAAGTCACCTCATCAACAGAATACGTTTTCATAAAGGACACAGATTGCTCAGGGGCAACGGAGGTATCTGTTTTGTTGAAGTTCGAATTCAACCACTATTCTGTCCAAAACAAACTGTGAGACAGGACTTTTTGTCGCATGAGGAGAAACACTCCGAACACTCACCCCTGGGACCAACAGATCTCAGGTAGAATTGTTATGTTTTGCTCAGACCCGAACATATTTCGTGCCAGTAATGAAATACATCCTCAATAGTCCCTGAACTGATAAAGTTGTTATAAGGTGCCATTCAAGTGCCGTCAAAAACCTATTTTAAATCTATTTCTTCAATGTTATTTTCTCCAACTATCTCCTTACCCCGCACTGTCTGTCCCTTATATTCTGCGCTCTGTTGAATTCTTTGTAAAGCAATCTCCGATATCTATGTACAAACTAAACCTGACACTGAATACAGTTCGAAACTGAACATTGTCCCCACTCTGAACACTGTCCCCACCCTGAGTACACAGAGCTCACAGGAAGCGAGGTGGGAGGCGGTGTTATCAATGTAGCTGTGAGAGACGGTATTTTTTAGAAGTCCCTGAATTAGCAGCGTTGCTGTGTGGTGCCGATCATGTGGACGCAAAAGAAAACCTATTTCTTCAAAAGGCTTTTCCTCCATTTTCTCTTTAACCCGCACTCTCTCACACAATCTGCGTGCAGTCGAATCCTTTGTAAAGTAATCTGAGGTATCTATTTATAAACAAAGTCTGACACTGAATACCGACCACTAATGCATAAGGACCACACTCTGAATAGAGGCCCCTCTCTGAACACAGACCACAATTTGAATACAGGCTCTAGTCTGAGCACAGACCCCACTCTCTGCATGTACCCGACTCTGAGCACAGACTCCATTCCGAAGATGTCTGTGTTCGTGTACAGGAAACTTTATTGTCCATCTGGACGATGCTGTTCCTCTCCCCTCACTTCTCCTTCACCCTCCATGGCTTCACACACGATTGTAATATTACATATTTCATTTACATTTCTCCCTCATCTCCGTCATCGAATCTTCCTCTCCTCCACTTCATTTCTTTCTCTAAGTATGCTGTAAATCTGATTGTTATTTTCCCAATTTTACTTGCTTTTCTCTGTAAATATAACACTTTGGTCAGTTTTCAACTTAAGTCCTTACTTTGGATTCCTACCACAAAGCCACCTCATCGACAGAATATATTTTTTATCAGGGACAGAGATTGCTGAGGGGGAAGGAGGAATTCTGTTTTGTTGAAGGCGTAATTCTCACAAAATTGTGTCCAGAAGAAACTGAGACACTACCCTCTGTCACATGAGGGGAACACTATGAACATTCAACCCTGGGACCTAAATACCTGAGATAAAAGTACTGTGCGGAGTTCAGGCTTTAAAATATTTCGTGCCATTAACCCGCACTCTCTCTGTCTCATATGCTGCACGCAGTTGAATTCTTTGTAAAGCAATCTGAGATATCTATTTACAAACAAAGCCTGACACTGAACACATTCCCCACTCTGAACACATTCCCCAATCTAAACACTGTCCCGACTCTGAACACTGTCCCCACGCTCAACACAGACCCCACCCTGAACACAGACCCCACCCTGAACACAGACCCCATTCTGAACACAGACACCACTCTGAACACAGAGCAAACTATGAACACTGACCCCACTCTGAACACAGAGCCAAATATGAACACAAACCCCACTATGAACACAGAGCAAACGATGAACACAAACCTCACTATGAACACAGACCCCACTCTCAACACAGACCCCACTCTGAACAGTGTCCCTATTCTGGAAACAGAACCCACAGGAAGCGGGGTGGGAGGAATTGTAATCAAGTTCGCTGTTTGAACCGTTGTCCTTTATAATTCCCTGAATTGGCGGAGTTGCTCTGAGCTGCCGATCATGTGCCCTCAAAGGAATGTTTAGAAACTATTTCTTCAAAGGGCATTTCCTCAAACTTCTCTTTATTCCGCACTCTCTCACACTTTTTGCGTGCAGTCTTTGTAAAGTATCCTGAGGTATCGATTTATAAACAAAACCTAACATTGAATACCGACTCCCACTGCATAAGGACCATACTCTGAACACAAACCCCTCTCTGAACACAAACCCCAATCTGAATACAGGATCCACTCTGAACACAGACACCATTCTGAAGATGTCTTTGTTAGTGTACAGGAGGCTTTATTGTACATCTGGACGATGCTGTTCCTCTCCCCTCACTTCGCCTTCACTCTCCATGGCTCCACTTACCTTTGTTACATTACATTTGTCATTTACATTTCCCCCTTTCTCTTCGCCATCGAATCTTCCACTCCTCCACTTTATTTCTTTCTCTAACTATGCTGTAAATCTGCTTTTTACTTTCCCCATTTTAGTTACTTTTATCTGTAAGTATATCACTTTGGTCAGTTTTCAACTTAATTCCTTAATTCGGATTTCTAGCAACAAAGCCACCTCATCGACAGAATATATCTTCATACGGAACAGAGATTGTTCAGGGCGAAGGAAGAATTCTGTTTTGTTGAAGGCGCAATTCTCACAAAATTGTGTCCAGAACAAACTGTGAGACAGGGACCTGTTTCACATTAGGCAAACCGCTGAGAACTAAATATCTCTGATAATATTGCTGTGCAGAAATCAGACCCTAAAATATTCAGAGCCATGAATGAAAATATATCCTTAATAAGCCCTAAATTGGTAAAGTGATTCAAAGGTGACGATCAAATGCCTTCAAAAGCTGCTCTAAAACCAATTTCTTCAGAGAGCTTTGCCTCCATCTATCTTTTTAAGCCGCACTCTCACCCATTCTGCAAGCAGTTGAATCCTTTATAAATTCGTCTGAGGTATCGCTTTATAAACAAAGCCTGACACTGAACACAGATCCGACACGGAACACAGACCCCATTCTGATCAAAGACCCCACTCTGAACACTGTCCAAACTCGGAACACTCCATTGAAAGGCAAACAAGGCAAGGCAGTACAAAATAAATGGGGGGATACTGAGAGGAGAAGAGGACCCAACGGACCTTGGTGTGCTTGTCCACAGATCCCTGAAGGTAGCAGGACATGTAGATCAGATGGTTCAAAAGGCATACGGGATACTTTCCTTTATCACTCTGAGCACAGATCCTCTCTGAACACAGACACCACTCTGAACACAGACAAACATTTAACGCAAACCTCATTCTGAACACAGACTCCACTCTGAACAGAGACCCCACTCTGAAAACAGACCCCAATCTGAACAAAGACCCCATTCTGAACAAACACCACTCTGAACATTGACCCCATTCTGAACACAGACCACACTCTGAACACAGACCCCACTCTGAAGATGTCTGTGTTAGTGTTCACGGAGCTTTGTTGTACATCTGTTCCAAAGAAAAAAAAATAGCATTTTCAATCTTTACTAATCGCTAAAATTCTGCAGCTCTGGCAACATCCTCGCAATTCTCTTCTGTCCCCTCTCCAGTGCAATCACATCTTTACTGTAATGTGGTGACCAGAACTGTAGCAAGTACTCAAGCTGTGACCTAACCAAAGTTTTATGCGGTTCTCGCATAACCTCCCTGCTCTTGTATTCTATGCCTCCGCTGATAAAGGAAAGTATCCCGTGTGCCTTTTGAACCATCTGATCTACCTGTCCTGCTACCTTCAGGGATCTGTGGACATGCACGCCAATGTCCGTTGGTTCCTCTACTCCTCTCAGTATCCCCCCATTTATTGTGTACTCCCTTGTCTTGTTTGCCTTTCACAAATGCATTCCCTCATTCTTCTCTGCATTGAATTGCATTCGCCACTTTTCTGCCCAACTGACCAGTCCATTGATATCGTTCTGAATTCCACAGCGTTCCACCTCACGATCAACCACACGACCAATTTTTGTATCATCTGCAAACTTCATGGTCAAGCTCCCCACATTCAAGGCCAAATCAATAATATGTACCACAAAAAGCAAGAGACCTACTATCGAGCCCTGTTGGACCCGAAAGGAAACAGCCTTCCAGTCGCAAAAACAACCGTCAACCACGGTAGGAACAACTCGGGTTAGATACAGAGTAAATCTCCTCCTACACCGCCCCTTCAACACTCGCAGGTCAGGTACAACAGAGGTTAGAGACAGAGTAAAGCTCCATCAACACTCCCATGAACTGTGTGTGGGTGTCAGTCCCACACCCGATGAGATCTACCAACAGAGGCCGGGATGTAGCCTGCGCCTTCCGCAGAGATCACAGATGTGATGCTGTGATCCTGATTCTCTCTCTCTCTCTCTCTGTCATTCTACTCTCTCTCTCTGACCAGTCTCCATCACTCGTTCTGTCACCGTCTCTCGCTCTCTCTGTCTATCTCTCCCCTGTTTCTCTATCTGTGCCTGTATCTCTCTCTCTTTTCTCTCTGTCGGTCTCTCTCACTCTCCCCCTTGTCTTTCTCTTTCTTCCCCTCTGTCTCTTTTTCTATTTCTGTGCTCTCCTTCTCTTCCTCTACTCTATGTCTCATCCTCTTTTCTCTCTCTCTGTCTCTCTCTCTCTCTCTACTATCTCTCTTTCTCACCCTACTCTATGTCTGTCTGTCTCTCTCTCTCCTAATCGCTCTACCTCGGCTCCGTCTGTCTGTCTCTACTCTCCCTATTTCTCTTGCCCTCTATTCTCTCTCTCTGTACCTCACCTCTCTGTGATAATAAATTAATTGGCAAAAGATCTAGATGCAAAATGAGGACACATTTTGCACTGAGGTTTATTAAGATCTCGAATGCAACATCTGAAAGAGCGGTGGAACCACATTCCATCGGCACTTTCAAAAGGCAATTTGCAGGGTGGTGGGGAAATAGCTGGGGTGTGGGACTAAATTGGGCCGTACTTTCAAGGAGCCAGCACAGGTATGAAGGGCCGAATGTATGTTAACATTCCAGGATTTGGCAGACTATACAGCTTTGAAACAGGCCAATCGGCCCAACAGTTCCATGCCAGTGTTTATGCTCCAAACGAGCCCCCTCCCCTCCTTCTTCATCTAACCCTATCAACATGTCCTTCTATTCATTTCTCATCTCACTGAAACATATAAAATAGAATATAAGATCCTGAGGGGGCAAGACAGGATAGATGCTGAGAGATTGTTTCCCCTGGCTGGCGAGTGTAGATCAAGGGGGAATATTCTTCGGATAAGAGGTCAGCCATTTACGACTGAGATGAGGAGGAATTTCTTCACTCAAAGGTTTGCGAATCTTTGGAATTCTCTACCCTAGAGGGCTGTGGATGCTCAGTCGTTGAGTATATTCAAGGCTGGGACTGATCGATTTTTGGACTTTAGGTGAATCAAGGGATTTGGGGATCGGGCGGGAAAGTGGAGTTGAGGCAGAAGTTCAGCCAAGATCTGATTGAATGGCGGAGCCGGCTCAAGGGGCCATACGACCTAATCCTGCTCCCATTTCTTATGTTCTTATGATATTACTCTCTCATGTGTTTACCTTGCTTCCCCTTAAATCCATCTTTGCTATTCCTCTCCACGACTCTTTGTGGTAGCGAGTTTGACATTCTCAGCACCATCTGGGTAAATAAACTTCTCCTGCATTTATTATTCGAATCAATTCGATTTATTAATGACTATCTTATAATAATGACCCCTGGTTCTGGTCTCCCCTTCAGGTGGAAACATCTCTACGTCTACCCTATCAAACACGTCATTAATCTTAAAGACCTCTATCACGTCACTCCTCAGTCTTCTCTTTTCTAGAGAAAAGAGCCCCAGCTTGTTCTCCCTTTCCTGACATGTGTCATCTCTCAGTTCTATGATATTGTTTCATAAAACTGTCCTAGATGTAATCTAGAAATGTATTGCCCTTATGTCCCAGTCTATGTGAAAATTAAAATCACCCTTCATAACTGCTTTGCCTTAGCTACAGGCTCTTCTGACCTCCGTATTTCTGTGCAGGATCAATACTTCCTGTTTAAAGTATTTGTTTCAGTAATTGAATGTTTTCATGCCCCAGTTCACCTCAGTTGATTGTGATTTCCAGTGTGATAGAGCCGTCCACGGGTTCGGGCTCTGAACAGCAATTTGATTCTCTCATCCGCGACTGACAGCACACCCATTTTACACAGGCACAGAATGATCCGGGAGTGACAACACACCCCTTTTAAAAAGGGACAAAATAATCCGGGAGTGATAACACACCCCTTTTAAACAGAGACAGAATGATCCGGGACTGACAGCCCCAACCTTTTAAACAGACATGGAATGATCCGGGACTAACAGCACCAACGTGAAAATGATTTTTCAGTGCTGTAAGCAACTGAGCTAACCGGCCACTTCCGAGAAGAGCTGCTGGCACTTTCAGATCACTTTGCAACGTTGGCGTCCACGGGAACCGAATCTCTGCAGCTGCCTCTCAAAGAAACTGCTGGAGGGTCGAAATTTAAGAAGATGTGCAACATAGGCCTGAAATATCTGTAATCTCTGCAACAACGTATAGCACAGGCCTGAAAAATCTGTAATCTCTCTAACATTGTGTAACATAGGCCTGAAACATCTATGAACTCTGTAAAATTGTATAACATAGGCCTGAAACATCTCTAAACTCTGTAACATTGTACAACATAGGCCTGAAACATCTCTGAACACTGAAACATTGTATAATTCAATTTCTTATGTTCTTATAATTAGGTGCTACAGGGAGCGGGCAGGATATTGGACATGAATTTAGATTTGAGGTTAGGATCAGATCAGCCATGATCTTATTAAATGGCGGAGAAGGCTCGAAGGGCCGATTGGCCAACTCCTGCTCCCAATTCATATGTTCTTATGTTCTTATAACATAGGCCTGAAACATCTCTGATCTTGATGCAGCAATAAATCTGATCTCTCTCTCCTGCTCGCTGCTCAATTCTTTAATATCTCACCTAGTCTGATCTCTCTTCCACCCGCCCCTCTCAAGCAGTCAGCAGCATGATTCTAAGTACCGAGAGCAGCACTTTTATCATACAGAAACATATACAGTCACATGCACACGAATACGAACACATACAGGCACATACATACACATAAAGGCACATACACACACATAAAGTCACAGACGCACATACACATACATACAGGCGCATACACACATATACACGCATATACATACATATAAAGACACAGACACACATACGGCACAAACACAAACATAAACATACAGACATAAACGCACATACAAATACACTCATACAAATAAACACACAAACAAATAAAGGCACATACACACACATACGGGAACATACAGACAAATATGGGCGTCACACATAATGCCACATACAAACATACACATACACACACATAAAGGCACATACACACAAATACTCATACATACACAAACAGGCAAATGCACACAAATAAAGGCACATGCTCACACATACACACATAGAGGCACATGCACATATATCAAGGCACATACACAGACATACACATACACAAATATAAAGGTATAGAATCATACAAAGTTAAAGCACAGAAGGAGATCATTTGGCCCATTGTGCCGGTGCCGGCCGATAATGAGCTATCCAGCTTAATCCCACTTTCCAGCACTTGGTCCATAGCCCTGGAGGTTACGGCACTTCAAGCGCTCATCCAAGTCCTTTTTAAATGAGTTGAGAGTTTCTGCCTCCACCACCCTTTCAGGCAGTGAGTTCCAGACCCCCACCACCCTCCAGATGAAATCTTTTGTCCTCAACTCCCCTATAACCCTTCTACCAATTACTTTAAATCTATGTCCCCTGGCACTGACATATCTGCTAAGAGAAATAGGTAATCTCTCTCCAATCTATCTAGTCCCATCAGTATATTATATACCTCAATTAAAACTCCCCTCAGCCTCCTTTGTTCCAAAGAAAACAACCCCAGCCTATCCAATCTTTTCTCACAGCTAAAATTCTCCAGCCCTGGCAATATCCTTGTAAATCTTCTCTGTATCCTCTCTTGTGCAATCACATCTTTCCTGTAATGTGTGACCAGAAATATACGTGGTATTCAAGCTGCGGCCTAACCAATGATTTATACAGTTCGAGTAAAACCTCCCTACTCTTATATTCTATGCCTTGGCTAATGAAGGAATGTATTCCATATGCCTTCTTAACCACCTAATCTACCTGTCCTGCTACATTCCGGGATCTGTGGATATGCACTCCAAGGTCCCTCACTTCCTCTACATCTCTCAGTATCCTCCCATTTATTATTTATTCCATTGCCTTTTTTGCCTTTCCCAAATGCATTATCTCAAACTTCTCTGGATGGAATTCCATTTGCCACTTTTTTTGCCCACCTGACGAGTCCATTAATATCTTCCTGCAGTCTACAGCTTTCCTCCTCACTGACAAGACACGGCCAAGTTTTCTATCATCTGCAAAATTCTTGTTCAAGCCCTCCACATTCAAGTTCAAACCATTAATATATACCACAAGAAGCAACAAACCGAGCACTGAGCCTTCCAGTCGCAAAAACACCTGTCGACCATTACACTTTACTTCCTGCAACTGAGTCAATTTTGGATCCAATCAATCACTCTCCCTTGGATCACATGTGCTTGTACTTTTTGACCAATCTGCCATGTGGGACCTTGTCAAAAGCCTTGCTGAATCCATGTACACGAGATCAAACGCTTTACCCTCATCGACCCTCCTTCTTACCTGCTCAAAAAATGCAATCAAGTTAATCAGACACGACCTTCCCTGAACAAATCCATGCTGACTCTCCTTGATTAACCCGTGCCTTTCTAAATGACGGTTCATTTTATCCCTCAGAATCGACTCAAATAATTTGCCCACCACCGAGGTGAGACTGACTGGATGTATTACTCTATCTATCTCTTTCTAGATTTTCAAACAAATGGTACAGCGTTAGCAGTCCTCCAATCCTCTGGCACACACCTGTAGCCAGGGAGGATTGCAAAATGATGGTCAGAAACTCCGCTATTGCCTCCCTTATTTCTCTTAACAGCCTGGCATACATTTCATCCGGGCCTCGTGATTTATCTACTTTCAGAAATGCAAAACTCCTTAATGTTTCCTATGTCGCCAAGTTTATCCCATCCAATATTTCACAATCCTCCTACTTAACTTCAATTCCTGAATCATTCCTCTCCTTTGTGAAAACAGAAGCCAAGTATTCATTAAGAACCATACCCACATTTTCCACCTCCACACATAGGTTACCTTTTTGATCTCTAATAGGCCGTATTGTTCCTTAGTTGCCCTCTTGCTCTTGAAGTATTTATAAAACATTTTTAGGTTTTCCTTAATTTTAGTTGCCGGTATTTTTCTTTTCTTTCCTAATTTCCTTTTTAATTTCAACTATTTAATTTAATTTCACTTTCTATACCCCTCTCGGCTTTCTGCAGTATTGAGCTCTTGGTGTCTGACATAAGCTTCCGTTTTTTGCTTTATCTTTCCCTGTATCCTTCTTGTCATCCAGGAGGCTCCAGATTTGGCAGTCTCATCCTTTATCTTTGTGGCAACACGTTTACTCTGAAACCCTTGAATCTCCCCTTTTAATGGCTCCGAATGCTTGAAACGAACTTACCTTCAAGTAGCTGTTTTGATTCCACTTTTGCTGAATCACTTCTCAGCTTAGTAAAATTGGCCTTAACCCAATTTTGAACTTTAAATCCTGTCCTATCTCACCTCCAAACTACTTCATCTAACCCTATCAGCATCCCCTTCGATTCATTTCTCCCTCGTGTGCTGATATAGGGATTTAAAAGGGATGTGGGTGTCCTTGTAGATGGATCATAGAAAGTTAGCATGCAGGTATGACATTGAATTGGGAAGGCAAATGGTATGTTAGCCTTCATTGCAAGGGGATTGGGTTAAAATAGTAAGGAGGACTTGCTGCAATTGTACAGGGCACTGGTGAGATCACACCTGGAGTACTATGTACAGTTTTGGTCTCCTTACCTAAGGAAAGACATACTTGTCTTAGAGGAGGTGCAGCGAAGGTTCACAAGGTTGATTCCGGCTCCCTAGATTCATCTCTGTTTGTGGAAATACGCTTCGCAGAATAGCAGGTATTGCTTGCCAGCTTTTCAAAAATTTCAGATCAAAATTAGAAAATGCACAAACAGATTCAGTTACAGAGACGGACTGTCAAAAATAAGGAAAAACAAGGTCCAGATGATTTAGAGAGAAGCAAATCAGAGGCATCGATATTTCCTGGATAAAGAAGAGTGTGTATATGTCACTTGAAGATGGAAGGTAATAAAATTAGTTCAGGAATCGAGGCTGGATGAGATGTGGAGGCAGAGGTGCAGCAGAAGTTAGAACCAAAAGCAGGCTTCCCTCTCGAGCAATGGCAAAATCTTGCAGGACCCCAGGCCACTGGTGGGCCTTGCACATCCTGAGCAGCTCATTTGCGAACTAGGGGTGCAGATGCTGTGATCAGCTCATGCAATGTGTTCAGAGTACAGGCTGGGATCAGTGTGAAATTGCTTGTGTTGGGATAGTCCTGATGCATTCGGGTTCTTAACTGAGAAAGAAGAAACGGAGAGAGAGAGAAAGTGAGTAAGTGAAAGACAGATAGGAAACAGTGACAGGTGAAAATAAGAGAGAGAGGGAGAGAGAGAGACTTAGAGAGAGAGAGAGAGAGGAGAGGGTAGGAGAGTGAGAATGAGGCAGAGAGATAGAAAGGAGGGGCGAAGGTATAGCAGCAGAGATGGAAAGGAAGGGAATGAGGCAGAGAGAGAAAGAGGAATGAGAGACAGGAAAGCGACAGAAGTGGCGAGAAACAATGAGGCAGATAGAAGAAAGAGGGACGATACAGATGGAGTGAGGGGGAATGAGATCGAGGCAAGAAGAGGGAACGTGAGATGGAGAAGAGAGGAAGGCAGGAAGTGTAAGAGAGACGAGGCAGAGTGAAATAAGCGAGAGGTAGAGAGAGAGGGATTGAGAGAGAAAAAAGAGAATCCCCGTAAAGGTGAATGAAAGAGGGAGAACGAGGCAGGGAGTGACAGAGCCAGAGATAAATAAACAGAGGCAGAGAAATCAGAGGCAGAGAAAGAAAAGCATGGAG
The DNA here is from genome assembly GCF_035084215.1 of Heptranchias perlo. Lineage (NCBI taxonomy): Eukaryota > Metazoa > Chordata > Chondrichthyes > Hexanchiformes > Hexanchidae > Heptranchias > Heptranchias perlo. The sequence continues at coordinate 10,787,328 of NW_027139453.1, read as the reverse complement.
AGAAATAAAATAAGTCCAAGAGGGAAAGAGTGAGATAAAACGAGACCGAGGGATTTGGCAGAGGCAGAGAGAGAGAGACAGAAGGTGGAACAGATTTTATCCCTGCTTCCGTGCACAGTTAAATATTTCTTATATATTTATTCTTCTATGATAAGAGCGCTGTTGGATTATAATCACAGATTTTGAACCCATAAAATTTTGCTCAATAAGTATTGATTTTGAGAGAGTTACTGATGTCAGAGCAGGTTCATCCAGCAGCATCGAGTTACACTGCCAGCTGTACATGGGTCTCTGGTCAATCGCCCTCTGCATTGACAAATCAAACTCTCCCAGGGCAGGTACAGCAAGGGTTAGAAGGAAAGTAAAGCTCCATTTACACTGCCCCCATCAAAAACTCCCAGGGCAGGAACAGCATGGATTAGATACAGAATAAAGCTCCCTCTACACTGTCCCATCAAACATTCCCAGGGCAGGAACAGCACGGGTTGGATTCAGAGTAAAGCTCCCGCTTCAATGTCCGATCAAACAATATGATGGGCCTGATGCAATGCGCGTCTCCTTCCAATCTTGAACCTTGAACGGTCAGAATGCTGACACTCTGGGACACCTGCCTTATCTCAGTAACTTTCTGAATGTGTGATTAGGCACTTTCAGAGATTCCCTGCTGTGGTCTCCTCTTCTCATTACCTACAATTCCAACATCTTCCCGCAGCCTCATAAGACCCCCTGAACACCCCATCCTCGGACACAATGATCCTAAAGAGAAACAAGACACGGATATGAAGCTGTGATCAATGCAGTGAGATTTATTTCTGAGTACAGCCCATTATTCAGACAGCAGTCATACAGGGTCAGGGGTTGTGGGATCTACACAATCAAATAGAGCCTGCTCCCCGTGAACGAAGGTTTCATTCAGTGAGAACTTGGAGAGCTCGGGCTGGTGAGAATCCATCACTGGATCTTTCACACGTTCGGTCCACAACATTGTAATCCATTGCCGCAGAATTTCGGCAGAGTCTCCTCGTTTGTGTGACAGGATCCTGTACGACACATTCCGACAAGAGGGCTGCATCTGTCGTTGGCAACTAAAATCCAAAATTAAGAGTTAATTAATTGACCGTTCTGGACATAGAGGGAGGGAGAACAATGAGAAAACATGAAGCTGAGTCTGTCCGTGTTACTGGGACTGACTCTGGACCACACATGAACCTCAGCTCATTTGTACTTCATTAAACCTCACCCTGACCCCTCCCCGACCGGTAGAGACTCACTCTTTGTTCTCAAGGGCAGCCCAATAGTTTTTCCACAGAATGGAGCCCACCGTTCGCGCTTTCTGAGACGAGAGTCAAAGAAAAGAATGATCTAACATTTATATGGAGCCTTTCCCGTTAACAGAAGGGCCCGAAGAGTTTCACAGACAAAGGATTATTTCTGAAGTACCGATACTGTTTTGTAACCAAATTGCTCACAGCAAAGTCCCACAAACAACAAATGAGATTTGACAGTGTGGGGAGTTTCTGGTGATGTTAGTTGAGAGAGTGATGTTGGTCCAAGAAACCAGGTGAACTCCCAACTCTTCAAATAATGCGACCAAGTGTTTCCTGCCCCATGAACAGGTAGACAAGGTCTCCGTTTAACGATTCATTCAAAAGATGACACCTCCAACAGTGCTGCACTCCCCCAGTGCTGGGCTGTATGTACTGGAGTGGGACATCAACCCTTAACTTGTTCACTCAACTCCCAACTGAGGTAAACTGACACCCGGCTCCTGAAAATTGATAGTTTCACCGCTTGACTCGTCCACTTATTTAGTGTCCTCATATCCTGATCTCCATGAAGGCTGCAGAATTATTAGAATTCAGAAACCTATTTTGAAACCCTTTTGATCCAATCCCCTCTCCTCATGTTATGAAAATCTGACTCATCTCTGGGGATCGGTTCCTCAGACGCCTCCAGTATCGATCCCAATTCACTATTCTTTGTCTGTGGGTCTGAGCAGCGAGTGTGGGGGAAAGGGACTGAAGGAGCTGCCGTCCGCACACTCACATTTTATAGCAGGTAACACTGATCGGGAGCAGGAACTGTGAGTTTCCCCCTCCACAGTACCTGGATACTGAAGCCAATTACAGACTTTCCCAAACAGGTCATTTCTCCGGCTGAGATCCGGTAACTCGGCACTGGCCAGTAATTTGTGCTTTAATTCTTGGTCTGTTTGGATCCTCACACAACACCCACCATTCCCACTCCCCGCTCAGGTACCGACTAAACAATCGGACGATTTTCCTGTGGAACTGGTTCAGGTTAAATTCTTCATTCATTCTTACAATATTACAATAATGTTCATTTAAGCAATCAAACCGTGAGCTTCAGTCAGAGAATAAAATAGTTTAAACAAAAATTGGTGTTGAGAGATCAAAGAAACTTACTATTTTTAATGAAAGTAGGTCCGATAGCTATAACACTTCCACTGAACAGATGTCGAGCAGTGATGGACTGAGTCAGCACCAGGAATACAAATACCAAAATTAGAACTTTCGCCATCTTCCGCTGAGTTCCTCAGAGTCAGGATCAGACGGCTGGAGATCACAAATTTTGTATCTGGACTTCGAGAGTTTGCTGTACTTATAATCACATAAAAGGGGAGTGACTTTCTGAAAATATCCTGGGAAAAGGACTTTCCCTTCTGTGTGACGGTGGATCAGTTGGCAGCTTGCCTCAGTTGGCAGTTCTCTATCTTTCAGATCACAAGGTTGTGTTTTTGGCCCCACTTCAGGGTTTGAAACATGAGCTTATCTGACAGGTTGTGACAGGTACAGAAGCAGGACATTTAATGGTTAACTCCACCCCCACTATTGTTTCCACAGGAGCTCTAAATCTGCCCCCTCTCTCCTGTTCCCTCCTCGTGCCCTTTAATATACCACTTAAATTGATCTCTCTTCCACCGAGCCCACTTCAAGCAGTGATGAACTAATTCAACACCAGGACTCCAAGGGCCGAGAGCAGCGATTTCATCAGTTTTGGCAAAGAGTTTGCTGCATTTTATCATCACACACACGGGGACTGACCGGTCTCTGAAAATACCCTGGGAAAAGTTGCTTCCGTCCTGTATGACTGCTGATCAGTTGACAGGTGGACTAAGCTGTCAGTTCTTTATCTTTCAGATCACAAGATTGTGAAATTGGACCCAACTGAAATGTGAGTTCCGCTGACAGGATGTGCCAGTAGACGAACAGGGCATTTAACCCATCAACTCCAACTACAGTATTCTCCCCACATGAAGCCTGTATCTAACGCCTCGCTCCTGCTTGCTCCCTGTGCCCTAGAGTATTTTCCAGCCTGATCGCTCTTCCACCGTTCAACAGGCACAGAATGATTCGGGACTGACTGCACATCCCTTTCAAATGGATACAAACATAAAATGATCTGGGACTGAGAACGCACCTGTTTAAAAGACATCGACACAAAATGATCCAGTATTGACTGCAAACTCCTTTCAAAGAGACATCGACACAGAATGATGCGGGATTGAGTGCACATGCCATTTAAACAGATATAGACACAGAATGATCCGGCACTGACGGCAGACCCATTTTAAACAGACATAGACACAGAATGATCCGGCACTGACGGCAGACCCATTTTCAACAGATACAGAATGATCCGGAACGACAGGACACCACGATTAAACAGACAGTGACACAGTATGATCTAGGACTGGTGTATATTATTGACCTGAACTTAGGTAAACAGTATATGATTTAAAGTTTTCAGCAGACACGAAACTCAGAAACGTGGTAAACAATGTGGCGAATAGTAACAGTCTTCAGGAGGACACAGAGAGACTAGTAAAATGCGTAGACGCATGGCAGATGTAATTTAACGCAGAGAAGTGCAGTGATACATTTGCTGGAAGTATGAGGAGAGGCAATATAAATGAAATCGTACAATTTTAAAGGGCGAGCAGGAACAGAAAGATCTGGGGGTATATGTGTGCACATCTTTGAAGGTGGCAAGACAAGTTGAGAAGGCTGTAAAAAACATATGGGATCCTGGGCTTTATTAATGGAGGCATAGAGTATGAATGCAATAAAGTTTTGCGAAACATTTATTATACACTGGTTAGGCCTCAGCTGGAGTATTGCGTACAATTCTGGACACCACTCTTTAGGAAGGATGTCAAGGTCTTTGAGGGGGCACAGTCGAGGTTTTCCAGGATGATACCAGCGAATAGGGACTTCAGTTATGTGGAGAGTTTGGAGAAGCTAGGATTGTTCTCATTAGAGCAGAGAAGGTTCTGGGATACCTATCGAGGTATTCAAAATAATGAGGGGTTTTGATAGAGCAAGTAGGGAGAAAGTGTTCACTTTGGCAAGTGGGTCGGTAACCAGAGGTAATAGATTTAAAATAATTGGCCAACGAACTAGAGGGGAAATGAAGAGATTTTTTCACACAGAGGGTTATGAAGATCTGGAACGCATTACCTGAAAGTGCCTATCAGGCTCGATAGGACCTTTCAAAAGGCAATTGGACATGTACTTGAACAGGACTAATTTGCAGGACAATGTGGAAAAAGCTGGGAAGTGGGATTGAATTGGACAGTTCATTCAAAGAACCGGCACGGCACCGACTGGATGAAGGGCATCGTTCTGTTCTGTAAGAACGTATCATTTTATGATTCTCTAAACCTGCAAACTTCTTTCATCTCGATTTGACATCATCAGGAGGCGTTTACCATTCTTTGTGTTTCTGGACTTCTGAAGTGTGGTTGAACCGTGGGACAAAAGTTTCCTGTAATTAGTGCGGGAGGAAGCTATCAGTATAAATATCAGATATACACGTGGATGGTTCACTGGGTACCGTCGGAACCAGATACACTGCTCATTCCGGTTATTTGTCCAGCAGAACACAGCGATCATTCTCTTCAACTGTACTCACCAGAAGGAAAATGAAACAAACTAAACTGTTCTGTCATCTTCTGCTGGTTTATGTCCACTCATAGAGAACGTGACCTAGAGAGAGAGACTGAGAGATTGGATTGGCTTTTTCACTTTGTAAGCGATTATCCTTTGTGTTTATTGTAAGAGGCGGTTCCATCCCTAACGTCCTGTGACTGACATTCTCATTGATACTAAGATGTGTTGTAAAAGAGTTTCTACCAATTGCACGTTGCGGATAAAAGCTGAACATCGAAAACGACTTTGAAACCAGTTTCGCTTCGCACCCTTGAGTAGGAGATGGGTTGCTGGTTGTAAGGAAAGAAGTTTGTAAAATCAGCCCTTCAGAGCAGTATCGGTGAAATGTGTTCTGGACACATTCTATGAGATGCCTGTTGTACAATGAAGGGGCGCTTGCACACAGTAATTCCAGAATCCTGACCTTGTTGGGTCCCGAACTGTTACAAATCGCGCCCTCGGATATTTTTTCCTTAAATTCACAATGAGTAAATATCACTGCGGTAAAAAAAGGCCCCGCGATAAAGCGAACCCAGGATGTCCTATTTATTAAACAAGTGCTTTGACCAGATAAACCACGGCGCCAAATCACTGAGATCGATCAGCTACCGCAGAGCAGAGAAGGTTGGTTTGAGGCGTATCCTCATCGCTTCTCTTGCCTATTTCCCGCAGGTTTACCGATACTGCCAGTGTCTCTCGCTATGTTTATCTGTGTCAATTTGTGAGTTGATTCTGATTTAAGACCTCTGTTTGTGTTTGTTTCTTATACGAAATAAATGAGGAGATCAGAGTATTCTCCTTCTGACACTGGGGAAATAATGAGACAAATTTATAGCAAGATATTGTTTATTATGATGCAGCAAAGAAAATCTGCCATCTTGAATGATTTCGGTTCAGTTTCCTCCAAAAACAAAGTGTGAGCCCCAACCTATTTCGAACACAGCGCCTTTAAGTTGATGCCAGACACGCTATTATTGAACCTCAGGCTGCAGGCAGCGCACTGATGACCTTCAAGATTCTATGGGCTCTTCAGGCACTTCGTGTGACACAAGAGCTTTCCAATCCCGACCAGCTCCTGGAGACGGAGACATCCGTCAGAACCAGCTTTCGCCGCTAGGGGCGATATCGCGCTCGAATTAATCGCCTGCCGTCAGCAGAAGGCAGCAAATCCAAAACAAAGCAATGCGGACAGCGTCTGGAAAACAGTTAACCGTTCAGTGTGCAGACTTTCGTGAGAGCTCCAAACAGGACCCGCGGAAGTTTTAAACTGTGTATATGGATATGACTGCGCTTTTGCTTTATAAAATATCGGAGTATACATTTGAGTATGACGTTTAAAAATGAAGTATAGGTATGAATGAGTGTGAGGTTTATATTGAAGAATGGGTATGTGTGAATGGGTTAGGGTCACCCTAACGCTAACCCTAACTCTAATGTTTATAGCAACGTAGGAGCAGAAGTAGGTGATTCAGCCCCTCGAGCCTGTTCCATCATTTTATTGGATCATGGCTGGCCTGTGTCTTAACTCAATCTACAACCTTGGTTGCCTCACCCGTCGTACGCTTGCCAAACAAAAATCTCTCAATCTCAGTCGTGAAATTTTCAATTGGCCCAGCCTCAACAGCTTTTTGGGGCAGAGTGTTTCAGATTTCTAGTTCTCTCTGTGTGAAGAACTATTTCTTGACATTAACCCTGAACTGCCTGGCTCTAATTTAAAGGTTATGCCCACTTGTTCTTGACTCTCCCACCAGAGGAAATATTTTCTCTCCATCTACACGATCAACTCCTTTAATCATCTTAAACACCACAATATTTAAGGGAATGCAAGCATCGTATGTGGATTCTGTCCTCAAAATTTAACCCTATTAGCCCCAGTAATATTTTGGTGAAACTGCTCTGCACCCCTTCGAAGGTCAATATGTCCTTCCTGATTTGCGGTGTCCAGAACTGAACACAGTACTCGAGATGTGGTCTATCCAGAGTTTTATATAACTTTAACATCACTTACACCCCTTTATATTTAACCCCCTTGAGAAAGAGGCCAACATTCCATTCGTCTTTTTTATTATCTTTTGTACCTGTCCACCAGGTTTTAATGATTTCTGTACTCGGACCCCCAATTCCCTCTGCTCATCCACAGTTCCTAGCTTCTCGTCATTTAGATAATATTCCGATCTATCAATCTTAGTTCCGAAGTGGATGACTTCATACTTCTCCATGTTGAACTCCATCCAAAACAGCTTTTTCCACGTAATTATCTACCAATATCCTTTTGCACATTTCTGCTCCTATCTACACTATTTACTGTACCACCTGACTTGGCATCGTCAGCAAACTTGGATGTCTGGCTCTCCATTCCTTCATCTAAGTTATTTATAAATATAGTGAAATGCTGCGGCCCCCCTCTCAAATCTGTGGGTACCACCTCTAGTCACATCCTGCCAATTGAAGCACACTCATTATCCTTACTCTATATCATCTACATCTTAACCAATTCGCTATCCCTGTCAATAGTTTCCTTCCAATTACATGCACTCTCATTTTTGTTAACAGTCTCTTTTGAGGAACTCGAACGAATGCCTTCTGGAATGCCATATAAATAACATCAACAGACACTCCCTTATTTACCACGTTGGTTACATACTCAAACGATTCAACTAGATTCGTTAAACATGACATACCCTTTAAAAAGTCATGATTGCTCTCTCTGATCAGTTCATGTTCGTCCAAATGTTCAATCACTCTGTCTCTACTAACAGATTCAATTAACTTCCCCATAACAGGTGGTAGACAAATAGAGTATAATTTCCTAGTTTATTTCTCTCACCATTCCTAAATAATGGAGTGACATTGGCAATTTTCCAATCCAAGACGAAACTTCCTGAATAAAGAGAGATGTAGAAGATCATGATTAAAGCATCTACAATGCCCTCGTCTGTTTCTTTTAATACCCTGGGTTGGAAACCACATGGAGATTTGTGTGTCTTTCGTCTCGTTATTTTTTCCATTGCATTCTTTTACTCCTATTCACAACAGAAGGCGGCTGAAACGAGCACGATATGGGCGCTGAGAAAGAATTCTACTTCCCAAGGCTGGATCACACCCTGAAGGAGCTGGTGGAGATTTGAAAGTCTTTATATATCACAAAGCTAGTATTTATGAAACGGTGCCTCAAATATCTCCATAGCCAGGAACGGCGAACTGACCATCAACGACCTCGAGGCAATAAGGTAGCACATTCAGATCTGGAGGCTGCACGTTAAAATCACGTCGGGGTCACCGTTACCTTTATACCAAATGTGTGTCTGGATAAATCGAACCGCCTCACAATAAACACAGTCGCCTTTAAAACTTTAGCGGACGAGTTTGGGGAACGATGTATGTGATTCTCACATTAATGCACTCGAACAAAGTTGGGGAGAAGTCTGTGTGAATGATTTACTGGGAAATCTTCAAAACATTTCGAAAATTCTCCCGCTCACGAAAAAAGAAACACAAACTGACAAATTCATTCATTCATAAACAACAGGTGGAGAATCACAGACTGCAGCTCAACGAGATTGTGAGAGCGTCATTTCGCTGCGTGGTGTAGTTGGTTAAAGTGCCAATAGAAACATATTGACAGAAGTGGGCCAATTGGACCTTCGAGCCTCTTCCGCCATTCAAAGTCGGGGAACACTTCAGCAGTCAAGGACATTCAGCAACCGACCTTCGGGTAAGCATACTCCAAGGCGGCCTTCGAGACACACGACAACTCAAAATCGTCGAGCAGAAATTGATAGCCGAGTTCCGCACCCATGAGGACGGCCTCAACCGGGATCTTGGGTTCATGTCACGCGACACGGATCCCCACCAGCGAACAAATGTTATCTGTTTTTAATGTGACGGGACATTTGCTGTCTTTCTCTTCCTTCCGGATGTCTCTATGTTTCTGCCTTTCTCTCTCTGTTTTTTTTTTGGTTGTTTGTATATTCGGTGGCCTTGTAGGTAACACCTCTCTGTCTGCACACTGTGATTGCCTTGGCAACGGGCAGTTGGAAAGACTGTCTGTAATCACCAGGTATTGTTCTGTGATATATAAATGCGAAGGGTTCGAGGATTTCATTTCCACAACATTCACCTGAGGAAGGTGGAAGCCTCCGAAAGCTTGTGAATTTCAAATAAAATTGTTGGACTATAACTTGGTGTTGTAAAATTGTTTACAATTGTCAACCACAGTCCATCACAGGCATCTCCACATCATGGCCATTCAATGAGATCGTGGCTGATCTGTGACCTAAATCCAAATAGCCCCCTGAGCCCAATATCCCTTAATACCTTTGGTTCACAAAAATCTACCAATCTCAGATTTAAAATGAACAGAGCTCGCATCAACTGCAGTTTGTGGAAGAGAGTTCCAAACTTCTATCACCCTTTGCGAGTAGAAATGCTTCTGAACTTCACTCCTGAAAGTTCTTTCTCTATTTTTTAGGCTGTGTCCCCTATTCCCAGACTCAACAACCATCAGAAATAGGTTCTCTCTATCTAACCTATCAGTTCCCCATGATGTCTTGAAATCTACGATCAAATCACCACTTAATCTTTTAAATTCCAGGGAATACAACTCTAGTTTGTGTAATCTCTCCTCGAAATTTAACTCTTGTAGTCCAGCTATAATTTTTTAAATCTACACTGCACTTCCTCCAACGTCAATATATCCATCCGAAGGTGCAGTGTCCAGGACTGAAGACAGAACTCCAGGTGTGGTCTAACCAAGCCTTTGTATAGCTGAAGTATAACTTCTACCCCCTTGTATTCTGGTCCTCGAGATATAAAGGCCAACATTTCATTCGCCTATTCGATTATTTTCTGTACCTGACCATGACATTTTAATGATCGATGTACATGGATCCCGAAGTATATTTGGACCTCCACTGTTTCGAGCTTTTTATCATTTATAAAATATTCTGATCTATCCTGTTTTGTTCCAAAGTGGATGACCTGACGTTTGCTTACATTGAAACCCATTTGCAACAGTTTTGCCCATTCATTTAATCTACTAATATCTTTATTACTTTATACTTCCATTTACGTTGCTTACAATGCTTTGTGTCATCAGCAAACTTGGATATGTGGCTCTCTATCCCGTCATCTAATTCGTTAATAAATACAGTGAGCAGTTGAGGTCCCAACAAAGGTCCCCGCGGGAAACCACTCCTCACATCCTGCCAATTTTATAAACTATCCTTTATCCCTACTCGCTGTCTCCTGCCGCTCAGCCAATTCCCTAACAAGGTCAATAATTTGCCCTCAATTCCATGGGCTTTAACTTTAGCCAACAGTCTCTTATGAGGGACTTTATCGAATGCCTTCTCGAAGACTATATAAACACCATCCATGGACATTCCCCTGTACAACACTTTAGTCACAATTTCAAAAATTAAATCAGGTTCGTCAGGCATGACCTATCCTTTACAAATCTCTGCTGTCTCTCTCGGATCAGCTGGAAATTTTAAAGATATTTAGTAGCTCCATCCATAATTAGAGTATCTAGTCATTTCCTGACAACAGATGTTAGGCTAACTGGTCTATCATTCCCAGGTTTCCCTCGCTCACCTTTCTTAAACAGCGGAGTGCAATGTGCAATTTTCCAATCTGAAGGAACGGTTCCTGAATCGAGAGAACTTTGCAAGATTATATTTAAGGCATCTGCAATATTCTTAACTACTTCCATTAAGTCCCGGGGATGGCAACCTCCTGGTCCTCTGGGACTTGTCACTCATTGGTGCCATTATTTTTTTCATTACTGTTAATGCGCTTATACTCTTCCTATGCTTAACCCCATGGATTACCACAACTGATTCTGTGCGCTCATTTATTTTCTGATCCCGGAAACGAGAAGATATGGGCAGAGATCTATCACTGGAGCTTCCAGAAGAACAAACGCTTTTTTCCTCTGAGTCACTATTCTCTGCTTCGGAAATACGGACTGTTTGCCCCACAAATGATTCAGAGTATAACCGTATTTCTAACTATTGTATTTAATTATTCAACTTGCAGCACTCGGACAAATGTTTCTCGCCCTTTGTCCTGGATTCATGTAACTTTTCATTTGGAACCTAATGTGTTCTTGATTTGTCTATATCTCCTAGACAGGTCCCAATACTCTTAATACAGTGAACGTTAAAGATTCATTATTACTCTGATCAGCAGGTGTTGCTATGGTAGGGGAGAAAACACTTCCACTGTTAAACCAGCAATTTCCCTTTTCCAATTTCCCCTTTTCATCTGGTAACGATTCGTGGTCTATTGTCTGGGATATTAATAACCGCTTCATAAAATCTCAAAGCGCGACCCATTTAGCAATTCATTCGACCAGAGCCTTTTTTTTGTTAGTCAAAATTTCTACTGGAACCTCAACATTTTCTACGTTGGAGTTGGGCCCATGTTTCGCTTCTGTTGTCAATTTGTAGGAAGAGTCTTTCCAAGTCTCAAATTCCTCTTTAAAGTCGCCATATCTGTACATTAAAGCTTTACTTTCAGCTTCAATTAGCAGTGTCTTAGCTGCCACTTGAAGTCAAATCAGTTCGATTGCTTTTCTAAAAATCACAGAATGCCTGCAATTTGTATTCTCCATCTCCTGATCCTTAATTACAAAATAAGATATCTCAGGATATCAAAATTAAGATTTCTAGTTAAGAATCAAAAACATTATGATGTGAAAAATTAGGATGACCGCATTCTCCACCAAAACTAGGGAGGAGCAAAAAGCTGCAATGTGATTTTACACTTTAATTTGGGGCAATGGTTTTTTATCTCAACGTGGTTTATTTTTATTTTGAATTTCATGGGCTTTTTACCCTAAAGAGCTTCAGGCACAAACAAAGGCTTTCAAAGAAAACAATAATTTATTATTAATACATTGGTAGAATTCACATTCGAATGTTAACAACATCTTGGGTTTATGCCTGATTGAGAATCGCTTCAACAAAAATAAAACGATACATTCGGAATTCCCAAAATGCATAACCGTTTGGAAATCAAATGTCGATCTTAGATTAATCCCAGGACGAAAGTTATATACTGATGGTTGGCTCAAGCTTGCCGGGAAGATTCTGGGTATTTTGAGGGATACCGTTGGAGAGTCGCATGTCTTTCTCTTGTCGCCAGGTCATCTGCTTCACAGACAATCTGTGAACCTGCCTCGAGGCACCAAGCTGTGTGGTAGCGAACAGTCATGAATAGTACAGCTGTGGTGGTGCGGGCAGGAAGCGAAAGGTGAAGTCGGGGCAGTCTTGGTGTATCTGTGCCTCTCCGCACTCACTTTCTGGTCAGCTTTTAAAGACCTTTTTAACACAGAGTCAAACCACTGGGGCGGTGATTTGTCAACAATAGGTTCGTACTAATAGAGCCACGATTGATTGGCACTTCACTTGTTTTCTCTGAGGGTCCACAATGTAACCAAGTTAAGTCGGCAGGTGTTCAAACTACCTCCAACGCTCCTGGGATTGTGCTTCTTGCTGTTATCCTTTGCTGTGTGTATTTTACAATGGGCCATTAACAATCCTTTTAAAAGCCCGTCCACCTTTTAAGAGACCCTTTCCTCCAGACATGCTGACGCCGATTTAGTATCAGGATTTCGTTTAACAGATGATTTTTTTTTACTGCACAGCGCATCTGGGAAACTCCCGCAATAAATAATGGGCCGGGTAAGTTACACAAGGCTGAGTGACGTTATTGTGCAGCCTCCAGGCATCATCTTTAGAACTGTCAAAATTAAATCGAAAAGAGTTGAACCCAGAAAAAAGGAAACATTAATTGTCTCACTGGCTTCATCTGCTGCTGTTCTGCGAGTCAGCACGAACACTCCAGGCTGATTACACAGTTTGTTTGTATATTTAATGCTTTCTATATTTTATTCTCACTCCTGACTCGAACCTCCTGTATTTCATATATTGGTCTGTCTTTCATTGTGTCTGTTTTCTGTGTATATCGTTCATCTCCATTTATTTTCTGTGTGTTTTCCTATCTTGTTATTTCTACTTTAATTTCTAATTCTCTGCCGCTGTTTTTGTCTCTATCTTTTCCTATCTATACTCTTGGCTTTTTTATTTGCTATTTGCCTCTCTCTGTGTCTGTACGACGCTGCCTGTCTTCTCTCTCTGCCTCCTATGACTTTTTTTTACGACCGCCTCCATGTCCCTCTCGCTCGTTGTCTCTCTCTCTCTGACTTCATCTGTCATTTACTCTTTCACCTCTGTCTCCGCTTCCTCCTGTCCCTTTTTGTTTGCCCCTGTCTATCTCACTCTTTATTTCTCTCTGTGTATCTACTTTGACTGTTTCTTTCTCTCTATTTGTTTCTTCCCGCTCCCATTTTCACATGTCTTTGTTTCAACCTGTTTGTTTCTCACTCTTTCCTTTGCATTTGTTTCTGTATTTTCATCCATTTCTTTCTATCTCGGCTATAATTTTTGTATTTCTCCTCCTCTCTCCTGTTTTCTATTCTTCTTGCTTTCCATTCCTCTTTTTCTCTTCCTCTTACCGTCTTATTATGTCTGAAACTCTCGTGCTCTGTCTATCCCTCAGTCTTTAATTGATTTGGTTTGACTTCTTCTGTCTATTAACCACCCTGCTGCTTTCACTTTATAATTCTTTATAAGTGTCTCTCTCTCTCGTTCCATCCATGTTTGCATTCTCTCTCTCTCTCTCTCTCTCTCTCTTTCTATATATATATATATTTACCTGCTTTCTTTCTCCTTTTATTTTTCCCTTCTGTCTGTATAACTCTCTATTTATTTATCTCCATCTCTGCCCAACCGTGTCTCTGCCCCTCTTTATTTCTATATATCTCCCTCACACACACTCCGCACCCCTTTATGTGAACCTGTCTTCATTTTTGTCGGTGTTTTTTTATCATTACGTTTTTTTCGTCCTTGTATTCTCTATCCGTGTCCAAGTTCCGATTTTTATTTTTGTCCCTGTCCTTATCACTTCTTTCCTTTGGCCCATTTCTTGCCTTCTCCCTGCCTCTTTCCTACTTTCTTTTCCCTTTCTGTCTTTTGTTTGACTATCTCTGTTTATTTCTCCGACTATATTTCTATCCGTCTTCATGTCTTTCTGATCGCCTCTCGTGTGTTTTTCTTTATCTTTTCATTTCTCCTCCTCAATCACTGTCTTATTATTTTCCTTTTCCTACCATTCCCTTTCTATCTTTCTCTCCCCTGATCTCTTTCTGTCCTTAACTCTATATCTGTTTCTGAGTTTGAGTCTGCCATTCTCTCAATCTCCATTACTGTCTGCCTTCATTAGTATGTTTATCTTCCTGTGCAACTGTGCCTCATCCTTTCCACACCTCCCTCTCTTTCTATATTCTATCTCTCTCTCACACACAAACACACAAACACAAACACACACATGTGCACACACACCAGACACACACTCGCTCTCCGGAAGCAGCATTGAATATCTTACAGGGATAGTTCCAAACAATGTAGTTACAGTATAGTAGCAGATTTCAGCAAGACATAGACAGACTGGTGTAATGGGCAGGCACATGGCAGAGAAATTTAACGCAGGGAATTGTGAAGTGATGCAGTTTGGATGAAAGGGTGAGGAGGTGCAACATAAACGAAATGGTACAATTTTAAATTGTATGCAGGAACAGAAAGGACTGCGGGTTTAAGTGCACAAATCTTTGAACGTGGCAGGACAGATTGATAAGTGTCACAAAAAGCATACCGGTTCATTGGCTTGACAATTGGAGTCATAATGCATAAAAGCAAGGAATTTAAGCTAAACCGTTGTAAATCAGTGATGACGTGTCAGCTGGAGTATTACGTCTAATTCTGGGCACGACACTTCAGGAAGGATATCAAAGCCCTGGAGATGGTGCAGAGGATATTTACTAAAATGGAATAAGGGAGGAGGGATTTCATTGATGTGGTCTCTCTTTGTCTTGATCTCTATCTCCAACTATCTTTCTGTCTCTCTCCCTCTCGCCCTCTGCCTGTGTCTCTCTCGCTGTCTCTTTCTCTCTCTCTCCCTCTGTCCGACCATCTATCTCTACCTCTCTCTCCCTTGGTGTGCATCTCCGTCTCTCTCTATACCTGTCTTTTCTTCTGCCTGTCTGTCTGTCTCTCTCTCTCTCTCCATTTATGTGGACTGCACCCTTTCTGATCAGGCCTAAGGGAGCTATTTTGATTGCCAGGTTTGCCCATTTTGCGGGGCAGCCATTTAGTTGAAGTCCAGCTGAGATCTTTAGTCCGGCCATTTTGACCAACCATTCAAGTGTTGTCTGTAAAGCAAGCCCCGCCTCAATAAATCAGATTATCAATGAAATATAATATCAGAATCCGATTTAAGATCATGTCATGGCTCTGTGCTGCTGACATAAAATGCACTTTTCGTCCCCTGAGAACTGTTGGGGGTGGATTATAAAATCGGAATTGGTTCCAATGCTTGAAACCCATCAGCTCCTTCTATGATCTCACTAATTTGACAATTAGATGGAATAGGTATTTCACCGCGTTCTTCAGCTCCTCTCTGAATTTAGTTTGGGTCAGGACATAAATGCACGTGTTTGTGCAGGAACTGAAAAGCTGCAGCATCTTTGCTGTGTGTTCTGCGATATAAACAGGGTCAGTGGCAGAGTTATAAGACTGAATGTTTATAATTCGCGCAAAAATGTAAAATATAACCTGTGTTACCCATAACAATATAAAACTGCCCGATACGCTGAAGAGTATAATGATGGATTTCTTTCGGTTCTCCATCTCTGCATCCTTGTGATTCTCTCCATTGCTGTGGCCCCGGAGTCCACTGCGGGCTCGACTGGCCACTAAAATACGTCTGACCGTCAGAACATTGAGCAGCAAAATCAGACAGAACGGGACACAAGGGGTTGAAATGAGGTGAAACAAGTCAAATGCGGACCATGCGGGGGATGTACAGAAGCTCCGTGTTATCACACAAAACCAGGGAACATTATCAATTATATAGTCAGGTTTAAGTGTAAAGTGCCAGGGGAGACTTTCCAAACAGCCCAGCACACTCACTGTTCCCAGAACCACAGCCGCTGTTTTCTCGGTGCAATATTTTGTTTTCAGCTCCTCGCAACAAATGGCCACACATCGATCAAAGGTGAAAGCGACTGTGAGCCAGACTGAAACGACAGCGGTTGCATAACTCAAGAAGATAATAAAACTACACACGGGAGTAATGTCCAGGAATGACCGTGGGAGATAAATCTGACCAATCCATCTCAATATCGGATCAGTGATAACGACCAGGAGATCGGCCACTGCCATTCCCACCAGGTAGCGACTGATACATTTGGAGAGACCGCACTTTCCTCGGGACAGGATCACAATCGCTACCAAGGTAACTGCAAGTGACAGAAAGGGAAGCAGAGAAATTACTGATCAGATCTGGAGCCAAAGCAACAATGAATCACTTTCCATCTAACGGTGGAAAGTGATTCATTGACCTGGGCAGCGCTTTCGGGCTGAGAATTATTTATAAACACAATGATCAATAATGAATTGGGAGATCGATAAAGAAAGTGAGTAAAATGAGCATCTGATCCATTGGAATGGCTGAGTGAGGGCGCAGTTCCGGTTTGGAAAGGAGACGTGGCGTGACCGAGCTGGAATCCAGCGGATTAAAGCCGTATTTGGGCTCCTAACGGACGGGGAAAGAGAGCGAAGGGTCGGGAAGGCGAGGGGACAGGGGGAGATGCTGTTGATTTGTTGCCCAGGGTTAAGAGAGTCGACAGGGGCAGGCACTAAACGGGAAAATCAGGTGGAGACGGAGCCAGTGAGTGACATTGGGAGGGAGATAAGGAAATGGACATGAGGAGCTGAAGGGGAGTCCGGAGCAGATAGTTTGAGAAAGCGGATCAATTGAAGCAATCAATGAGGAGACAGATGATTCAATGCAGTGGGAGGAGAGGCTGGGATTCACAGGGAAAGAGATTGGAGCAGAGTGTTAGAGGAAATCTAATCTATATGTCCCACTAACACAATCCAACTCATAAATTCAACAGTTCTTTTCTGTCGTCATTGGTGTCAGGGGATAAAATTTGATCATCAATTAAAGTTAAACTGAAAATTTTAATTAAACCAGCCTCGTTCTTTATTGAATTCAGCCGAGCTTTAAAGATAGGATATTCAAATAATTTATTACGATCGATAAATTACTGATTCTACTGTTTAAGTAAGGTTTAATTTTGTTTAGATTTAAGTTGGGAAACAAGGAGAATTCACAAAACAGATTGAGGACCTGACAGGGATATAAAAAAGGAGCGAATCCCTCAATAAAAACTCCCTCAATCTGTCCACATCATAATAATACCTTCAAGTCACATTTTCTATGATTAATTGTACTGGAAGTTTCAGCAGTTCATTCTGATGAATTATTCATTCCACAGCCTATCGCTTTCTCTCTCAGTCACCTTCTCTAACATTCGATCTCATCTCTTTCTCAAGTGCATTTTCATTCCCGATTAAATCCTATCATCGAACACCAGCATTCTTTTCACCATCCACGTGTTACAACGATCCTATTCTCAGTGTCAGTTTGTTAAATGCTAAAGCCGCCAAGGCACAGTTCACTGTGTCTACAGATCATTCATATCTCCACCTGTTCACCTGCACTGCTTAGTTTTCGCACCTCGACATTGGGGAGACTAAACACAGATGAGGTAACCGCTTTGCCTGACCGTCACCTTCTGGTCGCTTGCCATTTTAATTCTCTATCCCACTGCCTCTCTGACCCCTTTGTCCTCGGACCCTTACACTGTTCCAACGAAACTCAGCGGAAGCTCGATTAACAGCAGCTCATCTTTCCATTAGTTACTTTACAACCTTCCGGACTCAACAGTGATTTCAATTACTTCAGATCATAAACACTGTTCTCATTTTTTCGGACTGTAGGTGCTGGTAATGTTTCTGTTTTTGCCATATACAGTTCCTACAGACCAATCTTGTATTTATTTATTTATTTGTCCCATTGCCACCCTACTTATCTTGCATCATTTTGTCATTTAATCACTCCCACCTTCCACCCCATCACAGATCTTCCCCTTTGTTCTCCCGCCCCCCCCCACACCCCATAACCCACCCAACCCCCACCTGCCTTCCTCCCCACTTTGTCGGACTCTGTACTTGCTTAAAAACTGTTACATTTTAAACTTCCCGTTCTGAGGAAAGATCATCAACCCGAAAGGTTAACTCTGTCTCTTTCTCGACAGATGCTGCCTGATCTGCTGATACTTTCAGGAACGTCTGCTTATTTCACCTAACAGTTTACTTCATCTGCAAATCATAGAATAAGCAAAATCGAACACCTCTTCCAGACAGGTCTCAAAATAATTGAGATTCCTTCTTCTGCAATTATGAAGAAAAGCGATAGATGGCGCGATTGTTCAATTAACAAAACGGCAACATTATACGAATAATCCACAGATAAATGGCCTCCTGATTCTAACAATGCAAACTGACACAACATAACTACAAACATTGCATTTTACAATGACTGTCAGTAAATTCATCCACAGTGCAGCAGAGAAGGAGAGGTGAAAGAATCAGCAGCAAACTCAGTTCAGTTGCCAGACATCTAAAGTGGCGTCAGATACACACATGATGAAATAATATTACATAACAGTGATAATAAAGACATTGAAGTGCGAGTTAAACCGAAGCATGTTTTAGGGGCAGGAGGACTTTGCGCTGCCTCCTTGTAACACTGAGAGCCTGGGCTGTCACATTATCAATCACCGAAAACAGATTGATGAAAAAATATTCCAGGACAGGGTAATTCCCCGTCATGAAACGGTTAACAGCTCCTGGTGGTCTGATATCAGCTCTTAACAAAGACACCTGGTTCTAGTACATTCAGTACAGAGAATAATCCAGTAACAATGCTAGGTTTCGATACACAATATATGTAATTTCTGCAAGACCGAACGGTTAGAAGCTAAGGGCATCCCATTATCCAACAATACATTCAGTACATAGACTAATCCAGTGATAATCCAAGGACATAAAAAGGTCATTAAAGATATCAGGTAATTGTTATATGATCGAACATATCGGTGTTAAGGACATACCATCATTCGACAATATATTAAGCACTGAGAACAATCCAATAACAATGCCAGGGCTAGATATAAAAATATCATCACGGATATAATGGAACTTGACAATTTGGAACGTTTAGAATTTAAGGACATTCCATTACTCAACATAGAGTAAGTACACAGAATAATCCCGTAAGCAAGGCCAGGGTTGGACATAAAAATTTAATGATAGCTATAATGCATTTCCTACAGGATAGAAAGAGCAGAGACTTAACACATTCCATCATTCAGCCAGTGGAGCAGAACAGGCCACTGTGTAAAACATGCAGGGAGAAAAAATAATTTGCCAAGTATAGCAGCAGAGTTAACACCAACAACGGCTTACCTGGAACACCAACGGCTGCAAGAACAGGATAGTAAATGTCCTGTACCTGATATATTACTGGATAATGCATTTCTGCGAGAAGCACTGACTTATGTTGGCCTGGAAACCTTCGCTACGGTAGGCACTCTGAGCTGGTCCGTTCCAAAAAGCCCTGATTTATACAGGGGATAAGTCTCCAGTGACATGGTTATACTCCTGATCATTTCCATTACATACAGTCAATTGATCAAACACATTAGATCAGCAACACCTTCTCAAGGGCAATTAGGGATGGGCAATAAATGCCGGCCTCGCCAGCGATGCCCAAATCCGATGAACGAATAAAAAAAAAGAATAATGTGGTGGATAGAACACAAACATCTCAAAGTCCAGGATATTATCTCAATCAGACCTCTCTCAGGAATAAAGTTAAAAACTGGACTCATACAGGACTGATCCAAGAATAATGAGCGGCTTCATTTACAGTTTTTCTATAGTTGAAATTTTATTGATCATGTTCACTCCTGGCGATTCATTTATAAATGTTACCGATTTCTCTGCAGTGTAAACTGAATCCAGGGACACAAGAATACCGGTTTCACCCTGTTCCTGCAGTTTCCCAGTTAAAATATGAACTTTGAATGTCAGACACAAGGTCATTAAAGGGTAGGTTGAGGACTACAGCCTAGAAATGACTGTGGGTGATATTAGGGGACAGACACTGAATGTACCCCATTGGCATCCCTCTCTCCGCTATTTTAGTGCAGATTTACCTGTTTATGCTTCATTGGTTAACAACTGCAAGAAAATTGGCCCCGTGTAATACCGAGCTGAGCTCATGACCAGATTTGACCTCCATCACAAAGGCCCCGTGATGCCCTCACCAGCCTCCATTCCTTCTTCTACCCATTGCCATAGAAACCCCCATCCATGCCACTGTCCCCTCCAGACTCCATTCCTCCAATGCCCTCCTGTAGACACCATAACTCTAGCTTCCGACGCGCACCAGGACCTGCTTGTTCTCACATTATCTTCATTGGCTCCGAGATCCCCATCGCCTTAAAGTTAAAATTCTCATTGTTGGGTTAAATCCGTCCATTGCCCACCACTCCCTATCCCCCTCCCCTCCTCCACACATGATATCAAAGAAGCATATAGCCCAAAGCAGAGAAGAAGGCCATTCGATCCCTCATGCCGGCTCTTTGAAAGAGCTGTCTACACTTAGCGCAGAGCCTTGTAAATTTCCCCATACACCAACAACAAACCTACCCCTGACCCCCTTATTCAATGGACACTGTCCTCCTTTGTTGGGACTACCCTCGCTTGGTTCCACTCACCTATCTGATCACAGCCAGGAGAAGCTCCTCTTCACAACCTATCACGGATTATCTCTGATGTTTCAAAAGGTTGAATCCATGGCTCCCTTCTTTTCCTCATCTACAGGCTGCCATTTGGTGACATAGTCTGCAGTCACAAACTGGTTTTCAGATGTACGCTTATCAAACCTCGGCTTCTCTGGACGCTTCCAATGTCTTTGTGTTTTTCAGACAGACATCGTGTTTTAGATGAGCCACGATTTCCTCCAGTTACAATTGGAGAATCATGCTCTTTGGTCCCACAACCTCCACATCGTTGTCATTGATTCCAACCCCATGCCTGGCCTTAGTCTGAGGCTGATCCTGACTGTTCATAACTGCAGCGTCCTATTCGAACACAAGCGAAACTTCTGACTCCATATCCTCTCCATCCCAAAGACAGCCTTCTTCTACATCCGTACTAACATCCCACCCGTCGAGCTCATGTGCTACTAAAACCCTCAGCCATGCCTTTGTAACGTCTTTTTAGTCTTTGATCTCCTCTCCGGCCTCTCCACAAACTTAAGCTAATCCAAAACTCTGCTGTCCGTGTCCTATCCCGCACAATGTCCGTCACCAATCACCCAAGTCCTTATTGGATGCAATGGTTTCCTGTCTCCTGAGCCTGCAGTTTAACTTTTCTTTCGTCTATGGGAGCAGAAGAAATAGGAGCAGGAAGAGGCCATTCATCCTCTCGAGCCTGCTTCCGAATTCAATAATATCATGGCTTATCTTCGACCTTAAATACATAAGAGCCTCACGCCTCCCAATCTCTGTAATCTCCTCCAGCTCTCCAGCCCCTCCGATTGCTCTTCAAACTTTGGCCGCTTGTGCATCTGCAGTTCATTTGCACTAATTTCGGCAGACGCGGCTTAAGCCATATCAACGCTCCAAAATACCCGCCCGAAGCCCCGCTACCTTTCATCTCCGTCTCCCCCTTTCAGACCTTGCAAGAAACTAATCTCATGCTTCAAGCTTTTGACACGCCTCCGAATATCTCCTCCATTGGCTGGGGGTCCATTTTTGTCTGATATATCCTCCTGTAAAGCACTTAGTGATCTTTGTCAATGTTAAAGGCGCTACAAGTTATTCTTGTTACATTTAACCGACCTCCACTCTCTCCGTCCCACCATTGGTGGCCATGCCTTCAGTCAGCTTCGTCTCCCACTCTTCCTTTTACATCCTCCTTAAACCTACTCTTTGACCAAGCTTTTCATTACTCCTCTCGGTATCTTCTTATTTCTGTTGTGACCGTGTTTTCTCATTTGTTGTTCACTATATGAGCAAATGTAGTTTCTGGGCTAAAATTCTTGTACCAGACAGAGATTTATACAACTGATGGGCTTGTTGAGATAAATTAACATTGAAAACTATTCGTCGACACAGCTTTGTTAGAACAACATAAATTGGTTTATGTGCAGACATTGCATTGAAATAGATTTGTACAACTCTAAGGAAGCTTTTACTGATCTCTTGAACTGATGACTAGCATGACGCTTTGTTAGGAACAAAGGAACATAGGAACAGGAGGAGGCAATTCAGCCCCTCATGCCTGCTCCGCCATTTGATAAGATCATGGCTGATCTGTGATCTAGCTCCATTTACCTGCCTTTGGCCCATATCCCTTCACACCTTTGGTTGCCAAAAACCTATCGATCTCACATTTAAATGCAGCAATTGAGCTCGTATCAATTGCCGTTTGCGGAAGAGAGTTCCAAACTTCTACCACACTTTGTGTGTAGAATTTTTTTCTAATCTCGCTCCTGAATGGTCTGGCTCTATTTTTTAGACTGTGCCCCCTGCTCCTAGAATCCTCAACAAGCGGAAATAATTTGTCTCTATCCATCCTATCCGTTCCCCTTAATCTCTTATAAACTTCGATCAGATCACCCCTTCACCTTCGAAACTCTGGAGAATACAACCCCAATTTGTGTAATCTCTCATCGTAACTTAACCCTTGAAATCCGGGTATCATTCTAGTAAACCTACGATGCATTACCTCCAAGGCCAATATGTCCTTCCGAAGGTGCGGTGCCCAGAACTGCTCACAGTACGCCAGGTGCGGTCTAACAAGGGTTTTGTATACCTGCAGCATAACTTGTGCCTCATTGTACTCTAGTCCTCTAGATATAAAGGCCAGCATTCCATTCGCCTTCTTGATTATTTTCTGCACCCGTTCATGACACTTCAATGATCTACATAGCTGAACCAATAAGTCCCTTTGGATATCCACATTTTTCAACTTTTTACCATTTAGAAAGTACCCTGTTCTATCCTTTTTTGACCAAAGTGGATGACCTCACATTTGTCTACATTGAATTCCATTTGCCACAGTTTTGCCCATTCACCTAATCTATCAATATCCCTTTGTAATTTTATGTTTTCAGCTACACTGCTTACAATGCCACCAATCTTTGTGTCATTACAAACTTAGTAACGAGACTTTCTATGCCTTCATCTAAGTCGTCAATAAATATTGAGAATAATTGAGGCCCCAAGACAGATCCCTGCTGGACTCCACTAGTCACATCCTGCTAATGTGAGTACCTTCCCATTATTCCTACTCTCTGTCGCCTTTCGCTCAGCCAATTTCCTAACCAAGTCCGTACTTTTCCTTCGATTCCATGGGCTTCTAACTTAGCAAACAATCTCTTTCGTGGAACTTATCAAATGCCTTCTGGAAGTCCATATAAATAACATCCATTGACATTCCCATGTCCATTACTTTAGTCACCTCTTCAAAAAATTCAATCAGGTCAATCAGTGCGACATGACGGTGTGCGGACAACACAGTGAACTGCTGAGAGTTTGGTAAGTGTGGGAGTTTTCGGGTTAATCTCGTTAAAATCTAGTGCATAATGCTTTCAACTGTTCAAGTTCAATTGCTATCAACTGTTTAAGTTCAATTTTGAAGTTAAATTTTTCTCCTTTGTTTCAGGCTTCAGCAGAGAGAGCTGCTGTAGGAAGTTAATTGGTGAGCTAGATTAAACTGGTACCTGAAGGTGGGGCAGGCCTGACTCACCTGAGTCACAAACTGTAGAAATACTGGGGCCGATCAGTGCAACAGGACGGTGTGCGGACAACATAGTGAACTGCTGAGAGTTTGGTATGTGTGGGAGTTTAAGGGTTAATCTCTTTACAATCTAATGTATATTGCTTTAAACTGTTTAAGTTCAATTTTAAATTTTACATTTTTAAGTTTTTGCCAGGCTTCAGCAGAGAGAGCTGCTGTCGGAAGTTAATTGGTTAGCTGGATTAAACTGGTACCTGAAGGTGGGGCAGGCCTGACTCATCTGAGTCACAAACTGTAGAAATACAGGGGCCTGTCAGTGCGACAGAACCGTATGCGGACAAAACAGTGAACTGCTGAGAGTTTGGTAAGTGTGGGAGTTCGGTGAAGTGGGGGAAGGAGGTGCTGCTTTGCCTTGCTTTTCCTAATTTTTTCCACAGAGCGGCAGTGGACCTGAGCGTTGAAGACTGAGATTAGGGAATAAAAGCAGCAGCAGACCTGCAATAAGAGAAAACTACTGTGCGACGTCACAGATGAGGCAGGAGAGTCCGAAAGGTGAGCACAGTATAACAGGAGAGACCTAGAGCGGGACGAGAGTCTGAGAGTCTAAGGCAATCATGGCAGGACAGCTCACACACGTGATATGCTCCTCCTGCACTATGTGGGAAGTCATGGACACTACCAGTGTCCCTGGCGACTATGTGTGCAGGAAGTGTGTCCAGCTGCAGCTACTGGCTAACCGTATTTCGGAGCTCGAGCTGCGGGTGGATTCACTGTGGAGCATCCGCGATGCTGAGACTATCGAGGATAGCACGTTCAGTGAGGTGGTCACACCGCAGGTAAAGATTACGCAGGCAGAAAGGCAATGGGTGACCGCCAGGCAGAGTAAAAGGACTAGGCAGGTAGAGCAGGAGTCCTCTGGGGCCATCTCCCTCTCAAATGGATATTTTGCTTTGGATACTGTTGGGGGAGATGGCTTATCAGGGGAAAGCAGCAAGAGCTAAGTTCGGGGCACCACGGGTAGCTCCGCTGCACAGGAGGGGAGGAAGAAGAGTGGCAGGGCTATAGTGATAGGGGATTCAATTGTAAGGGGAACAGACAGACGATTCTGCTGCCGCAAACGTGACTCCCGAATGGTATGTTGCCTCCCTGGTGCTAGGCTCAAGGATGTCACGGAGCGGATGCAGGGCATTCTAGAGGGGGAGGGTGAACAGCCAGTAGTCGTGCTCCATATTGGTACCAACGACATAGGTAAAAAAGGGATGAGGTCCTGCAAGGTGAATTTAATGAGTTAGGAGATAAATTAAAAAGCAGGACTTCAAAGGTACTGATCTCAGGATTACTACCGGTGCCACGTGCTAGTGAGTATAGGAACAGGAGAATAGACACGATGAATGCGTGGCTGCAGGGATGGTGTAGGAAGGAGGGATTTAGATTCCTGGGGCATTGGGACCGGTTCTGGGGAAGGTGGGACCTGTACAAACTGGACGGGTTACACCCGAGCAGGACCGGGAACAATGTCCCCGCGTGGGTGTTTGCTAGTGCTGTTGGGAAATGTTTAAATTAGAGTGGCAGGGGGATGGGAACCTAAGCGGGGAGTCAGAAGGGTATAAAGTTGAGAGCAGCAAGAGAGGGGAAGACCCAGGGGTAATTTACAATACAAATAGTACAAACAGTTGTTCAAGAACAAGTGAAAGGGAAAAGCATAGAGCAGCGGAAAGAAAGTGTACTTTAGGCACGACAGATAAAATAAAAACTAGAAGGCGTAAGGCGATTAACCCAGCATCAAAGCTGAAGGTCAGGCTAGGGTGTGTGGCCCAACTAAGATTTCTATATACAAATGCACGGAGTATAAGGAATAAATTAAATGAACGACAGGTTCAAATTCAAATTGGAGGGTATGAAATGATAGATATTACTCAGACTTGGCTGCAGGATGGCCAGGATTGGGAACTAATTATACCAGGTTATAAGGTCTGCAGGAGAGATCGGGTAAATGGAAGAGGGGGAGGAGTAGCATTAATGATTAGAGATGAAATCACTTCAATGATAAAGGGGGATATAACGAGAGGTAAGCAGAGACCTTATGGGTTGAATTGAGAAATAGGAAAGGATCTAAGACTATAATTGCAGTTGTATACAGGAGCCCTGGCAGCAGCTCTGAAGTGATAGATTGTATAAATTCAGAGATTCGACAAGCTTGTAAGAAAGGCATTGTGGTCTTAATGGGGGACTTCAACCTTCACATAGATTGGGAAAAGCAGACTAACAACTGTCAGAAAGGTAGTGAATTTCTTGAGTGTGTCCGGGATAGTTATCTACAGCAGTATGTCCTAGAGGCAACAAGGGGGCAAGCCATACTAGATTTGGTAATGAGTAATGAACCAGATTTAGTTAACGGCTTAACTGTGCGTGAACATCCATCCAATGGTGATCATAACATGATCGAGTTCATTGTAGTGTTTGAAACAGAATAAAGCGAATCAGCTGCTAAGATTCTAGAATCGGGCAAGGCCGACTTCAATGGGATGAGACAGAGACTGTCCACAGTAAACTGAGCAAATCTGTTAATGGGTAAAACGACTGATGATCAGTGGGAAATGTTTAAAGAAACATTTAACGTGGTACAGAATCGGTTTATACCCCTGAGGGGCAAGAACTCTACTTGGCAAAAAAAAAAAACAGCCATGGAAAACGAAAGAGGTAAGGGACAGTATAAGACATAAGGAAAGGGCATACACAACGACAAAAAATGGCACAGATCCTGGCGAATGAGAAAGATACAAAGATCAACAAAGGGAACACTTCAAGGGAAAAGTACAAGGCTATGGCGAAAGAGCAGGGGAATGGGACGAATTGGATAGGTCTTTCACAGAGCTGGCACTGGAACGAAACAGCTCTAACCTCTGCAACAATGTGCAACATCGGCCTGGAAATTTTCTAATATATTCAACAATCGGTAACATAGGGCTGAAACATCTCTAATGTCAGCAGCAATGTGTAACATAGGCCTGAAACATTTCTAATGTAAACAACAATATGTAACATCGGCCTGAATTATCACTAATATATACAACAATGGGTTACATAGGTCTGAAACATCTCTAATGTATACAACAATGTTATAACACAGACCTGAAACATCTCTAATGTAAACAAAAATGGGTAACGTAGGCCTGAAAAATCACTTATTTTAACAACAATATGTAACATATGCCTGAATCATCTCTAATGTATACAACAATGTGCAACATAGGCCTGAATCATCTCTAATGTATACAACAATGTGTAACATAGGCCTGAATCATCTCTAATATATACAACAATGTGTAACTGAGGCCTGAAACATCTCTAATGTGCACCACAATGTGTCACAGAGGCCTGAATCATCTCTCATGTATAAAACAATGTGTAACACAGGCCTGAATCATCTATAATATATACAACAATGTGTAACATACGCCTGTAACATCTCTAATGTATAAAACAATGTGTAATATCCGCCAAAACAACCCTATTGTAAACAATAATGTGTAAATTGGTCCTGAAACATCTCTAATGTATACAACAATGTGTAACATAGGTCTGAATCAGCTCTAATGTAAACAAAAATGTGTAACATCGGCCTGAATCACCTCTAATGCCCAGAGCATAGTATATTTGCGAGACCATGCAGACGCTGCGACAACGGATGAACGGACACCGCGCAACAATCGCCAAACAGGAGGGTTCCCTCCCAGTCGGGGAACACTTCAGCAGTCATGGACATTCATCCACCGACCTTCGGGTAAGCGTACTCCAAGGCGGCCTTCGAGACACACGACAACGCAAAATCGTCGAGCAGAAATTGATAGCCAAGTTCCGCACCCATGAGGACGGCCTCAACCGGGATCTTGGGTTCATGTCACGCTACACGTTACCCCACCAGCGAACAAATGTTATCTGTTTTTAATATAATGGGTCATTTGCTGGCTTTCTCTGCCTTCCGGATGTTTCTGCCTCTCTCTGTTTTTTTTTCCTGTTTGTTTTTTTGTTGAATGTGTATTCGGGGGTTCTGCAGGTGACACCTCTCTGTCTGAACACGGTGATTGCCTTGGCAACGGGCAGTTGCAGGGGCATTCTGTAAACACAATGTATTGTTCTATATGTATAAATGCGTAGGCTTCGAGGAGCTCCTGAACATTTACCTGAGGAAGGAGGAAGCCTCCGAAAGCTTGTGAATTTAAAATAAAATTGCTGGACTATAACTTGGTGTTGTAAAATTGTTTACAAGTATACAAAAATGTGTAACTTAGGCCTGAATCATCTCTGGTGTACACAACAATGTGTAACATGGGCCTGAATCCTCTCTATTATATACAACAATGTGTAACATAGGCCTGATTCATCTCTAATGTACACAACAATGTGTAACACAAGCCTGAAACATCTCTAATGTATACAACAATGTGTAACATCGAACTGAAACATTTCTAATAAATACAAAAATGTGTAACATAGACCGGGAACATCCCTAATCTTTACATCAATGTATAAAAAAGGCCTAAAGCATCTCTAATCTCAATAACAATGTGTTGCGTAAGCCAGAAAAGTCTTTATTCCGTGCAACAACGCCAATCTCAACAATAATGTACAACATTGGCTGGAAACTTCTCTAATATCTGCACAATATATAAAATAGCCCTTAAACATCTCTTACCTGCAATAATTTGTAACATAAGCCTGAAAAATCTGTAATTGTTGCGAAAATGTGCAGCATAGATAGCTTTTTGCAACCAAAGATATTAAGGGATATGGGCCAAAGGCAGGTATATGGAGTTAGATCACAGATCAGTCATGATCTTATCAAATGGCGGAGCATGCACGGGGGGCTGAATGGCCTACACCTGTTCCTATATTCCGATGAAACATCAATAATCTTTACAACAATGTTCAACATAGGCGTGAAACATCTGTAAGGACTACATAAATGTTTAACAAGGGACGGAAACATCTGCAGTTGCTCCAACGATGACTAACATAGGACTGAAACATCTCTAATCTCTAAAACAACGTTTAACATCGGACTAAAACATTGCTCATGTCTGCAACAATTTATAACCTAGGGAGGAAACATCACCAATCTGTACAACAAACTGTAACATTTGCCTGAAGTATCGGCAATCTTTGCAATAATGTATAACATGGACCTGAAACACCTGTCATCTCGACAACAATGTGCACGAATAGGCCTGTGATATCTGCAATCACCATAGCAACGTGCAACATTGTCCTGAAACACCAATAAATACTGCAACAATGTATAAAATAGACCCGAAACACCTATAATCTCGTCAACAGTTCATAACATAGGGCTGGAACATCTCAAATCTCTACAAAAGTGTGACACACGGACCTAGAAAGTCTCTGATCTCTACAACAATGTGTAACATCAATCTGAAACATCGCTAATCTCCACAACAATGTATAACTTCGGTTCGAAACATCTTTGATCTCCACAACGATCTGTAACATAGGCCTGAATCATCTGTAATCTTTGCAACAATATGTAACACAGGTATTAAACCTCTCTAATCTTTGAATCAATGTGAAAGGTTGGTCTGAAACATCTGTAATCTTTGGATCAATATGTAACATAGGTTTGAAACATCTGTAATCTTTGAATCAATGTGTAACGCAGGTCTGAAACCTCAATAATCTTTGAATCAATGTGTCATGCAGGTCTGAAACATTTATAATCTTTGAATCAATGTGTAACATAGGCCTGAAATATTGCTATCAATTGCTAAAATTTGCACCACTGTCGGAAGAACGAGGAGAGGCAATATTATCGAAAGGTTACAATTGTAAATGGGGTGCTGCAGTAGAGAGACCTGGGGGATTATGTGCACAGGTCGTTGAAGGTGGCAGGTCAGGCTGAGAAGGCGGTTAAAAAACGAAAGGGATCCTCAGTATTATAAATATTTGCATGGAGTACAAAAGCAAGGAGGTTATGACCAACTTTTATGAAACACTGGTTCAGCCATTACTGGTGCATTGTGTCCCGTTCTCGGCACTGCACATTAGGAAGGATGTGAAGGTCTTAGAGAGGATGTGGAAACTATTTACTGGAATTGGTCCAGGGATGAGGGACTTCAGTTATGTGGATTGACTGAAGAAACTGGGATTGTTCTCCATAGAGCACAGAAGATTGAGAGGAGATTTGATAGAGGTGTACAAAATCATGAGGGGTCGAGGCAGAGTGGATATAGAGAAACTCTTCCCAATGGCGAAAGGGTCGAGAACCAATGGACACAGATTTTCGGTGATTGGCAAAAGAACTAAAGGCGAAATGAGGACATTTTTTTAGCGAGCGGTTATGATCTGAAATGCAATGCCTGAAAGGTTGGTGGAGGCAGATTCAATCTTGGCTTTGCAAAGGGTATTGGACAAGTGCTTGAAGGGAAACATCTGCAGGGCGACGCGGAAAGTGTGGGTAGTGGGGTTAACGGGATTGTGCTTCCAGAGAGCCGACACATACTCAATGGCCTCCTTCTGAGCTGTAACCATTCTGTGAATATACGATTCTACGTGGGCCTGAAACATCTGTCATCGTTGCAACCATGTATAAAACAAGCTTGAAAAGAATGACATCTTTACAACAACATGTAACACAGGCCTGGAACATCGCTTATCTCTACAAAAATATTTAACATATGTCTGAAATATCTGTAATCTCGACAACAACCTGGAGCATAGGCCTGAAACATCTGTGATATTTTTAACAGTGTATAACGTGGTATTATAACTTCTTTATGTTGTAGGGCTTTGTTGTTGGGAATAGAGATGTTTCAGGCCTGTGTTACACATTATTTTAATGATTAAAGTGGTTTCAGGACATTGTTACAAGTTCTACAGATTGCAAATGCTTAAGGCCTATGTCACACTTTGTTGCAGAGATTAGAGATGCCACAGGTCCATGCGACACATTGTTGTAGAGATTAGAGATGCACCAGCCCCACGTTACACATTATTGTAGAGATTAAAGAAGCTCCAGTGCTGGGTTAAACATTGTGGTATAGATTAGAGAAGCTCCAGGCCTATGTTACACATTGTTTTAGAGATTAGGGATGCTTCCGGCCTATGTTAAACGTTGGTTTAGCGATTTGAGAAGCTCCAGGCCTATGTTACACATTGTTGTAGAGATTAGAGATGCTCCAGGTCTATGTTACACATTGTTTTAGAGATTAGGGATGCTTCAGGCCTAAGTTAAACATTGTTTTAGCGATTTGAGAAGCTTCAGGCCGATGTTACACATTGTTGTAGAAATTGGAGATGCTCCAGGTCTATGTTGTACAATCTTTTAGAGATTAGAAATGTTTCAAAACTATGTTACACGTTGTTGTCGAGATTAGAGATACTCCATTTCTATGATATGTATTATTATAGAGATTGTAACTGTTTCAAGCCTAGGTTGAAAAAGTTTTTAATTTCACGGGTCATTGACTGTCTTCCTTCTCTCTCTCTCTCTTTTTTATTTGGGCGGGGTTTGTATATTCGGTGGCCTTTTAGGTGACACCTCTCTGTCTGCTCACTGTGATTGCCTTGGCAACGGGCAGTAATCACCAGGCATTGTTCTGTGATTTTCAAATGCGAAGGATTCGAAAATTTCATTTCCACACCACTCACCTGAGGAAGGAGGAAGCCTCCGAAAGCTTGTGGAATTTAAAATAAATTTGTTGGACTATGAATTGGTGTTGTAAAATTGTTTACAATTGTCAACTCCAGTCCATCACCGGCATCTCCACATCATGGCTATCATCGACATGACAAACTGCCGGCTCACAGTGGAAAGGATATCCAAGAAGATCGCGCATTTAGACACAGACATCAAGTTTTTACAGAGCTGCAAGAAAGCAGACAAGATCCCGAAAGGGCGACAGATCACGAACCCACTCAAGTCCACATGCAACTCGGATTACGCTGAGAGACTCTGCCGTCGTACCTCTCGCACACTCCGCAACCATCTCGTACACCAACTCCACAGCAGACGCCGCAACCTCGAAACTAAGATGGAGTCCATACTCTCAACCTGTACTCAGGACACAGCAGACCAGCTATGATATACCGCCAAACAGACGAGGCAACGGAACTACGCTGCCTGCATGAAAACCAAGAGCAGGAAGCTTGAGAAACTCGGCATCACCACCAGCATCGACCAAGCTTCCCCTTGTACCACGGTTGCAACCATAGGGAAGTCTATAGTCAATTTTTCCAACCACACCCTTCAACCAGACGAAATCGAAGTTCTCAGCTGAGGGCTCAATTTCTGCTCCACGACCAAAATGGACCCCACTAGTCTCGCGGCAGACACAGAGGAATAATCAGGAGAATGAGGCTCCGGGAATTCTAACACAAACCCCAAGATTTCAGCAGCGAACCCAATGAGACAATCAACGATCTGGAACAGCAGACAGAGGGATCCGCGGTACAGCAACCGAAGAGGAAGGAGTCTCACTGGACTCCTCCAGAGGGTCGCTGCCCTCAGCTTGACATGTATGCTCAAGCTGTCAGGAAATGCGTCTATGCCAGATTCATCAGCCGCACTCGGAGACAGTCCAGAATGTCACCCGAGCACAACGTAACGCCATCAACGCTCTCAAGACCAACCGCAACATCGTCATCAAACCAGCGGACAAAGGAGGAGCCATCGTCATACAGAACAGAACGGACTATTGCAAAGAAGCATAACGACAACTGGACAACCAGGAACACTACAGACAGTTACCCACAGACCCGACCAAAGAACATACCCATCAGCTCAACAAACTGATCAAGACCTTCGATCCAGACCTTCAAAACATCCTACTCATTCTCATCCCACGTACTCCCCGCGTGGGAGACTTCAACTGCCTCACAAAGATACACAAAGCCAACACACCCGGACGTCCTCTCGTATCAGGCAACGGAACCCTGTGTGAAAACCTGTCTGGATACATCGAGGGCATCCTGAAACCCATCGTGCAGGGAACCCCCAGCTTCTGTCGCGACACTACAGACTTTCTACAAAAACTCAGTACCCACGGACCTGTTGAACCAGGAACACTTCTCACCACGATGGACGTCTCGGCACTCTACACCAGTATCCCCCACGATGACGGCATCGCTGCGACAGCATCAACACACAACACCAACAAAAGCCAATCTCCAGACGCCATCCTACAACTCATCCGCTTCATCGTGGATCACACTGTCTTCACCTTCAATAACCAGTTCTTTACCCAAACACACGGAACAGCCATGGGGACCAGATTCGCACCCCAATACGCCAACATTTTCATGCACAAGTTCGAGCAGGACTTCTTCACTGCACAGGACCTCCAACCAACACTGTACACCAGATACATCGACGACATTTTCTTTCTATGGACCCACGGTGAGGAATCACTAAAGAGACTACACGATAACATCAACAAGTTCCATCCCACCATCAAGCTCACCATGGACTACTCCTCAGAATCAGTTTCTTTCTTGGACACACGAATCTCCATTAAAGACGGGCACCGCAGCACCTCACTCTAACGCAAGCCCACGGACAACCTCACGGTGCTCCAATTTTCCAGCTTCCACCCTAACCACGTCAAAGAGGCCATCCCCTATGGACAGGCCCTGCGAACACACAGGATCTGCTCAGAAGAGGAGGAACGCGATGGACACCTACAGACGCTGAAAGACGCCCCAGTAAGAACAGGATATGATGCTCGACTCATCGATCGACGGTTCCGACGGGCCACAGCGAAAAATCGCGTAGACCTCCTCGGACGCAACACGGGACGCAACCAACAGAGTACCCTTTGTCGTCCAGTACTTCCCCGGAGCGGAGAAACTACGCCATGTTCTCCGCAGCCTTCAACATGTCATCAATTATGACGAACACCTCGCTATGGCCATCCCCACACCTCCACTACTCGCCTTTAAACAGCCACCCAACCTCAAACAAACCATCGTTCTCAGCAAATTACCCAGCTTTCAGGAGAACAGCGTCCACGACACCACACAACCCTGCCACGGTAACCTCTGCAAGACATGCCAGGTCATCGACACAGATACAACCATCACACGAGAGGACACCACCCACCAGGTGCATGGTTCATACTCCTGTGACTCGGCCAACATTGTCTACCTCATACGTTGCAGGAAAGGATGCCCCAGAGCAGGTACATTGGCGAGACCATGCAGACGCTGCGACAACGGATGAACGGACACCGCGCAACAATCGCCAAACAGGAGGGTTCTCTCCCTGTCGGGGAAAACTTCAGCAGTCATGCACATTCAGCCACCGACCTTCGGGTAAGCATACTCCAAGGCGGCTTTCAAGATACACGACAACGCAAAATCGTCGAGCAGAAATTGAGAGCCAAGTTCCGCACCCATGAGGACGGCCTCAACCGGGATCTTGGGTTCATGTCACACTACACGTAACCCCACCAGCGAACAAATGTTATCTGTTTTTAATATAACGGGTCATTGACTGTCTTCCTTCTCTCTCTCTCTTTTTTTTGAGGGGGTTTGTATATTCAGTGGCCTTTCAGATGACACCTTTCTGTCTGCTCACTGTGATTGCCATGGCAACGGGCAGTACTCACCAGGCATTGTTCTATGTTTTTCAAATGCGAAGGATTCGAACATATCATTTCCACCATCCACCCGACGAAGGAGGAAGCCTCCGAAAGCTTGTGGAATTTAATTTAAAATAAATTTGTTGGAATATAACTTGGTGTTGTAAAAATGTTTACAATTGTCAACCCCAGTCCATCACCGGCATCTCCATATCAAACTTTCCATAGACACGGAGGGATTGGAGGCTGCTATTACATAAATATCACAGTCAAATAAACACACTCACACTTTGCATATACACACTTGAGGTTGTTAAATAGTGGGGGGGCACTAGTTAAGGTTCTTTAAATGAGGCGGCACTAGTTGGGGTTGTATCATAGAATGGGGCAAGAGTTACCGTTGTGTTTTAGTGAGGTGGGAAATTTAACAAAGGCTGCACCAGATTCCTGGTGTCATAAGCACGGAACATTTTTAACCCAGTCCTCAAATGCCGTTTGTAAAATGAGCACGGAAGACAATTCAACACAGGCAAAACACAAAAACGTATTAAAGTTTTGACTGTCTCGGTAACCATGTTAGGATTTCCTTCAGTCTGAAACAGAAAGTCATCGGTTGATTGATGGTGATTGGAACAATTATTCATCTTTTTTTTTACAGATTTTAACGTGTTTTGCGTAATTAACATGGTAAAATGTTTCGTAAAGATTAATTCCCTGATTGGGAATCGAATGCATTTCCCGCACTACAAGCATTTTTCGACCCCAATTCTCTTCTTTGAGTTGTTCCTATAACAGTTCATAGAGCTGAGTTTCCGTAGCGGTTATAACATTTCGCCTCATATAAAGAAAGCTCCCGTTTCAATGTCGGGTGGAATCATTTTGAAGACATTCTTCATTAAAAATGAATAATTACAAACAATACAATATTTCATGTTGAGGGTAAAATAAAAATAATGCAATATCTCTCATCCCCGGTGTATTCTTTCTTTCTCTGTAGTTCTACACATGGTCAAACAGCACACAGATAACGGCAGTGTCTTTCCCTCACTCACGTTTCCTGCTCTGACGATGCAGAAACCCCTCTCAAAGCTGCACATTCCGAATGGTTTCAGTTGATTTGTGAGAGATCATTGAAGGATCCTGCAGCGCTGCCACCATTAATAACAATAGGTCGTAAACGCATTGCAGCCGTGGCAACAAAGCCATCAGTTTTTCACTGCACCCCAGCTCCCGGAGTAAGTGAGGCCGCGACAAGCAGCAAAATTGAGGCCGCCTGTCTGGCCCCGCTTTTTCCATTCACCTGCTGCCGGTGGAAAGCAGTGAATGCAGCCTCAGACATCGCATTACTGCTCCTCCCTGGGGAAAAAAGAGACCATGACCCGATCAAAGCTCCCCATACACCGAGCACATGGGTAGGAAATAGTGGGGAGATTGTATCCCAGTCACTCAGACCTCCTGAAACATTTAACGAAGTCCAGAATGAGTAAAAATGTCTTTGGCTTTTAATCTGGAAATGAGAGAATGTACCACTGCACCCACGAGTCGGAAGTCTCGGGCACTGCGTTCAGCTCGCGTGGAGACGTGGGTTTGAATCTCAGTCCTGACATTCAGTCTTTTACAAAGACGGAACAATTTTTGGTGCCTTCCGCTGGAGGTGTTTTTTCGGCCTAGTTGATTTGCTCCTTCCAGAAAACCACCTGACCTGCATCCGAATCCTAACCACCAGGGAACCAGCTGCAATTTTCCTGCAAGCAAGCCGACCAACGCTGCTTTTCCGACTTGTCCCCTTGAAATTCAGGTCACTTTGGCCCCAGACAAGCTGCTCGTACAAAATGAAATTTACTGGAAGAACACGAAAGACTTGTTCAGAGAATGAAAGCACCAAGTGCGGGTAGGCATGAACATGAAATGGACAGTGAGGGGAAATACTATCACAAGCTGCTGGTGCAACTGTTTCCATTTCCAAAACACACCTAACTGATCAACGCATCTCCTCGGAAAGGTGCAAGGCAACGCCGGCCTCTCAGGCCTCATTTGAAGCAAGTGACGCTCACATTTTCTGTCAGTTTCACCTGCCATCTCCGTCTGCTTCTGTCTGTTATTTTCCTCCAGCATCCTCTGCTCCACCAAATGTCGGGGGAATTAGATGTTGGAAGCAAATGAAACGACTGAAAAAAACACATTACCAGGAAAGCAAGGAGAGGGTAAGAAAGATTTTGGTCACTGAGAGACGATGGATTTTGCAGATGCCAGGATAACTGACATAAATATCTCATCTCCCTGTCTCTTTCAGATATTGAATATCTTAATGCTCAAGAGGTGTTCTCACTGCCCCAGGCCAATTATCCCGAGTCGCATTGTCCCTCCGATCCTGCACACGGTGCTCAGCTTTGAAACTGGCCATCACCCCTGTGCTCGCTCACCGACTTTGGCTCCCGTTCCGCCAATGCCTCGATTTTAAAAATCTCATCCATGTGTTCAGATTCCTCCTTTGCCTCGCCTCTCCCTATCGCTGTAACCTCCCCCAGCCTCACAACCCTCCGAGATCACTGCGATCCTCAAATTATGGTCTCTTGTGCACTCCTGATTTTAATCGATCCACCATTGGCGGTCTTGGCTTCAGCTACCTGGGCCCAAATCTCTGGAATACCCGACTTAAACCCCTCCTCCTCTCTCTCCTCCTTTATGATGCTCATTACAACCGCCCTTTTTTCACTAAGTTTTCGTTCACCTGTCCGAATATCTCCTTTTGTGGATCTGTGTGAAATTTTATCTAATTGCGCTCCTGTGTAGCGTCTTGGGATATTTTAGTATGTTAAATGCGCTATATAAATGTAAGTTGTTGTTAATTATAAGGTGTCCCACCATTTAAAGAAGTAAGGATATGACAGTAAGCTTAGTAACTCCGAAGCGTCTATTGCTGTACCTGATTCACCGTTTCCATCACCAGCCCAGGTGCACCCTCTCGAGAGGATGTATATCGTGAGACTGAGGGAATATCACAGGGTGAAGGACCGAGCGCCAGTGAGCAGGAGGAGCTGGAAATAATTATGATAATTACTATTACACAAACTTTGAACAGCCGATACCTTAAACAATGACCCAATATAAAACTAATCGCCAGTCCCCGAGTCGATATACTCGGGTCTGGATTTGTACACGGTTCTGACGCGCTCCAGTCAACAGTAAAGAGTTGGACCCGGATCCAGAAGAGAGAAGAGCACCCAGAGTGTGGGAGCAGCAGCAGCCAGAGCGGTTTCTGAACCAGCCATTGATGCAGGAGTGAATCGAGTCCCATTCCGAGCTGTGTCTGCCAGCCGCCTGCCGGGCCGCTTCACACTGAAGGGGACCGATTCAGGCCTAACTCCCACACACAGATTTCAGTCAGGAAGGTAGTCTCCATTGTAGGCTCTTGTGATCAGGCTGGTGAAGTGTTTAGTGTTACGATCGCTTCTGTAGACCGGGGTTCACTAACGGAGTTATTTCTGTGCATTCGGTTGAAGGTCCCTTTTCCTGCCAAGTGAGATTTGCCCCTTCCATAAAATCAACCCGTCCTCCATCCACGCGAGGTTTTGACGTCCATCGGTTCATCGTAAAACCGAGCTTTAAACAAACAACATAAATTACAAAAACTCACGGCGGGCCATTCAATATAAGCGGAGAGAAGAGATAATCGTAATTTAGGCTTGTAAATAGCAAAGGAAGTGGCAGAACTGGGGAAAAGTGACCTTGCTAACTGACCCTCCTACCTTCAAAATCTACTCAATAACTACTTCTTCGCCCATTTCATCAGTAACTCCCCTTCCTTTCGTCAGTCTGAGGCTGTGATACACTCGGGGAACAAACAGGTCCCCTCGGCCATTTGACCCTTTGCTCCCCGCACAAGCACAGTCTATCCAATAAACCCGGATGTACCAATGCGCTCCTCCCTCCAGCAGGATGTGATCAATAAATAAAAAAGGTTGAAAGTCTGTGTGAAAGTCCATTATCAAATGCATGTTAGAATGTGCACTATTAATGAATGTATGGAAATCTTCAGCACATTTCTAAACATCTCCCGCTCTCTCGCAAAGAATCACAAGCTGACGGATTTATTCAGATGCAGCCCGGAGATGGAGATTGAAATGCGAGAATCTCCAATGACAGATGAGCATTTGGTTCAAATACCAGACGAGCGCCCTCTGTGTCACTATTTTAGTCCATAATCACCAGTTGGTTTCTCACATCGTTTCAGCGTTGAGGATGGCAGAATTGATTTTTAATGAGAGCATGTTTGAGAACCAAAAGACAGAATGCAAAGGGTTTGTCGACACAACATACGGGCAGAACAAAAAATGTCTCAGAATGGTGTGTGGACTGAATCTGAATGTGAATTGATCCGAATTCAGGAAATCTCATGGGTGCACAATGCAAAAAGTTTCTGTAATGGCCGGGAATCGAATGCAACTAACTTGCAAAAGAAGCGAGATTTCTCCTGCTTAACCACCAATGCCATGAACGGCAACAAATTACATATGTCGCTTTGGACACCTGTCTGAAAGAATTTACAGTTTGCCAGATCGCCTGTGATAACCGTACGCATTCTAATGTACACTCGTACAGCAATGGCTGAATGGTTTAGCCGTGGGACTTGTTATCTAATCGGGTTTTCCTCGGGATTATCGCATTTTTCTTGCATCGCACCTGCTTGAGTTCAAACTAAATGATCAATTTTCCAACTCGAGGAGAGATACTCGGCGACATGGACAATTTGGATTGAGCGCACGATGGTCTCTTGCAAGATTTCAAAATACATGAAGGAATTGTTCCCAGCTCCATCTTAAATTCTGCTAATTCACACAAGTTGACATTCATACTCTTTGTTCCTGTACTTTAATCTCTCTATCTCTCCCTGTCTCAGTCTCTTGACTCTTTGTATTTTCCCCTGATGGACGTCTAAGGCTGCGTTGAACGGCCAAGTTTGATCGAACCTGCAAAACCAACAGAGAAGGGTAAAGAAAGAAAGACTGAGACGGTTGGAAAAGCAAACGTTCAACCCAGTTGATGAATTCGGAGCGAATGTCTCCAAACGTATCGCTCTTCGCGCTCACAGTGAAAAAATAGCATTTTTATTATACTTATGGTACAGTGTATAACCCGCGGATGGCGAGACAGATGACAATGTAGCTTTGGAGCAATAAATTCTGCAAAGTTTTACTTGATAATGCAAGTGGTAAATTCAAAACGAATGTGGTAAAGAGAGCCGGATAGTGGTGAATTGAAATAGTTAGTGCTCAACTTGAACATTGCTGTACATCGGAATAGAAAACGCGATTGGATGGTCAGAAGTGGTCTGCAAGGCTGGGTGGTCGGCTGTGGGTGGTTGGTTTGTCGAGGGGAATAATTCTCACGATTTTCTGATTATATATGCGACACGTCCCAGGTTCAAATCCCAATCGAGCAGTGTTCTTTCTCCACTTTTGCTGAAAATTCACTCATTTGTTTCTCACATCGTTTCAGCGATGCAGAAGGCAGGATTGACTTAATTCTCGACCTGTTTCAGCTCTGGAGGACCGAATGCCGAGGTTTCGTCAACGCAACACAAATGGAGAAAAGAACATATCTCAAGACGTTGTGCAGATTGAAGCTGTATATGAATTTATCCCAATTCACGCGGTGTCATGAAAGCAGAATGAAAATGCTCCTGCATTTGGCGGTAATGGAACCCCCGCTTCCTGTGTGGCAGGCAAGAATTTGACCACGAAAATATCAATGGCCGAACGGCAGTTGGCTGCATGTGTCCACTTGGAAATAAACTGGAAGAACAGACAGTCTCACCGGCCGCAAATGCGGTTGTTGGCTGGGCGCTTTAAAGAAGTGCGGCTCCAGTGGCGCAATCGGTTAGCGCGCGGTACTTATATAACAGTATTAGGCTTGAGAAATGCCGAGGTTGTGAGTTCGAGCCTCACCTGGAGCAGTTTAACCTTTTGCTTCTGAAGATTTCCACCCGAGTTCAAGGTGCAGCGAGAATGTTCCATGAAACATCTCCTTCTTCGTGTTTTCATGTGGGCATTTGGGGTCCTCTGGCCAGCATTATTGCAATAGCAGGTGTGAGTTTATTTGTTAATAGGCGGGAGAGGGGGCGATTGGCAACAGCATGAAATGGGAAAGCAGGCGGTCCGAGATCTTTAAATCTAATGAACTGAACACACAATTTTTCTTTTCGTGAAACAGACATTCTTCTATTTGAAGTGTCGTGTAGGAAAATTCGGAAGGTAAATGTGTTTCCCGGAGTCACTGAGTAACGGGTGGAATTATTCCGCTTTCAGTTGTTGATCCGCTGACAGGTCGAGAGACCTTTTCCAGCTCACGTGTGGGACAAGTCTGGCTTTTGAGCCACTGGGTAATGTGATTGTTTTTAATTGCTGCTAACGAATGACAGGACATTTGGCACAAACAAGAAGAATTGTAAACTCACGAATTTCCTCTCCATGTTTCTTACATCAGATTCTCCTCAAAACGGTACTGAGAATTTTATAAATCGGATCCTCACCCGAGGTCGACGGCCACAAGGGATAATTCAGAGACCGACCATGAATTTAGCTGTATGTATTCCAAGTTGATTATGTGCTTGCAGCTTCATTTATTATAAGGTTTAACATATTTCTTTGTGCACTAAATATCATAATTTGCACTAAATTTGATTTTGATTTTATATCATGTTCTTCAGTGCCAAGAAACAGATATATAATTGATATTATCAGATCAATAACAATTTTTTTAAAACTGAGTACATAAAATAGTTAAATTGAAAATATTCAGATCTTAGTAGACAGAACTTTTAACTTTATCTAAAAGTATAATAGAAATGAATTCTAAAATATTAAGTTCCAGTAGCTATATTATATATCTCTTGGGTTAGAAATTCTTCATCCTTTTTTCAGAAGTGTATCTTTTGAATCAGATACATTAAATCTATAAACCAATGCAAACATATCTCAAAGCTGACCAAACTGTAAAAACATTACAAATTTGAAGTCAAGAATGAATTTAAAGAGGGATGTTAATATCGGATGAAGCTTTTTAACTGTAAAGTGCTTGCCCTCCCCAAAGTGTCCCATGGTGCTAATTGTGAGCAGCCTTTTTCTGTTGGAGAATAATCAATGGTTGAAGAGCTCCTTTGAAGAGCACTGCAGGTTGAATTTCATTGAAGTATATGAATTCTGCCAGCAGCAGGCAATGGCCATCCTCAAGATTCACATTCTGTAGCTGGCATCGAGTCCCACTAAACCGATTGGAAACTCTTGCAGTCACTGACAAGTTTTATCTTGTTCTCTGCTGAAAGGAAAATTTGGCAGGAAACTGCTTTAGGTGGCTTCTGATCCGTTTACAAAACAGACCAACTATACAGTACATGGTCGTAGCCGGTGGACATGATCTATGTGGATTTCTTGGCACTGAAGAACATGATATAAAATCATGAAGGTCAATGAAGGTAGCGCGTTTGATGTAGTCTATATGGATTTTAGCAAGGCTTTTGACAATGTCCCACATGGCAGACTGGTAAGAAAAGTAAGAGTCCATTGCATTCAAGGGAAAGTGGCAAGTTTTCTTTGGAGCAGAGGAGGCTGAGGGGAGATTTAATTGAGGTGTATAAAATTATGAGGGGCCGAGATAGAGTGTATATCAAGGACCTATGTCCCTTAGCAGAGAAGTCAATAACCAGGTGGCATAGATTTATGTAATTGGTAGGAGAATTAGAGGGGAGTTGAGGAGAATTCTTTTCACCCAGAGGGTGGTGGGGATTTGGAACTCACTGCCTGAAAGGGTGGTAGAGGCAGAAACTCTCATCACATTTAAAAAGCACTTGGATATGCACTTGAAGTGCCGTAACCTACAAGGTTACGGACCAAGAGTTGGAAAGTGGGAATAGGATGGATAGCTCTTTTTCGGCCGGCACAGACACGATGGGCCGAATAGCCTACTTCTGTGCCGTAAATTTCTGATTCTATTTCTATGAATCTGAATGATGGAAACAGCTATAACCACGCGCCTGGATAGCTCAGTCGGTAGACCATCAGACCTTTAGGTGAAGAAGTGATTTGAGTGTCCAGCGTTCAAAGTCCCTTTTCATGCGAGCAATTTTAGAACAGCTGTCAAGTTCTGCCAGTCCACTGGAGCAACAACTACTGAAGAGACGATGCCTGCGATGTGTTGTCAATATGTTGACCTTTGGTGAGCATTCTCAGAAAAGGACTTTGATCTTCTCTGATCACCATTTTTACCAGAAACATTTGGACAGTAGATGATCTGTTAGAAAGACCACTGATTGCCCGTTCACACCACTCGTCCCTTGTTTGGACAGAGATCGCTTAGTGTCTAAACTGCTTCAAACTGAGTCTTTTCCATAGTTACTTGGAAATGTTTGGATTATTGCTGTTATCTGCAGCTTGTCAATTGGATGGTTAACACTGAGTTTGGTTGGGCTGATCTGATTTCTTTGTTCGAATAAATTCGATAGTTTTTAACCTCCACCCACTCCTTGCAGACACTTCCAGCATCATCTCCGTGGGCGGTAGAATGCAGAGACATTCAGCGCTACAAATCAATCCGTGCTTCCTCTTACCGAAACTCGGGAACAATGTTCACCATTTCAGCTTCTCAGATGCCGATGTCGCCAATTTCAGCCTGTGCAGCCAGAACCCCTGGTGATTTTACAGTCACCGAAGTTCGCTGCACTTTCCCCAAAGTTCACTCTAAGAGAGAACAACGAAAAATAAAGGAAACGTGAGCGTTTCTTCATTGGTGGCGACGCAAAATCGCTGCTTTCATTCCTTCCACCGTTGATCTTCCTGCGGGCGATGAACCTTCTGCACGCCGCTATTTTTATCACATGACCAGGAAGTGAAACAAGTTGAATGTGAAAGTTGGAGCAACAAATTGGGTCAAGCGGATAGGCGGGTCGGGATATTGCAAAACAAACAGCCAAGCCACGAGGAGCGGGTCAGCTGTTCCAACAGAAGATAAGAAATAGAAGCAGGAGCAGGCCTTACGGCCCCTCGAGCCTACTCCGCCATTCAATAAGGTCATGGCTGATTTTAGACCTCGAATCTATTTCCCGCCCGATCCACATATTCCTATATGACACTTCAAACAGAAGAATGCCTGTTTCACGAAAAGAAACATTGTGTGTTCGGTTGTTTAGACTTAAAGATCTGGTGGCGCCTCCTTTCCCATTTCATGCTGTCGCCAATCGCCCACTCTCCAGCCGATTAACAACTAAACTCACAGCTGCTGTTGCTATACGGCCGGCCAGAGCACCTTTTGTTCCCACATCAGAACACGAAGAAGGAGATGGTTCATGGAACAAACCAGCTGGACCTTGAACTCCGGTGAAAATATTCAGATGCAAAAGGTTTAACTGCTCGAGCTCATAACCTCAGCATTGATTGAGCCTGATGTCGTTCTCTCAGTACCGCGCGCTAACCGATTGCGCCACTTGAGCCACCGGGTAGTGATGTTGTCATCAAACAGCCTCATTTTTGGCTTGTAAGATTGTATGTTCTCTCAGACAGATTTCCATGTGAACACATGAAGCCAACTGCTGCTTGGGCTATTTGTGTAAAATTGGTCGAATTCTTACCTGCCCCACAGGAAGTTCGGGTTCGATTACCGCCCAATGCAGGAGCATTTTCATTCTGCATTCATGACATCGCGTGAATTGGGATAAATTCATATTCAGCTTCAATCTGCTAAACACCTTGAGACATTTTCTTTTCTCCAGGTGTGTTGCATCCACAAAACCTCGGCTTCTACACGGAAAGTTTGGGGGACGTTTGGAACGCCCTTCTGCAGGGCGCGAGCTCACTTGAGAATGTTAAATCTGAGATTGACAGATTTCTGTGAACCAAGATTATTTGTGGATATGTGTCAAAGACGGGTATATGGAGTGACGTCACAGCTCAACCATGATCTCACTGAAAGGTGGAACAGGCTTGTCGGGCTAAATGTCACTTCCACTTGCGGCCTCCTGTTATGCGCCATCTTCGGATTGTGTGCCTGTGTGATGTGCCTCTCATGGTTTAATAGCTGCCAGTGTGTGTGACCTGCGAGTTATGGGTGTGCGGCTT
This sequence comes from Heptranchias perlo, assembly GCF_035084215.1. Lineage (NCBI taxonomy): Eukaryota > Metazoa > Chordata > Chondrichthyes > Hexanchiformes > Hexanchidae > Heptranchias > Heptranchias perlo. Next base: position 10,742,884 of record NW_027139453.1, on the reverse strand, counting down.
GCAACAGTGGTAATGTGTAAGGGTGAGAGGAAGTCCCTGGTTAAAAGAGTTGAGCACTGATGTGAAGAGTTTGTTCGCATGTGGCGGATTGGATGGTATCGTGTGTGTTGCAGGTGGTAGGAGACGTCACTTGAGAGTTGACCGAACTCACCTTGACGACTCATTCTCAAAGCATTGAAATTCTTCCTGCACTGCATCCAAGTCCATGTTGCTGTTCCCCTGGCATTAACTTCGTCCCCGGCTGCCTCCCGCTGCCTTTTGGATTGATGCCGCCTCTTGCGCCCCGCACCCACTCACCTCACCCAAACTCTGCGGATATAGGATGTCCCTCCTTCTGTCCACCTCTTGCAGTAAGGTCTCTCAGCATCAGCAGAGAACATTGGTGGATGCACTCTCCAGGCCTGGTACCAACTCAGATCGGCAGATTGCTGAGGTTTGGCGTGCAGATTGGAGGATGAGGGATTCAGTTGCGTGCAACATTTATTCAATGTTTCAACATAACTCATCAGTGTCCAAACATAGGGATGGAACCTGCGTCTGTGTTTTACGTGTGCGATGTTTGATCTCTGTTCAGACTCCGTGCAGACAGTAGACTGTTATTTTCAGCAAATAACAGGTACCAGCTCCCTTTCAGAGATTTCGAAGAAACATCCTCCCTTGAAGAGATTGAGCTCCCCCTGGTGGTGGGAAGTGCGAATAGCATCCATTCAACTTGCAAGGCCCGGAATGGAACGCTGATTGCAGGTGAGTCATCGCGCCAGCGGAAACTTGCGTCCTGCCTGCACATGGGTCATTGGGCAAGGGAAACAGCGCATCACGCGACCTATGCCGAAAAATGGCTCTTTTCTAATTTTTCCCCCAAAGTTCGCTGCGTGCGCATGTCGACACGATTCCATTATGGTACCTAGCACAAGGGCCAGGGGAAGAAAGATTGCATTTCGATAGCGCCCTTCACCACTCAGACATCGAAAAGCGCTTCACAGAAAATGAAGCAATTTTTGAATGGTGGTCACTTCTGAAATGTCGCAAACGAGGCAGCCAATTTGCGCAAAGCAAGGTCCCAAAAACAGCGATGTAACAATGACCAGATAATATATTATAGTGATGTGGCTGAAGGGATAAATATTGAAAGGGCTCCAGGGAGAACTAATCACCCTTAAAAACGGAGACAAGGTGATTGTATCAGTTCTACTTTTGACCTTTGTAATGTTTTTTCTTTCCTGATTTTTTATCTTCTTCAGATTCCAACTGATCTTAAAACTGACAACTGAACTCTCAATGGATTTTCGATCAATCTGTCACTCAAAATAATCAATGTTATAAATAAAGAAATAAACCGGATTGAGACGGTTCACTTCACTTCACTGAAACGTCCAATTCCGGTTCAACCGGCGCGGCGGAGTCACAGCAGCTCATCGCTGATCTGCACCTCAACTCCATTTAGCGAAATAGAAACTGGAAAACTCATGTTTCGAGACGAGTTTACAAATTTCCTGAAAAATGAATATCACTAAACCAGCAAAACATTCCCTGCCCTGATTAAACACACAGCACGGAGATGTGTCGAATATATAGCAAGAAACCCGTGATTTTGTTATTACACGGATAGAATCCCGTGCTCAATATTAACATTAACACTGAGCGCCAGGTCTGGATCTGACCCGTTTACCCCGTGGTGCGGGACCCCGTCCGCGTTTATATTAACCAAACACAGAAAATCAGAAAATAATAATCCCACCCAGCAGAATTGGGGATTGTTCGTATTTTACAGGACAGGATGAGGCCGCTCGGCCCGTCGGGCTTGGATAGTAAATTCTGTTCACATTCTCCGCTCGGTGTTGTTCTCCTTGTACATTTTTAAGTTACCGAATTGTCTTTTCTTTTATTTTCCTTCTCTCCATTTTGCAGACTGAGTGGGAAAGAGATTCGCTTTGGAGGAGAAACATTGCGATCAAAGATTTGAATATTGTTTATTCTGATAGTTGGTTGCTCGGAGACCCAGCGGGAGTTCAGTTCTTATTTTCCTGATTAGTAGGAAACAGTAGAGCCAACTTGCTGCAAGACAGAAAACAATAAATGAACAACATCAACAAATTGAAAGTAAGAGAAAGATACAAGCAGAGCCTAAACCACCCCTGGCCCGGGTTTAAGATCATTTGGTAAAGCCTTGCAATCGCGGCCTCGTGGCGTAATGAATAAGGCGTCTGACTTCGGTATTAATTTACGATGTTATCAGAAGATTGCAGGTTCGAGTCCTGCCGCGGTCGTTTTTATATTTGTTCCAACGTGCGCCATAACTGTTTTGCACCGACCGTTTCTCACAGGAACTGACCGAATGGAACGGAAAATGTAAATTCCTTTGCTTACAGAAACTGACTCTGCATTTTCAATATTGTCGATCTGGGTGCACAGGCAGTACATAGTGTAAAAGTGACTTTATTTCTACTGTTTGGATTCAGAAATGATCGGATAATCCATTGTGCTCTGTCCGTATGGGTCCGAATACCATCCGCGTCGTTATTGTATTGCACTTTTGATAAGGCCCGACATAAGTTTTGTACAATCAAAACGGATTTGAATGCTATGATTATCAATCCGACACCGGTGTTTTAAGTCTCAGTCTCTGGATTGTTTATATTTTGTTTAAATGGAGAGGGATAATTGGAATTTTTCACATGCTCGAATCGGATAAAGGTCGGGTCGAGAGGACTGATCGGAGATCAATCATTCTGTCCTTCCTTGCTGCCTCTGGGGTTTCCAGCCAATGAAAGATTAACGGGAATAGCAAATGATAATGGAGCTGGAACATAAAGGGTTAACTTTATCCATTAGGAAGAAATCTAATTTCAAAACTTTTAACAATCTTGAACCAGTCCAGTTATTAGATTGACACCAAGTCTGTACATGTTTTTCTGTTCCGTGTGATCTGCACACTTTGAAATTCTGCCCTGTCCATCCAAGTCCATGTTGTACACTATCTATTTCAAGCCGAAGCTATCAGGCCTTCTTTACCAACATCGTTTTCAATGTGCACCTTGCATAATCAAGTAAGACTTTGCAGAATGTATAAGGTAAGAAACGAGGTTGCCATCTGTATGTGCAACGTAATAAAGTGCTTCCAGATTTCACCAGTGAAAATCCGAGCTCTAATTTTATGCCCCGCCCCACCCCCACCACCAGAGGAAATAACTTCTCTGTATCTACTCTTCCGAATCGTTTTATCATTTTAAATACCTCAATCAGATCAACCTTTCAAACAGAAGGGAATAGAATCCAAGTTTATGCAACCTGTCCTCATAATTTAACCTTTTAAGACCAGGGATGATTCTGGTGAATCTGCGCTGAGGGGCGGTGCCCAGAACTGAACGCAGTTCAACAGATGTCGTCTGACCAAGGCCTTTCAAATGAAGCATAACTTCCTCCTCTTTGTATTCCAGTCCCCTGAAGTTAAAGGTCAACTTCCCTTGAACCTTTTTGATTAACTTTTGTGTTCTCCAATAGTTTTTAGTGATGTGTGTACATGGACACACAGATTCCTTTGCTCCTCCACTATTCCTAATTTCTCGACATTAAGAACATTTTCCGATTGATTGGATCCAAAGCGAATTACCTCACACTTCCCCGCATTGAACTCCATTTAACACAGTTTGGCGAGTCACTTAATCTGTCTCTGTCCCTTCGTAACTTCGTGATCCCATCCACACAGTAAACTGTGCCTCCGATCTTACTGTCATCACCAAACTTGGAAACACAACTCTCTATTCCTTCATCCAAGTCACTGAGAAATATTGGGAGCACATTCCCGAGTGTTCACTAAAATCTGGTTCCTTAATATTTTGAGGAATCCTTGAAATCCCACGGTGTTTCCCCACAGAGGTTTCAATGAGCGCTGCAGTAAATCTCGTGCTCGGGATTTAATTGAAAACCCTCAGTTTTATTGTTCATTCAGAATTGTCTTTGCTTCCCGTGCTGGCGAGTCAGGGAGTAGTGTTCCAAGAATCAGGAATAGGATCTGGAACCACATCTTGCCGACTGCGCTACATGGAGAAATAAGAGTTCGATTTTTGTTTTTGATCCGCTCGATCAGAATGAATTTGATCCAGAAACAGGAAGCGGTTTTGGTGAAACTGATCCGAGGGGGAAGCGCGAAGGTGGTTGAAGCGATGAGCTGCTCAATGATTGGATCCAGCCCGTGTGGCTCGGGATCCCCGTCTGGTCACGGTCGCCGACACTGTTTTCTCCCTGATCGGTTTCCCTCTGCTTTCACCAATTGCCCCAGGGACCACCGTTTATATCTGGATTCAGCACCAGGCAGAGAGATAGAAACAACTGTCTGGTGTTTATTGACCTGATCGGGTGGTTAATGTCACCGACGGCTGATTCACTGAGATCTCCAGGCCAATGCTCGGCCACCATTTGGTTTGGTTGCCTGTTCAACGCTTGTTCTCGCCGGATGAAGAAGACAGATTTTCTCTTCCACCAAATTTTTACAATACTAGACCGGCCTCAATTTCTGTGTGAATAACTGGGTTAAGTGGACAGAGCAGGGACAGAGAAGTTTGTTGGAACAAGGTCCAACTGTTGTTGGACCAGAGTTATTTCACTATCTTTATAATCCAGCAATTGCTGGGACCTCGAGCCATAATGATGCATTCACGGCGTGCGCCATTATCGAAAGGTGAATGTTGCAGCAAGTGAGATACGGGATGGAAACCGATTTTCCCATGATTTCTGAAACCGTTGCGCCGCTCCTCCGAAAGGCTCGGTTAAAGTTGTACAAGACATTAGTGAGGCCACACATGGAATACTGTGTACAGTTCTGGTCACCCTATTATAGAAAGGATATTATTAAACTAGAAAGAGTGCAGAAAAGATTTACTAGGATGCTACCGGGACTTGATGGTTTGACTAATAGGGAGAGGTTAGGTAGACTGGGACTTTTTTCATTGGAGAGTAGGAGGTTAAGGGGTGATCTTATAGAAGTCTATAAAATAATGAGGGGCATAGATAAGGTAGATAGTCAAAATCTTTTCCCAAAGGTAGGGGAGTCTATAACGAGGGGACATTGATTTAAGGTGAGAGGGGAGAGATACAAAAGGTTCCAGAGGGGCAATTTTTTCACTCAAAGGGTGGTGAGTGTCTGGAACGAGATGCCAGAGGCAGTAGTAGAGGCGGGTACAATTTTGTCGTTTATAAAGCATTTGGACAGTGACATGGGTAAGATGGGTATAGAGGGATATGGGCCAAGTGCAGGCAATTGGGACTAGCTTAGTGGTATAAACTGGGCGACATGGACATGTTGGGCCGAAGGGCCTGTTTCCATGTTGTAATTTCTATGCTTCTATGAAAGGTTAAAATTTGTTTTCTTCGCTCAGCGCTCCGTTGCCGTGAACGGCGATCGCCAATTCTCTGTACTAAGTCATTAATCGCGCCGCAGCCACTTACAATTGGACAATAACGGCAAATGAAGTATGAGGCAGCAAGAAATCACTGAGAAATGTCACAGAGTGCAGCTTCTCAGATTCTCGCTCTCAGGCTCTACTTTCAGTCGTTTTTGTTTCTTCTCCCTCCTGTCTTCCTTCTTTCTATCCATCACTGCCTTCTTTCTTGGAAAAAGGCGCCCCTGTTATCTGCAAATCTGAAAGAAGCGATTTGGTGATATTGCACTGAGAACAAAAGCATAAGGAAACATGTGAAGGATTCGAAAGCCGGAATTCTCACCTATCAATCAGTGAAAGCCCCAAAGCCAGACTCGCACCCGTAGAACAACGAACCGCTGGCAAGTGAACCGCACATCCGCTGTAAAATTTCGCTGCCACCGGAATTGCACGTTTCAGTGAAGTGAAGTGAACCGTCTCAATCCGGTTTATTTCTTTATCTATAACCGTGTTTATTTTGAGTGACAGATTTCTGATCAGTTGGAATCTGCAGATGATAAAAATAAGGAAAGAAAAACATTTCAAAGGTCAAAACGCGGACTGATCCAATCACCTTGTCTCGGTCTTTAAAGGTGATTCGTTCTCCCCGGATCCCTGTTCAATATTCATCCCTTGAGCCACGTCACTATAATACATTATTTGATCATTATCAGTTCGTTGTGTTTGGGATCTTGCTGTTCACAAATTGGCTGCCTCTTTTCCGTCATTGTCTGTAAAGCGCTTTGGGACCTCTGAGGTGGCGAAGTGGGCTATCGAAATGCAATCTTTCTTCCTGTGGCCTCATATGCCAGGAATCCTGTCAACTGGCGCACGCAGGATACGTTGAGGGAAACATTGGATTAGGGCTGTTTATGGGCGTAGGTAGCGTGATGCGCTGTTTCCCCTCGCCCAGTGACCCTTGTGCAGGCTGGACGCAAGATTCGGCTTGCCCGATGAACCTGTTCCACCATTCAATGCGATCATGGTGGAGCTGTGACCTAACTCCATATATGCATTTTAGTCTTAGTCCCATATCCCTTAATACCCTTGGTTCACAGAAATCATTCAAAAGTGAGGATGCTACAACTACCGTCTGCAGAGGAATATTCCCAACGTCTCCCACACTATCCGGGTAGATGCCGAGGTTAAGTGGATGCAACACAGCCGGAGAAAAGAAAATGTCTCACGATTTTGTGCAGATTGAAGATGAATATGAATTTATCCCAATTCACGCGATGTCATCAATGCAGAATGAAATTGGTGCTGAATTGGGCGGCAATGGAACCCCAGCTTCCTGTGTGGCAGGCAAGAATTCGACCGCCAAAACACCAAAGCCCAAGCGGAAGTTGGCTGCATGTGTGCACTTGGAAACCTGTGTGAAAGAACATACAAGCTTACAGGCCGAAATTGAGGCTGTTTGATAACAGCACCATCACTAGCTGGCTCCAGTGGTGCAATCGGTTAGCGCACGGTAATTACTTATATCACAATATCAAGCTCGAAAATGCCGAAATTGTGAATTTGAGTTTTAACTAGACCAGTTTATCCTATTACATCTGAATATTACCACCGGAGTTTAAGGTGTAGTTGATCTGTTGCAAACAACATCTCATTCTTCGTGTTCTCATGTGGGCACTTTGGTTCCTCTGATCGGCCGTATTGCAATAGCAGGTGTGAGTTTAGTTGTTAATGGACGGGAGAGTGGGCGATTGGCGACAGCATGAAATGGGAAAGTTGGCAGCACGAGATCTTTAAATCTAAAGAACCCAACACACAATTCTTCTTTTCGTGAAACAGACATTCTTCTGTTTGAAGTGTCGTGTTGGAATGTGGGGATCGGGCGAGAAAATAGAGGCGAGGTCGAAGATCAGCCACGAACGTATTGAATGGCGGAGGATGCTCCACGGGCCGTGAGGCCGACTCCTGCTCCTATTTCACATATTCTTATGTAACAGCTGACCCGCTCGTAGTTGCTTGGCTGTTTGTTTTGCAATTTCCCGCCCCGCCTATCTGCTTGATCCAGTTTGTTGCTCCCACTTTCACATTCAACTTGTTTCACTTCCTGGTCATGTGATAGAAATAGCGGAGTGCAGAAGGTTCATAGCCCGCAGGAAGATCAACGGTGGAAGCAATGAAAGCAGCGATTTTCCTTCGCCACCATTCGCGGCGGAATCACAGCAGCTCATCGCTGATTTGCACCTCAACTCCATTTAGTGAAATAGAAACTGGAAAACTCATGTTTCGAGACGAGTTTACTAATTTCCTGAAAACGGAAGATCACGAAACCAGCAAAACATCCCCTGCCCTGATTAAATACACAGCAAGGGGACGTGTCGAATATATTGCAAGAAACCCGCGATGTTATAATTACACGGATAGAATACCGTGCTCAATATTAACATTAACAATGAGCGCCAGGACTGGATCTGACCCGTTTACCCCGTGGTGCGGGATCCCGTCCGCGTTTATATTTACCAAAAAAAAGAAAATCAGAAAATAATAATCACACCCAGCAGAATTGGGGATTGTTCGTATTTTACAGGATAGGTTGAGACCACTCGTCTCGTCAGGCTTGGATAGTAAACTCTGTTCACCTTCTCCGTTCGGTGTTGTTCTCCGTGTACATTTTTAGTTTACCGAGTTGACTTTTTTTGTATTTCCCCTCTCTCTATTGTGCAGACTGAGTGCGAAAGAGATTCGCTTTGGAGGCGAAACATTTTGATCAAAGATTTGAACATTGTTTATTCTGATTGTAGGTTTCTCGGAGACCCAGCGGGAGTTCAGTTCTCAGTTTCCTGATCAGTCGGAAACAGTAGAACTAACTTGCTAAAGTATAGAAAACAGTAAATGAACAACATCAACAAAGTGAAAGGAAGTGAAAGATACAATCAGAGTCTTAACCAACCCTGCCCCGTGTTTAAGATCATTTGGCGAAGTATTTCGCTATTGGCCGCGTGGCCTAATGGATAAGGCGTCTGACTCCGGGGGTAATTGTGATGCGATCAGAAGATTGCAGATTTCAATCCGACCACAGTCATTTTACTCGCTGGCTTTAAATGAGTCCACGCGGCCAATAGCGAAGTACTTCTCCAAATGGACAGACAAATCCCTTTGCTCCTCCACTGTTCCTAAGCTCTCGACATTGAGAACATTTTCCGATTGATTGGATCCAAAGTAAATTACCTCACACTTCCCCACATTGAACTACATTCAACACAGTTTTGCGAGTCTCTGTCCCTTTGTAACTTCCTGATCCCATCCACACAGGTAACTGTGCCCCCGATCTTACTGTCATCTGCAAACTTGGATATGCAACTTTCCATTCCTTCATCCAAGTGACTGAGAAATATTGGGAGCACATTCCCGAGTGTTGACTGAAATCCGGGTCCTTAATATTTTGAGGAATCCTTGAAATCCCACGGTGTTTCCCCACAGAGGTTTCAGTGAGCGCTGCAGTAAATCTCGTCATCAGGACTTCATTGGAAATCGTCAGTTTTTGCTGTTCAATCAGAATTGTCTTTGCATCCCGTGCTGGCGAGTCAGGGATTAGTGTTCCAAGAATCAGGAATAGGATCTGGAACCAGATCTTGCCGACTGCGCTCCTGGAGAAATATGAGTGAGATTTTTGTTTTTGATCCGCTCGATCAGATTGAATTTGACCCAGAAACAGGAAGCGGTTTTGGTGAAACTGATCCGAGGGTGAAGCGCAAAGGTGGTTGAAGTGATGAGCTGCTCAGTTTACACCTGCCACCGTTTATATCTGGATTCAGCACCAGGCAGAGAGGTTGAAACAACTGTCTGGTGTTTATTGACCTGATCGGGAGATTAATATCACCGACGGCTGATTCACTGAAATCTCCAGGCCTGTGCTCAGCTACCATTTGGTTTGGTTCCCGGTTCGACGCTTGTTCTTGTCGGGTGAATGAGACAGATTTTTGCTCTCCCCAAGTTTTTACAATACTGGACCGGCCTCATTATCTGTGTGAATAACTGGGATATGTGGACAGAGCAGGGACAGAAAAGTTTTTTTTGTATCAGCAGTGGAACAAGGTCTAACTGCTGTTGGACCAGAATTATTTCACTATCTTTATAATCCTTCAATTGCTGGGACCTCGAGCCATAATGATGCATTCACGGCGTGCGCCATTACCGATAGGTAAATATTGCAGCAAGTGAGATATGGGATGGCGTGATTTGCCCATAATTTCTGGAACATTTGTGCCGCTCCTCCGAAAGGTTGAATTAAACGATAAAAGTTGTTTTCGTCGCTCAGCCCAACGTTCCCTTGAACGGCGATCGCCAAATCGCTGTATTTACGTCATTAATCGCGCCGCAGCTCCTTACGATTGGACAAAAACAGCAAATGAAATATGAGGCAGCAAGAAATGACTGAGAAAAGTCACAGACTTCAGCCTCTCAGCTTCTCACTCTTTCACTCAGGCTCTGTCCTTTGTTCCTTTTCAGTCGTTCTTCCTTCTTCTCCTTCTTGTCTTCCTTACTTCTATCCATCACTGCCGTCTTTCTTTGAAAAATGGCGCTCCTGTCATCTGCAACAAGCGGTTTGATGATTTTTGACGAAGAACAAAAGTCTAGTGACGCTTAACTGAGATTCGCAACCCGGATTTCTCATTTGGTAATCAGTGAAAGCCCCAAAGCGAGATTCACACCCGGAGATCAACGAACTGCTGGCAATAGATCCACGCGGCCACGAGAAAATTTCGCTGCCACCCACAGCCGATCAGCCATCCTTTCAAACGGTTCCTATCCATCCAATCTCGCTTTCTATTCCATGTACAGCACCATCGATTTGTGCACTAATTATTCCAAGTGAACAATATCACCAAATATTGAATGTACAACTTGTCTTGTCCAGTAAGACTACCTAAAATTTAAATGCTCTGAAGCCACATTGTCGTTCGTGTGAGAATAGGTACTCCAGGTAGACTAGCGCTAATACACATTTCCTAATGTAAAACACACACACATTAAACTATTCTGCAGTAGTTGTAGGAGGTCACCCACAGGAGGAGGTCAAGGCCTGGTGCATCACAGACATTACTCACCAGCATTTCGTGGGAAGAGATGAGAAATGTAATAGGATAAGACCAGATAGTGTGGAGAGAGTGTGGGAATACAACAGGATGAATAGGGCTAGATATAAGATCTACTGCCAGGGGATAAGGAAGAGACCGATGAACACATGATTGATGTTGTTGCGCAGACGCAATGAAGGGGAAGCAGCAATACAGTCGCTTGCAAAAGTATCAATACGATAACTTTGGAAAAAAACGATATTCATGTGGGCGCCGTGGCTCAGTGTTTAAAGCACCTTTCTTATAAACAGGGGATCCTGGGTTCAAATCCCCAGCCGTGCCTTTAGCTCGTTTTGTTTCTTTGCTCCCATTTTCCAACCGTTGTGTTCCAGAGAGCAGCGAGAGCAACGTTTCCCCTTCCTCATTTGCTGCTTGGAGAAGCCCTTGGTTTGCTTCACAGCCTCTCTGTGTTGACTGCCGAGTTAAATTACTTCCAGAGGTTCCCATCCACGGGTTTACAAATTAGGTTAAAGTGCCCCCTGCTACTTTTATATTTCCAATAAATAATATCAATCAATTGCCGAATAAAAATTCAGGGGTTCGCTGATATTCTGTATTTTCCCCAATCAAGTAGACAGGAGGGGATGAATCTTTCTGTGAGGACGTTGGACAAACTGATTCTAGGGTAAAGCTAAACATTCATGGTGGAGATTAAACACAGACCAACACCGCGGGACCGCTTCTGGTCAACGACTTTAATTCTTAAACCAGAGCTGTTTTAGCGAAGAGGTTGAAGAGCTGGATTCTCAATCTAAAGGGATTCCGACCCGCCGGTTTAACCGGATTTACACGGTTCACTTCACTTCAATAGGAAAACATTCGACAATTTCAAAAGTTTCATCCCCTCATTCTCGAGACCGGAAAGAAAGTGAAACTTCAAATTGTTTCTTGCAGAAATAGCAACAGGATTGACTTACATTCAGAGAATGTGTGAGCACCAGAGGACAGAATGTACACGGTTTATTGACGCAACGCACGTGGAGAAAATGTTGGAATGTTTCAAGATGATGTGCAGATAGAAGCTGAATGTTTATTTATCCAAATTCAGTTGATCTCATTGATGCAGAATGCAAAATGTGAAAACACAGACAAAAAACACCGGAGTGATAGGAATAGATTTCAAGCCAATTACATAATGTAAAAAAACAATAGAACATTCATCGGTAGGGCTGCATCCAACTTGTAATACAATAGCGAGGAGAATGGGATTCGGACCCTGCGAGCGCACTGCATTAGCATCGCCTCATGATTTCGGCCACCTCGTCGCACCGGTAGCTTCAAAAACCGTTTTATTTCCTTCTTTCTGAATCCAAACAGTAGAAATAAAGTCAACGTTACAACATGTCCTGCCCGTGCACCCAGAACGACAATGTTGAAATCGTACAGTCAGTAAGACAATGAATGTGTGTATTTACGTCAGGTCTGTCCTGAGTCTGTTAGAAATGGTCGGGTGTAAAACAGTTCCGGCCCATGTAGACTGTCGAGTCGGAGGGTCAATTGCAGTTATCAACACTGAGATAGATAGATTTCTGTTAGTTAAAGGTATCAAGGGATAGGGAGCAAAGTTGGGAAAATGGATTTAAGGCGAAGATCAGCCGTGATCTAACCGAATGGTAGAACAGGCCCGACGGGTTGAATGGCCTCCTCCTGTTCCTAATGTTCATGTTGTCCTTGGCGTGAACTATTATAATACCACAGAAAACATCAAAGTGAAACTCTCTGGAATGGATAATAATTGAAATTAATGAACGGAGCAGAAACTGGAATCCCCACCGCAGCCCACACAATCCTGGGGATGTGGATTTCCGTTGAGCTTCTGCTTCATACTTGTCACAACCTATTCCAAAATCGTCCAGGTCCCGATACCTCGGGTAGCGCTCTTCAAATAGAAAGGTGTCAGTTTCATCATCATCTGTAACCGTTAAAGTTCTTCATTTCAATGAAATCGACGTTATTTCAAGCCCTTGTCTATGGTTACATTAGTCCACCTGAGGTGTTCGGGCAAAGCCTTATGTCTTCCCGCCCGAAAGACATAAATTCCTAATTGAATAAAGAGCCTGAACGGCCACATTCAAACAGATGGATAAATGGTGCAAGAGGGAGGGCTTCAGATTCCTGGGACATTGGGATCAGTTCTGGGGCAGGAGGGATTTTTTCAAAATGGACGTATTGCACCTCAACAGAGCTGGGACTAATGTCCTCGCGGGGAGGCTAACTAGTGAAGTGGTGGAGCGTTTGAACCAAATTGGCAGGGGCATGAGCATCAGAAGGAAACAATGGAGGGGAGAAGCAAAGAACACAGAGGATTGGGAAGGTCAAATAACACTAGTTTAAAAGAGAGTTCAGAAACAGGAGATATCAGACAGGGTCAAATCCAAAGCAGTCAAAGATGAGTTTGGAGTGCATGTGCCTAAATGTACGTAGCGTGGCAAAACAGGTTGGTGAGCTGCAGGCTCAAGTCGCTTAATGGTTCTATGATTTTGTGGCAATAACAGACACCTTGCTCAATGAAGGGGAGGACAGTGTACTTAATATTCCCGGCCACAAGGCATTCAGGAAAGATAGGGAAGTGAAGGAAAGAGAGGCAGTATTGATCGAATGCACTAATATAGCACTGGAAAGGGATGATGTAGACAAGAGTTCAAAGACAGAAACTATTTGTTTAAAATTAAGATACAATAGAGAAGCTATTACGCAACTGGATGTAAACTGTAGACCACCAAATAGTGGGAAGGAGATAGAGGAGCAAATTTGGGGGCAAATTACAGAACGATGCAAGAACTATAGAGTTCTGATAACGGGGGATTCAATTGTCCCAATATAGAATGGGACAGTAAAGAGTGTAAAGGGCAAAGTGGGGAAGGAGTTCCTGAAATGTGTACAAGATAACGTTATGGGACAGGGTGTTTCCAGCCCACCGAGTAAGAATACAATGCAGGGTCTAGTTCTGGGGAATGAAGTTGGGCAGGTGGAGCATGTTACAGTGGGGCAGAATTTGGCGAACACTGATCATAATATCATTAGGTTTACAATAATTACGGGGAAGGTCAAGGAGGAGTTGGTTTCCGGTACAGACTGGACACATCACTGAGAGGTAGAAAGGAAGGGCATGGAAAGCGAGAGATCCACGCATGACTAAAGATACGGAGACTAAAATGAAACAGAAAAAGAAGGCTTATGACAAATGTAAGGATCATAAAACAGTAGAGAACTAGGCTGAATACAGAAAGTACAGAGGAGATCTAAAAAAGGGAATAAGAGGGGTAAAGAGAATATGAGATTAGTGGCTCACATAAAAGGGAAGACAAAAGTCTCATAATTGTATAAATATAAGAAGTCAAAGGAAGGGTGGGACCGATCAGGGACAATAAAAGGAGATGTTCTTGTGGAGGCAGATAGCATGGCTGAGGAACGAAAGGAAAACGTTACATCTGTCACACGTCTGATCACAAAGGGGGAAAAGAAGGCAATTACAGGTCAGTCAGCCTAACGTCGGCGATGGGGCAACATTTAGGGCCAATAATCTGGGACAAACTTAATTATCACTTGGAAAAGGTTGATAATATAAAGTCAGCACGGATTTGTTGAAGGAAATCGTGTTTGACTAACTTGATTAAGTTCTTTCATGAAATAGTGGAGAGGGTTGACGAGGTTGGTGCAATTGTTGTTGTGTAAATGGACTTTCAAAGGGAATTTGATAAAGTAACACATAATATACTTATTACCAAAATTAAAGCCCGTGCGATTAATGGGACACTTGCAGCGTGAATACAAAATTGGCTAAGAGACAGAAAGCAGAAAGTAGTGGTGAACGCTAGTTTTTCAGACTGGTGGGAAGAATACAGTGGTGTTCCCCAGTGGTCAGTATTAGGACCACAGTTCTTTTTGATATATGTTAATGACCTGGACATCGGTATGGATGTTATAATTTTAAAGTTTGCAGATGACAGGGAAATGTAGCAAACAATGTGGAGGATAGCAGCAAACTTCAGGAGGACATAGACAGACTGGTGAAATGGGCAGACTCATGGCAGATTAAATTTAACACAGAGAAGTGCAAGGGGATATATTTTGGTTGGAAGAATGAGGAGAGGTAATAAAAACTAAATGGTACAATTTCAAAGAGGTGCAGGAACAGAGAGAGCTAGATGTGCACATACACAAATATTTGAAAGTGGCAGGACAAGTTAAGAAGGCTAATAAAAGGCATAGGGGATCCTGAGCTTTATTATTAGAGGCATCAAGTTCAAAATTAAGGAAGTTATACCAAACCATTAGAAAACTCCCGTAATGCCGCAACTGCAATATTGTTTTCAATTCTGGGAACCACACTTTAGGAAAGATGTCAATGCTTTAGAGAGGGCTCTGAAGAGATTTAATAGATACTAGGGATGATGCATTTCAGTTATGTGTAGAGATTGGAGAAGCCGGGGTTTTTCTCCTGAGAACAAAAAAGGCTAAGGGAAGATATCATAAAGGTGTTCAAAATCATGAACGGTCATGAGGAAATATTTTTTTTACACAGCTAGTTTTAGTGGTCTTAACAGCAGTGCTTGAAAGGGTGGTGGAAGCAGGTTCAATCGTAACTATAAAAAGGGGAATTAGATGAATACTTGAAATGAAAACATATAGAAATGTACGGGGAAAGAATAGGGGAATGGGACGAAATGGATAGCTTTTTCAAAGAACCGGCAAAGGAACAATGGGCCGAATGGCCTCCTCCAGTGCTGAAACATAATATGACAATATGATACCACGTGTTTTCATCGCGTGGAGCAATGCAAACCCGTGAAGCATGTTTGAGAATTCTTGGTATTGAGTCGGTGCATCGACAGGAGTGAACCGTGTCACAAAACAGGAGGGAAATTGAACCTCCTTCTGTTTAACGTGTTGCAGTGATGCTGTCAGAGTCCGGCTTACTGTATATTGTTAGATAGAAATATGAACATAATATTGCACCAATCGTTGGGCTGTTCCATTTGAAAATACTTGCAATATCCTTTGGAATTAATTAGTGCAGCACAAACATCACAGTGAAGGGAATTGCGGTCTGTCCAAATGACTGGAAGTAATGTCAATGCTGCTGTTCCCTGATCCCACTGGATGTTTCCCTCGATTATAAATAATGATTTTCTCTTAATCTCTCATCTCACAGAGTCAGTTGGAGCCGTGTGTCCAGCGTCAAGATTCACCATCACTTCTCTGACAGAATGAGAGTTCCATTCGCCGTGTATCCATTTACCGTGTTACCGCCAATTATACAGACAGTAATGATTTACTATCCGATTATAGCAGCCATTGGAGTCCCCGGTAAGTTATTATATTCATTTCCTAAATGTATGATTCAGAACTTAACCGTATTACTACTCTTATCTCGGTAACTGTCCTTATTTCACTGTGTTTTTTCCAAGTTAAATCAAAGGCAGAAATTCAGTGACTGTATTTCCCGCTCTATCTTGTTCCTTGACTGATCATTCTATTGACAGTATAATGTTATTGTTCATCTCCATCAAAAGCTGCAGCTTATTTTGATCATCAAATGAGTTTCAAATTGATGCATTTTTAACTGAGAATCCTTGCAGTTTGTGATACAGTGGATATATTTAGATTTAAAGTTATTTCCCGTGGTCCCAAAAGACTCCCTCTCCTCTCCTCCTTCCCCTCATCTAACACTCGGCAATATCCGTTCAATACCTGGACATATAACAGATTTCTTCTCCTCTGCTCCTTCCCCTCATCTAACACTCGGTAATATACGTTCAAGAACTGGACATATAACATACTCCCTCTCCTCCCCTCCATCCGCTGATCGAACGCTCGTTCATATCCGTTCTAAACCTGGACATCTAACTGTGAATCCGAACAATCATGAGTGGGATTTGTTCAATCCCATTAATCAGAACTTTCAGACTGTTTTCGGTCTTTTCCCACCAAAGTGTTGATATTATTCCTGGTGATCACAATCCATTCCCAGGGTGGGTTTGTGCTCCACGTAGAACACTGATTCTCCCCCTGATCTTCTCCCATGAACGGTTCTCAGCCTGAAATCAGCCACCTCTTCAACCAACGGGCCGGCATTTTGCTGCCCTCTGCCGGTGGGAGGCAGCTAGTTTATGTCAGACCCCTTTCTGTCACGATACAGGTGAGATTGGGAATCCAATGCAGTGATAGAGCGATTGAAACCGCGGAGCGGCGCTCCATGAAACTGTCCTGGGTTTGACCCGATTTGAGAAACCCGTTTCATCCTCCACCACCTGTATTTTACCCATAGCATCGATTAGATGCCGGGTTATGGCCCCTTTATACGAACCGGACACTTTTATCAGTTAGATCACTCACGTGCAGGTTGATACACCTGCTGCACTTTTAGCAAGTCTGTCCGCCCGGTCAAAACGCTGCTCGATACAAATTCACCTTTAATATCACTCAGATCCTTAGAGTGAGAAGATTGTTCTGATCGCATTTTGCCGCCCTGTCCCCATATCCCTTCATCACCTCTTCCTCCATCCACCTGTGATCGGAATAAACCATCAATATTTCGGCTGTTTGATTATAAAACTGTGAAGTCTGTTTAAAGATGTTGCTCAGTAAGAACAGAGTGAAGTGAGTTGCCTGACTGTCCCTCTGACTGTCACCAGTCTCAATGTCAATGCAGCCTAATACTCCCACTGGAAAATTCGCGCCTCTATTAATGAGGGTTTCTCTGAATACATCAACTTACAGGGTCAGTTGTAGCTCGGTGTTCCGCACCCAGAGTCACCATCAATTCTCAGACACAAATAAAGTTTAATTGATTGTATATCCGTTCGCCGTGTTCCTGTTCTCCAGGTGGTGTTTGATGTTTGATTCAGAACAATTACTTACTTTATGAATCAGGGTTTAAATAAATCAATGTTCTTGTTATGTGTCCGATAAATTGTTGTTTATTCTGAAGCATTTGTGTTACTGTTTCTCTCTCAATGTCAAAATTTCATTGAATATCAAATCTGCGTTTCCCCCCACCTTCCTTTTGTGATATTTTCATTGGGATCATAATGTACTTGTAATGACCAGCAAAAGCTCCAATCTGTTACAATCATTGAACGTGCTGTCAGCTGGTGTAATTTTATCTGAGAATATCTTCAGTAATGTGTGAAATGTTATATACCCCTAACTCCACATTCTCAAGTTATGCTACAATGTCAATTATTTCCGTGCTTTTGATAGTTTTCGCTCAAGAGAACATTTGCAAAATTGCGGACGTCTAGAATTGGAGTTAAATTGTGACATGAGTCGGTAATTGGTTGTGAGATAGGAGACAGAAAGTAGGGGTCGATGTTAATGGAATGTTGTCTTTTATCGCCAGGGGGTTTAATTGAAAAGTGTGGAAGTGCTACTTCAGTTGTACAGAGCTTTGGTCAGACCCGATCTGGAGCACTCTTTTTAGATTTGGGCACAGAATCTCGGGAAGGATATATTGGCCTTTGAGGGGATGCAGCACAGATTCATCAAAATGATACCGGGGCTGACAGGTTTCAATTATGAAGCCGGGTTGCATGAGCGTGGTTGTATTTCCGTGAGTTTAGATGGTTGAAGGATGATCTGATCTCGCTATTTAAAATGGTAAAGGGATTCGATGAGGTAGATGCAGAGAAAGAATTTACTATGGTGGGGTCCTGAAGAAGAGGTTAAATTTAACATTGGAGCTCGGCCATTTTTGAGTGAAATAAGGTAACATTTTTTTCACAGTAAGGATTCTGGAAATCTAGAAATGAGCACTGAGATCGATAGATCATTGTTGGGTCAGAATATCAGTGGATATGGAGCAAAGGTCGGTAAATGGAGTTCGGTTACAAATCCGCCATGATCTAATTCAATGCAGGTACAGGCTCGTAGGGCTGAATGATCTCCTCCTGTTCCTATGTCCTTATATCCCGTATCTAGGACCATGAGCCATAATTTCTGAAATGAGAGTTGCATTCATCGTATGTCCATTTCCAGAGTAACTGAAACCTTTAGAGGTGCAAATTAATTCCTGTGTTAATCTTGGAACCCTTCGAGTTCCCGGTAAATCATAGAAACCGGTTCCTGTTCGTTTAAATCCGGGTCTCACTGTGTCACTGCTGCTCTTGCGGGTCTGGTCATTTGCTGTATTTGTCCTGAAGTGATTCTTTTGCTGATTTCGGGTGAGTGTCAGAAATTCAGAGAATATCACGACCTCCCTTTCCTCCATCTTTCTTGTGTGATATGTTAATTGATGTTATAATGTGTTTTTATTCTCCAACGAAATACATTGAATGTTTCAAGTTGATGCGGCTGTAAGTGAGAATGTGAGCAATATTCAGCCAGTGGGCTGTTGTCAGGTTATGAACACTGTATTTCTGTTAAGTGAATGGAAAAGCAGCATGTGGGAGTTTGTGGAGATCAGAGAGATCCCAGGCAACCACATATGTGGTAAGTGTCCACAGTTCAAGGCGATTCAGCTCAAAGTTGTTCAGCTGAAGTCCGAGGTGCAGACACTGCAATGCATCCGGAAAGCGTAGAGTTAACTGGACACTTTCATCCAGGAGACATTCACACCCCTTAGATTAGGTTGTAGTTTAGATTCGTTCAGTGGTCAAAAACAGGAGGGTGTGATTGCGAGTCAGGCTGTTATGGGGACCCTGGATGTAATGTTGGAGCAGCCACAGCATTTGACCTTGTCCTACAGGTACAAGGCACTTGCTACCTTTAAGGTTGAAAGCAAAGATTGCAGGTAGGATGGGCAAAGATACCACGGCACTGTGGCACAGGAGGCCATTCAAGTCGGGGGAGTAAATGAATGTTGTAGTGGTCGGGGATATTATATTCAGGGGGATAGACAGAGTTCTCTGCAGCCGCGACCGAGATTCCCGTGGGATGCGTTGCCAACCGTTTGCCAAGGTTATGGATATCTCCTCGCGGCTGGAGAATAACTTAGGGCATGAGGGGGAGGATTCATTTGCCGTGGTCCATGTAGGAGCCAACGACACAGGTAGAAAGAAGAATGAGGTTCTGCTGAGGCAATTTGAGGAGTTAGGGTTTGAATTAACAAACAGAATCTCAAAGGTGATAATCTCTGTAATACTACCTGAGCCACGTGCAGATTGGAATAGGGACAAACAGGTCAAAGAGTTAAATGCGTGGCTCAAAGAGTGATGTGGGAGACAAGGGTTTCAATTCATTGAACATTGGCAACTGTACGATCGAAAGAGGGAGCTGTTCCATTAACGCATCAAAAAATAAGTTCAAAGTTTAGGAAATGATAAAAAGTTAAAATTAAAGGCTCTTTATCTGAATGCACGGAGCTTCTTAATAAGAGAGACGAATTAGTTGCAAAAATAGAGATAAAATGGTTTGACCTAATCGCCATTGGAGAAACATGATTCAAGGTGACCAAGGTTCGGAATGAAATATTCCATGGAACTTGACGTTCCGAAAGCAGAGTAGCAAATGAAGGGGTGTCGATCTGATAATAAAGGATGACACGAGGACAGTGGAGAGAATGGATCTTGGTTCAGAAGAACAGGAAGTAGAATCAGTTTGGGTGGAAGAAAGATTTAACAAGGAGTAGAAAACACTGGTGGGAGTAGGAGGATTCGAGTCCAGGAGCAGGGATGTCTTACTGCTGTTATACAGGGAGTTGGTGAGACCACATCTGGAGTATTGTGTGCAGTTTTGGTCTCCTTATCTGAGGACGGATGTCCTTGCCATGGAGGGAGTGCAACGAAGGTTTACCAGACTGATTCCTGGGATGGCAGGACTGACGTATGAGGAGAGATTGGGTCGACTCGGCCTATATTCACTAGAGTTTAGAATAATGAGAGGTGATATCATCGAAACAAATGAAATTCTAACAGAACTAGACAGACTAGATGTAGGGAGGATGTTCCCGATGGCTGGGGAGTCCAGAATCAGGGGTCACAGTCTCAGTATACGGGGTATGCCACTTAGATCCGGGATGACGTGAAATTGCTTCACTCAGAGTGTGGTGAACCTGTGGAATTCTCTACCACAGAAGGCAGTGGAGACTAAGTTATTAGATGTATTCAAGAAGGAGATCGGTATATTTCTTCATGCTAAAGGGATCACGGGATATGGGGAAAATGCGGGAGCAGGGTACTGAGTTAGACGATCAGCCATGATCATTTTGAATGGCGGAGCAGGCCCGAAGGGCCGAATGGCCTACTCTTGCTCCTATTTTCTATGTTTCTATGTTTGTGTTTCGATGGATAGAGGATTGCTTAACGGACAGAAAACAGAGTGCAGAGATGAACGGGACATTTACAGGTTGGCAGGCTGTAACTAGTGGGGTGTCGAAAGGTCGGTGTTTGGGCCTCAGCTATTTACAATCTCTATTAATGACTTAGATGAAGGGGCCGAGTGTAATGTATCCAAGTCTGCTGATGATGCAAAGCTAGTTGGGAATGTAAGCTGTGAGGAGAATACAAAAAGTCTGCAAAGGGATATACACCGGTTAAGTGAGTGGGAAAGAAGGTGTTAGAAGGAGTACAATGGAGGGAAATGTGAGGTTACTCACTTTGGTAGGAAGAATAGAAAAACAGATTATTTTTTAAATGATGAGAATTTATTAGATGTTGGTGTTCACAGAGATTTGGATGTCCTCGTACAAGGAACTCGAAAATAAACATGTTGGTCCAGCAAACAATAAGCATGTTGGCCTTTATTGCAAGGGGGTTGGATTACAAGAGTAAGGAAATCTTACTGAAGTTGTGCAGGGCTTTAGTGAGTCTTCACCTGGAGCAATGTGTACAGTTTTGGTCTCCATAGCTGAGGAAGGATATTCTTGGAGGCGGTGCCAGAATTTTCACTTCATTGATTCCTGCGATGAGAGATGTTCCGCTGAGGAGAGATTGAGTTGAATGGGGCTGTACTCTCTGTAGATTAGAAGCATGAGAGGTGATCTCATTGAAACACATAATATTCTGAGGGCGCTTGACAGGGTAGATGCTGAGAAGTTGATTCTCCTGGCTAGACAGCCTAGAACTAGGGGGCATACTTACAGAATAAGCGGACGGCCATTTATGACTGAAATGAGTAGGAATTTCTTCATTCAGAGGGCAGTGGATCTTTGGAATTCTCTCCCCGAGTAAATCAATAAAAACTGCTCAAGTTGATCAGTGGAGAGGACTGAACTGAATCTTTCATCTACATCTTTGCATCTCAGGCAATTCAGGCGGCCATGTGTGTACACATTGATTGGTATGGGGTGCTCGCACTGAGACCGAGGACAATCCATTCCATTGAATATGCCACCGATATTTCTGACCATCCATTACGACCGCCTCATATTTATCAATATTCTTACCAGTTTCAATATAATTACACGACGTTTCACTGTGAGGTAAGCAGCTGAAAGTTCGACAACTACAGCTCCGTAATTGAGCAAGTTTTAAAGTCATCTTGGCTGGCCTGAGTTCGGGTTTCACCTTGTCCACGGCACGGACATTCTGCGATTCAACTGGCTTGGTGATCAGTTTGATACCCTCCCACCGGGTGGCGCTATTCCACCGACGCTCCGCTCACAGAACTTGTCGGTTGAGCAGAGAAGGATATTAGGCGGGAAACGCGCTGCAAAATTATGGCAGGTGGAGATTAATGTGGGCAAGTGTGAGGTCATCCATGTTGGAACTAAGAAAGATAAATCGGGGGATATTCTAAATGGTGAGCAACTCGGAAAAGTAGAGGAGCACTTTCCTTTTATATATCCTCTCTGACTTGTGCCTCAATACTGGAGTTTACATATGCTGCAACACCATCGCCCTCTCTCTTGACACGGTCTACTCTAAACAATTTACACCCTACCAGATAGGTATACCATTGATTGGAATCATTCCACCATGTCTCTGTAATGAAACTAATGTCCAATCTATGAACCGCTGCAATACCTTCCAGATCACCCATCTTAGTTATCAGACTTCTTCTATTAATGCAAGCGCAGCTTTTTTAGCTTTCTGATTTTTGTCTTTCCCATTTACTTTATCAATAATTTTGGTTTGTTGACCTCCCACTATTGGAATTAGACTCATTAAGCTTTGATTTGTGTTTTCACTGGTACACATAAAAGTTGCTCCAATTTAACTGGTGTTCTCTTACACTGACCGCAAACGCCCCCGCATCCAGGTTAAACCCTCCCCCATCATTCCAGCTATCTTGCCTGCCAACACCTCTCACCCCAACCACCTCCCACCACAGTTGTACAGGTAGAGGCCATCCGGTTTGTAAAGGCTCCCCCAATTGCAAAAGACCACAAGACCATAAGACCATAAGAGATAGGATCAGGAGTAGACCATTCGTCCCCTCGACCATGCTCCGCCATTCTATCAGATCATGGCTGATCTGATTTTTACCTCAACTCCACTTTCCTTCCTATTGTCCATATCCTTTGAATCCCTTGCTGATCAAAAATTTGTCTCACTCAGCCTTGAATAGGTTCAATGACTCGGCCTTCACAGCTTTTTGGGGTAAAAAATTCCAAAGATTCACGACCCTCGGGGAGAAGAAATCACTGCTCATTTCCGTCTTAAACGGGCGACCCCTTATTCTGAGACTATGCCCCCTAGTTTTAGATTCCCCCATGAGGGGTAACATCCTCTCAACATCTACCCTTTCGAGTCCCCTCAGAAACTTGTAGGTTTCAATAAGATCTCCTCTCATTCTTCTAAACCCTAATGAGTTCACACCCCACCTGTTCAATCTTTCCTCATAGGACAACGCTTCCAAATCCCGAATCAACCTAGTGAACCTTCTCTGAACTGCCTCCAATGTAAGTATGTCCTTCCTTAAATAAGGGCACCAGAACTGTTCGCACTACTCCAGGTGTTATCTCACCAGCACCCTGTACAGTTGTAGCATGATCTCCCTGCTTTTACACTCCATCCCCCTCGAAATAAAGGCCAATATTCCGTTTGCCTTCCGGATTACCTGCTGCACGTGTATGTTGATTTTTTCTGTTTCATGGACGAGGACACACAGAACCCTCTGTAGCGCAGCATTTTGTAGGATTTCTCCATTCAAATAATATTTTGCTTGTTTACTTTTCCTCCCAAAGTGGATGACTTCACGTTTTCCGACATTATATTCCATCTGCCAATTTTTTGCCCATTCACTTAACCTGTCAATATCCCTTTGCAGACACTTTGTGTTCTCATCGCAACTTGATTTTACAACTATCTTTGTATCATCAGCAAATTTCCCTACAAGACACTCTGTTCCTTCATCCTAGTCATTGATATATTTTGCAAATAGTTAAGGCCCCAGCACTGAGCCCTGCGACACCCCAAAAGGTACAGATTGACATTTTCAAAATGACCCTTTTGATCCCGACTCTTTGTTTTCTGTTAGTTAGCCAATCCTCTATCGATGCCAATATATTACCTCCAACACCATGAGCTCTTATCTTGTGCAGCAATCTTTTATATCGCACCTTATCGAATGCCTTTTGGAAATCCAAATACACTGCATCCATTACTTGCACTTTATCCACCCTGCCCGTTACTTCCTCAAGGAACTCTAATAAATTTGTCAGGCACGATTTCCCCTTCATAAAACCATGTTGACTCTTCTTGATTGTATTATGAGTCTCCAAAAGTCCTGCTACTACTTCCTTAATAATGGATTCTAGCATTTTCTCAATTACAGATGTCAGGCTAACTGGTCCTTCGTTACCATTTTCTGTCTCACTCCCTTCCCTTCTTAAATAGGGGTGTTACGTTTGCGGTTTTCCAATCCGCTGTGATCTTTCCAGAATCTCCTGAATTCTGGAAGATTACAACCAATGCATCCACTATCTCTGTAGCCACTTCCTTTAATATCATCGGATACAAGCCATCAAGTCGAGCGGACTTGTCAGCCTTTAGACCCATTAGTTTACCTAATACTTTTTCTCCAGTGATAGTGATTGTTTTTAGTTCCTCCCTCTCCTTTGCCCCTTGATTTTCAACTACTATTGTTATAATATCAGTGTCTTCTAATGTGAAAACAGATGCAACATTTCTGTTCAATTCCTCTGCCATTTGCTTGTTTTCCGTTATTTTTTCGCCAGTCTCATCCTCGAAGGGACCAATGTTTGCTTTAGCTACCCTCTTCCTTTTATTTACTTGTGGAAGCTTTTACTGTCAGTTTTTATGTCTTGATAGTTTACTCTCATAATTTATTTTCTCCCTCTTTATTATTCCTTTTGTCATCCTTTGCTGGTTTTTAAACTTTTCCCAATCTTCTGGCTTACCAGTAATCTTTGCCATGCTGTATGCTTTTTCTTTTAAACTGATACCATCTATAACTTCCTTAGTTAGCCTTGGTTGGTTCACCATTTTTGTGGAGTCTTTCGTCCTAACAGGGATATATTTTTGTTGCGAGTCACAAAGTATATTTTTTAAATGTTTGCCACTGCTTTTCCACCATCATACCATCAAATCTATTTACCCAATCCACTTCAGCCAATTCCGCCCTCATTCCTTTATAATTGCCCTTCTTTAAGTTCAATACAATAGTTTCAGACATAGGAACAAAGGAACATCGGAACACGAGTAGGCCATTCAGCCCCTCGTGCCTGCTCCGCCATTTGATAAGATCATGGCTGATCCGTGATCGAACACCATATACCTGCCTTTGGCCCATATCCCTTAATACATTTGTTTGACAAAAAGCTATCTATATCAGATTTAAATTTAGCAATTGAGATAGTATCAATTGCCGTTTTCGAAAGTGAGTTCCAAACTTCTACAAGACTTTCTGTGCAGAAATGTTTTCTAATCTCGCTCCTGAAAGGTCTGACTCTAATTTATAGACAGTGCCCCCGACTCCTAAAATCCCCAACCAGCGGAAATAGTTTCTCTCTATCCACCCTATCCGTTCCCCTTAATATCTTATAAACTTCGATCAGATCACCCCTTAACCTTCGAAACTCTGGAGAATACAACCCAAATTTGTGTCATCCCTCCTCGTAACTTAACCCTTGAAGTCCGGGTATCATTCTAGTAAACCTACGCTGCACTCCCTCCAAGGCCAATGTGTCCTTCCGAAGGTGCGGTTCCCAGAACTGCTCACAGTAATCCAGATGCGGTCTAACCAGGGTTTTTTTTATAGCTGCAGCATAACTTCTGCCCTCTTGTACTCCAGTCCTTCAGATATAAAGGCCAACATTCCATTTGCCTTCTTGATTATTTTCTGCACCTGTTCATGTCACTTCAATGATCTATGTACCTGAACCCCGAAGTCCCTTTGGACATCCACTGTTTTTTTCACTTTTTACCATTTAGAAAGTACCCTGTTCTATCCTTTTTGGATCCAAAGTGGATGACCTCGCATTTGTCTGCACTGAATTCCATTTGCCACAGTTTTGCCCATTCACCTAATCTATCAATATCACTTTGTAATTTTATGTTTTCATCTACACTGATTACAATGCCACCAATCTTTGTGTCATCGGCAAATTTAGATATGAGACTTTCTATGCCTTCATCTAAGTCGTTAATAAATATTGTGAATAATTAAGGCCACAAGGCAGATGCCTGTGGGACTCCACTAATGTCACTCTTTAGTGTTTTTATTTTCTTCATTATTGTTGCTTTACTTATGTTAATTTTATCGAGTTCCTGTCCCCGATTCAATATCAGTTTTCTTGGGATTTCCGGCATGCTATCCTCTTTTTCAACTGTGAATATCGACGCAAAGTAATTGTTCAACATGCCCGCCATTTCCCCATTGTCAATGACAATATCCCCACTTTCAGTTTTCAAGGGGCCAACACTGCTCCTGACCACCCTCTTATTCCTAATATAACTATTAACGTTCTTCGTATTGCTTTTGATATGCCTTGCAAGTTTCATGTCATACTTTCTTTTTGCAGCCCTTACTATCTGCTTTGTGACCCTTTGTTGATCTTGGTATCTGTCCCATTCGCCAAGATCTGCACCATTTTATGTCTTTTTGTATGCACTTTCCTTATGCCTTATACTCTCGCTTACCTCTTTTGTTGTCCATGGCGGTTTTTTTTGGCAAGTAGAGTTCTTTCACCTCAGGGGTATAAACCAATTATGTATCACGTCAAATGTTTCTTTAAACATTTCCCACTGATCATCAGACGTTTTACCCATGAACAGATTTGCCCAGTTTGCTGTGGACAGTCTCTGTCTCATCCCATTGATGTCGGCCTTGCCCAAGTCTAGAATCTTAGCAGCTGACTCACTTTTTCCCTTTCAAACACTACATTGAACTCGATCATGTCATGATCACTATTGGATAGATGTTCACGCACAGTTAAGCCGTTAAGTAAATCTGGTTCATTACTCATTACTAAATCGAATATGGCTTGCCCCCTTGTTGCCTTCAGGGCATACTGCTGTTGAAAACTATCCCGGACACTCTCAAGAAATTCACTACCTTTCTGACAGTTGCTAGTCTGCTTTTCCCAATCTATGTGAAGGATGAAGTCCCCCATTAAGACCACTATGCCTTTCTTACACGCTTGTCGAATCTCTGCATTTATACAATCTAGCACTTCAGAGCTGCTGCCAGAGCTCCTGTATACAACTGCAACTATAGTCTTAGATCCTATCCCATTTCTCCATTCAACCCATAAGGTCTCTGTTGGCTGCTTACCTCTCGTTATATCCCCCTTTATCATTGAAGTGATTTCATCTCTAATCATTAAGGCTACTCCTCCCCATCATCCATTTACCCTATCTCTCATGTAGACCTTATAACCTGGTATAATTAGTTCCCAATCCTGACCATCCTGCAGCCAAGTCTCAGTAATATCTATCATGTCATACCCTCCAATTTGAATTTGAACCTGTAGTTCATTTAATTTATTCCTTATACTCCGTGCATTTGTAAATAGAACTCTTAGTTGGGCCACACACCCGAGCCTGACCTTCAGCTTTGCTGCCTTACGCCTTCTCGTTCTTATTTTATCTCTCGTGCTTCAAGTGCACTTTCTTTCTGCTGCTCTACGGCTTTTCCCTTTCACTTGTTCTTGAACAACTGTTTGTACTATTTGTATTGTAAATTTCCCCTGGATCTTCCCCTCTCTTGCTGCTCTCAACTTTATTCCCTTCTGACTCCCCGCTCAGGTTACCATCCCCCTGCCACTCGAGTTTAAACCTTCCCCAACAGCACCAGCAAACACCCCCGCGAGGATATTGGTCCCGTTCCTGCTCGGGTTTATCCGTCCCGTTTGTACAGGTCCCAACTTCGCCAGAACCGGACCAAATGTCCCATGAATCTAAATCCCTCCTTCCTACACCGTCCCTGCAGCCACGCATTCATCCTGTCTATTCTCCTGTTCCTATACTCACGAGCACGTGGCACTGGTAGTAATCCTGAGATCGTTACCTTTGAAGTCCTGCTTTTTAATTTATCTCCTAACTCATTAAATTCACCTTGCAGAACCTCATCCCTTTTTTACCTATGTCGTTCGTACCAATATGGACCACGACTACTGGCTGTTCACCCTCCCCCTCCAGAATGCCCTGCAGCCGCTCCGTGACATCTTTGACCCTAGACCCAGGGAGGCAACTTACCTTCCTGGAATCACGTTTGCGGCCGCAGAAACGCCTCTCTGTTGCCCTTACAATTGAATCCCCTATCACTATAGCCCTGCCACACTTCTTCCTCCCCTCCTGTGCAGCAGAGCCACCCGTGGTGCCCAGAACTTGGCTCATGCTGCTTTCCCCTGATAAGCCATCTCCCCCAACATTATCGAAAGCAGAATATCTATTTGAGAGGGAGATGGCCCCAGAGGACTCCTGCTCTACCTGCCTAGTCCTTTTACTCTGCCTGGTGGTCACCCATTTCCTTTCTGCCTGTGAAATCTTTACCTGCGGTGTGACCACCTCACTGAACGTGCTATCCACGATAGTTTAAGCATCGCGGATGCTCTACAGTGAATCCACCCCCAGCTCCAGCTCCGAAATACGATTAGCCAGTAGCTGCAGCTGGACACACTTCCTGCACACATGGTCGCCAGGGACACTGGTAGTGTCCATGACTTCCCACATAGTGCAGGTGGAGCATATCACGAGTGCGAGCTGTGCTGCCATGACTTGCCTTAAACTCTCAGACTCTCCTCCCGCTTTCGGTCTCTCCTTTTATACTGTGCTCACCTCTCGGACTCTCCTGTCTCACCTGTGACGTTGCACAGTTCTTTTCTCTTGTTGCAGGTCTGTTGCTGCTTTTATTCCCTAATCTCAGTCTTCAACGCTCAGGTCCACTGCCGCTCTGTGGAAAAAGTTAGGAAAAGCAAGGCAAAGCAGCACCTCCTTCCCCCACTTCACCGAACTCCCACACTTACCAAACGCTCAGCAAGCCACTCTGTCCTGCCGCACTCCGTGCTGTCGCACTGACATGCCCCTGTATTTCTACAGTTTGTGACTCAGATGAGTCAGCCCTGCCCCACCTTCAGGTACCAGTTTAATCTAGCTAACCAATTTACTTACTACAGCAGCTCTCTCTGCTGAAGCCTGACAGAAACTTAAAAATGTACACTTTAAAATTGAACTTAACCAGTTGAAAGCAAGACCCAAGATCCTCGCTCTCAAACTGGATGTGAAATTCTATCATGCTGTGATCACTGCTTCCCAAGGGATCTTTCACTTTGAGATCGTTAATTAATCCTGTTTCGTTAGCCATTGCCAGATCCAAAATGGTCTGCTCCCTGATTGGTAACCCGACGTATTGTTCCAAGAACCAGTCGCGAATACACTCTGTCAACTGCTGCTCAGGGCTATTTTGCCAATTTGATTTGTCCAATCTATGTGAATCATGAAATCGCCCATGATTTTTGCATTACATTTTTTTAGAAGCCCCCCTTAGTTCCTGATTAGTATTGTGCCCTGCAGTGTAGCTATTGTTAGCGGGCCTATATACTTCTCACATCAGTGATTTCTTTCCCTTGTAATTTCTTACCTCCACCCAAATTGTTTCGAAACCTTGATCTTCTGAGCGAAGATCATTTCTCAATATTATACCAATTTCATCCTTTATTAACAGAGCTTGCCCACCACCTTTACCTTTTTTCCTATCCTTCCTAAATGTTAAATAACCCTGAATATTTAGGTCCCAACCGAGGTCACCTTGCAACCACGTCGCTATAATGACCACGAGATCATACCCATTTGTTTCTATTTGTGCCGTCAATTCTTCGATCTTATTACGAATGCTGCATGCATTCAGATAAAGAAACTTTAAATTTGTCTTTTTACAATTCTTTCCTACCCAGGCCCCATTTGCTAGTGCACTCTTATGTTTGTATGCTCTGTCCCTTCCTGACACACTCTGTTTATCTTTACCCACATCGCTTTCCTGTACTACTTCCTTTTCTTTTCTTTCTATTAATCTAAACGTCATCCCACCTGAGCCCTCCGCCACTCTATTTAGTTTAAAGCCTTCTCTACCGCCCTAGTTATTCGGTTTGCCAGAACATTGGTCCCAGCTTGGTTCAGGTGAAGCCCGTCCTAACGGAACAGCTCCCTCTTTCCCCAGTATTGGTGCCAGTGCTCCAGGAACCTAAACCCACTTCTCCCACACCAATCTTTGAGCCACGCATTCTTCTCTCTGATCTGATTTACTCTGTGCCAATTTGTTCCTGGCTCATTTCATAATCCAGAGATTATCACCTTTGTAGTTCTGCTTTATAATTCAGTCTATAGCAGCTCAAACTCCCTCAGCAGAACCTCTTTCTTATTCCTACCTATGTCGTTGGAGTGCCATTGTTTGAGGAAACGAAAGCCTGAGTCCCGACCCCAGAGTCTTCACCACGCGTTGGTGCCGAATTACCCTGTGTTTCTCTTCACTAGCACGTGGCTCAAATTTGTCCAAGTGCTCAGTCACTCTGTCCCTATTAACAGATTCTGGTAATTTTCCCACAACTGACTTTAGAGCGGCAGGTATATCGTTATATAGTTTCTATCTCCCACCCTTCTCAAATATTGGAGAGTCCATTGTAATTTTCCAATCCAACAGCACAATTAATGAATAATGAGATTTTGAAGACTATTTACGAACGCAGCTACAATTTCCTCAATTACTTCATTCCAGACGATGGAGACAAATTCTTCATAACGCTTTTTTGTCGGAGTGATATTACAGATGGATTCAATTCAGAGGTATGAATGTCACAGACAATCTTTCTGAAGTTGAATCTCGGCAGGTACTTTGTTTCTCTTGGTGGAAATACAGCCTCTATTGTCACTTTCACTGGTCTGTTCTGCGATCCGTGGACCTGGTAGAACGAGAGACTCTATTATCAATTGCACTGGTCTGTACTGTAATCCGGGGACCGGGTTGAACGACAGCCTCTATTGTCACTTGCACTGGTCTATTATTCGATCTCGGGATCGCTGCCATCATTTCCCTTTGAGGTCGGATTGTGTCCCTTGTTGCATCCTGTACTTGGGAGGTACATTTGTTTTTTAGGCATAATAGAACAAGATAAAGTTGTCCGTTGCTGCTCATTACTAACCCTTTGCCCCTTGCGGACATTGTTGGAGTTTCCCCAGATGGTGTTGGACTGTGGAAGTTGTCGATGACAGACATGGGTTTTGCAGCGATGGAAAGTGTTTTGACCATGTGAACGGTTCAGCTGGGGTTTGTGAAACGAAATTGCTGCAACTTGGTCGAGTTCAAACCTGCCAAGTTCCCTTGTATGATGATGTTTGACAGCAGAGTTTTGCTGCAATCTGTTGTCACGACCTCCAGTCTGGGAATAAAATCTGACAACTCCGAACTATTTCCGACCACCACCTGGTCCACTCCCCTCTCCTGCTCACGGGTCCAAACCCAGCCAGTTGAGATCACCCTTCGGGGTCCCCATTTTGCATTGACCGCATTTTGAGCTGGCATAATTTTCACTGCTCCGCACTGATTAATTATCTCCCAATTTATAGTTGACGATTTATTACTTACTTGCAATCTATATTCTTACGTTTTCTTTCCATTATTTCATTTGCCCTTCTGACTTACAACTGATTGTAATTATATATAACATATTATCTCGCTTTGTTTTTGGCAAATGTTCATCAATGGCATTAACAATCCTTGGTGCTGCGCTGGGTTTACACTGCTCCTCTGGCGAACTTACGGCGTCAGAGAGGGTGCAGTTCCGAGCAAATTCACAGAGAATGTCTTTGATTCATTCCTTCCTCTTTACTGGGATTATTTATTTGTACTTATTTACTCACCACTCTAATGTACTCTCATAAGCTGTATGTTTCACACAAGATACTGTGAAGCTGAATTTTTAGCTGTAACCTGAAGCGTGATTCCCTGTTTCTGTTTGTTTCCTTTTTACAGCTAACGTGATGACAATTGTAATCCTGTCCCGAGGAAAGTGCGGTCTCTCTAAATGTGTAACCCGCTACCTGGTGGCCATGGCAGTGGCGGATCTATTGGTCATTATCAATGACGTGGTACTGTTTCGGATTAAGGAGTATTATTTCCCGAATAACTTCCTGTTCCTCACCCCTGTGTGCTCTTTCCAAACTGCCCTTAACCATGCTCTCTCAGACATTTCTGTCTGGTTAACAGTCGCTTTCACTTTTGATCGTTTTATAACCATTTGTTACCAGAAGCTGAGGACTAAATATTGCACAGAGAAAACTGCAGCCGTGATTATAGGAACTTTGTGCCCGCTGTTCTGTTTGAAAAATATCCCCTGGTACTTTGCATTTGAACCTTACTTTATATTGGACAACGTACACTGGATCTGTCGTGTAAAACCAGATTGTTATACTTCAGCTGCATGGGTCGCATTTGCATGGATTCACCGCTGTTTCACTCCACTGCTCCCAGTATTCCTGATATTGCTGCTCAATTCTGTGACTGTCGGAAACATTCTGGCTGCCAGTAGAGTCCGCAGGAGGCTCAGGGGCAGCAAATGTGATGCGAATCACAATGATCCGGAGATGGAGAACCGAAGAAAATCCATCATCTTACTGTTTGCGATATCCGCCAATTTCATACTGCTATGGATGACGTATGTTTTATTTTCCCTATCAATGCAAATTACAAACCGTTATTATTCCACAGGTTTCAATGACCCGATGTTTATCGCAGATCAAACCAGCTACATGCTCCTGCTTTTGAGCTGCTGCACAAACACGTTTATTTATGCAGTGACCCAGACTAAATTCAGAGAGGAGCTGAAGAATGGAGTGAAATATCCTCTCAAATTAATATTTAAATTAGTTAAACGAGGACAATAGCGGCAGAATTCCCAGCATTAGAACTGTATTCCGTCTCATATCCCATCCTGTGCTCCTCGATTGGTTTAGCGGGTCCCAGCAGGCGGGCTCAGCTTCCCGACGTTTCACAAACACAACGCTTGGAAATATGTGACAAAGACCGCATGTTCTATACATAGGAACATAGGAACAGGAACAGGTCATTCAGTCTCTCGAGCCTGTTCCGCCATTCAATGAGATCAGGGCTGATCTATCCCCTAACTCCATTTACCCGCCTTGGCTCCATATCCCTTAATACCCATTGCTGCCAAAATCTATCGATCTCAGGTTTAAAGTTATTGATTAAGCGAGTAACTATTGCTTTTAGTGTGAGATAGTTCCACACTTCGACCACCCCTTTCCAAACTTCTCTACTGAATGACCTGACTCTGATTCTAAGGTTATGCCCCCTGGTCATAGACCCTTCACAAGCGAAAAATGTTTCTCTCGATCTACTGCATCAATTCCTTTCAAAATCCGAAGAAACCTCAATCAAATCACCAGTTAACCTTCTGCGTCTGTGTGAGAGCTCAAGGAGGATCTGCCAACATCTGCCAACATCGCGCCTGTGCTAGAGTCCCAGTTCCCCCTCACGTTATAAACGCTCTGATGTTGCTTTACACTCTAAACACGCCCTCTCTTAGATTCATTATCATTTTATTTCTTAAATGCCCCTAATAACGCTTGCTGCGTTCCATTAAGTTGATCACTTCTCTTTTTGTCTCCAAACAAATACTTTGAATGCTGTTCTTTTCATAACTCGCATTTTGTTCCATATTGTCACCCAGTATCATTGATCACGTGTCCCTTTTTAACATGCTATGAGCTCAGTTCTCTTAGTTCATTCACGGATCTCTTGGTTTGCAATACCCAGTTGCCTCCTACTGGGAGAATGTTTAAGTTGTACCTCACTCATATCTTACTGAAACTTTATCAATCTGTGTGCACATTTCGCTCCTGAAAATGCCACCCCAGTGTTTATATCTTTTTATTTAATCTTATTTTGTTACAACCTCCCTGTTTATCCCTGGAACCTCTGTCAGTGATGTGACCCATTCAGCCTTTAACCTGTTCTTTATCCATCTGTTATTTCGCCGGCCCCACAGCTGGTCCCGTTGAATTTACCTTCAATCCACCCGATTAAATTGGGCCAGTTCCACTTTCAGGCTGGTCATGTCCTGTTCAGTATTATGATCTTCAAAGCCCCCTTTCTTTATAAAGACAGGTGGGATCATTGGGTGTTACAGGTCACTTTGGTCAACAAATCTCCGCCGGTGTGTTTCTCCCAATCCGCTATCTATTTTAGTCCTGTTCTCCCGTTCGCTCCTTTTAACATTTATACCTTTAAACTGTCAGCCTTGGCTCAGCGGTTGAATTCTCGATTCTGAGCCAGACGGTTATTTTGTCCAACCGCAATCCAGAGATTCCAGCAGATAATCTAAGCTGACACTTCAGTGCAGCCCTGCGGGTGTGCTGCATTGTCGGAAGTGTCACACTCCAAAGACAAATGGAGGAGGAGGATTGTGTCCAACAGAAGTGATGTTGTTGAATGGAGCAGCGAGAAAATCTCAATCACCACTTAACGGCCCAGCTCTAATTTTCGGTTGTTCCATCTTGTTCTGGACTTCCCCACCAGAGGAAATAGTTTCTCTCTATCAACGTATCAACTCCTTCAATCATCAAAAACACCTCAATTAGATCATCCCTTAATTTTCTATACTCATGGGCATACACGCAGAAGCAATCTGCACGGAAACCACTTTTGCAGTTTTCCTGCCCGTGCACCCAGATACTCAATGATGGAAATGTACAGTCAGCTGATGTGAACAAAAGGAATTTGAGCATTTCCGGTACATCAGGTCAGGAACTGTTCCAAACGATCAGCTGTCAAACTGTCCTGGACCATGTAACTACCCGTTCTCACCCACTGTGTGAAACAACCATACCTGGCTCGAACGTGCAATACATCAAGGTTAATATCGAAATCAGATGTTTTATGCGTTAGGCCACACATGGCTTTATCCTTTTTCGTGTCTATATTTTTATTGTATGTTTTCTTGTTTCATTGAAAAAGTGCCGTGCCAGCGAAGCCACATCCCAAGAATGAATAACAAAATGCCACTGATCCACTGTTCCTTTTAACACAGTAGAGTCAGAGTGCGCTCTCCTGATCATCAGCGGCTCCACTGTCCCATTGAATACAGACTGAAAACCTAAACCCCGGCATTGACAACCGCATTATGCCATCAGTCTGTAAAATCCAAGTGCTGTTGTTCCAATGACGAAATAATTCTCAATGATCTTTCCCACACACAAGTGATTAAACCAGATGCGCTTTGTTAAATATCCGCAGTGACCTTTAACAAGCTCTTGGGTGCGAAGCTTATACCCCACCGTATTGTGAAAATGTAGGAGAGGGCGAGAGGGAACTTGCATCCCGATGCGAGCTTTGCTGGCGGTTGTTACATTACGGGCTGCCTCCATGTCTTCTCGCTGACTTTGCTGAACCATTGACCAAATCTCGGGCCACACGCAGAACTAATGCAGAAACTCTTCTGCTGCCTGTTGCCCTGATAGATTACCGTACTAACAGCTCATTAACTGCTTTAGAAGACGGGTAGAGAAGAGAAAGTCACAGCTGTCTCGATCCCTGCTGATGAAGAATTGATAAAGTATAGTTTGATTATGGCTACCTCTTGAGTGTGCTTGATTCCACCAGCGGGCTTCTGAATCAGAGACGGGAGTTCTAACACTGAACCACAGCTAGTCTGATCCCAACTCTGTTCCTGTGTTGTTGCTTTTTAAAATTATTCTATTTACTTCTATTCCAACGTCTGCTTGAGGAAATTCTGACCTTTAAATAAAATGATAACAAATCTTGAACCTCCGAAAGCCTAGAGTTTCTCAATTTCGACACACTTGCAGTCTGACTCATGTGCAGCATATCAACGGCATGGACAAGTTTGGCCGGATGACCTGTTTCTGTGCTGTAAATTATATGTAATACACCCACTTAACCAAAATAGTGATCTAAATCCCATAAAAATACAATCTGGTCGCTGGTCGCTGTGATTTCGTGAATTGAACATTATATTGTGGCGCGTTCGGTTATGAACCGAAACGGTTGATGATTTCAAGCCCATTCAAGTGCGGGAGCTTTGAGTTCATTTATTTATCAGTGAGATTCTCAGTCTGACACTTCCAATTTACAACATTTTTCAGAGCGCATTTGAAGTTCCTCTGAATTTTCTCTCGCGGACTCCGAACACGTGTGAGAGCCCCTGTTTCAAAATTCTCAGCAAGATATCGAGGAGAATCCGTGTTTGTGTCGAACATGATGTAGAAACACCGACAAGTAACCCATGAGTTTACAAATAATCTCGTTTGCCCTAAATGCATTGTCAACGAGTCTTACTCCTACAAGCAAGTAATTCTAAACTTGTATTTAAAACTCTCATCGACTGTCGTAACACGGTAGGTCAGACGAATCTAAATGGCCACCGGGCAATGCTAATAATAGATGGATTTGTGAACAATAAAGATATAGCTTTAACTTCGTTCGAAATGTTCACAAACAGAAGCAGTATGTATGCTAGCAGAGACTCGAATTCACAACCTTGTTAAAATTCCAGCACTCGACTGTCATGTATTGGTTGCAGATTGACCTATTGCGCCATGAGGAAACATGTACAGTCGAGTCACTGTGATCAACTATCTCACTCTGCTGGAAAGAATCTTAAGGTGCCAGGCCCTTAACTGGGAAAACCTCTCTGGTCCCCCTGATGAAACTAATATCGACACTTTTAATTTCAACAAATTTCATCTCCTCTGCTTCATCTCACCGCACTCGGGTTTTACTAAAATATTTGAAACGTGGTGCTGTTCTGGACCCAGAGTCTGAATAACAAACTCTGTCCACAATATAATGGGAAGAGCGGACGTCAAATATCACCCTCTGAGTCTGAATAACAAACTCTGTCCACAATACAATGGGAAGAGCGGACTTCAAATATCACCCTCTGCACAAACACAAGATTGCAGTGTGTGAGAAAGACAAATCAACGGGCTTGTGATCGCTCGCTAAAGTACACATTTATCTGGGAAAGGACAGAAATACATCTGATTTCATAGCATTATAGTTAACATTATAGTTGCGGCTTTAATTTTGAAAACCGTCCTCCGCTCAACTGTGAGTGCGACAGACAAATCCGTCGGTCAAGTAAACGAACAGTAAACACAGTTGGTGTCGAGAAAACATGAAAAAAGAAGCAAAATAGAATCATAGAAATGATTGAGATTTACGACACAGAAGGAGCCCATTCGGCCCATCGTGTCTGTGCCGGCCTAAAAAGCGCTATCCAGCCACATCGCGCTTTCCAGCATTTGGTTCTTCGCCTTATAAGTTAAGGCACTACAAGTGTATATCCACGTAATTTTTAAAAGCGATGAGGGTTACTGTCTCTACCAACCTTCCAGGCAGTGATTCCACATCCCCACCACCCACTGAAACACATTCTCCTCATCTCCCTTATAATCCTTCTACCAAGTCATTCTTCAAAATCGTCTACCTTCTTCAAAATCATGACGCATCCAGACAGAGTAGATTGAGAGAAGCTGTTCCCATTGGCGGAAGGGTCAAGGGCCAGAGGACATAGAGGTGATTGGCAAAAGAACCAAAGGCGCCATGAGTAAAAAAAAATTCTGACACAGCGAGTGGTTAGGATGTGGAAGGCACTGCTCGCCGGAGTGGTGGAGACAGATTTAATCATGGCCTTCAAAAGGGAAATGGACAAGTAGTTGAATGGAAAGAATTTACAGGGTGACGGGGATAGGGCGGGGGAGTGGGACTGGCTTGATTGCTCTTGAATAGAACTGGCGCAGACCTCGATGAACCGAATGGCCTCCTTCCGTGCTGTTACCTATCTGGGATTCTATGATTCTAAGTGGATGGAGCTTGCACGACTGATACTGTGCTGTGTTATCTCTGAACATCAAACTCATCGTGTTCCTAAACTGCTGTATGTTGGAGAGCTCAGACTCCCAAAGTAGACAGCATTGTTTTTTTTTTCCAACTGTTATTCACATCTTCTCTTTCAGTAACTTTCCCGGTAGCTGAGAATGAGATGAGCTGAAATGAGCAGGTCCAACGA
Source organism: Heptranchias perlo (assembly GCF_035084215.1). Taxonomy (NCBI): domain Eukaryota; kingdom Metazoa; phylum Chordata; class Chondrichthyes; order Hexanchiformes; family Hexanchidae; genus Heptranchias; species Heptranchias perlo. The sequence goes on along the minus strand of NW_027139453.1, from coordinate 10,704,983 downwards.
GCTGGCTTGGAGCACAGGCCAGTGACTGAGTGCAGCTTGTTACTCAGTCAGTCGGCTCCGTTACAGCCGCTCCTGTCAGTAACAAACAAAGAGAAACTCTAAATCTGAAACTAAAAGAGATAATTTATAACATTTGATATCATCCCAAGTTTTTCTGTTCCACAGTTTGTCAAACCCAAAACAGCCTCTGACTGAGAATTTGAATGGTTATCGGGAACGTCACTCAGTATCTAAACCCGCTGAGTTTTCGAAGCTGATACTGGTTTACTTCTATCAGTGAGGAACCCATTTTACACAAGGTGAAGGTCCAATTCACAGGTCAGCGTCTAAGACAATCTGCGATGTCCCGTCTCCGTTTTGGGAAATTATAAACCCCTCTGGTCCGGTCATTTCTGGGTAATGAGTCCGAAGGAGTCGGGTCACTCGGTCTTAATATCTGTATTCTCACTGCTGAAGGAGAATATTGCGGGTTTCCTTAACAATAATTGCAAAATATTTTACAGTCTGCTGATGAACCAATGGAATTGAGCCCCTGATATTCAGTCTGTGCATCTCCTCATAAATGTTGGAGTTTATCCACAATTAATAAAAGCAGCCGTCTGGTGAAGTAACTCATCGCACAAATATTCTCCGCAAATAATACATCTCCTGTTTAACATAGGGCGAGTGTAGCTTGTATATTATTTTCGCGATGATAATTATTTGCCGAATTTGTATCCACACTGCGCTCCATTTTTAAGCATGATTTGTATGTGATATTTAAAAAATGTGCATTTCCTGCTCAGTGGTGATTTCGAAAATGATTTACTGCCAGAAAAAGTTGATTTGTTCTGAAATATTTTTCCTGCTCCTAACTACAGCAATAAGCTTGGTGTGAAAATATAAACGAAAGTGTTTAATAAAATGGAGTATAGAGAATTTAGAGATTTACAACCGTTTGCCCATCATCAGATACTCCCCAGATTCACATGAAAAGAGTGAAACAGAAGGGAAAATGCATTTGGCTCAGTGGCGCGACGGCCAGCGCATTGGAAATCTAGTTGAAGGCTAGAAAGGTTCTGGGCTGGAGTTACACCAGAGTTATATTTCAGATCAGGGCTTCATAATAATGTTGCTGCGTTCGCCAGAGTTATATTTCAGATCAGGGCTTCATAATAATGTTGCTGCGTTCGCCAGAGTTATATTTCAGATCAGGGCTTCATAATAATGTTGCTGTGTTCGCCAGAGTTATATTTCAGATCAGGGCTTCATAATAATGTTGCTGCGTTCGCCAGAGTTATATTTCAGATCAGGGCTCCATAATAATGATGCTGTGTTCCTCCAGAGTTATATTTCAGATCAGGGCTCCATAATAATGATGCGGTGTTCCCCTAGAGTTATATTTCAGATCAGGGCTCCATAATAATGATGCTGTGTTCGTCCAGAGTTATATTTCATATCAGGGCTCCATAATAATGATGCTGTGTTCACCCAGAGTTATATTTCAGATCAGGGCTCCATAATAATGATGCTGTGTTCCCCTAGAGTTATATTTCAGATCAGGGCTCCATAATAATGATGCTGTGTTCCTCCAGAGTTATATTTCAGATCAGGGCTCCATAATAATGATGCTGTGTTCCCCCAGAGTTATATTTCAGATCAGGGCTCCATAATAATAATGCTGTGTTCCCCCAGAGTTATATTTCAGATCAGGGCTCCATAATAATGATGCTGTGTTCCCCGAGAGTTATATTTCAGATCAGGGCTCCATAATAATGATGCTGTGTTCCCCCAGAGTTATATTTCAGATCAGGGCTCCAAAATAATGATGCTGTGTTCACCCAGAGTTATATTTCAGATCAGGGCTCCATAATAATGATGCAGTGTTCCTCCAGAGTAACATTTCAGATCAGGGCTCCATAATAATGATGCTGTGTTCACCAGAGTTATATTTCAGATCAGGGCTCCATAATAATGATGCTGTGTTCCCCTAGAGTTATATTTCAGATTAGGGCTCCATAATAATGATGCTGTGTTCCTCCAGAGTTATATTTCAGATCAGGGCTCCATAATAATGATGCTGTGTTCCCCCAGAGTTATATTTCAGATCGGGGCTCCATAATAATGATGCTGTGTTCCCCTAGAGTTATATTTCAGATCAGGGCTCCATAATAATGATGCTGTGTATGAAACAAAAATCCAAGCATATATCCGTGAATATCAACTGCGGCCACGACACCTCCTGTTATGCGAGTAGCGCCGGTCCACCATGATTTTCTTAATGCAGAATTCCCTTTGATCTGGATTGACGAACCACTCTTAAGAAGGAGACTGATCGCCCGAAAAGGCGATTCAAGGAGAAGTAATTAAAAATATGTTCAGACCAAAGTGAACCTGCCTGGCTCCCATTCCAATCTCTTCATTCTGTCCCCATTCAGTCTCACTGCCCGACTGGACTTTATAATCTCCAGGAAGTAACTATCACTTCACCATATTTAAACACTTCTTGATGAAACTCTTTGAACGGGACCCAGTGTCCGTGCAAGCCTCAGTCACACGCTGAAATCCCCCGGGATTATGTGAGACTTCAGTTTGTTTGTCTGAACACAGAGACGGGACGGGGCGGGGTGGCGATGGAATGTGCGAGGAAACCGCCTTCGATACAGACAGAGATGGAAACAGTCTAAAATAACAAGTCGATGTAATTAAACAGAGATTAAAATCCTGAGATGGATGGGAGGAAGGGAAGAGCGATGGAAGAGTGTTATAGAGAAGATATTGAATGATATTATTCAATGGAAATATAAAGGAGCAGGGAACTCTTTAAATTCATAAAGATGATTCTTTGTAATGGTAAATCCGTGGATGGGAATCATTGGAATTAATTTAACGCTGCAGTCGACCTGGAGGGGCTGGAGAGTAAACCAAGGGCTTCTGCAAGCAGCAAATGAGGAGGAGTAAACATTGCTCTCGCTTCTCTCTGAACCACAACGGATGGAGAAACTGCTGAGCAACTAAACCTGGAGCCGACCGACATGATCTGAAGGCGCTACTGGGCTTTGAATCCAGATCCACTGAACCTCGGCGCCCACAGTTGTGTTGTCTTCTGCCAACATTATGGTGTTTCTCCCTTTGCCGATCTACGGACACTCCGTGGCCGCTGGAACCGGAAAGGAGACTTCAGACGGGGAGCAGCAGTGCCCGAAGCGAAGAGCAGCGAGACTTGTTTTTGGCTCTGCTCGGTCACAGTGAGCAAACCGGCAGCTTTGAACCAAGTCGTAACGGCTTGAATCGTTATGAGTTTTAAAACGCGTTTTTTTCATTGTCCTTATTATTGATAGTGATTTATTTTACCCTGACCTGATGGGTTGGGATGGAGAAATCGGAGAACAATGACGGGTATCGCTTTCAACTTTCTTACCGTCTTTCTTTCTTTTTTTCTAGGCTGGTCTAACATTGTTGAAAAGTTTCGAACTTAAATTTCTTCCCAAAGGATGAAGTTAACGACATCAACAAAGTGGATGCAAGAGACAGATACAAGTAGAATCTTCCCTCACTTCTTCGCCTGGTTTGAGGTCATTTGAACGTGGACAGCCCGGAATTGATAAGGCGTCTGATTTCAGTGGTAATCGTGATGTTATCAGAAGATTGCCGTTTCTAGTCCGACCGCAACTGTTTCTCTCACTGGGTGAAAGCGGGTCCTACATGGGCATTAACTGTTTCACACCTGGCCGTTGCTAACAGTCCCTGACCGGATATGATGGAAATAAATACATTTCTATTATTTGCAGAAAGTGGCTGCGCATTTTCATAATTGTCGACCTGGTGCACGGGCAGGATTTGCTTTAACGGTGATTTTCAGCAGCGTTCTTCTGTTTGGGTGTAAAATCAAGGAAATTAAACGGCTTTTTTTGCCATTCTCTCTGCAATGAGGTGGACGAGAGGTTAAAGCGGGATTGACTGCTAATATACAATGCTCTGCAAGGACAAACCCCATCCCCGTCACTATTATATTAAACCTATGATGCAGGGCTGCATATCATTTGAACAATTTTTACATAAAATAGACCTTGAATCGCATTTTTATCAATGCCACACTGGGGTTTTTGCTCTATGTCCTTGTATTGTTTATGCTTTATTAAAATGAAGATGGAATTCTTCATTGAATTGGAATGAAGATTGACTAGAGATCAGGCATGGGAGATAACTCTTCCCCTCCCTCCTTCCTTCCAACCCTCTGTCATTTACACCGCATGAAAGATTCATGGGAAAAGCAAATGGCGAGGGAGCATAAATATAACTTTATATTTTTGGAAGGAATTTATTTTCAAAAATTTTGCCAATCCTGGACCCACCCCTCTTCGAAAAGACAATCTGAATCTGGTGGGAAACGAAAATAGGTCCCGCCCTGTTTGGAACGCACGATCTCTCTCATTGTTTACAGTCTCTGGTTCTGAACTAGAATCCCACCTTGGCCCAATTACCAGTAACTGCAGCAAAGATTGAAGTGCTCCTATCCCTCCTGCATCTCTTGCATTTTACCAGCTCTCGATTATTCGATCGGTATTTTGGAACATGCGAGAAACACTTGGTTTAAATCCCAACATTTCAATCACGAACAATCTGTTCATCCCAGTCCATGTCATTGTCTGTTAACAATAACCGAGGGAACGGAATTGGAATCCAGTCGGTCTTTTCGTTTCCTTTTCTGTTCCTGTTCTCTCTCGGTCTCTCTAAAAGATGGTGCACTGTTTGGATCAGGAATCGAGTTCTGATCAGCCCTGTGACAGACAGACAAGGATCCGTCACTGAAACCCCGAGACACAGGGAATGCTTTTCATTCTGTTCCAGGGGCACTTAGTGAGTCGCTGAAACGTTCGAATTCCAATCCCCACAATGGACGGAGCCAAGCGGAGGAGGGACGTGTTTGTCAATGATCGGACATTGGAGCCCATCGAAGTGTGAGTTCCGATGGTCGATGGGTGTCTGTGGAACGCAGTCAGGGCTTTGGTTTCCTTCCTTAAACTTGGACCCTTCAGTTCGCTCTTTGTGTTCAGCTGTTTTTGGTCGTGTTACTGAGTCAGGAATGTTGGACAAGACAGCAGGAGAATTCCCTGCGCTTCTTTCAACAGCGTTGGGGAATATTTAACATCCACCGACAGCGCCTCATTTAATCGTCTCTTCTGAAACCTTCCGCCAGTTATCCCTCAGGACTGCACTGATCTGGGACACTAAGGACATTCAATTAAGAAATCAGTAATTTAAACAGAAAACATGCGTCCCTCCCACATCCTGATACATTGCGGTTTCTGTACTGCAATCATTGGTTCAATCGTTGGTTTGTTTTCTCTCCCCTGAACCGACTTTCATTATCTGCCCCTCCTTTTCCTTCGACGCTCTTTGCATCCAATCGGTTTTGCCGTGAGCTTCAAATGCCGTCTATTTCCCACTGCACTTCCGCGGACACTGCAAGTACAGCACCCAATGGGGAAGTGGTGATCCAGTGCTGAAAAAGAATGGGGAAGTTTACCTGTGATATTGGCTGGTTGCTGCGGAGCTTTCGTTGGTTGAACTGCAGTTCTACCCTGCAGGCACGCGGGGTCCCCAAGCCTTGGGTCTTCCAACAGGCATCACGTATCTCTGGACGAAGTTGAATGGGTCAAATCCCCGCTGGGAGAGAGAGAGGGGATGGGCGGTGAGAGAAAGGGGGAGAATGAGAAAGAGAGGGCGAGCGAGCACACTGTATTGGAATAATATAAACTGTACTTGTCTCATTGTGATCTCGAGCTCCTCGACTCCACAACTGCCACTCACATTTGAAACCATTTGTCCCACATCAGATATCGTCCAGTTTCACATTTTCACTGTGAATGCAATTGCCCTGTATCCGGCATGAGGCGCACTGGTCTTCTAGCTGAAAATTGTAAATACATTCGACAGTTGTTGGTTCGAGAGCCACCAGAGTCGTATTTTAGATAAAGGTTCCACAATATTAAAGCTGCGCGGTGAAAATGTGTAACAAAAACCCAAACAGTTCACTGGTGTTCTTCTCGGAAGGAAACTACTACTCCTACACTTCCTGTTGTACAAGTGTTTCCAGTCTCACTCCACTATCTTGATCCTAAATTCACTCTGAACTGGATTGACGAACCGTTCTGAAGAAGGAGGCTCATCGCCCGCTCAGGGAATTAATAGGGAAGAAATAAAGAACATCACCTGACCAAAGTCATCCTGCTGGGCTCCCATTCCAATCTCCACACTCTATCCCCATTCAGTCTCACTGCCAACCTGGACATGATAATGTGCAGGAAGTAATGATCACTTCACTATATTTAAACACCTCTTGATGGAAATCTTTGAACGGGATCAAGTTTCGGTGTACGTCTCAGTGACACGCTGAATTCCGCAAGGTAGTTATGTGACACCTCACCCAGTTTGTTTGCCTGAACATGGAGGTGCATGGACTGTGGGCGGGGTTGGAACATGTGTGGAAACCGCATTAGATACAGACAGAGGAGGCAGAGAAAAGGGATACATTTGATAAGAACAAGGCGGTGTGATTAAACTGAGTCGAATACCCTGAGAAGAATCAGAGGACGGGAATAGTGATGGAAAAGCGTCACAGATAAGATCACCTGGGGACCGCTAGCCCCGAATCAGTGGTTATTTCCCTCTGGACAGTTTCCTCTTTGAGTTCAGTCGAAAAGTACGCCCACAATGCCCTTGAAACTGCGCTGGTTAGGTCAGACCAAGTTCCCGCTAAAATTTATTCATATAATCTAAAACCTAAAATCTTCCATGAACAGCGAAATCGGGCAGGGTAATAGAACGTTATTGTTTCTTTTGTTTCTTTCCATTAAAACTTGTTCCTTGATATATTCACGAGTGGTAACCTGGTGTTTTTTGAGTAAAAGAGCTGAAATAGAGGGACACCACTCGTCACATCCTGTCATTTTGAGTACATACCCATTATCTCTACTTTCTGTCTCCGACCTCCTAACCAATTCCCTACCCATGTCAATAGGTTGCCTCCGATTCTATGCGCTCTCATTTTTGTTAACCACCTCTTATGTGACACCTTATTGAAGTCCACATAAATAACTCTCTTTATCTACCAGGTTAGTTACCTAATCCAGGAATCCAACGAAGTTCGTTAGACATGAGTTACCTTTCAAAGTCCACGCTGGTTCTCTCTGATCAGTTGATATGTGTTCAATTGCTCAGTCACTCTGTCTCTAATAACAGATTCTAGTATCTTCCTCCACAGACGTTAGACCAATAGGCCCATATTCTTCCAGTGTATCTCTCTTACCCTCCGGAAGTATTAGAGTGACATTGGAAATTTTCGAAACCATGGAAACAATTCCTCAATCGAGACCTTTGGCGGAACATGATTGGAGCATCAACAATTTCCTCACCTACTTCTTTCAATAACCTGGGCTGGAAACCGTCAGGTCCTGGAGATTGGTCCATTGTCTCAGTATTTCATTCTTTGCCTTTTTCTGCTGGTGCTGCAGCTTCGATCAACCCTGGCAGAATTCAAATATTCCTTGACATTCTGTATCATTTTACCAATCAGAAGGACAGGATGGGACGAATCTTTCTTTAAGACGGCTGGGCTCGATTGTCGGCCTGAGTTGCGTTTTCGGGCTTTTTTTCCATTCCTGCAATTAACGCATGCAACCGTTTCAGCCCGGGTGGAGGCTGTGACATTATTCAGATACGTGACCACTTTGTGTCACGTGATGAAATGTCACCTGACCACAGTTAGCATTGTTGAATTCCGCACAGGCCGTTTGCAAGATTGACTGCTCACACTGAATTCTGGCTCCCATCTCAAGGGAAAAATGTTGCAGGATTATGGGGAAAGACGAGGGTCGTCGGACAAATTCGATAAGTCAATCAGAGAACAAGCAGAGGCACGATGGGCAGAATGGCCTCCTTCGCCATTGTTAGGTTCTGTCCTTCTAATCCTTTCTCCCCCCATCGCACATTCCCCCTCTCTCACCCTTCCTTCCTTCCTCCCTTCCTTTTTTCTTTCCTTCTTTCCTTCCTTCCTTCCTTGCCTCCTTCATTCCTCCCTCCCTACATTTCTCCCTCAAACTCTCCCCTCTCCCCACAGAGATTATTAAAAGTTGATACGTTCCGTCAGTCCAAAAATAGCAGTCCAGTCTGAACCTTATTCTTGTATCAAGGGGAGGAGGGGCGGGGTTGGGGTGGGCGAACTTTTGTGTTAAACGTAACTATCTTGCAATCTACCCTGTGGAATCGGTACGATTTTGGAAAGAGGCAGAATAGAGGGGGAAAAGCCATTTCAGGTGGATGAGCTGGTCAAGCCAAAAAGTAAAACAACTACTGATAGATACTAAATTGGATTGTATTCAAAAGATTGGCTTCAGCATTCACATCGTTGATGATATTATCAAAATCGAGATTTCAGACTCATTTAATCGTTGTCTCTATAACAAAGTAGTGAAGGTTGATTACAGACTGAGGCTTTTGGTTGAATGTTGATGTGTAATTTATTACTATAGTTAGAATGCTAGATCCATTATATTAGCATGAATTGACGACATCATGTTGCATATTGAAGCAAGTAAACCATGGTTAAATGGTAACAAATAACTTTTGACCATAACTCAATTATAGTTTGTGGACTGTTTAAAATGAATATATGATACCCCCATTAACAAAATGCATAAGCCAGGGAACAGATTTCTCAGCTAAAATTTATTTTTTCTTGGCAGAAACAAAGTTTTCATCTATGATTTCAACTTTAACCATTTTTAGTCCATATATTGTAATTCCTCCCACAGCTACTGTAATAGTTCATGACAAGGAAAGTTCAGCAATATTATAAATATTACGATGATATATTTTAGACTGAACGGACTGAAGCATTGAAAAAAAAGGAAATCATGACACTTCTGCAGTCCACTGGTGCTGTAGAGAGCTGGTTCTTGAGACAAATGCCAAACCATAATGTGTCAAAATAAGGTGATGGTGCTCCCTTTCCTGCTGTACACAGCATGAGAGTGGTGATGTGGTGCAGGAAATGGTAAGAATCCAGAGAACATCGAGTTTTTTCTGAAGGTTTATCAAGTTTCGTATTCAGTTAAAAGCAGTGGTGCCTTGGAGTTGCGTATTCATTTTGTGTTTGACTTTCTGTGATTGTTTCTTGAAGTTGTAATTTTTAATTGCAGGATTATCGTACAGTTTTCTTGTAGGATAACTGCACTGATGCGAATGTTTAGAATATTGAAATGCTCCATTTTTTCTCACGATATATTTATCCTGGAAGGGCACGAATGACTTGTACCGGATGTCTCGTGCTGCTTGATCTGGGGAGCCCGCTGAGTGTGCAGGAGTGAAGTCGTACGCGGGAAGCAACCAGTAAGCGATATGCATGAGGAAAATTCATTGAAAAACGGATCTTAGACATGTCAATCACGCTGACAACACAATTACATGAAATGGTTAATGTGGATCATGACAGTGAGAACATCTATTGGATCACGACTGATTTGAAACTTGTACTCAAGGCTCTGACACATGAGTCATAGAAAAAACGACCTTCTGCATGAAGCTTAATGATACAATCAGGAAAGTGTTAAACACATTGGTACCGATCAGAGCTATTGAAGTTAAAATAGAGAAGGGCATCACATTGGAAATTCAGAATGAATCCTCGAAATATGAATTAAAATGACACGTAATAGGGTTTACAGTAAAAGTGAACAGGAGGATATTTTAAGTCGTGGTGATGACGTTTTTATATATGGAAGTGACGATCCGGATTCTTTCCCCTCAGTCTGGTTCAGTAAAAACTGAAGTCGAATACATTTTAAAGTTCATCACAACTTTAATAGCAGGGTTCTTAGTCTGCAGCATTGATTTGGAATCCTGATAGAGTCCCACTATGCTGGCAGAGCAAGAACAAAAAACATACAGAAATCCACACGTTTTTATACAGATGAATAGGGGTTGGAACATACTTAACGAGGGTCAACACCAATCATAAGCCAGGCATAGGTTGCCATGCGAGGTTACATTATTGCCGGCCAATCATAAATCGTCCATGTGCTGATCATGCTGCTGTTAGACATCAAAGGGGATGCTTCCTCACCTTCCAACCTGGAATGTTCTTTCCTGTTCCTTCTGTTCCTTATCTCCCAACTTGGAATGTCTTTCAACTTTGGCTAAGCATGTTACCTATATTGATCTTCCATAAACATGGAGACATTCAGACCAGTCCTTGAATCACATCAAAGACCTATCATTGATAACACAATGCAGGCCTGCTGACCACGCAAACATATGGCCCAGCAGGAGGCCAGGCCACCTGCACCAATCTCAGTTACTAACTAATTAACCCTTTCTAACCATTTTGCATTCTGCTTCTTTGCCACGTAGGCGTCTTAATATTTTACTGAAAACTGACCACGTAGGGATTCTCATTCCCCCCTTTTATCATATCATGATAACCAATTATTACGGTGCTCACTGGATCTGCAGGTTCTGCAGCGCAGCAACATTTAAGTCCCATTAGAACACAGACATGTTTCATGTTTCATCAATACGCCTTTGTACTCTTATCTGTTCTCAGGAACAGACTCCTTCTAAACATCTCTCAAGTAAGCTGCGAGTGTCCTTGGTCAGCTAAACCTATTCATGTTAGTTTGAAAAGGCTAACATAGTCAAATATCCTATGGTTCTTTATATTTTGTTTCCAGCCTAACTAGACTGAATGGTACCTTTCAGACCATTTTACAACTGTGAATTGGTGCCCTCCCCATTATATCCCTTAATCCAAATTCTCCCTACAATATCCCGTTAGATGCTGTACCTCATCTTAACCAGGTTCCCTTAGTGTTGGCCACCAGTCCGGGTGGAAGTGAGGCAGAGCATCTGATAATCCTATCAAACTATAATTGTCTTCCGTTTTACATGCACCTTACCCAGCGGGTGCTACTCCCGGTACCATTAAGATGTGTTCTTAGTTGAAACCACAGAGACAATGGGGACATTCTCACCCAGGCTCTGTTTTACTATCTTTGCCAAACCATTCATCCTCTGCTTACATTTATTACATGCAATGAAAATCAAGAAGCACATTACAACAAACTGCACTACGACTAATGCATATGAAATTAATCTAATCCAAAGATGGATCTGTATATTCAGTCCCAAATTCCTGAGGTCATTTCACCAGCTGGTGACTTTAATTTGGTCAATGTCATGCTTAATGTTGTTATTGTCCTGTTGTAGGTTATAATAAACCTTCTGGGAGAGGCGTATCTCCATTCGCAATGCTTTCAAGTATTTAGGCAACAGGGGTGTCAGATACCCAAATGTGTCCTGATATGCTTTTAAGTCCTTTTTGACATTCTCAGAAACTTATAAGGTGGTGAGGTTATGCCGGTGTATCTCTACCAGTTCCTCGGGTCCAATCCGAACCAGGACTTCAGAAATGGAGTAGAATTCTGGAATTAAAAATATCACAAGTTAGATTGGCATATTTAAACGTTTTCAAATTAGTTGTAACACAATATTCGCCCTCTCCCGCATATGCCACTTAAGTGGGTTTTAGATCCGCCTCTATGGCCTCCATGGTACAGTTAATATCCGGATTGGTACCGGTATTATTAAACCCACAATGTGCTTCTGGGCTGTGTCCAACACTATGTGGACACACAGTGACAGCATGTCCAGCAACACATCCCTTTAATTTTATTCCAGCCAATCAGCTTAAATCTACGTCCTCCAGTTCTTGAACCCTCTGCTAGGGGAAACAAATACTTCCTGTCTTCTTTATCTGGGCCCCTCATAATCTTGTAATTTTGTATCCATCGTGTGGATATCTTCCAAATATTGTTTCTCCCAATTTTATTGTGAACTGATGGGATCCTAACTCTGAATTTTGGAAATCCAAATTACTATGTCCCTCTTTACTTTAATTTCAGTCCTTTGATTGGTACCAGTGTTTCCTGACTGTTTCATTAATTAGTTGGTTTCTCTATGGACCATGTGTCAGTGCCTTACTAAAAGGATTTCTCACTCGGCTGGACCACATTAACCATTTCCCTGTTGTGCTGTTGTCAAGTAACTGAGCCTGTCTGAGACTCATTCTTCACTGTATCTTCTTCATGTATCTCCACATACTAGCAGCATCTCATAGGAATGAGCTTAGTGTTCTTGGATATGATCTTTCTGCTGGCCAGTCTCTTCTTCCTCATGGTATTTCCGAACATTTTCCATGGCACACATCATATATCCTGTTGGATTCAGTCCTGTAAAAGCAACTGGTTTGTTGAAAGACTGGTTGCAATAGCTCACCAGGCCATAGTCCTTTGTAATCATGTTCTTCATCCTGGTCTCCGTTTCAGATGATGGCAACATACATTTGTATCTTTTATGTCCACTGTAGCCATTCTTAGGTGTTCAGGTTATCTTATCAAAAAGATCAGGGGTGTCAAGAGTGCTTATCTCCCCCTGCATGGTCCCGATGTCAGGGTAGTGGCCAGGCTATTGAGTGTAGTTTTCTCATTATTCATTATAGGCAAGGACACAAAAATCTCCACGAGAAAGCTATCAATTTACTATTCTCAACTACACTTTCCTGACTTCCACTAGATTGTATATTGATGCCAGATTGATTTTTTATCATGCCCAATTCACTGACTTTAGAGAAATTCCCATATCTCCCCACCTCGAGCACTCTGTCTCGGAAGACAACAAATAGGTTAAAACAAAACAAATCAAAATGTTTTCAAAAGAAGAGAATCAGGTTGATATCACCATGCTGTGACATTTGGTATCCGCTGATGTCTGCAGCTAAAGTCTTAAATCTTTAACACCACTGGATTGTTTCCTGCACCAAATTTCTCCAGCAAAGGTTGCACCGTAACTTTGTAACTACTCTTGTTAATACTGCACCATCAACACTCACGTGGTCCCAAAAAAACAGGGTCACCTGTTTTAAAAGAAACACAGAAAATCCATTGCGGCTCTTCTTGAGAGCCCACGTGATTAATTTGTCAAATCTTCATTTATTATTTATTTATCCAAAGGAATAATCCCTTTACCCGAAACAAATTCAGAAAACAAAACAGGAGAAAGAAATTGCCTAGTCCCTCTCTCGCTCTCTCTCTCTGAAGCACGGAGCCTGTCTGAAATAAACACTGTCTCTCCCACATACAGATGTAAGTAGGGCTGCAGACTGGAATTTCTAACTCCAAGTCCTAATCTCTGTGTTTTCAAGATGTAACCACATAAAGCAGATATCATTAGCAGCCGCCTGCTAAGATACGTTATATTCCACTTTTAATAATTTATTAATGGTTTTGGCATGTGTTTCTAGCACTGTAGCTATCCTTTGCAAATATATGGTCAGCATTTGATCCTCAGACAATTCCTTATCTGTATTTTCATTTATCTTTTAATATATCTTTAATGCGAGACCTTAAATCTCTGACCTTTTGATCGAATGTTGTCAAATCAATGGTGTTAACAACTGAGGCAAAGGCAGTTGTTATATCACTTATCACAGATCTTTACGTCTCCATATTTGCCTATCTCTTTTTACGATGTCCACCTCCATTCCATGCCGCTCTTTGTTTTAACACTTGAGTTAGGAGGTGTTGATCTAATTGTTGAGTTTTCTTAGCATTCTCAATGCGAGTTATATAATTTGTCAGGGAAGGTCTCCCCTCTTTGGTCAGATCTTGTATTCTACTATTAATTTCAAATAAAATTGAATAACCCCAGAACTTGTCAAAACTTCCTTATCATACTGTGGCAGGGTAAAACTGATAGGCGTTTAGTACCCTGTGTCAGTACATAGCTCAAGTAATGGACTTCCAATTGTCTAACCAATGCTTCCTTTTCATAAGATTTGTTTTACATTCCTTTCTTATCAATTTTTCACTGTAGCGTGAAAACTTATATCTCAGTCAATTGTAGCCTTTGGCATTTCAGAGTGATTGGGACAATTTTATCAATATAACCTATACCAATTGTTACCTCATGTTCACCTGTGTTCTGGGCAAGCCTCAGAGAGTTCTCAACCGACTGGGTCATTTCTATCTGTTTGAACTGCTCTTGGCATGACAGTCTGGATTCTTGGGATGGAAGGGGTTAATATTAACTTGGTCTTGTGGTAGGAGTACTTTGATCCTTCTCCCTTTGAGATTAAGTTTCCAACTTCAAAATTTCTCTTCACACAGGTTTGACTGATTTTTTACTTCTCATATTTGTGGATTGCTTTATACTATATTTTTGCAGACTATTCTTTCACATACTTTTAGTGGATGTGATTATAATGAACGCTCCGAGCTGTTCCAGCTTTCCGACTTTTCCAATCACAGTGATACCAGATAGTTTTTTAATCTATCCCGTTAATTTTAAACTCTTTTTAAACCACAGCCAATCACAAAATAAACATTAAAAATGCCAATTTTTTGAAGATCCTATGTCTGGAATTTAACATGCCCACACTTTATAAGAACCAGAATTTATTAGGTAACTTAACCTAAATAACTCCAATTTTAATTCAGCAGTATCAGAATTAAACATACGACAAGACAGATACATTACACAAAGGAAGAAAACATGTAAGACACAGTAAGAAGGGGGCGTGGCCCACAACACCGACAAAAAAAAACACTGATCAAGACAGGCTTTTTAAAGGGACAGTACACATAAACAACAGAACCTTTCTTTTTCGGGTCTCTGTCTTTTAAACATTTGTCTAGTCACTTAATTATATCCATATTTTTTTTTACAGTACTGTCTCCATAAAGCAATTAGTTCTTTGTCTGTGGTACCTCTGTTATTTTTCCAAATTAATTCCTGAGCCTTTTTGGCGGCATCTAAGTTTTATCACTAGTTCCTCTTTATATCCAATCATCAGGAACGTAAACCCTGACTACCCTCAGTGATGTTAACCACTGACCTACCGCTTACAAGTTATTCCCTCAGTACGTACGCTGACCTTCAGCCGGAGCTGACCCTCAGTGATATTCGACCACTGTCCTCTTCCTGCTATTTCTGTGTATTCGCCAGTCTGACCTGAATCTTGTAAGGACGCCACACGAGTGTTAGCGATTGGACGATTCGTCGTCAGACTGACGGATTGGAGGAAAACCGACGTAGTAAATTAAGACTACTTACATCGGGGCGCCATTTCCTTCCTCCCTGTCTGAGACAATCCGCCTCTTACTCCGCGAACTCTCGGTGAACGACCGTTAAGATCCCCGTACGGGCCACCAAATGACGATCCGGATTCTTTCCCCACAGTCTGGTTCAGTAAAAACTGAAGTCGAATACTTTTTAAAGTTCATCACAACTTTAATGGCAGGGTTCTTAGTCTGCAGCATTGATTTGGACTCCTGATAGAGTCCCTCTATGCTGGCAGAGCAAGAACAAAAAACATACAGAAATCCACACGTTTTTATGCAGATGAATAGGGATTGGAACATACTTAACGAGGGTCAACACCAATCATAAGCCGGGCATAGGTTGCCATGCGAGGTTACATTATTGCCGGCAAATCATAAATCGTCCATGTGCTGATCATGCTGCTGTTAGACATCAAAGGGGATACTTCCTCAACTTCCAACCTGGAATGTTCTTTCCTGTTCCTTTTGTCCCTTATCTCCCAACTTGGAATGTCTTTCAACTTTGGCTAAGCTCGTTACCAATACTGATCTTCCACAAACATGGAGACATTCAGACCAGTCCTTGAATCACATCAAAGATCTATCGTTGATAAGACAATGCAGGCCTGCTGACTGCGCAAACATATGGCCCAGCAGGAGGCCAGGCCACCTGTACCAATCTCAGTTACTAACGAATTAACCCTTTCTAACCATTTTGCATTCTGCTTCGTTGCCACGTCGGCATCTTAATATTTTACTGAAAACTGACCACGTAGGGATTCTCAGAAGTGCACGGGGAGCAATAGGTTTTGAACCTTGTTTACCATTAAATGTATCATGATATTCATAACAATTTTAATGATATGTTATGCAAACCTAATTGGTGGAGTTCAGTTCAGTGTTGGCCTTAAACATTCAAAAGACAACAATGGGGTGATTTTAAGGGAAGGGTTAATCAAACTTTCCTGAAGCCCATTCTTGTTATTCTGCTATTGATTTCTCTTTATACTTTAGTAATTTTAAACTTTAGCCTTTGCCCTTCAAACGGGGAAGTTTGATTCATTTTTGAAATAACATCGGCAATTGGGCCAGGTCTCATCCTGCAGCAGTGTTCACTTTCAGGATAAAGTAATAAGAGGTTTAATAAAAGACGTGCCATTCCATGCGGAATCACTTGATAAACAATGAAACAGCGGTGAACAGTTACATCTGCAAACGGAAATATCATACATCACGCGGCATACATCACACTTCCAACTGGTTCGAATGATACAGAGACAAAGACAGAGTTATAATTAAAGCTTGCAATTGAAATATAGAAGTTAGATTGAACAAGAGTGAAACTGTCGATAGGATATCAACGTGGCGGAGTTGTACTTGTTCGCTCAACGGAAATGGAGCTCATTAATTAAGGAAATCTAAAGTAACTGATAAGGAATACGTGAATTAAACTTTCCTTACATGCAATTGTATTTTAACTTTTATATCATTTTATAATGCAGAATGGTGTGGATTTCATATTCATATATAGAGAGAAATATATTAAAGTTGCCAGTTTGTAATGATTGTATTCATTCGTAAAGGCCCAAGATACTGAGCCCAGAACTGTAACACGTTCGGATCCCCAAACAACCATCATCAGGTGTGGTTGTACGTATTGCATTTTAAGTGTATGTTTAAGTAGTGTGACATAAGAACATAAGAACATCAGAAGTAGGAGCAGGAGTAGGTCATATGGCCTCTCCCAAGCCAGCTCCGCCATTCAATTAGATCCTGGCTGATCTTCGAACTCAACTCCACTTTCCCGCCGGATCCCCATATCCATTGATTCCCTTAGTGTCCAAAATCTATCGATCTCAGCCTCGAATATAGACAGCGACTGAACACCCGCAGCCCTATGGAAGTCGATAATTCCAAAGATTCACAACCCTCTGAGTGAAGAAATGATTCTTCATATTGTCCCTAAATGGCCGACCGTTATCTTGAGACTATGTCCCCTGTTTCTAGACTCTTCAGCCAGGGGAAACGGCCTCTCAGCATTTACCCTGGCAAGCCCTCTAAGAATTTTATACATTTCAATGAGATCACCTCTCAATCTTCCAAATTCCAGAGAGTATAGGCCCATTCTATTGAATCTGTCCTGAAAGGACAACCCTCTCTTCCCAGGAATCAATCTGGTGAACCTTCGTTGCACCCCCTCCAAGCAAATGTATCCGTCCTTAGGTGAGCAGACCTAAACTGTACACAGTGGTCCAGGTGAGATCTCACCAGAACCCGATAAAATTGAAGCAAGACTTATAATCTTATACTCCAATCACGTTGCAATACAGGCTAACATATCATTTGCCTTCCTAATTGCTTGCTGTACCTGCATGTTAACTTTCTGTGATTCGTATACAAGGACATTCAAATCCCTCTGACCACCAACATTTCTCAGTCTCTCAACTTTAAAAAAAAATTCTGTTTTTCTATTCTTCGTACCAAAGTGGATAATTTGACATTTAACCACATTTTACTTCATCTGCCACCTTCTTGCCCCATCTTAACCTGTCCATATCTCTTCCCAGCCATTTTGCATCCGCCTCACAGCTTACTTAACCGCCTAGCTTTGAATCGTCAGCAAACATGGATACGATACACTCGATTCCATCATAGAATCATAGAATCATAGAATCATAGAAGTTACAACATGGAAACAGGCCCTTCGGCCCAACATGTCCATGTCGCCCAGTTTATACCACGAAGCTAGTCCCAATTGCCTGCACTTGGCCCATATCCCTCTATACCCATCTTACCCATGTATCTGTCCAAATGCTTTTTAAAAGACAAAATTGTACCCGCCTCTAATACTGCCTCAGGCAGCTCGTTCCAGACACTCACCACCCTTTGAGTGAAAAAATTGCCCCTCTGGACCCTTTTGTATCTCTCCCCTCTCACCTTAAATCTATGCCCCCTCGTTATAGACTCCCCTACCTTTGGGAAAAGATTTTGACTATCGACCTTATCTGTGCCCCTCATTTTTTATAGACTTCGATAAGATCACCCCTTAACCTCCTGCTCTCCAGGGAAAAAAGTCCCAGTCTGTCTCACCTCTCCCTGTAAGTCAAACCATCAAGTCCCGGTAGCATCCTAGTAAATCTTTTCTGCACTCTTTCTAGTTTAATAATATCCTTTCTATAATAGGGTGACCAGAACTGTACACAGTACTCCAAGTGTGGCCTCACCAATGCCCTGTACAACTTCAACAAGACATCCCAACTCCTGCATTCAATGTTCTGACCAATGAAACCAAGCATGCTGAATGCCTTCTTCACTACCCTATCCACCTGTGACTCCACTTTCAAGGAGCTATGAATCTGTACTCCCAGATCTCTTTGTTCTATAACTCTCCCCAACGCCCTACCATTAACGGAGTAGGTCCTGGCCCGATTCGATCTACCAAAATGCATCACCTCACATTTATCTAAATTAAACTCCATCTGCCATTCATCGGCCCACTGGCTCAATTGATGAAGATCCCGTTGCAATCCTAGATAACCTTCTTCACTGTCCACAATGCCACCAATCTTGGTGTCATCTGCAAATTTACTAACCATGCCTCCTAAATTCTCATCCAAATCATTAATATAAATAACAAATAACAGCGGACCCAGCACCGATCCCTGAGGCACACCGCTGGACACAGGCATCCAGTTTGAAAAACAACCCTCGACAACCACCCTCTGTCTTCTGTCGTCAAGCCAATTTTGTATCCAATTGGCTACCTCACCTTGGATCCCATGAGATTTAACCTTATGTAACAACCTACCATGCGGTACCTTGTCAAATGCTTTGCTGAAGTCCATGTAGACCACGTCTACTGCACAGCCCTCATCTATCTTCTTGGTTACCCCTTCAAAAAACTCAATCAAATTCGTGAGACATGATTTTCCTCTCACAAAACCATGCTGACTGTTCCTAATTAGTCCCTGCCTCTCCAAATGCCTGTAGATCCTGTCCCTCAGAATACCCTCTAACAACTTTCCCACTACAGATGTCAGGCTCACTGGTCTGTAGTTCCCAGGCTTTTCCCTGCCGCCCTTCTTAAACAAAGGCACAACATTTGCTACCCTCCAATCTTCAGGCACCTCACCTGTAGCGGTGGATGATTCAATTATCTCTGCTAGGGGACCCGCAATTTCCTCCCTAACCTCCCATAACGTCCCGGGATACATTTCATCAGGTTCCGAAGATTTATCTACCTTGATGCGCGTTAAGACTTCCAGCACCTCCCTCTCTGTAATATGTGCACTCCTCAAGACATCACTATTTATTTCCCCAAGTTCCCTAACATCCATGCCTTTCTCAACCGTAAATACCGATGTGAAATATTCATTCAGGATCTCACCCATCTCTTGTGTTTCCGCACATAGATGACCTTGTTGATCCTTAAGAGGCCCTACTCTCTCCCTAGTTACCCTTTTGCCCTTTATGTATTTGTAGAAGCTCTTTGGATTCACCTTTGCCTGATCTGCCAAAGCAATCTCATATCCCCTTTTTGCCCTCCTGATTTCTCTCTTAACTCTACTCCGGCAATCTCTATACTCTTCAAGGGATCCACTTGATCCCAGCTGCCTATGCATGTCATATGCCTCCTTCTTCTTTTTGACTAGTGCCTCAATCTCCCGAGTCATCCAAGGTTCCCTACTTCTACCAGCCTTGCCCTTCACTTTATAAGGAATGTGCTTACCCTGAACCCTGGTTAACACACTTTTGAAAGCCTCCCACTTACCAGACGTCCCTTTGCCTGCCAACAGACTCTCCCAATCAACTTCTGAAAGTTCCTGTCTAATACCATCAAAATTGGCCTTTCCCCAATTTAGAATTTTAACTTTTGGGCCAGACCTATCCTTCTCCATAGCTATCTTAAAACTAATGGAATTATGATCACTGGTCCCAAAGTGATCCCTGACTAACACTTCTGTCACCTGCCCTTCCTTATTTCCCAAGAGGAGGTCAAGTTTTGCCCCCTCTCTCGTCGGGCCATCCACATACTGAATGAGAAATTCCTCCTGAATACACTCAACAAATTTCTCTCCATCCAAGCCCCTAATGCTATGGCTGTCCCAGTCAATGTTGGGAAAGTTAAAGTCCCCTACTATTACCACCCTATTTTTCTTGCAGCTGTCTGTAATCTCCTTACATATTTGCTCCTCAATTTCCCGTTGACTATTTGGGGGTCTGTAGTACAATCCTATCAAAGTGATCTCTCCCTTCTTATTTTTCAGTTCTACCCATATAGACTCAGTGGGCGAACCCTCGGATATATCCCCTCTCACTACTGCCGTGATGTTCTCCCTAATCAAGAACGCAACTCCCCCTCCTCTCTTACCTCCTGCTCTATCTTTCCTATAGCATCTGTACCCTGGAACATTGAGCTGCCAGTCCTGCCCCTCCCTTAGCCATGTTTCAGTAATAGCTATAACATCCCAGTCCCATGTACCCATCCATGCCCTGAGTTCATCTGCCTTGCCCATCAGACTTCTTGCATTGAAATAAATGCAGTTTAATCTAGACTTCCCTTGGTCTTTGCCCTGCTTTCTCAGACGACCTGTCCGGTCATGTTCTGTACACTCTCCCTTACTGCCTTTTGTTTCTGTCACCACTTTATTTCCCACTGACTTCCTGCATCGGTTCCCATCCCCCTGCCACATTAGTTTAAACCCTCCCCAACAGCACTGGCAAACACTCCCCCTCGGACATTGGTTCCAGTCCTGCCCAGATGCAGACCGTCCAATTTGTACTGGTCCCACCTCCCCCAGTACCGGTTCCAATGGCCCAGGAATTTGAATCCCTCCCTCTTGCACCATCTCTCAAGCCACGTATTCATCTTAGCTATCCTGTCATTCCTACTCTGACTAACGCGTGGCACTGGTAGCAATCCTGAGATTACTACCTTTGAGGTCCTACTCTTTAGTTTAACTCCTAACTCCCTAAATTCAGCTTGTAGGACCTCATCCTGTTTTTTACCTATATCGTTGGTGCCTATATGCACCACGACAACTGGCTGTTCACCCTCCCCCTCCAGAATGTCCTGCAGCCGCTCCGAGACATCATTGACCCTTGCACCAGGGAGGCAACATACCATCCTGGAGTCTCGGTTGCGTCCGCAGAAACGCCTGTCTATTCCCCTTACAATCGAGTCCCCTATCACTATAGCTCTGCCACTCTTTTTCCTGCCCTCCTGTGCAGCAGAGCCAGCCACGGTGCCATGAACCTGGCCACTGCCACCTTCCCCTGGTGAGCCATCTCCCCCAACAGTATCCAAAACGGTATACCTGTTTTGGAGGGAGATGACCGCAGGGGACCCCTGCACTGCCTTCCTACTCTTCCTCTGTCTGTTGGTCACCCATTCACTATCTCCCTCAGTAATTTTTATCTGCGGTGTGACCAACTTACTGAACGTGCTATCCACGACTTTCTCAGCATCGCGGATGCTCCAAAGTGAGTCCATCCGCAGCTCCGGAGCCGTCAAGCGGTCAAACAATAGCTGCAGCTGGACACACTTCCCGCAGGTGAAGGAATCAGGGATACAGGAAGGAGCCCTGAATTCCCACATCCCACAAGAGGAACATGACACGACCCTGGGATCTCCTGCCATGACTTAACCCCTAAATTAGCTTAAGAACAACTACAATGTCAAGAGAAAAAAAAAAGGAAAGAAAAACTACTTACCACTCCCTTTAAGGAGTTTACTCCTGTAAATTGTTCTCAATTTAGAGAATGTTAACTACACTAGGGACCTCGATTCACTAAAAAATAAACGCTACTTCCGATAAGACCTGCAGACCTTCCCTTTCCTTTTAATTTCGTGCTGCAGATAAGTAGAAATACTCACCTGAACCTACTCACCAATCAGGTGCCTCCCCTGTGTCGCGTCCCGATCTGATTCCTGACGTCACTTCGCTCGGCTCGGCTCCTCTCAGCTTTTCTCAGCGCTCTGAAATCCCGCCTTTTATCGGACGCTCCCTCCGCTCGGCTCGGCTCCTCTCAGCTGTTCTCAGACTGAAATTTACAGTATCAATTGCATTAATGCAGACTGGGCCACACATATTATTGGAGTACAACAATTTCATAAAGTGCCAGACTCAATGATACAATATCAATTCTATTAGCACAGACTGAGTTACATGATACACACCAGTTCAAAAATTTCATAGAATCTCAGATTGAAAGATTCAGTATCACTTCCATTATTGCAGACTGAGTTACACATCACCTTCCAGTACAAAAATCTCACAAAGTGTCAGACTGATCAATACAGTATCAATTCCAATAGTGCAGGTTGAGCTACATATTACATACCAGTCCAAAAATCTCATACAATGTCAGACTAAGATGCAGAATGAATCCTATTATTGCAGACTGAGCTACATATTACTTACTAGTCTAATAATTTCACCGTGAACAGATTGAAAGGTACATTACCATTCACAATAGAGTTCAGAGATTAAGATGTAATACTACTCCAAAACTCACACACAATGTTTGATTAAAGAAAATAGAAAAGTGCATCCATATTTACAAATTAAATACTCGGCAAAGAGCTGTGTATAATTTAAAGTATTAAAGATACAGTTTCAAATCCGAGACTGTAAACTGAAATAAGAATACAGAATGAATCTCAGAGGCCGAATTACAGAATGAATCCCACAATGAGATAAAATAGCAGAGAAAGGAGATACAGAATGAATCCCACACTCACAGATAGCACCAGAGACTGAGAGTTACAGGGTTAATTCCACACTCACATATAGCACCAGAGACAGGCAGATACAGAATCAATCCCTCACTCATATACAGTACCAGAGACTGACAGATACAGAATAAACCCCATGGACATGAATTTCGATTTGAGGTTAGGATCAGATCAGCCATTGTCTTATTGAATGGCGGAGCAGGCTCGAGAGGCCGATTGGCCTACTCCTGCTCCTATTTCTTATGTTCTTATGTTCTAGATGTTCTCACTGCCCCAGGCCCATTTTCTCAAGTCGCATCTCCCACCAATCTTGCATACGTTGCTTCGCTCTGAAATTGTACATTTTTTTTCACACTGGGGTTTAATTTGAAGAAAACATTGCTGTGATCAGCTAGTGTTGTTAAGGAGACGGAGCACAAGAAGATACATAAAAGGCCAATGATAACATTGACTGTTAAGACCCTGTGAGCTACAGTTAAAGGTCGGCAACATTTAAAGTGTCAGGTAGCAGATCTTTTCAAAATCTTGACACAAATGGCAAGAAAACTCAACGCAGACTTTGATCAATGTCACAACTTTCAAATAGCAGACATTTTAGACACAAGGCAAGAAAGATTTACAAGTGTGTTGCCTGGACTGTAGAATTTTAGCTAAGAGGAAAGATTGGATCGGCTGGGGTTGTTTTCTTTGGAACAGAGGAGACTGGAGGCAGATTTAATTGAGATGAACAAATTTATGACGGGCCCAGATAGTGTGGATTGGAAGGACCCATTTCCCTTCGCAGAGAGGTTAATAACCGGGGGCATAGATTCAAAGTGATTGATAGGTGGATTAGTGGGGAACTGAGGTGGCATTCTTTCGCCCAAGGGTTGTGGGTGTCTGGAACTCACTGCCTGAAAGGGTGGAAGAGGCGGACACCCTCATCGCATTTAAAGAGTACGTGGGTATGTCCTTGAAGTGCCATAAACTATAAGGCTACAGACCAAGAGCTGGCAAGTGGGATTAAGCTGGATAGATCTTTTTCGGCAGGCAGAGACACGATGGGCTGAACGGTCTCTTTTTGTGCCGTAAACTTTGACCATTTAGTGTACATTTCATCTCATTTTTCTTCCTCTCAAAATGTATCACGTCACATTTCTCTGCATTACGCTTCACCTGCCTGTTTACGTACCTGTGGACGTCACAATGATGTCAGTTACACTCCTCTTCACAGTTCCCCACGCTGCCAATTTTGGCGTCATCTAGAGATTTTCACCTTGTGTCCCACATACCCAAGCTCAGATCATTCTCTATATTGAGAAAAGCAATCGTCCCAACACTGACACTGGGGGACACCACTGTTTGCATCTCTACAGTCTGAAGAACATCCATTAATCACTACTCTTTGTTTTCTGCCCTTTACACAACTTCCCATCCACACTGCCCCATTCATTTTAACAACGTGGGTATTAATTTTAACAAAAAGCCTCATGTCCGGCATCTTATCAAACACCTTTTCACAATGCATCCACACAACATTCACTACATTCCCTTAATCAGTGGACTTCGGTTATCTCAAATAATCCATGTTGTCTGTTCTTAATTAATGTGTTTTTCTAACAAATGTTGAAATGTTTGCTCCACCTCATCTGGTTTCATCTGTTTCAAGCCACAACAGAAAGGTCGAGTTTTCTCCTGGAGCTTAAGATAAATTATTTTTAAAAAATAATGCGTCAAGCAATGACGGACATCTGGGCTTTGACCTGCCCATTCGGTGCCGCAACTTCCGCCACCTCACACACTCCGATTGGTTGGAGGACGAACTCAACCTTCACACGCTCACCCCTCCAGTCAATTTACCTTAAGACCAAAGGACCATAAGAGATAGGAGCAGGAGTAGGCCATACGGCCCCTCGAGCCTTCTCCGCCATTAAATGAGATCATGGCTAATCTGCCCGCCTTTTCCCCATATCCTTTCACTCCCTTGCTCATCACAAATTTCTCGAACTCAGCCTTGAATGTATTCAATGATTCAGCCTCCACAGCTTTTTGGGGTAAAGAATTCCAATGATTCACGACCCTCTGGGAGAAGAAATTCCTCCTCATTTCTATCTTAAACGGGCGACCACTTATTCAGAAATTATGCCCCCGAGTTTTAGATTCCCCCATGAGGTGCAACATTCTCTCAGCATCTACCCTCTCTAGTCCCCTCATAATCTTGTTTGTTTCTATAAGATCTCCTCTCATTCTTCTAAACTCCAATGAGTAAAGAACCAACCTGTTCAATCTTTTCTCATCAGACAATCCTTCCATACCTGGAATCAACCGAGTGAACCTTCTCTGAACTGCCTCCAATGCAAGTATATCCTTCCTTAAATAAGGGCACCAGAACAGTACGTAGTACTCCAGATGTGGTCTCACGAGCACCCTGTAAAGGTGCAGCATGACTTCCCTGCTTTTTCCTCCATCCCCCTGGAAATAAGGTGTTTAATTTCTTATGTAAAAAATTCAAAATGTTTATTTTATTCTAACAATAATTCAATAGTTTAATTTGTAAGATAAATAATTCAATCGTTCAATTTTTTTCAAAAATAATTTAATGGTTTAATTTATTATGTAAATAATCCAGTGTTTAATTAATTATATAAATAATTAAAACTTTTTTTATTGAATAAATAATTCAATTGAATAATCTATTACCTAACAAATTCAAGTTATTGACTTCATTACACAAATAGCCAATCGTTTAGTTTATTATATGAAGAAGTCAAGTGTATAATTTATTATAAAAAAATAATTGTTCAATTGTTTAAGTTATAATATAATTAATTCAAAGGTTTAATTTATTTTATGAATAATTCAATCGTTTTACTTATTGTACAAATAATTCAATTGAATAATTTGTTACCTAAATAATTAAATTGTTTAATTTATTGTATAAAGAAGTCAATTGTTTAACTTATTATGTATAAAATTCTAGTGTTTATATTATTATAAAAATAATTCAATAGTTTATTATATAAATAATTCAGTTGAATAATTAAACATTTTTTTTAGATAGATTGATATATTGTATAAGTAATCATGTGTTTAATTTATTATATAAATAATGCAATTGTTTAAATAATTATATAAGTTATTCAAGTGTTTAGTTTGTACATTTATAAATTAAATAATTCATTATTTATATAATAAATTAAACAAATTAATTTTTTAGTTAATCAAATAATTAACTCAATTATTTGTATAATAAATTAAATAATTCAATTATTTATACAGTAAATTAAACTATTCAGTTATTTATGTAATAAATTAAACACTTGAATTCTTCATATAATAAATTAAACATTTTTTATTTGCATAATAATTTCATCAATTGAATTATTTAGATGGTAAATTAAACTATTGAATTATATTTATAATAAATTAAGCAACTGAAGTAGTTGTGTAAGAAATTAAACAATTGGTTATTTATATAATGAATTAAACTATTGAATTACTTATATAATGAATGAAACAATTGAATTATTTATATAATAAATAAAACTTTTGAATTATTTATATAATAAATTAAACCATAGAATTATTTAGATAATAAATTAAACACTTGAACTATTTAAATAATAAAGTAAACAATTGAACTATTTACATAATAAATTATACACTTGACTGCTTCATATAATAAAATAAACACTTGTTTACTTGTATAATAAATTCACCAATTGAATTATTTGTACAATAAATTAAACAACTGAACTATTTATATTGTAAATTATACACTTGAATTATTTATATCATTAAACGACTTAATTTTTTGTCTAATATATTAATCAATTGAATTATTTATATAATAAATTAAACAATTAAATTATTGCATAAAAAATTAAACACTTGAATTATTGATATACTATATTAAACTATTGAATTATTTAAACAAAATTAAACACTTGAATAATTTATATAATGAATTAAACTATTGAATTATTTATATAATAAATTTAGCTATTGAATTTTTTATATAATAAATTAAACACTTGGTTATTTATGTAATAAATTAATCAAACGAATAATTAAACAATTGAATTCTCTTTATAATAAATGAAACATTTGAAGTATTCATATAATAATTTGAACACTTGAATAATTTATATAATAAATTAAACAATTGATTTCTATGTACAAAAAATAAAACAATTTAATTAATAAATGAAACACTCGACTTTACATAATAAAACAATTGACTATGTTATGAATTGAACGATTGAATTATTTATATAATAAATTAAACACTTGAATTGTTTATATAATAAATTAAACAATTGAATTAATTACATCATGAATTGAACAATTGATTTATTTACACAATGAATTAAACACTTGAATTATTCATACAATAAAATAACAATTTAATTTGTATAATTTAGACACTTGAATTATTTCTGTAATAAATTAAAAACGTGAATTATTTATTGAATAAATTAAACAATTGAATTGTTTATATAATAAATTAGTTATTTCATAAATTAAACAATTGGTTTATTTATGTCATTAATTAATCTAATGAATTATTTATACAATGAAATAGCTATTCAATTATTTAGATAATAAATTAAACAATTGAATTATTTATACAATAAATAAAACGGTTTAATTATTTATATAATAAATTAAACGATTGAATTATTTATATAATCAATTAAACTATTGAATTCTTTATATAATAAATTAAGCAATGGATTATTTATATCATGAATTAAACTATTGAATTATTCATATAATAAATTAAACATTTGAATAATTTATATAATAAATTAAATAATGAAATTATTTATCCAGTAAATTAAACTATTGAACTATTTATATAATACATTAAACTATTGAATTATTGGTTATCTGCCGCTGTTGACTTTTGTATGTTGACTTTTTGTGTTTCATGCACGAGGACACCCAGATCCCTCTGTACCGCAGCATTTTGTAGAATTTCTCCATTCAAATAATATGTTCCTTTTTTATTTTTCCTCCCAAAGTGGATGACTTCACATTTTCCCACATTATATTTCATCTGCCAAATTTTTGCCCATTCCCTTAACCTGTTAACAACCCTTCGCAGACACTTTGTGTCCTCATCGCAATTTGCTTTTTCACCAATCTTTGTGTCATCAGCAAATTTGCCACAAGTCAATCTGTTCCTTCATCCGAGGTCCAAACGCGCTCTCTCTGCTTCCAATGTCTTTGCTTTTCGGCCAGATATTGAGAACATCAATGGCGGCTGCAGCACCCAGCATGCGGTGCGGTGCAGATTATGCCCTATCTGAATCAGTGAAGCAGTGCACGCAGGCGCAGTAGTGACTCATTATCGGGCAGTGTTTCCTGAGCATGCGCGGCCAGTGGAGGCTGAGGGAGGAGCGCGTTCGGTGCAGGTCAGAGGATCGGAGCAAGAGGCTCAATAAACCCCGGGGCCCGGGTCCGGGCTCAGGCCCAGGCTCAGGCTTTACAAACCCCGAGTGCGGCCCCAGACCCGAATATAAAACAGTTAATATTATCCCCCTCACTACCCGCCGGTTTCCGGTTTCTCCCGTTTGGCTCCGGCCCAACTCTCAAAAAAAGGCCGGGGCCCCACGCATGCGCGGTGTAAACTGGGACTTCTGCAAATGAAGGAGAAATGGTGATCGGTCAGGGAGCGTCTGTAAATGAAGGAAAAAATAGTGATCGTCAGGGAACGTCTGTAAATGAAGGAGAATTGGTGATTGGTCAGGGAGCGTCTGCAAATGAAGAAGAAAGGGTGATCGCTCAGGGAACGTCAATAAATGAAGGAGAATTGGGGATTGGTCAGGAAGCGTCTATAAATTAAGGCGAAAAGGTGATCGGTCAGGGAGGGTCTGCAAATGAAGAAGAAAGGGTGATCGCTCAGGGAACGTGTGTAAATGAAGGAGAAATGGTGATCGGTCAGAGAGCCTCTGAAAATGAAGGAGAAATGATCAGTCAGTGAATGTCTGTAAATGAAGGAGAAATATTGATCGGTCAGGGAACGTCTATAACTGAAGGAGAAATGGTGATAGGCCTGTGAGCGTCTGTAAATGAAGGAGAAATGGGTATCGGTCAGGGAAGGTTTGCAAATGAAGGAGAATTGATGAACGTTCAGGGAACGTCTGTAAATGAAGGAGAAATGGTGAGTTGTCAGGGAACGTCTGTAAATGAAGGAGAAATGTTGATCGGTCAGGCAACATCGATAAATGAATGAGGAATAAAGTTCGGTCTGGGAACGTCTGTAAATGAATGAGAAATGATGATCATTCAGGGAGCATCTGCAAATGAAGGAGAAATTGTGATCTCTATATCTTCAGTCATCCAGAGAGCTCTAGTTATAGAAGCCGTTCCTTTCCTCCTCTTGGGAATCTGTCCACTCTGTACCTAAACCAACTCTTCCTTCAAGGCCTCCCATTGTTCAATCTCTGTTCTGCTTGCCAATTTTTGATTCCAATCCACCTGGACAAGATTCTTTTTGAACTCTCTGAATTAGCCCTCCTCTAGTCAAGAATTGTCATATTTGACTGTCCCTTATTCTTTGCCATAACTATTCTAAACCTAATGAGATTATGATCACTGCTGCCCCACTGAAAGATGCTCCACCTGCCCCACTTAATTCTCCACACTGAGCCCACTGTTGTACTCACATTCACTCTCTCACGCACTCCCACATTCACTCTCTCACTTTCACTCTCTCATTCACTCTCTCACCCTTTCGCTCATGATTTCGGGCCACTGGCAGCTGATGCGGTGGGTTTGGTTTTCAGCTCAGGGAGGAGGGCTGAATGTGTGGGACAGGGATTTATAGCTTTGAGGCACAAGAGAGGAAAGAATCTTCCATAGAAACTAGAATTGTCTGTTCTGAATTTCTATCCTGTACATACAGTGATAACTTTTACAAACTCCTTTTACAGGGTATTAGAAGGGGAGGATTTGAAGAGGGAAACTCAAACCAAAGACCACTTCAAGATCTGACTGTGTCACTCGATTCATCAGGACCTGAATAGCATCGGCCTTTGAATGTGGAAGGAGAAATGTTTGTCTCTTCTAACTGTGGGAGAAGATTTCAAACATCAGTGTGAGTGGAAAACCACCGAGACACACACACCCGAGTGAGAGTTCCAGTGCACTGACTGTGGAAAGAGCTTTAACCAGTTACACAGCCTGAAAAAAAACCTCACACCATTCACAGCGGGGAGAAACTTAACACGTGTTCTGTGTGTGGACGAGGCTTCAACTGATCGTCCAACCTGGAAAGACACAAGGACACCCAGACCACGGAGAAACCGTGGAAATGTGCGGACTGTGGGAAGGGATTCAATTACCCTTCAAAGCTGGAAACTCATCGACGCAGTCACACTGGGGAGAGGTCATTCACCTGCTCCATGTGTGGGAAGGGATTCACTTAGTCATACAGCCTCCTGAGACACCAGCGAGTTCACTCTGATAAGCGACCTTTTAAATGTCCTGACTGTGAGAAGAGGTTTAAAAGCAAAAGTAACCTGCTGACACAGCAACGCACTCACACTGGGGAGAGGCCGTTCAACTGCTCCGTGTGTGGGAACGGATTCACTCGCTCATCCCAACTTCTGTCACACCAGCGCGTTCACACTGAGGAGAGGCCGTTCATCTGCTCCGTGTGTGGGAAGGGATTCACTCGGTCATCCACCCTACTGATACACCAGCGAGTTCACTCTGATGAGAGACCTTTTAAATGCTCTGACTGTGGGAAGAGGTTTAAAAGCACAAATGAACTGCTGATACACCAACGCACTCACACTGGGGAGAGGCCGTTCATCGGCTCTGTGTGTAAGAAGAGATTCACTCGGTCATCCAACCTTCTGTCACACCAGCGAGTTCACTCTGATGAGAGACCTTTTAATAGTTCTGACTGTGGGAAGAGATTTAAAATCAGGAACGAACTGCTGAGACATCAACGCACTCACACTGGGGAAAGACCATTCTCCTGTTCCGTGTGTCAGAAGAGATTCACTCGGTCATCCACCCTGCTGACACACCAGCGAGTTCACACTGGGGAGAGATCTTTTAAATGTTCCGACTGTGAGAAAAGATTTAAAAGCAAATTTAATCTGCTGACACACCAACGCTCTCACACTGGGGAGAGGGCGTTCACTTGCTCAGTATGTGGGAAGAGGTTCACTCGGTCATCAACCTTGCTGACACACCAGCGAGTTCACACGGAGGAGAGGCCGTTCTCGTGCTCTGTGTGTGAGAAGAGTTTCATTCATTCATCCCACCTTCTGTCACACCAGCGAGTTCACGCTGATAAGAGACCGTTAAATGTTCTAATTGTGAGAAGAGGTTTAAAAACAAACGGATCTGCTGACATACCAATGCACTCACACTGAGGAGACGCCATTAACCTGCTCTGTGTGCGGGAAGGGATTCACTATTTCATCCGAACTGCTGACGCACCAACTTGCTCACACTGGGGAGAGACTTTTTAAATTTTCTAAAGGTGGGAAGAGCTTTAAAAACAGAAACGAACTGTGGCGACACCAACGCACACACACTGGGGAGAGACTGTTCACCTGCTCCGTCTGTGGGAAGGGTTTCACTAATTCATCCCACCTTCTGAGACATCAACTTGTTCACACTATTGAGTGAACTTTTAACTCAGTGACTGTGAGAAGAGCTTTAAAAGCAGAAATGAACTGCTGACACATCAACTCACGCCTATTGGGGAGAGATTGTTCACCTGCCCCGTGTGTTGGAAGGGATTCACTCTGTCATCATACGTGCTGAGACACCAAAGAGTTCACATGTGACTGCAAGGGTTGGAGTCTGCTGTTAATGACATCCAGGACTGAACCATGTTCATTCTGACAGTTGGGGTTTGTTCCTGCTGATGTTAATAACCCCTATAACTGGGCTGGAGTTTAATGTTCTGGATACATGTTAAATAAATCAGCTTTGTTTTAAACACCTTGTTGTAGATATTGGTCTTTCCCACCTGACTGTTCAGCATCACCTGCCTGGAGCTCAGAAAGGACAATCTGGGTGGAGGATCTTCCGGTGGGAACAGAACTTTAGCCTGGAAACAGTCCTTCAGGGCCACACTGAGAGGGGCAAACGGTACTTTGGTCTTTCTCGTCTCTCTTCAATGACAGCAAAGTCGCCATGCGGGTTAAACTTGAGGCGTGTAAGAAATGTGTCCCAGCCGCTCTCTTCCATGGTTCAGAGCTCCTAGGCACGGAACAGAAGGCTCCTTTACAATGGTGTGTAGAGTCAGGAAGGACAAAGGTGAATGCTGGAAATGTGCTGTCAAATCAGGGATTGGTGTAAAACTGTAACCTGTTCCTGACTGGAAGTGAAACGGTAGGTTTAAGTCTCCAGTCTAAAAATAACTGGTCATTATTCTATGAAGATTCAAATTGTTTGTGTGACAGCTCTGAGTCTACAATTTAAGGCAGGCATTAACTCATTTAAAATAAACCCATTTAAAATCAATGGGTTAAAGCCTGCATTACAATAGCAGAAGGGGTATTTCACAAGAGCCTGTTAATTGCTGGTACAATTATACAACAGTCATTTGATCTGCAGGTAAAGAAGGATCTGGAGTGTGTTTCCAGAATTCCCTGTTTTATTGATGTCTGCATGTTGGACACCAGGATAATGAAAGATACTCGACCCTGACCATCCACAGGGTGTGGGCGATCCCGACAGTTACCCAGGGATCACTCCCGCTGCGGAACTCCACCACTGACCCTGCTGAAGGTTGTAGGCTCAGGGAGTGGGGACTCCAGGAGTGGACTGTAAGAAAGCTGGGTTTCAGTATCTTGACAAAGATATGCTGAGGTACCAGAGAAATCCTTACTAAGGAACAGTCTGGGGTTTTACCTGTCAATGTAGGTCTCGGGGTGAATGATTCCTGACTCCCCGAACTGTCTTACATTTAAACCAGGTCAGATCAGGGTGAATTCAGTTTACAGGAGAAATGAGACAAATATCACCCACAATCGAGGAAGACAAATGCAGCCATTAGAGAAGCTCAGAGATCTTTGGAAAACAAGATGGTGGACAATTGTGGGATAATCGTAAAAGCTTTTCCAGCTACGTCAGGATTCAGAAGACCATTAAAGATGGTTTAGGGCCACTGAAAGGCAGTTCACGACAGATTCCCAGGCTATGGCAGAGCTGTTAAATGACTATTTCTCATCACTCCTGTGGATGATGCTCAGATTCTGGCTGTGGGATGTGCTGTCGACAATAACATCTTAAATATTAAAATAGAAAGGGATGTCATCTTGGATAAAATATGAACTCTCAAAATAGATTGTGCTCCAGGTCCAGATAATATTCACCCACGGGTGTTTAAAGAGATGGGACGGGTGCTCTGTGAGCTCTTGCCAGTATCTTCAACTGCTCAATAGAGTCAGGGATTGTCCCCTGAGATTGGAAGGTAGCTCACGTAGTTCCCATTTTCATTAACGGAGACAAATCAGAGCCAGGGAATGACAGGCCCATCAATGTGACCTCGATCAGAGGGAAGATGCTTGAAGGGATCCTAAGAGATGTTTTTTATGATCACGGGGAAAGAGAAGCAGCCATTAGATATACTCAACACGGCTTCCGGAAAAGAAGGTCGTGTCTCACAAACTTGCTTGAGTTTTTTGAAAAAGTTGCTGGCTTAATGGATGAGGTTAATCCGGTTCACATTGTCTATCTCAGGGTGTTAAACTCATTTCCTATAGTGGGCCTGATCCAATATCCTGGCACTTGGCCTGGGCTACATTCAGCAAAAGTTATTAAACTAGAAATAGATGAAGATGAACTGTATTGGTACTTACTTATATTTAGATGTTATTTACTGCTACCGCTGCTCCCGATACCTGGCACCTCTTAGCTTGAATCATTTCATCAACATTTGGAGTAAATGACTTGGCTCCGGCCTGTTTTGGATAAAAACATGAGGAGAATTTGTCACTACAGAACTTTGGAAGTGAATTCCACTGTCTCACAACTCCCTCTGTAAAGAAGTTTGTCTTCATCACTGCTCTGAAACAGACAAATGGGGGTAAGGGTAGCGACTCAGACTGGTAAAAGGTGGAAAGTGGTGTTCCACAATGATCGGTGCTGGGACCACTGTTCACAATTTTCATCAACGATTTGGACTCGGGAATCGGATGTACAATTGCAAAATTTACAGATGACACCAGTTTGGAGGGGGAGGGGTGGGTATAGTTAATACTGATGAAAACTAAGGCAAATACAAGAAGACATTAATAAACTTGCAGAATGGGAATGGAATTGCAAAGGAATTTTACAAAGATGAGGGTGAAGTGGAGTATTTTGGTAGCAAGAACAAGGAGGCCACATAATGCTTGGATAATAAGTCTAAATGGGGTAGAAGAGCAATGGGTTCCAGGGGCACAGATACACAAATCACTAAAAGTAGTGACGCAGGTTGAAAAGGCCATAAAAAAGCAAACCAAGCACTGAGGTTCATTTCTGGAGCAAAGTATTGAAAAGCAGAGAAGTTATGTTCAACTTCTATAGAACCTTGATTAGACAAAACTTGGAGTACTGTGAACAGTTTTGGTCTCAATATTATAAAAACGATATAGAGGCACTGCAAAAAAAGGATTCAAAAGGAAGTCACCATATAAGTGGTCCCTGTATTTGGTGTCCCAGTGTAAGTGGTCCCTGTATTTGGTGTCTCAGTGTAAATGGTCCCTTAATTTGGTGTCCCAGTGTGAGTAGTCCCTGGATTTGGTGTCCCAGTGTAAGAAGTCCCTGGATTTGATGTCCCAGTGTAAGTCGTCCCTGGATTTGGTGTCTCAGTGTAAGTGGTCCCTGTATTTGGTGTCCCAGTGTAAGTAGTCCCTGGATTTGGTGTCTCAGTGTAAGTGGTCACTGTATTTGGTTTCCCAGTGTAAGTAGTCCCTGGATTTGGTGTCCCAGTGTAACTAGTCCCTGGATTTGGTGTCCCAGTATAAGTGGTCCCTGTATTTGGTGTCTCAGTGTAAATGGTCCGTTAATTTGGTGTCCCAGTGTAATTTGTCGCTGGATTTGATGTCCCAGTGTAAGTAGTCCCTGTATTTGGTGTCCCAATGTAAGTTGTCCCTTAATTTGGGGTCCCAGTGTAAGTTGTCCCGGGATTTGGTGTCCCAGTGTAAGTGGTCCCGGGATTTGCTGTCCCAGTGTAAGTGGCCCGAGGTGTGGTGTCACAGCTTAAATGGTTCCTTGTCTTTTGAGGCATCGCTCGTGGCATTTTTCTACTCTTTCCTCTTTTACAAAAATTGTGACCAGCTTATTAACTGACTGTCGGGTAGGGGACAGAAAAAATGTGACCTCCTAAGTTTCCCTGAGAATGACAGGTCTGAATTCGAGTTTGAGAACATTTAGCAATTAAACCAGACTGGGCGGTGCGGGCCTGGGGTGCGATATCGTAACTGAAAAGTGGCGGCAAGTTAATTTCGCACCATGGGGGAGTGCCCGAGCACTCGGGTTTCTGTATTATTTATTTGTTTATTTTGTTTGTTGCCTCCCTTGCGCCAACCTCGATGGGATGACAATAATTAATTTTCTGTTCACCAATTCCGGCTTGCAATGGCGGGGTATTTCCCCAGAATCCCCCGCAGGTCAGAATGTGACCATTGCGCAGGGGCAGGAACGGACTGTGCTCTGAGCATGCGCAGTGCGAGTGGTGGAAACAGGCGAGCCGGAGGCCGGTGGGAGACCAGGGAGGAATTGGATCTATGGATGCGTGGGTGGGGAAGCTTCGCAAACACGTGGTGGCGGCTAGAGGACACAAATAAGAGTAAAAAGGACCCGTGTTTGCACTTCGGTGACAGGTCCGTCCGGCGGCCACCCCGATTACGACTGTGAATGGCCGCCATCGTGCGAGAGATAGTCATGGTGGAATTATGGCGCGTGCGCGGCCATCTTGGTACAGGAGAAAAAGCGAGGGTGGGGCTACTGGGTTCCAGTGACCGGGAACAAAGAGTGGGCGGGGCTGCAGCGTCACAGTGACCGGGAACAAAGAGTGGGAGGGGCTTCAGGGTCCCAGTGACCGGGAACAATGAGTGGGCGGGGCTTCTGGGTCCCAGTGACTGGGAACAAAAGAGTGGGCGGGGCTTCAGGTTCTCATTGACCGGGAACGAACAGTAGGCGGGGCTTCAGGATCCCAGTGAATGGGATCAAAGAGTTAAGAACATAAGAACATAAGAAATTGGAGCAGGAGTAGGCCAATCGGCCCCTCGAGCCTGCTCCGCCATTCAATAAGATCATGGCTGATCTGATCCCAACCACAAATCTAAAGAACACAAGAAGTCGGAGCAGGACCCGGCCACATAGCCCCTGGGCCCTCTCCGCCACCCACAGGGCATTGACCGATCCGAACTCAGCTTCATGTCCAATTTCCTGCCCGCTCCCCATAACCCCTAATTCCCTTTACTTCTAGGAAAATGTCTATTTCTGTTTTAAATTTATTTAATGATGTAGCTTCCACAGCTTCCTGGGGCAGCAAATTCCACAGACCTACCACCCTCTGAGTGAAGAAGTTTCTCCTCATCTCAGTTTTGAAAGAGCAGCCCCTTATTCTAAGATTATGCCCCCTAGTTCCAGTTTCACCCATCCTTGGGAACATCCTTACTGCATCCACCCGATCAAGACCCTTCACAATCTTATATGTTTCAATAAGATCGCCTCTCATTCTTCTGAACTCCAATGAGTAGAGTCCCAATCTACTCAACCTCTCCTCATATGTCCGCCCCCTCATCCCCGGGATTAACCGAGTGAACCTTCTTTGTACTGCCTCGAGAGCAAGTATGTCTTTTCTTAAGTATGGAGACCAAAACTGTATGCAGTATTCCAGGTGCGGTCTCACCAATACCTTATATAACTGCAGCAATACCTCCTTGTTTTTATATTCTATCCCCCTAGCAATAAAAGCCAACATTCCGTTGGCTTTCTTGATCACCTGCTGCACCTGCATACCAACTTTTTGATTTTCTTGCACTAGGACCCCCAGATCCCTTTGTACTGCAGTACTTTCCAGTCTCTCGCCATTAAGAAAATAACTTGCTCTCTGATTTTTCCTGCCAAAGTGCATAACCTCACATTTTCCAATATTATATTGCATCTGCCAAATCTCCGCCCACTCCCCCAGCCTGTCTATATCCCCTTGCAGGTTTTTTATGTCCTCCTCACTCTCTACTTTCCCTCCCATCTTTGTATCATCTGCAAATTTTGATATGTTGCACTCGGTCCCCTCCTCCAAATCGTTAATATAGATTGTAAAGAGTTGGGGACCCAGCACCGACCCCTGTGGAACACCACTGGTTACTGGTTGCCAGTACGAAAATGAACCATTTATCCCAACTCTCTGCTTCCTGTTCGATAACCAATCCTCCACCCATGCCAGAATATTACCCCCAATCCCGTGATTTTTTATCTTAAGTAATAATCTTTTATGTGGCACCTTTTCGAATGCCTTCTGGAAGTCTAAATACACTATGTCCACTGGTTCCCCTTTATCCACCCTATACGTTATATCCTCGAAGAACTCAAGCAAATTTGTCAGACTTGACTTCCCCTTCATAAAGCCATGCTGACTTTGTCCTATTAAATTATGCTTATCTAAATGTTCCGTTACTGTCTCCTTAATAATAGACTCCAAAATTTTACCCACCACAGATGTTAAGCTAACTGGCCTATAATTTCCAGCCTTCTGCCTACTACCCTTTTTAAATAACGGTGTTACATTAGCAGTTTTCCAATCTGCCGGGACCTCTCCTGAGTCCAGGGAATTTTGGAAAACTATCACCAAAGCATCCACAATCCCTACTGCCACTTCCCTCAAGACCCTAGGATGGAAGCCGTCAGGTCCAGGGGATTTATCCGCCTTGAGTCCCATTATTTTACTGAGTACCATCTCCTGAGTGATTTTAATCGTATTTAGCTCCTCCCCCCGAGAGTCCCCTGTTTGTCCAGTGTTGGGATATTCTTAGTGTCCTCTACTGTAAAGACTGAAACAAAATATTTGTTCATCATTTTTGCCATCTCCATGTTTCCCACCATTAATTTCCCGGTCTCATCCTCTAAGGGACCTATGTTTGCCTTAGCCACCCGTTTTCTTTTTATATAACTATAGAAACTCTTGCTATCTGTTTTTATATTTTTTGCTAATTTCTTTTCATAATCTAACTTCCCTTTCTTAATCAATCCTTTAGTTACTTTTTGCTGTCTTTTGAAGAATTCCCAATCTTCTATCCTCCCACTAAGTTTGGCTACCTTATATGTCCTTGTTTTTAGTCGGATACTATCCTTGATTTCTTTACTTAGCCACGGATGGCTGTCATTTCTTTTACACCCTTTTTTCCTCAGTGGAATATATTTATTTTGAAAGTTGTAAAATAACTCCCTAAATGAACACCACTGCTCATGTACCGTCTTACCCTTTAATCTATTTTCCCAGTCCACTTTAATCAATTCCGCTCTCATACCATCATAGTCTCCTTTATTCAAGCTCAGTACGCTTGTTTGAGAATCAACCTTCTCACCCTCTAATTGGATATGGAATTCAACCATGTTGTGGTCGCTCGTTCCAAGGGGATCCTTAACTAGGACATTATTAATTAATCCTGACTCATTACACAGGACCAGGTCCAAGGTTGCCTGCCCCCTTGTAGGATCAGTTACATACTGCACAAGAAATCCATCCCTGATGCACTCAATGAACTCGTCCTCAAGGCTGCTCTGCCCAATTTGAGTTGTCGGGGCTTCAGGTCTCCTCCAGGTCTCTGTTCCTGCACACCCTTTAAAATTGTCCCATTAAGTGTCCATTGACTCTCCTCATTCTCCTGACCAAAATTTAACACTTCACACTTTTCTATGTTAAATTTCATCTGCCATGTGTCTGCTCATTTCACCAGTCTGTCTATGTCCTCCTGAATCTGTCACTATGCTCCACATTGATTGTTAAATTTCCGACTTTGGTATCTTCTGCAAACTTTGAACAGATTCGGAAAATAGAAGTGCATGGGATTAAAGGGACTTGGTAACTTGAATACATATTTGGCTGAGGGATAGAGTGCAGAGAGTAGCGGTGAACGGATGTTGATCTGACTGGAGAGAAGCAGTGGGGTCCCCCAAACTTCGGTATTCGAAAAATTGCTTTTCTTGTTATATAGAAATAACGTGCACTTGTGCTTCAGTAGTGCAATTTCGAAGTTTGCTTGTAATACAACACCTGGCAACGTAATAAATAGTGAGGAGGATAGTAGCAGACATCAGGATGACATAGGCAGACTGGGGAAATGGGCAGACACATGGCAGATGCAATTTAATGAGTGAGAAGTGAAGCAATTTGGGAGGAACAAAATGGAGAGGCAGTACAATCTAAATGGGCCTATTTTGAGGGGAAGCAAGAGCAGAGGGACCGGGGGGTAGGGGGTATTCACAAATCTTTGAAGGTGGGAGGGTAAGTTGATAAGGCAGTTAAGAAAGCGTATGGGATTTTTGGCTTTGTAACTAGCGGCATGGAGGACAAAAACAAGGACCTCAAGCTAAACCTTTACAAATCACTGGTTAGGCCTTAGTTGCAGTATTGTGTCCAATTCTGGGCACCTCACTTTAGGAAGGAGAGAGTTCGGAGGAGGTTTACCAGGATGATAGCAGGGATGAGAGAGTACAGTTATGTGGAGAGACTGGAGAAGTTGGGATTGATCTCCTTGGAGCAGGGAAGATTAAAGGGGAGACCGAACAAAGGCATTCAAAGTGATGAAGGGTCTTGATAGAGCAAGTAGGGAGACGCTGTTTCCTCTGGTAAGTTGGTCATTAACAAAATGTCACTGATTTCAAATAATTGACAGAAGAACTAGAGGGGAAAAGAGGAGATTTTTTTCACCAGCTGAAAGGGCGATGGAAACAGTTGCCGGTGGATGTTTGAAAAGCAAATTGGACATGTAGTTGAAGCCGACTAAATTTCTGGGTGAGGGTTGTAAAATTGACAGCTCTTTCAATGAACAGGCACAGGCACGACGAGCCGAATGGCCTATATCTCTGCTGTTGGAATCTAAGATTCCATTATTCTGTGACCTACAGTCCAGTCATCACCTCTAAACCCCGCCCCATTAACACACTGATCCCCGACACGGACAGTCCTGAGATCTCCTCGACCTCCCGTCCCATTAACACACTGATTACCGACACCTGCAGTCCTCGGATCTCCTCTACCTCCCGTCCCAATAACACATTGTTCACCGACACCTACAGTCCTGGGATCTCCTCTACCTCCCGTCCCATTAACACACTGATCACCGACACCGACAGTCCTCAGATCTCCTCTGCCACCCGACCCATTAACACACTGATTACCGACACCTGCAGTCCTCGGATCTCCTCTACCTCCCGTCCCAATAACACACTGTTCACCGACACCTACAGTCCTGGGATCTCCTCTACCTCCCGTCCCATTAACACACTGATCACCGACACCGACAGTCCTCCGATCTCCTCTACCTCCCGTCCCAATAACACACTGTTCACCGACACCTACAGTCCTGGGATCTCCTCTACCTCCCGTCCCATTAACACACTGATCACCGACACCGACAGTCCTCAAATCTCCTCTACCTCCCGTCCCATTAACACACTGATTACCGACACCTACAGTCCTGGGATCTCCTCTACCTCCCGTCCCAGTAACACACTGTTCACCGACACCGACAGTCCTCAGATCTCCTCTGCCACCCGACCCATTAACACACTGATTACCGACACCTGCAGTCCTCAGATCTCCTTTGCCTCCCGACCCATTAACACACTGAACCCCGACACCTACAGTCCTGAAGTCTGCTCCACTCCCCCGCCCCATTAACACATTGATCACAGTATGTAAAAAAAGAAAACGTTTAGTGAAGACAAATGTAGATCTCTTAAAGTCAGAAATGGGAGAAATTATAATGGGGAGCAAGGAAATGGCACAGTAATTAAACATATACTTTGGTTCTTTCTTCACGGAAGAGGACACAAATAACTTCCCAGAAATGCAAGGGAACCAAGGGATTTGTGAAAAGGATGGATTAAAGGAAATTATTAGTAGTAGAAAAATAGTGCTGGAGAAATTAATGGGACTCGAAGCAAATAAATCCACAGTGTCTGATAATTTTCATCCCAGAGTAATAAAAGAGGTAGCCATGGAAATAATCGATGTATCACTTGTCATCTTCGAAAATTCTTTAGATTATGGAACAGTTCCTGCAGATTGGAGGGTGGCAAATGTAACCCTACTATTTCAAAAAGGAGAGGGAGAGAAAACCTGGAAATACAGACCAGTTATTCTAACGTCAGTAGTAGGTAAAATGCTAGAGTCTATTATAAAGGATAACAGGACAATTAGAAAATATCAACCGGATTAGACAAAGTCAACATGGATTTATGAAAGGGAAGTCATGTTTGCAAACCTTCTGGAGTTTTTTTGATGAAGTAACAGGTAGAATAGGTAAGGGAGAACCAGTGGACGTGCTTTATTTGGATTTCCAGAAGACCTTTGATAACGTCCCACATAAGAGATTATTGTGTAAAATTAAAGCACGTGGGATTAGTGGTAATATATTGGCATGCATTGAAAACAGACAGGAACAGAGAGTAGGAATAAATGGGTGTTTTTCGGAGTGGCAGGCACTGACTAGTGGGATTCCTCATGAATCAGTGCTTGGGCCCGAGTTGTTAACAATATGTATCAATGATTTGGATGAGGGAGCCAAATATAATGTTTCCAAGTTTGCTGACGACAAAAAACTAGGTGGGATCGAGAGTTGTGAGGAGGATGCAAAAAGGCTTCAAGGCGATTTAGACAAGTTGAGTGAGTGGGCAAA
The DNA here is from genome assembly GCF_035084215.1 of Heptranchias perlo. Lineage (NCBI taxonomy): Eukaryota > Metazoa > Chordata > Chondrichthyes > Hexanchiformes > Hexanchidae > Heptranchias > Heptranchias perlo. The sequence goes on along the minus strand of NW_027139453.1, from coordinate 10,663,257 downwards.
TACATGGCAGATGCAGTATAATGTGGATAAATCTGAAGGAAGGAAAACAGAAAGGCAGAGTAGTATTTAAATGGTGATAGATTGGAAAATGTTGATATACAAAGGGATGAAGGTGTCCTTGTACACCAGTCACTGAAAGCAAACATGCAGGTGCAGCAAGCAGTTAGGAAGGCAAATGGTATGTTGTCCTTTATTGCAAGAGGATTTGAATATAGGAGCAAGGATGTCATACTGCAGTTATACAGGGCCTTGGTGAGACGACACCTGGAGCATTGTGTGCAGTTTTGGTCTCCTTTCCTCAGAAGGGATGTATTTGCCATAGAGGGAATGCAGCGAAAGTTCACCAGGCTGATTCCTGGGATGGCAGGACTGCCATATGAGGAGAGATTTGGTACACTCGGCCTGTATTCACTCGGGTTTAGAAGAATTAAAGGGGATCTAATTGAAACATATAAAATTCTGACAGGGCGAGACAGACTTGATGCAGGGAGGATGTTTCCCCTGGCTGGGGGTTCAGAAGGAGGGGTCACAGTCGCGGGGTAAGGGGTAGAATATTTAGGACTGATATGAGGAGAAATTTCTTCACTGAGAGGGTGGAGAACCTGTGGAATTATTTAGCACTGAAAGCTGCGGAGGCAAAGTATTGAATATATTTAAGAATGAGCTAAATAGATATCTGGACACAAAAGGCATCGAGGGGTATGGGGAGAGAACGGGAATATGGTATTGAGATAGATATTGAGATCAGCCATGATCATATTGAAAGGCGGAGCAGGAAAGGCAGAATAGCCTACTCCTGCTCCTATTTTCTATTTTTCTATGTTGCTTCCACCCCATTAACACACTGATCACCGACACCTACAGTCCTGGGATCTCCTCTACCTCCCGCCCTATTCACACACTGATCAGCGACACCTACAGTCCTGGGATCTCATCTACCTCCCTCCCCATTAACACACTGATCACCGACACCTACAGTCCTGGGATCTCCTCTACCTCCCGCCCCATTAACACACTGATCACCGACACCTACAGTCCTGGGATCTCCTCTACCGCCTGCCCTATTCACACACTGATCAGCGACACCTATGACGATCCGGATTCTTTCCCCTCAGTCTGGTTCAGTAATAACTGAAGTCGAATACATTTTAAAGTCCAACACATCTTTAATAGCAGGGTTCTTAGTCTGCAGCATTGATTTGGACTCCTGATAGAGTCCCTCTATGCTGGCAGAGCAAGAACAAAAACATACAGAAATCCACACGTTTTTATACAAATCAATAGGGTTGGAACATACTTAACGAGGGTCAACACCAATCATAAGCCGGGCATAGGTTGCCATGCGAGGTTACATTATTTCCGGCCAATCATAAATCGTCCATGTGCTGATCATGCTGCTGTTAGACATCAAAGGGGATAACTTCCTCACTTTCCAACTTGGAATGTTCTTCCCTGTTCCTTCTGTTCCTTATCTCCCAACCTGGAATGTCTTTCAACTTTGGCTAAGCTCGTTCCCTATATTGATCTGCCATAAACATGGAGACATTCAGACCAGTCCTTGACTCACATCAAAGACCTATCATTGATAAGACAATGCAGGCCTGCTGACTAAGCAAACATATGGCCCAGCAGGAGGGCCAGGCCACTTGTATCAATCTCAGTTACTAACTAATTAACCCTTTCTAACCATTTTGCATTCTGCTTCTTTGCCACATAGGCATTTTAATATTTTACCGAAAACTGACCACGTAGGGATTCTCATTCCCCCCTTTTATCATTTTATGATAACCAATTATTACGGTGCTCACTGGTTCTGCAGGTTCTGCAGCAACATTTAAGTAAGCAATAAACTATAAGAATTATAACAATGAATATGACTAGCCCTTGAACTAGAGAAGTCCCAATGGAACACAGACATGTTTCATCAATACGCCTTTGTATTCTTATCTGTTCTCAGGAACAGACTCCTTCTAAACATCTCTCAAGTAAGTTGCGAATGTCCTCGGTCAGCTAAACCTATTCATGTTAGTTTGAAAAGGCTAACATAGTCAAATATCCCATGGTGCTTTATATTTTGTTTCCAGCCTAACTAGACTGAATGGTACCTTTCAGACCATTTTACACCTGTGAATTGGTGCCCTCCCCATTATATCCCTTAATCCAAAATCTCCCTACAGTATCCCATTAGATGCTGTACCTCATCTTAACCAGGTTCCCTTCGTGTTGGCCACCAGTCCGGGTGGAAGAGAGGCAGAGCATCTGATAATCCTATCAAACTATAATTGTCTTCCCTTTTACATGCACCTTACCCCAGCGGGTGCTACTCCCAGTACCATTAAGATGTGTTCTTAGTTGAAACCACAGAGACAATGGGGACATTCTCACCCAGGCTCTGTTTTACTATCTTTGCCAAACCCTTCATCCTCTGCTTACATTTATTACATGCAATGAAAATCAAGAAGCACATTACAACAAACTGCACTACGACTAATACATATGAAACTAATCTAATCCAAAGATGGACCTGTATATTCAGTCCCAAATTCCAGAGGTCATTTCACCAGGTGGTGACTTTAATTTGGTCAATGTCATGCTTAATGTTGTTATTGTCCTGTTGTAGGTTATAATAAACCTTCTGGGAGAGGCGTATCTCCATTCGCAATGCTTCCAAGTATTTAGGCAACAGGGGTGTCAGATACCCAAATGTGTCCTGATATTCTTTTAAGTCCTTTCTGACATTCTCAGAAACTTGTAAGGTGGTGAGGTTATGCCGGTGTATCTCTACCAGTTCCTCGGGTCCAATCCGAACCAGGACTTCAGAAATGGAGTAGAATTCTGGACTTAAAATATCACAAGTTAGATTGGCATATTTAAACGTTTTCAAATTAGTTGTAACACAGTATTCGCCTTCTCCGGCATATGCCACTTAAGTGGGTTTTAGATCCGCCTCTAGGGCCTCCATGGTACAGTTAATATCCCGATTGGTACCGGTATTATTAAACCCACACTGTGCTTCTGGGCTGTGTCCAACACTATGTGGACACACAGTGACAGCATGTCTAGTAACACATCCCTTTAATTTTGTTCCAGCCAATCAGCTTAAATCTACGTCCTCTAGTTCTTGAACCCTCTGCTAGGGGAAACAGGTACTTCCTGTCGACTCTATCTGGGCCCCTCATAATCTTGTAATTTTGTATCCATCGTGCGGATATCTTCTAAATATTGTTTCTCCCAATTTTATTGTTAACTGATGGGAACCTAACCCTGAATTTTGGAAATCCACATTACTGTGTCCCTCTTTACTTTAATTTCAGTCCTTTTGATTGATACCAGTGTTTCCTGACTGTTTCATTAATTAGTTAGTTTCTCTATGGACCATGTGTCAGTGCCTCGTTTAAAAGGATTTCTCACTCGCCTGGACCACATTAACCATTTTCCTGTTGTGCTGTTGTCAAGTAACTGAGCCTGTCTGAGACTCATTCTTCAATGTATCTTCTTCATGTATCTCCACATACTAGCAGCATCTCATAGGAATGAGCTTAGTGTTCTTGGATATTAACTTTCTGCTGGCCAGTCTCTTCTTCCTCATGGTATTTCCGAACATTTTCCATGGCACACATCATATGACCTGTAGGATTCAGTCCTGTAAAAGCAACTGGTTTGTTTAAAGAGTGGTTGCAATAGCTCACCAGGCCATAGGCCTTTGTAATCATGTTCTTCATCCTGATCTCCGTTTCAGATGATGGCAACATACATTTGTATCTTTTATGTCCACTGTAGCCATTCTTAGGTTTTCAGGTTATCTTATCAAAAAGATCAGGGGTGTCTCGAGTGCTTATCTCCCCCTGCATGGTCCCGATGTCAGGGTAGTGGCCAGGCTATTGAGTGTAGTTTTCTCATTATTCATTATAGGCAAGGACACAAATATCTCCACGAGAAAGCTATCAATTTACTATTCTCAACTACACTTTCCTGACTTCCACTAGATTGTATATTTATGCCAGATTGATTTTTTATCATGCCCAATTCAATGACTTTAGAGAAATTCCCATATCTCCCCACCTCGAGCACTCTGTCTCGGAAAACAACCAATAGGTTAAAATAAAACAAATCAAAATGTTTTCAAAAGAAGAGAATCAGGTTGATATCACCTCACTGTGACATTTGGTATCCGCTGATGTCTGCAGCTAAAGTCTTAAATCTTTAACACCACTGGATCGTTTCCTGCACCAAATTTCTCCAGCAAAGGTTGCACCGTAACTTTGTAACTACTCTTGGTAATCCTGCACCATCAACACTCACGTGGTCCCAAAAAAAAACCAGGGTCACCTGTTTTAAAAGAAACACAGAAAATCCATTGCGGCTCTTCTTGAGAGCCCAAGTGATTAATTTGTCAAATCTTCATTTATTATTTATTTATCCAAAGGAATAATCCCTATACCCGAAACAAATTCAGAAAACAAAACAGGAGAGAGAAATTGCCTAGTTCCACTCTTGCTCTTTCTCTGAAGCCCGCAGCCTGTCTGAAATAAACACTGTCTCTCCCACATACAGATGTACGCAGGGCTGCAGACTGGAATTTCTAACTCCAAGTCCTAATCTCTGTGTTTTCAAGATGTAACCACATTAAGCAGATATCATTAGTAGCCGCCTGCTAAGATACGTTATATTCCTCTTTTATTAATTTATTAATGGTTTGGGCATGTGTTTCTAGCACTGTAGCTATCCTTTGCAAATATATGGTCAGCATTTGATCCTCAGACAATTCCTTATCTGTATTTTCATTTATCTTTTAATATATCTTTAATGCGAGACCCTAAATCTCTGACCTTTTGATCTAATGTTGTCAAATCAAATCAGTGGTGTTAACAACGGAGGCAAAGGCAGTTGCTATATCGCTTATCACAGATCTTTACGTCTCCATATTTGCCTATCTCTTTTTACGATGTCCATCTCCATTCCATGTCGCTCTTTGTTTTAACACTTGAGTTAGGAGGTGTTGATCTAATTGTTGAGTTTTCTTAGCAGTCTCAATGCGAGTTATATAATGTGTCATGGAAGGTCTCCCCTCTTTGGTCAGATCTTGTATTCTACTATTAATTTCAAATAAAATTGAATAGCCCCAGAACTTGTCAGAACTTCCTTATCATACTGTGGCAGGGTAAAACTGATAGGCGTTTAGTACCCTGTGTCAGTACATAGCTCAAGTAATGGACTTCCAATTGTCTAACCTATGCTTCCTTTTCATATGATTTGTTTTACATTCCTTTCTAATCAATTTTTCACTGTAGCGTGAAAACTTATATCTCAGTCAATTGTAGCCTTTGGCATTTCCGAGTGATTGGGACAATTTTACTAATATAACCTATACCAATTGTTACCTCATGTTCACCTGTGTAATGGTTAGCCTCAGACAGTTCTCAACCGACTGGGTCATTTCTATCTGTTTGAACTGGTCTTGGCATGACAGTCTGGCTTCTTGGGATGGAAGGGGTTAACATTAACTTGCTCTTGTGGTAGGAGTAACTTGATCTATCTCCCTTTTGAGATTAAGTTCCCACCTTCAAAGTTTCACTTCACACAGGTTTGACTGATTTTTTTACTTCTCACATTTGTGGATTGCTTTATACTATATTTTTGCACACTATTTTTTACATACTTTTAGTGGATGTGATTATAATCAACGCTCCGAGCTGTTCCAGCTTTCTGACTTTTCCTATCACAGTGATACCAGATAGTTTTTTAATGTATCCCGTTAATTTTTAACCTCTTTTTAAACCACAGCCAATCACAAAATAAACATTCAAAATGCCAATTTTTTGAAGATCCCATGTCTGGAATTTAACATGCCCACACTTTATAAGAACCAGAATTTAATAGGTCACTTAACCTCAATAACTCCAATTTTAATTCGGCAGTATCAGAATTAAACACACGACAAGACAGATACATTACACAAAGGAAGAAAACACACAAGACACAGTAAGAAGGGGGTGTGGCCCACAACACAGACAAAAAAAACACTGATCAAGACAGGCTTTTTAAAGGGACAGTACACTTAAACAACAAAACCTTTCTTTTTCGGGTCTCTGTCTTTTAAACATTTGTCTAGTCACTTAATTCTATCCATATTTTTTACAGTACTGTCTCCATAAAGCAATTAGTTCTTTGGCTGAGGTACCTCTGTTATTTTTCCAAATTAATTCCTGAGCCTTTTTTTTCCGGCATCTAAGTTTTATCAATAGTTCCTGTTTATATCCAATCATCAGGAACTTAAACCCTGACTACCCTCAGTGATATGAACCACTGACCTACCGCTTACAAGTTATTCCCTCAGTGATATTCGACCACTGACCTCTTCCTGCTATTTCTGTGTATTCGCCAGACTGACCTGAATCTTGTTCGGACACCACACGAGTGTTAGCGATTGGACGATTCGTCGTCAGACTGACGGATTGGAGGAAAACCGACATAGTAAATTAAGACTACTTACACCGGGGCGCCATTTCCTTCCTCCGTGTCTGAGACAATCCGCCTCTTACTCCGCGAACTCTCGGTGAAAGACCATTAAGATCCCACCGCTGCCACCAAATGACGATCCGGATTCTTTCCCCTCAGTCTGGTTCAGTAATAACTGAAGTCGAATACATTTTAAAGTCCAACACATCTTTAATAGCAGGGTTCTTAGTCTGCAGCATTGATTTGGACTCCTGATAGAGTCCCTCTATGCTGGCAGAGCAAGAACAAAAACATACAGAAATCCACACGTTTTTATACAAATCAATAGGGTTGGAACATACTTAACGAGGGTCAACACCAATCATAAGCCGGGCATAGGTTGCCATGCGAGGTTACATTATTTCCAGCCAATCATAAATCGTCCATGTGCTGATCATGCTGCTGTTAGACATCAAAGGGGATAACTTCCTCACTTTCCAACTTGGAATGTTCTTCCCTGTTCCTTCTGTTCCTTATCTCCCAACCTGGAATGTCTTTCAACTTTGGCTAAGCTCGTTCCCTATATTGATCTGCCATAAACATGGAGACATTCAGACCAGTCCTTGACTCACATCAAAGACCTATCATTGATAAGACAATGCAGGCCTGCTGACTAAGCAAACATATGGCCCAGCAGGAGGGCCAGGCCACTTGTATCAATCTCAGTTACTAACTAATTAACCCTTTCTAACCATTTTGCATTCTGCTTCTTTGCCACATAGGCATTTTAATATTTTACCGAAAACTGACCACGTAGGGATTCTCACCTACAGTCCTGGGATCTCATCTACCTCCCTCCCCATTAACACACTGATCACCGACACCTACAGTCCTGGGATCTCCTCTACCTCCCGCCCCATTAACACACTGATCACCGACACCTACAGTCCTGGGATCTCCTCTACCGCCCGCCCTATTCACACACTGATCAGCGACACCTACAGTCCTGGGATCTCATCTACCTCCCTCCCCATTAACACACTGATCACCGTCACCTACAGTCCTGCGATCTCCTCTACCTCCCGCCCCATTAACACACTGATCACCGACACCTACAGTCCAGAGATCTCCTCTAACTCCCGCCCCATTAACACACTGATCACCGACACGTACAGTCACAGGATCTCCTCTACATCCCGCGCATTCACTTACTGATCACCGACACCTACAGTGCTGGGATCTCCTTTACCACCAGCCCCATTAACACACTGATCACTGACACCTACAGTCCTGGGATCTCCTCTTCCCCCGCCCCATTCACACACAGATCACCGTCAGCTGCTATTGCTGTTTTCTTAATTACCTTTTAATTTCTCCCATATGGTGAAACATTTGGTGCAATTATTGATCACATATTATTTCACAACTTGTCCTTGCACGTGATAAACACTTTGACAAGATCTGTAAAATGAGTCTATCAATAGCCTCAGGTTATAAACGTTTCAGCGATTACATAAACACCCAGTGTTTGCAGCACCGCAGCCTGTCGGAATGACACACAACTCACTCTGCAGTCTTCAGATCTTCTCACTATTTAATGAACTTAGCAATTACAGTAAAGGGATGTTTCACCACGTTCTTCAACTGCTCTCTGAATTTAGCCTGCGTCACGGCATAAATACAGGTATTTGTGCAGCAACTCAGGAGCTGGAGCATAAATCCCAGTTCTTGTACAAGTGGATGTAGAATTACAGAAGTTCGCGCCAAATACAACAATCGTCGATTAATGGAAGACAACATAAACACCACCCATAACACGATAAAGTTTCCTGAAATAACAAACAGTAAAATCATTGATTTCCTGCGACTCTCCATCTCTGGGTCTCTGGGAGTCTCCCCACTGCTGTGACCCCGGAGTCTCCTGCGGGCTCTGCTGGCCACTAAAATGTGTCTGACTGTTAAAACATTGAGCAACAGAATCAGAATAAATGGGACACACGGGTTGAGGATATAATGAAGGAGTTCGATTACTGCCCATACCGGTGATGTTGAAACACCCGTCACTGGAAAACAAAACCAAGGGGTATTGGAAAGCTTATATGGACCTTCAAACATGAAGAACCATAAAGTGTTCTTCAAACAGCTCAGCACACTCACTGTTCCCAGAACCACAGCCGCCGTTTTCTCTGTGCAAAATTTAGTTTTCAACTTCTGGCAACAAATGGCCACAAATCGATCGAAGGTGAAAATCACGGTGAACCAGACAGAACAGTCTGTGACTCCATAAAGCAGGACGGCGTGGATATTACACAAGGGAAGGTCGTATAGAAAAGGGAAATGTGAACGATAAACAATGGGAATCTGCCTTAATATCAGATCGAATATAACGACCAGTAGATCCGCCGCTGCCATAGACACCAGGTAGCGAGTGACACATTTGGAGAGACCGCACTTCCCACTAGATAGGACCACAATTGTCAATAAATTAACTGTAAGGAATGGAAATAAAGATGGAAATTTTGGATCAAGTTGGGACCCTCTGTAAACAATAATAAATTATCTGGAACCACTTATAAATACCGGTCCAGTCTCTGGATCCCCTATAAATATTAGTAAAGTCTCTGGATCCCTGTAAATATTGGTACAGCCTCTGGATCCCCTGTAAATACTAGTACAATCTCTGGATCCCCTGTAAATATTAGTACAGTCTCTGGATCTCTCGTAAATATTGGTACAATCTCTGGATCCCCTGTTCATTTTAGTACAGTATCTGGAGCTCTCGTAAATATTAATACAGTATCTGGATCCACTGTAAATATAAGTACCATCTCTGGTTCTCCTGTAGATATTAGTTGCCTCCCTGGTTCCTCCTGTAAATATTAGTGCAACCTCCGGATCCACTGTAAATATTAGTACTGTCACTGGATCCCCTGTATTTGTTAGTACTGTTTCTGGAATCCTCTGTAAATCTTAGTACCATATCTGGTTCCCCTGTAAATATTAGTACAGTATCTGGATCCCCTTGTAAATATTAGTACCATCGCTGGTTCCCCTGTAAATATTAGCTGCCTCCCTGGATCCCGCTGTAAAAAATTAGTCCCACCTTCAGATCCATTGTAAATATTACTGCCTCTGGATCCCCTGTAAATATTAGTACCATGTCTGGAACCCCTGCAAATTTTACTATCGTTCCTCGACTCCCTGTAAATATTAGTATCATCTCTGGACCTCCCATTAAATACTGACACACCCCAAGGGCCCCATAAAACAGGCTCATGCTATGGCTCCCTGAACATACAAACTCACTCCCAGGGACCCATTGTAAATTAATCCACACACCTGGAAAACCCCAATAAATATATTTCCCATCCATGTTCCCCCTATCGCTATATTTCCGATCCCACGTTAACCCTTTCATTTTTACGGTGGATCTAGGGGCTAACCGGAAACTCGAACAGCAGAGAGAACGGCAGAGGGGATGACAAGAAGAGTAATACAGTGGAACATGGTTTATAGAATTAATAGTTGGATATGGAGACTTACCAGGAACAACGACAGCAGCGAGGCGGGGATGGTAAATAATAAGAACAGTAATACATTGGAACATGGTTTATAGAATTAATAGCTGCATATAGAGACTTAGCAGGAACAACGACAGCAGCGAGGCGGGGATGGTAAATAATAAGAACAGTAATACATTGGAACATGGTTTATAGAATTAATAGCTGCATATAGAGACTTACCAGGAACACCGACAGCAGCGAGGAGCGGGTAGTATATTAGTTGTATACTCCGAAGCATAAAATATGTCCGCCCATCCAATGCCATTGAACCATAATATACATACAGATATTGAAATATCCAGAATGGACTGTCCCAATCTATTGTTCTAAGATTCCGACCCATTGCTGTAACATTCCAATCTATTGTTCCCAGGTTCCGATCTATTCTCTCCCACTCTGTAGAGCCACTGATCCCTGTTAGTGCCGGAGGTGATGCTCCCACTGACACTATGGGATAACACATTGAAAGTACTCGCTTATTTATAGCACAGGAAAACATTCCAGTGAGACAATTCCGGCCCATGGAGACTGACATTAATTCCGGTCACTGAACAATCAGATTCGGTTAACAACGTTAAACTCAACGAATATGACATCAAAACATGAATTTAATCAAATATTACACAGATGGAAAGCCCAACATATGATTTTAATAATTATATGGTACAACAGAAACTATGAGACCCGCAGTCTGTCAGTATTGAAGCTGGATGATTGTTTTTGGCTGTTGATACAATTGTACTTGTCTTTTGAAGCTTCCTATACTTTAATAGAGTTGCTACGGTATATAAAGAGCGCTTTGGCAGGTATTACATTGTTGGTGTCATTTACAACAGTGAGCTGAACAAGATTCCTGGCAGCCATGGGTGACCTGCTGGGGCTCCCGCTGGCCAGAGAAGACGACTGGAAGCACGCAGAGAGGTCACGCAGAGCAGGTCAAGCTGTGAGCAGAGGGAGGAGGAGGAGGAGGTGTAGGGCACTGAGTAGGATGCTGTAACTCATGAGGGCCTTCAGGGAACAATACTCTTACCTCAATATACGCGGAGGTCAGTGCATCCGATGGCTGCAGTTCACGAAAGAGTTCGTGAAGGAGATTTGTCAACTGTTGCAGCCACAAGTGCAGCTTCAGAGCAGGGCAAGGACAGCATTGCCTGTGGCGGTGAAGTTAACCATGGCGCTGAAATCTTACGGCTCTGGATCCTTTCAGGCCTCTGCTGGCGATGTGAGCATCATCTCACAGTTTGCAGTGCACTGCTGGATAACGGAGGTCACTGAGGCACTATACGAGCTGCGTAAAAGGTTCATCACATTCCATCTTGACAGAGAGAAGCAGAATGAGCGAATACGAGGCACTGCTCGCATTGCTTCCCCATGGTGCCATTGACTGCAAGCATATTACCATGTGTGTTCCAAATATGAACTCGGCATCTTCATGAACAGAAAGGGGTTCCACTCCTTCAATATACACCTGGTGTGCGACCACACGCAATGCATCATACAGGTAAATGCCTGCGACCCTGGCAGCAGTCATGACGCCTTCATTATGCCGCAGTCCAACCAGCATGGCAGGTCAAAGGCTAGTTATTGGGTAACCAAATCTATCCTTTCATGAGATGGCTCATGACTCCGGTCAGGAACACACGCATACAAGCAGAGCAGGCCTACATAGGGAGACATGCAGCCACACAAAACGCCATCGAACACACCGTAGGTGTCCGAAAGCAATGCTTCCGCTGGCTGGTCCATTCTGGAGGAGCACTCCGCTGAGTGGGTGTCATGATTCGTCGTTGCACGCTGCATAACTTCGCCCTTATAAGGGAACGTCCCTGATCACTGCCTGTCCGGTGAGAACCTGAGCAGCAGACAGAGGAGGGAGAGTAGGAAGAGGAGGAAGTGGAGGGAGTGGAGGAAGAGGCAAGGACGCAATAAGGTGCACAGGCTCTGTCTGCCAGAACTCTGCGTGCTCACGTTATTAATGAGTGATATCAGTAAACTCAACAACACCTCCCAAGCCCCCAACAAAAGTCGTCGACTCCCCACCTGTCCTCTCCCAATCGTCCTCCTCTTGATTACACATTACTTCCTCCCGCAGCGCATTAATAAAAAAAACATCAACCACCTACAGGTTTGGGCTGATAAGTGGCAAGTAATCTTTGCGCCAGACAAGTGCCAGTCCATGGCCATCTCCAACAAGAGAGAGTCTAATCACATCCCCTTGACATTCAATGACATTACCATCGCCGAATCCCCCACCGTCAACAGCCTCGTGGTCACCATCGACCAGAAACTTAACCTGGCCGGTCACATAAACACTGTGGCTACAAGAGCGGGTCAGAAGCTACGTGTTCAGCGGTGAATGATTCATCTCCTGACTCCCCAAAGCCTTTCCACCATCTACAAAGCACAAATCAGGACTGTGATGGAATACTCTCCACTGGCCTGGATGAGTGCAGCTCCAACAACACTCAAGAAACTCAACACCATCCAGGACAAAGCAGCCCGCTTGATTGTCACCCAATCCACCACCCTAAACATTCATTCCCTTCAACACTGGTGCACTGTGGCTGCAGTGTGTACCATCCACAGGATGCACTGCAACAACTCGCAAAGGATTCTTCGACAGCACCTCCCAAACCCGCGACCTCAAACACCTGGAAGGACAAGGGCAGCAGGCATATGGGAACAACACCACCTGCAAGTTCCCCTCCAAGTCACACACCATCCCGACTTGGAAATATATCGCCGTTCCTTCATCATCGCTGGGTCAAAATCCTGGAACTCTCTTCCAAACAGCACTGTGGGAGGACGTTCAACACACGGACTGCAGCGGTTCAAGGAGGCGGCTCACCACCACCTTCTCAAGAGCAATTAAGGATGGGCAATAAATGTTGGCCTCGTCAGCGACACCCACATCCCATGAACGAATAAAACAAACTACGGCTTCACATACAAATTTATAAACCAACACATGAAATCATGTAAACACCATTACCCTATTTACCCTTGTGCATTATTTCAGTGCCTGTCACTCGTGTGCCTTTACCTATCCTGGTGTTACTACAAGGTGCATCGCAGTGGTTGGATCATTGGTTCTGGGAGACTGCTGACCTTCAATGGAGGAGAGTGCAGATGGCCATGGATATCGACCTCGAGCATTTCTGGCTGAGAGGGCCCGGATTCAGACTTCACCATTTCGGCATGGGCTGTAGCAATCTGGCCTGTTTGGCTGACAGGCAACGGCAAGGGCACTGTCAGAGTGGCAGGGGTGGGAGCAGCAATACTGTCGTCCGGAGAGAGGACGGCAGGTTCGACTGCCATGGCACCATTGCCACTCTCTCGGAGTAGCGCCTCAGCACTCCTCGTTGGAGAACAGATTGCTGGAGTGCTGTAACGCCCTGTAAGTCCGGTTCCACGGTCATACCCAGAGCCTCGATAACAGCAGTCTGAGCCTGGAACGCTGTAGTGTGGACTTTCAAAGCAGCAGTCTGAGCTCCAATGCAGACCTCCAGCACCGCCAGTGGCCATGGCCGCAGCGATGGCCCATCCAATGATGGCCAGCACTGGCTCCTCCATGTAGGCCCTGTCCTCCTCCAGTTCTTTCTTGCTGCCTCCCAAAATGTGCCACCTTCTCCTGCAAGATAGAGGCAAGTGTCTCAGTGAGTGTCCTGCAAAATATTTGGATGATGTGGCTGTTATGGATGAATAGCTGGAAAGTGTGTGTGACCTGTGAGTTGGGGGTGTGCGGCTTGCAGCAGTGGTAATGTGTGAGTGTGAGAGGAAGATTGGAAGAGTTGAGTACAGCTTGAAAGATTTTTCGGTATGTTGGTGATAGGGAATGGTACAGTTCATAGAATCATAGAACGTTACGACACAGAAAGAGGCCATTCGGCCCATCGTGTTGGTAGCTGGAATTGGGTGAAATGATAGGCAGACTCGTTCCTTGTCTTGCCTTTATTTCAATATTTACATTGCGATAAGCAGGATACAGTCACGCCTAGGCACGAGCTCTTTAGACAGTATCCCCCAAGACAACCAACGCCTGGTCCTTTATGCTAACTTTGCTCATACCTTGGACACGCCCACCGAACCCCACTTAATACGCACAGACTGGGTAAATTTGTTTGCCACTCAAACACCACCTAAAATCAACTGGCTTAAAACAATCATTTCCTCCACAAAGACGAGTCTATCTTGGTTCACCTCAATTAGGTGTGAGTTTTCTCCAATCAAACTCAATCTTGCCCCGATTGCTGTGTCCTGTTTAGAGTAACGTGTGACTTCCCTGTATTTGACTGGTCTTTGTTTCCTGGACTGGTTGTCTCCGTTCATCGTTCACCAGGCAGCAAGTTCAATCTTATGTATATTTTCCCCGGGCTTTGAGTAAAACCCAATTTACATCTGTACAACAGGAATTCAATTGTTCGGCAAGGACATCGTCTCGACTTGTCTTTGGTTGGGTGGCTGTTCAACCCTCTCAGTCTTCATTGTTTCTCTTTCCCTCATTCATTTCTCAACAGTAGGAGACGCCACTTGACAGTTGACTTCACACACCTTGAAGAGTCATGTCAAATCATTGAACTTCTTCCTGCACTGCATACATGTTCTTTTTGCTACACTCCGGCATTGACGTCGTTCACTGCTTCCTCCCACTGCCACTTGAGCATATGACTGGAGGTCCTCTTGCCCACCAACACACACCCCCCACCACCCCCAGTGGATATAGGATGCCCCTCCTCCTCTCCACCTCTTCCACCAGAGAACCTTGTTGCACGCTCTCACAGGCACAGCCATTCACAGTGTCAGCTCGGGCTCAGTGTGTCGCCCTTTCATGAGTCGTGGGTTCAAGACCCACTCCAGAAACTTCAGCACAATATCTAGGCTGATACTCCAGTGCAGTACTGAGGGAGTGCAGCATTGTTGGAGGAGCCCTCTTTCGGATGAGATGCAAATCCCTGGCCCCGTTCTGCGCTCTGAGATGGACATAAAAGACCCCATGGTACTATTTCGAAAAAGAGCAGGTGAGTTCTCCTCGAGTTCCTGGGGCCAATATTTATCCATCAACCAACATCGCTAAAACATAGATTATCTGGTCATTATCAAACTGCTGTCTGTGGGAGCTTGCTGCGCGCAAATTGGCTGCCAGGTTACCGACATTACAATAGTGACTCCACTTCATTGGCTGTAAAGCGCTTTGATATGTCCACAGGTTATGAAGAGCGCAATATACATGCAAATCTTTCTTTTTTTTCCTTCAATATATTCCAGCATAGGTTTACTTCCCAATGAACTTCCTCCAATTCCTGGAGCTACATTGCACCTCCCCTTTAAGAGGTGTAGCCTTCCTTCATGTAGAACTAGCCACTCCCGGTATCTGAACACCCTGCTGGTGCCTGCAGCGAATCAACGGCGTCGGTAGCACTGGCTGCACGCAGCAATCATTGAAGTCATCAGGCAGCAAGAATGTTAGGTGCTGCCTGCATCGCAACCGACGGGTGCGGGCTAAACGGACCCGTTTAGCTGGCGATGCCAGCGTCCGTTTTTGGTGGTAATCCAATAAAAGCAGCCCTGTGTTTATAAACACCTCAATATATTTAGCCCAGTGTCCAGAACTGTGAGGTCTCCGCCGATGTGACTGCTTTCTGTGTTTATAAACACCTGAGTATATTTCACCCAGTGTCCAGAACTGTGAGGTCTCACCCGATGTGACAGCTTTCTATGTTTATAAACACCTCAGTGTATTTCACCCAGTGTCCAGAACTGTGAGGTCTCCTCCGATGTGACAGCTTTCTGTGTTTACAATCAATTCTTTAGTAATGGCTGGGCCTGCGCGCACCACGTTTCTCAGACCACGTGCTGGAGGCCTTGGTGAAGAGATGGACGCACAGAGGGGTATCCTGTATCCACAGTTGGGGTGGTGGGGGGGGGGGGGGGGGGTGGGGGGGCGGCACGAGGCCCACCAGACACAAACT
The DNA here is from genome assembly GCF_035084215.1 of Heptranchias perlo. Lineage (NCBI taxonomy): Eukaryota > Metazoa > Chordata > Chondrichthyes > Hexanchiformes > Hexanchidae > Heptranchias > Heptranchias perlo. Next base: position 10,647,287 of record NW_027139453.1, on the reverse strand, counting down.
TCGGATGGATGCCCTTGGATGCAAAATGGATGCAGTGCAGGAAGAAGTTCAACGATTTGACACGAGTGATGAAGGTGAGTGAATTCATCTGTCAAGATGCTTCTCGTACCAACTGCACTATTAATCACAACCATGACAGTCACATCACCCAAATATCTTGCAGGACGCTCACTGGAGGAGTCAGTGCTGGCTATCATTGGGCGGGCTGTCGCTGCGGCCGTGGCCACTCGGGGTGCTGGAGGCATGGACGAAAGGGGTCTCGACAATGCATACCTCATGCTCCTTCTCACTTCCCACTTCTTCCTCACCACACAAGCTCTTTTGCCTCATGTTCTGCGGATGATGTAAGCATGCAAGTCTTACTGCCTCCTCTCCCCGCACCACAACTCAACCCGTGTCCCGTTGTCATTGCAGATACCCAAGAACGGGAAACTGCCCAGTCGGAGGAGGAAGAGGAAGATGACAGTGATGATGTAGACACACCGTCACTCGATCTTATATTCGCAGCCGCCAACTCAGAGACTCACACTGTGCATAGTTTAGAGGAGGCATCGGCACATGGTGAGGGACCGGGCACAAGTGCGCAGGAACCGGGGCAGGGGGAACGGATACCACAGGTGCCAGCTCACCGGAGAGCACTGGTTCTGCTGCCGAGGAGTCAGATGAGGACTTCAATGGGCCAGGCTACAGAAGGTGGCTGCTGGGCTTACAAAACTAATTGCTGGGTGTACTGGAAAGCATGAACACAATCTCAAGGGGCATGGAGGAGTCCACTCGAACTTGGCACAGGGATTTGCACAGAGCTTGGAGCCCATCCTTTCCTACACAGAACGGGTGGTCACCTCCAAAAGCACACCTGTGGAACCAACCATGATGCAGAGCCTGATGACCAATGTCACCGCTTCCATTGCAGCGCAAACCAATGTCAAATTTGTGTATGCTTCATTTGGAAGCTCGGACTGTTGCGTTACAGGCTCCATTGTCCAGCAGATCTCCAGGATTGCTGAGGCGCTTCCAGCCTTAGGTGCGTCGGACACCATAATTTTGGAAAGGGTTTCGCGTTCCCGCAGATAACTAACACAGGCAACATGTAAAATAGGGAGAATATGCGTTAGATCAATGTTCAAGGCGCATTTAAAGTGATAGATCCCATTTTTACGCTCAACTCAACACGCAGTATTAACCCCAACCATCCGAACGTGTCTTAGAGTGAATGAAGGACCCCCCCCCCACCCCACCCCACCCAACCCCCCAAGCCCCCCCCCCCCCCCCCCCCCCACCAGCGCTATTTAAAGGGACCATGCAAGATTTACAGTTTAGCTGCTGGATTATTGCTCCTGGCTACTGATGCATCTGTACCATTTTTTTGGAGGTCTCCTATTCAAGAATATTAGGGCATGGGGACATAACCTAACATTTAGAGCCAGGATTTGCAGGAGTGAAGTTAGGAAAAGGGTGGGAGAAATTTGGAACGTTCTTCTGCACAAACAGCAGTTGATGTTCGCTCAATTGTGAATTGTAAATCTGAGATTGATAGATTTCTGTGAACCAAGGAAATTACGGGATATGGGGCTCAGACGGGTAGATGGAGTTAGGTCACAGGTCCACCATGACCTCATTGAATGGTGGAACAGGCTCGAGGGGGTAAATGTCACTGCCACTCGCTACCTCCTGTTATGCACCACCTTCTCCTGCAAGAAAGCGAGAATTGTGTCGGTGAGGGTCCTGCAGGATGTATGAGGGATGTGCCTGTCATGGTTTAATAGCTGCCAGTTTGGGTGAACTTGCAGCAGTGGTAATGTGTGATAGTGAGGGGGGAGCATCTGATAGGAAGAGTTGAGTACTGCTTGAAAAAAAATGTTGTTCAGTGAGTGATAGGAGTGTAGGGAGTGGAATAGTGGATTCGGCGAATGGTGCAGTTGGTAGGAGACGCCTCTTTACATTTGACCTCACTCACCTTGACCACTCACATCAAAACATTGAACTTCTTCCTGCACTGCATCCATGGTTATGATGAGATTGGTGAGGTCTGGCGTGCAGATTGGAGGATGTGAGATTTAGTAGTGTGCAACCTTTATTCAATGTTTGAACATAACCCTTCAGTTGGAAAACATATGGACAGGACCTGCATCTGTGCTTTACACGTGTGATTTCTGATCTCCGTTCAGACTCTTTGCAAATAAGAGGTACAGGATGTCGCTAAGAGGTGCAGCCTGCCTTTAAGAGGTGGGTGCAAATCATGCCATTCAGGGCATATTCAATTTAACTCCCATTCTCCTTACTTTACATGATGCCAATGTTCGTTATCAACACGTGCGCAAACGCCTTTACCAAAATGGCGCACAGTGCACGTCACACTAGAAAAGTACACGTGCATTCCAGACGTCATTTTGAGACCTCAGGAGGCCGCATAGCGCCTGAAAAATGGGCGCTGTACGGCCCAATTTCTGGATATATTATCTATATCGCATAGAATGCAGCATGGCATAAATGCAGTCCCCCTGAAATCATGACTTGACAACAACAACAATTACTTGACTTTCGAGGCAGAAACCCACAACTCATTTGAAAATTACCTGGATGTGCACCTGAGGTGCCGGAACCAGGGCGACGGACCAAGTGCTGGAAAGTGGGATTAAGCTGGACAGCTCTCGGCCAGCACGGACACGGTGGGCCGAATGGCCTCCTTCTGTGCCGTAACTTTCTATGATAAATATGTAATTCTATTATATTATGTATGTTTTGCATTGAATGCACAGTACAGCACAGAGGACAATCGGACCAACTGCTTTATCTATTTTACAACTTCTTGTCCATACCTTTATATATTGTCACAGAGTTCTACAATCCCATAACCTTCCTCATACAACCAACGATAGTGCTTGACCATTTAATACTTCAGACCACGTTTCCGTTAATTCACTCCAAACAAATTCGGACCACCATCACTTTGGCGACACCGAGTGCAATTTGATCAAAACACCGTCCATTTGGCGAAGCCTGGTACATTTTTCAATACTTCATCCCTTTGGTGACGCCTAGTGCACTGTACCCAATACACAGTCCCTTTGGTGACGCCTAGTACACTTTCCCCAATACACCTTCCCTTTGGCGATGCCGAGTACACTTTCCCCAATACACAGTCCCTTTGGTGACGCCGAGTACACTTTCCCCAATACACCGTCCCTTTGGCGATGCCGAGTACACTTTCCCCAATATACCGTCCCTTTGGTGACGCCGAGTACACTTTCCCCAATACACCGTCCCTTTGGTGACGCCGAGTACACTTTCCCCAATACACCTTCCCTTTGGCGTTGCCGAGTACACTTTCCCCAAACACCGTCCCTTTGGTGACGCCGAGTACACTTTCACCAATACACCTTCCCTTTGGCGACGTCTAGTACACTGTACCCAATACACCGTCCCTCTGGTGACGCCTAGTACACTGTACCCAATACACAGTCCCTTTGGTGACGCCAAGTGCACTTTCCCCAATACACCGTCCCTTTGGCTATGCCTAGTACACTGTGACCAATACACCGTCCCTCTCGTGAAGCCTTGTACACTGTGCCAAATACACCGTCCCTTTGGTGACGCCAAGTACGCTGTGCCCAATACACAGTCCCTTTGGTGACGCCTAGTGCACTTTCTCCCCAATACACCTTCCCTTTGGCGAAGCATAGTACACTGTGGCCAATACACCGTCCCTCTCGTGACGCCTAGTACACTGTGCCCAATACACCGTCCCTCTCGTGACGCTTTGTACACTTTCCCCAATACACAGTCCCTTTGGTGAAGCCTAGTGCACATTCTCCCCAATAAACCTTCCCTTTGGCGAAGCATAGTACACTGTGGCCAATACACCGTCCCTCTCGTGACGCCTAGTACACTGTGCCCAATACACCGTCCCTTTGGTGACGCCTAGTAAACTGTGCCCAATATACCGCCCCTTTGGTGACGCCAAGTACACTGTGCCCAATACACCGTCCCTTTGGTGACGCCTAGTAAACTGTGCCCAATATACCGCCCCTTTGGTGACGCCAAGTACACTGTGCCCAACACACCGCCCCTTTGGTGACGCCAAGTACACTGTGCCCAATACACCGTCCTTCTGGTGACGCCAAGTACACTGTGCCCAATACACCGTCCCTCTGGTGATGCCTAGTTAACTGTGCCCAATACACCGTCCCTCTGGTAATGCCTAGTTAACTGTGCCCAATACACCGCCCCTTTGGCGACACCTAGTACAATTTCCCCAATATACTTTCCCTTTTTGCGATGCCTAGTACACTTTACAATACACCGTCCCTTTGGCGATGCCTAGTACACTTTACAATACATCGTCCTTTCGGCGATGCCTCATACGCTTTCTGCAAAACACCGTCCCTTCGGGGAAGCCTAGTACACATTCCCCAAAACACCTTCCCTTTGGTGATGCCTGGTACACTTTCCAGAAAACACCTTCCTTTGCTGACGCCGAGTTCACTTTCCCCAAAACACCTTCTCTTTTTGTGACGCTTAGTACAAATTCCCCAATACACCGTCCCTTTGGTGACGCCTAGTACATTTTACCCAATACACCCGTCCTTTGGAGACGCAAAGTACACTTTCCCCAAAACACCTTCCCTTTGGGCACGCCGAGTACACCTCCGCAATATACCGTCCCTTTGGTGATGCCTCGTACACTTTCCCCAAAACACCGTCCCTTTGGTGACGCCGAGTAAACTTTCCCCAAAACACCTTCCGTTTGGTGACGGCGAGTATACTTTCCCCAAAAGACCGTACCTTTGGAGACGCCGAGTACACATTCCCTAATACACAGTCCCTTTTGGGGACGCCGAGTACACTTTCCTCAAAACACCGTCCCTTTGGTGAGGCCTAGTACACTTTCCTCAAAACACCGTCCCTTTGGTGACGCCCAGTACACTTTCCTCAAAATACCGTCCCTTTGGGGACGCAAAGTACACTTTCCCCAATATACCGTCCATTTGGCGACGCTGAGCACACATTCCCCAATACACCTTCCCTTTGGCGATGCCAAGTACACTTTCCCCAAAACACTGTCCCTTTGGCGATGCCAGGTACACTTTCCAAAATACACCGTCCCTTTGAAGATGCCTCGTATACTTTCCCAAATACACATTTCATTTGGTGACGCCGAATACACTTTCCCCAATACACCTTCCCTTTGGCGATGCCTTGTACACTGTGACCAATACACCGTCCCTTTGGTGACGCCTAGTAAACTCTGCCCAATACACCGTCCCTTTGGTGACGCCAAGTACACTGTGCCCAATACACCGTCTCTTTGGTGACGCCTAGTAAACTCTGCCAAATACACCGTCCCTTTGGTGACGCCAAGTACACTGTGCCCAATACACCGTCCCTTTGGTGACGCCTAGAAAACTCTGCCCAATACACCGTCCCTTTGGTGACGCCAAGTACACTGTGCCCAATACACAGTCCCTTTGGTGACGCCTCGTGCACTTTCTCCCTAATACACCTTCCCTTTGGCGACGCCTAGTACACTGTGCCCAATACACCGTCCCTCTGGTGACGCCTAGTACACTGTGCCCAATACACGTCCCTCTCGTGACGCCTAGTACACTCTGCCCAATACACCGTCCCTCTCGTGACGCTTTGTACACTTTCCCCAATACACAGTCCCTTTGGTGACGCCAAGTGCACATTCCCCAATACACAGTCCCTTTGGCGATGCCGAGTACACTGTGCGTAATACTTCGTCCCTTTGGTGACGCCAAGTACACTGTGACCAATACACCGTCCCTCTCGTGAAGCCTTGTACACTGTGCGCAATACACCGCCTCTTTGGTGACGCCAAGTACACTGTGCCCAATACACCGTCCCTCTGGTGACGCCAAGTACACTGTGCCCAATACACCGTCCTTCTGGTGACGCCAAGTACACTGTGACCAATACACCGTCCCTCTGGTAATGCCTAGTTAACTGTGCCCAATACACCGCCCCTTTGGCGACACCTAGTACAATTTCCCCAATACACTTTCCCTTTTTGCGATGCCTAGTACACTTTACAATACACCGTCCCTTTGGCGATGCCTAGTACACTTTACAATACATCGTCCTTTCGGCGATGCCTCATACGCTTTCTACAAAACACCGTCCCTTTGGGGAGGCCTAGTACACATTCCCCAAAACACCTTCCCTTTGGTGATGCCTGGTACACATTCCCCAAAACACCTTCCCTTTCGTGATGCCTGGTACACTTTCCTCAAAACACCTTCCCTTTTTGTGACGCTCAGTACACTTTCCCCAATAGACCTTCCCTTTGCTGACGCCGAGTACACTTTCCCCAATACACCCGTCCTTTGGAGACGCAAAGTACACTTTCCCCAATACACCGTCCCTTTGGCAATGCCAAGTACACTTTCCCCAAAACTCTGCCCCTTTGGCGATGCCAGGTACACTTTCCCAAATACACCGTCCCTTTGGCGATGCTTAGTACACTTTCCCCAACACATCATCCTTTTGGTGACGCCGAGTACACTTTCCCCAAGACACCGTCCCTTTGGCGATGCCGAGTACACTTTCCCCAATACACCGTCCCTTTGGCAATGCCGAGTACACTTTCCCCATTACACCGTCCCTTTGGTGATGCCGAGTACACTTTCCCCAATACACCGTCCCTTTGGCGATGCCGAGTACACTTTCCCCATTACACCGTCCCTTTGGCGATGCCGAGTACACTTTCCCCATTACACCGTCCCTTTGGTGACGCCGAGTACACTTTCCCCAATACACCGTCCCTTTGGCGATGCCAAGTACTTTCCCCAAACACCGTCCCTTTTGTGACGCTTTGTACACTTTCCATAATACCCCGTCCCTTTGGTAACGCCGAGTACACTTTACAATACTCCGTTATCCCATGCCAGTCCCAGCTGCATTCCAGCGCCCTCTTTGGTCTGTGTTCAGGGGGCTGTGTCTCAGCAACAGCAGCAGCCTTCTTTCTCTTGTGCCTCACCCTTTCAACGATCACCTGACTGGGGATGGTCTCCACCCACTCCACCTTTAATTACTTCTTAAAGGTGAGGTAATTTCAACAAGCCACACCTCTCCTCTTAAAGGGGGAGGTTTCACAAAAGGGCCACACCATCACTCGGGGATCAGGACCCCTCAGTTACTCTGCTACAAGGGGCATAAAGTACTGAGTGGGGAATGAAAGTGGTCCTTATAGTGGGGTATAAGGGACTGAGTGGGGAATGAGAGGGGTCCGTATAGAGGGGTATATGGGACTGAGTGGGGAATGAGAGGGGTCATTATAGAGGGGTAAATGGGACTGAGAGGGGAATGAGAGGGGTCCTTGTAGAGGGGTATAACGGACTGAGTGGGGAATGAGAGGGGTCCGTATAGAGGGGTATAAGGGACTGAATGGGGAATGAGAGGGGTCCATATAGAGGTATATGAGGGACTGAGTGGGGTCTTTATAGAGGGGTATAAGGGACTGAGTGGGGAATGTGAGGTGTCCTTATAGAGGGGTAAATGGGACTGAGAGGGGAATGAGAGGGGTCCTTATAGAGGGGTATAAGGGACTGAGTGGGGAATGAGAGGGGTCCGTATAGAGGGGTATAAGGGACTGAGTGGGGAATGAGAGAGGTCCGTATAGAGGGGTATAAGGGACTGAATGGGGAATGAGAGGGGTCCATATAGAGGTATATGAGGGACTGAGTGGGGTCTTTATAGAGGGGTATAAGGGACTGAGTGGGGAATGTGAGGTGTCCTTCTAGAGGGGTATAAGGGACTGAGTGGGGAATGAGAGGGGTCCGTATCGAGGGTATAAGGGACTGAGTACGGAATGATAGGCGTCCTTATGGAGGGATATAAGGGACTGAGTGGGGAATGAGAGGGATCCTTATAAAAAGGTGTATGCTCCAGTTATATAAGTTATTGGTGAGACCGCACCTGGAATACTGCATACAGTTTGGTGTCCATACTTAAGAAAAGACATACTTGCTCTCGAGGCAGTACAATGAAGGTTCACTCGGCTAATCCCGGGGATGAGGGGGTGGACAAATGAGGAGAGGTTGAGCAGATTGGGACTCTCCTCATTGGAGTTCAGAAGAATGAGAGGCGATCTTATTGAAACATAAAAGATTGTGAAGGGTCTTGATCGGGTGGATGCGGTAAGGATGTTCCCAAGGATGGGTGAAACTAGAACTAGGGGGCATCATCTTAGAATAAGGGGCTGCTCTTTCAAAACTGAGATGAGGAGCAACGTCTTCACTCAGAGGGTTGTAGGTCTGTGGAATTTGCTGCCCCAGGAAGCTGTGGAAGCTACATCATTAAATAAATATGAAACAGAAATAGACAGTTTCCTGGAAGTAAAGGGAATTAGGGGTTACGGGAAGGGGGCAGGAAATTGGACATGAAGCTGAGTTCGGATCGTCAAGGCCCTGTGGGTGGCGGAGCGGGCCCAGGGACTGAGTGGCCGGGTCCTGCTCCTACTTCTTGTGTTCTTTAGATTTTATGTTAGGATCATATCAGCCATGATCTTATTGAATTGCGGAGCAGGCTCCAGGGGCCGATTGGCCTACCCCTGATCCAATTTCTTATGTTGTTATGTTCTTTTGGTGTAAGGAACTGAGTGGGGAATGATAGGGGTCCTTATAGAAGGGTATAAAGAACTGAGTGATGAATGAGAGGGGTCCTTTTCGAGGGGTATAAGGGACTGAGTGGGGAATGTGAGGGGTGCATACAGAGTGGTATAAGGGATTGATTGAAGACTGATACGAGTCCTTATAGAGGGTTAAAAGGTACTGAGTTATAAGGGAAGGTTTTAAAGGCCCTTTACAAATGCCTGTTCCACCCCATCCCTGATAGAGACTCATCCCCTCCACCCTTATTGCTCGCCACTCCCCCCACCCACCCCATCATCCCTCCCACTCTGCTTCCCTCCATGTGCGAGCTTGGGTATTATTCCTCACGTGCTGGTGAGATCAGTCTGCTCCCTGTTTTAATGCGTGAGGTTGAGTGTGTTTGTGAGTGTGAGAGTCTGTGAGTGTGTCTGTGACTGTAGCTGTGAGTATGTAGGTGTGCCTGTGAGTTTTTTCTGCGTGTGTCAATGTAGCTGTGAGGGTGTAGTTGTGTCTGTGTGTGTGGCTGTGAGAGTGTAGTTGTGTCTGTGTGTATCTGTGTGTGTGTCTGTGAGTGTATGTTGGCTCAGTGGGTAGCACTCTCGCCTCTTAAGGCACAAGATTGTGCGTTCATAGTCCCACTACAGAGATTTGAGCACAAAAATCCAGGCTGACACTCCCAGCGATGTGCTGCACTGTCCCCGTCCTACAGAACCTGGTATCCAATGGTCTCGGATTTCCCCGCCATTGGGCCAATATTTCGGTCTGCTGGGACCATCTGGTGGTTGGTGTGCAACGACCACCCCACGTTAAAATAATCCACCCACAGGCATCTTCCACCAAGTCATCTTCGACCCTGAGGAACTGCCAGAGAGTCTATGAGCGTGGGAGAGAGAATGAGGAAGAGACACGAGACTCATCGATCAACATGTTTATTGAGACTCGGTTACAGGTCAGACGTTCATCTCGGACCTGGTCCAAGGTGGAGAATCTGGTGGTGCTCCACTCCTAGGCCTCTGTTGCCCGCCATCTCTCAGAGGGATAGTTCACTGTGGAAAAAAAAACACCAGACAATAAAACACCGAACCTGAGCTGAGGGGAACAGTTACACAGGATGGGCCGCATGGCCTCCTCCTGTTCCTATGAATAAACGGGAATATTTTAGTTTTTTAATTGTGGATGAAATGACCACCTATCCAGAGAATGAAACAATAGTTAGAAGGAGCCAGTACGGATTTCAAAAGCAACGATCGTGTATGACAAACCTCTACGAATTAATTTGAGGAGAAAACAGAGATGGTAGATTGAGAATGCAGTGGATGGAGAATACATGGAAATTAGAACAAAGTAGCAAACAGGATTAATGGAGATGATTAAGGAGTATTAAGGGAATCATAGAGAGACAGAGACCGGGAGACAGAGAGAATCGGAGACAGAGTGAGAGGGACAGAATGAGAGAGACAGAGACAGCGACAGAGTGAGAGATAAAGGGAGAGAGGGAGTTTGAGAAACATAAAGGGTCAGATGGAGAGAGACAGAGGGAGAGACGAAGAGAGCGAGGGACACACAGACAGAGAGAGAGAGACAGACACACAGGAAGTGAAAGAAGAGAGTGAGGGAGAGAGAGAGAGAGGAATAGACAGGGTGAGAGACAATTGGAGAGATTCAGTTAGAGAAAAGGAAAGGTTCAGATAGAGAGAGATGGAGGGAGTGACAAACAAAGATAGGGACAGAGACACAGAGACACAGAAAGACAGAGAGACACAGGGGGCAGACACACAGGAAGAGAAAGAACAAGAGATACAGGGAGAGCGAGAGAGAGGGAGGGAGAAAGAAAGAGTCAGGGTGAAAGACAAAGGGAGAGAGGGAGTGAGAGGGATGGAGAGAGAGAACGAGAGAGAAAACGCGAGAGAAAGGGCGAGAGAGAGAGACTCAAAGAGACAGAGAGGTGCAGAGGGACAAAGGGAGAGACAGGGAGATAGGGAGTGAGAACGGATTCTTTGGACGGGTATAGAGGGAGTGAGAGTGAATTCTGTGTACAGGGAGTGAGGGAGTAAGAGTGGATTCTGCGGACAGGGAGAGACGGAGTGAGAGTGGAATCTGTGTTTCGGGAGAGAGGGAATGAGAGTAGATTCTGTGGCAGGGAGAAAGGGAGTGAGAGTGGATTGTGTGGACAGGGAGGGAGGGAGTGAGAATGGATTCTGTGGACAGGGAGAGTGGGAATGAGAGTGGCTTTTGTGGACAGGGAGAGAGGGAATGAGAGTGGATTCTGTGGACAGGGAGAGAGGGAGTGAGAGTGGATTTTGTGGACAGGGAGAGATGGAGAGAGTGTGGAATCTGTGGACAGGGAGAGAGGGAGTGAGAGTGGATTTTGTGAACAGGGAGAGAGGGAGTGAGATTGGATACTGTGGACAGGGAGAGAGGGAGTGAGAGTGGATTCTGTGGACAGGGTGGGATGGAGAGAGTGTGGATTCTGTGGAAAGGGAGAGAGGGAGTGAGAGTGGATTTTGTGGACAGGGAGAGAGGGAGTGAGATTGGATTCCGTGGACAGGGAGAGAGGGAGTGAGAGTGGATTCTGTGGACAGGGTGGGATGGAGAGAGTGTGGATTCTGTGGACAGGGAGAGAGGGAGTGAGAGTGGATTTTGTGGACAGGGAGAGAGGGAGTGAGAGTGGATTCCGTGGACAGGGAGAGAGGGAGTGAGAGTGGATTCTGTGGACAGGGAGAGAGGGAGTGAGTGGATTTTGTGGACAGGGAGAGAGGGAGTGAGAATGGATTCTGTGGACAGGGAGCGAGGGAGTGAGAATGGATTCTGTGGACAGGTAGAGAGGGAGAGACAGTGGATTCTGTGGAAAGTGAGAGAGGAGTGAAAGTGGATTCTGTGGACAGGGTGAGATGGAGAGAGAGTGGATTCTGTCGAAGGGAGAGGGGGAATGAGAGTGGATTCTGTGGCAGGGAGAAAGGGATTGAGAGTGGATTTTGTGGACAGGGAGAGAGGGAGTGAGAATGGATTCTGTGGACAGGGAGCGAAGGAGTGAGAATGGATTCTGTGGACAGGGAGTGAGGGAATGAGAGTGGATTCTGTGGACAGGGAGAGAGGGAGTGAGAGTGGATTCTGTGGACAGGGAGAAAGGGAGTGAGATTGGATTCCGCGTACAGGGAGAGAGCAAGTGAGAGTGGATTCTGTGGACAGGGAGAGAAGGAGTGAGAGTGGATACTGTGACAGGGAGAGAGAAAGTGACAGTGTTCCTGTGGACAGGGAGAGAGGGAGTGAGAGTGGATTCTGTTCACAGGGAAGGAGAGAGTGAGAGTGGATTCTGTGACAGGGAGAGAGGAAGTGAGAGTATTTCTGTGGACAGGGAGAGAGGGAGTGAGAATGGATTCTGTGGACAGGGAGAGAGGGAATGAGTGGATTCTGTGGACAGGGAGAGAGGGAGTGACAGTGGATTCTGTGGACAGGGAGAAAGGGAGTGAGATTGGATTCCGCGTACAGGGAGAGAGCAAGTGAGAGTGGATTCTGTGGACAGGGAGAGAGGAAGTGAGAGTGGATTCTGTGGACAGGGAGAGAGGGAGTTAGAGTGGATTTTGTGACAGGGAGAGAGGGAGTGAGAGTGGATTCTGTGGACAGGGAGAGAGGGAGTGAGAGTGGATCCTGTGACAGGGAGAGAGAAAGTGACAGTGTTCCTGTGGACAGGGAGAGAGGGAGTGAGAGTGGATTCTGTTCACAGGGAAGGAGAGACTGAGAGTGGATTCTGTGACAGGGAGAGAGGAAGTGAGAGTGTTTCTGTGGACAGGGAGAGAGGGAGTGAGAATGGATTCTGTGGACAGGGAGAGAGGGAATGAGTGGATTCTGTGGACAGGGAGTGAGGGAGTGAGAGTGGATTCTTTGGCAGGGAGAAAGGGAATGAGAGTGGATTCTGTGACAAGGAGAGAGGGAGTGAGACTGGATTCTGATGCAAGTGAAAATATCCAAACTCACTTGAAATTTTCTGGTCTCGTGACAGTGTTTACAGTCACACTGTCCGTTCTGATTGGTCTGTGGTATTCAGCAATGGCCGAGTCACCTGAAGGCGAAAGGGAGAGAAGGAAGGGAATAAAAACCTGGGAATGAACAACCGGGAATAAACACCCGAGAATAAGCGCACACAGATAAACACCTGGGAATAAACAAATGGGGCATAAAGAATCGGAAAAAAATCTTGGAAAAAACATCTGGAAACAATAGCCGTGGAATAAACACCAGAGAATTAACACGATAGAATACACATGAGGGAATAAACTGGGAATATGCACCCGGGAATAAATACCCTTGTATAAACACCAGAGAAGAAAAACACAGGAATAAATACCTTGGAATATTCAACCGCGAATAAACAAACCTGGGAAGACACATCTGGGAAAAAACCCTGGAATAATCACCCGAGAATATACACGGAACAAATCACTGTGGATAAACCGCAGAGGAATAGACAGGAAATGAGACAGGGAATTGAACAGGGAGTGATCAATGGAATTAAACACTGGAATTGGACATGGAGAGATTGATGTGTATAAACAACCGGAGAATAGACATGAAGTGATGGATTGGAATAAACACCCGGAGATTGAACAGGGAGAGGTGAAAGGGAATTAAAAACCTTAAATTGGAGAGGGAGAGATGGAAGGGGATAAACATGTGTTAATTGGACAGGGAGAGATCAAAGTGAATAAACACAAAGGTATTGGATTATGAAAGAAATAAGGGAATAAAATAGGGGCTTGGACCGAGAAGCAGAGATGGGAATAAAATACGAGGTTTCGACAGGGAGAGATAGAAGGGAACAAAATACGGGGTTTGGACAGGGAGAGGTAGAAGGGAATGAAATACGGGGTTTGGACAGGGAGAGATAGAAGGGAATGAAATACGGGGTTTGGACTGGGAGAGGTAGAAGGGAATGAAATACGGGGTTTGGACAGGGAGAGATAGAAGGGAATGAAATACGGGGTTTGGACTGGGAGAGGTAGAAGGGAATGAAATACGGGGTTTGGACAGGGAGAGATGGAAGGGAATAAAACACCGAGTTTGGACAGGGAGAGACAGGAGGGAATAAAATACGGGGTTCAGACAGGAAGACATAGAAGGGAATAAAATACAGGGTTTGGACAGGGAGAGATAGAAGGAAATAAAATCCGGGGTTTGGACAGGGAGAGATAGAAGGAAATAAAATACGGGGTTTGGACAGGGAGAGATAGAAGGAAATAAAATACGGGGTTTGTCAGGGAGAGAGATAGAAGGGAATAAAATACGGGGTTTGGACAGGGAGAGAGATAGAAGGGAATAAAATACGGGGTTTGGTCAGGGAGAGATGGAAGGGAATAAAATACGGGGTTTGGGCAGGGAGAGTGCTAGAAGGGAATAACATACGGGGTTTGGACAGGGAGAGATGGAAGGAAATAAAATACGGGGTTTGGACAGGGAGAGATAGAAGGGAATAAAATACGGGGTTTGGGCAGGGAAAGATAGAATGGAATAAAATACGGGGTTTGGACTGGGAGAGGTAAACGGAAATAAAATACGCAGTTTGGACAGGGGGACATAGAAGGGAGTAAACGCTTGGGGATTGGACAGAGAGACATCGAAAGGACAAACACCCGGGTTGAACAATGGATGGCCGATGGGAATAATCACCCAAGAAGAGATCAAAGTGATTTTACATCCGGGAATTGGACAGTGGGAGATTGAAGCCAATGAACGACCAATAATTTGGCAAGGAAAGGTGGAAGGGAAGACGCACCCAAGAACTGAAAGAGACAGATTGAAGGGAACAATCACCCGGGAATTGTAGAGAGAGAGACCTGGAAGGGAATAAACACCCGGGAATTGGAGAGGGGGACACCGGAGGGATTAAACATCCGGGAATTGGAGAGGGGGACACCGAAGGGAATAAACACCCGGGAATTGGAGCTGGAGAGACCGAAGGAAATAAAATCCCGGAATTGGAGAGGGAGAGATGGAAGGGAATAAATACGCTGGAATTGGAGAAGGGGAGACTGAAGGGAGTAAATAGCAAAGGATTGGACAGGAAAATATTGAACATGACGAACGCTCAGCAATTGGGCAGCGAATAAACGCAGGGGGTAAACACTCAGGATTTGGATTGCGAGCGATCAAATGGAATAAACACCTGAGAATCGGACAGGGTGAGAATAAATAGGGTAAATATCTGGGAACTGGACAGTGTGAGATGGAAGAGAGTAAACACCCAGGAATTGGACAGTGTGAGTTGAAAGCGAATGAGCAGTGAATAATTGGACAGGTAGAAATTGAAGGGAATACGAACCCGAGAATTGGAGAGGGAGATATCAAAGTGAATAAACACACGGGAATTCCAGAAAGATAGATGGAAGGGAGTTTACACCCGGGGATTGGGCAAGGAGATATCGAAGGGAATAAACACCCTGGAATTCGACAATGAGAGATCGAAGGGTGTAATCAACCGTGAACTGTACAGGGAGAGATCGAAGGGAATAAACACACGGGAATTGGACAGTGAGTGATCAAAGGGAATAAACACACGAGAATTGGATAGTGAGAGATCAAAGGGAATAAACACACGAGAATTGGATAGTGATAGATCAAAGGGAATAAACACACGGGAATTGGGCAGTGAGTGATCAAAGGGAATAAACACACGAGAATTGGATAGTGAGAGATCAAAGGGAATAAACACACATGAATTGGATAGTGATAGATCAAAGGGAATAAACACACGGGAATTGGACAGTAAGAGATCAAAGGGAATAAACACACGAGAATTGGATAGTGATAGATTAAAGGGAATAAACACACGGGAATTGGACAGTAAGAGATCAAAGGGAATAAACACACGAGAATTGGATAGTGAGAGATCAAAGGGAATAAACACACATGAATTGGATAGTGATAGATCAAAGGGAATAAACACACGGGAATTGGGCAGTGAGTGATCAAAGGGAATAAACATACGGGAATTGGACATGGAGAGGTCACACGGAATAAACACAAGGGAATTGGACAGTGAGAGATCAAAGGGAATAAACACACGTGAATTGGACAGAGAGAGATCAAAGGGAATAAACACACGGGAATTGTACAGTGAGAGATCAAAGGGAATAAACACACGGGAATTGGACAGTGAGAGATCAAAGGGAATAAACACACGTGAATTGGAACGGGAGAGGTCACAGTCAATAAACACAGGGGAATTGGACAGTGAGAGATCAAAGGGAATAAACACACGGGAATTGGACAGTGAGAGATCAAAGGGAATAAACACACGGGAATTGGACAGTGAGAGATCAAAGGGAATAAACACACGGGAATTGGACAGTGAGTGATCAAAGGGAATAAACACACGGGAATTGGACAGTGAGAGATCAAAGGGAATAAACACACCGGAATTGGACAGAGAGAGATCAAAGGGAATAAACATACGGGAATTGGACAGTGAGAGATCAAAGGGAATAAACACACGGGAATTGGACAGAGTGAGATCAAAGGGAATAATAACACGGGAATTGGACAGGGAGAGGTCACAGGGAATAAACAGGCTGGAAGTGGACAGTGAGTGATCAAAAGGAATAACCACACGGGAATTGGACAGGGAGAGATCAAAGGGGGGAACACCCGTGAATTGGACAGGGAGAAATTGAAGGGAATAAACACCCTGGAAGTGGACAGTGAGCGATCGAAGGGAATAAACACACAGGAATTGGACAATGAGTTTGACTGTAGGAGATCAAAGGGAATAAACACACGGGAATCGGAAAGGGAGAGATCAAAGGGAATAAACACACGGGAATTGTACAGAGAGATGAAAGGGAATAAACACACGAGAATTGGAGAGTGAGAGGTCAAAGGGAATAAACACATGGGAATTGGAAAGTGAGAGGTGTAGTGTATTAATGACTGAAGGGGTGGAGTGGGAGAGTTGGAAGGGAATAAACACCCTGGAATTGAAAGAGAGATCGAAGGGAGTAAATAGCTGGGAATTTGGAAAGGGAGAGATGGAAGGGACTCAGGACCAGCGAATGAAACATGAAGAGATCGAAGGGAATAAACATGGAAGAATTGAATAGGGAGAGGTGGAAGAGATTAAACACCCGGGGATTGGACAGGGAGACTTCGAAGGGAATAAACACTTGCGATTTGGATAGTTGGAGTTCGAAGGGAATAAACACCCGGTAAATGGTCAGGGGGAGTTCAAAGTGTATAAAGACACGGGAATTGGACAGTGCGGTGTGCAGTGTAGTAACTGCTAAGGTATTGGGGAGGGAGAGATCGAAACGAATGAACACCCAGTAATTAGACAGGGAAAAGTGGCCGGGAATTAAAACGAGAAATTGGACAGCGATTGATGGAAGGGATTAAAAACACAGGGTTAGACAGGGAGAGAATGAAGAGAAGAAAAATCCGACATTGGGAAGGAGAGATGGATCGGAATAAACACCTGTGGATTGGACAAACGGAGATCGAACGGAATAAATACCATTGGATTGCAGAGAGAGAGATGGAAGGGAATAAACAGCCAGGGATTTGAAAGGAAGAGATCAAATGGAATAAACACCCGTGGATTGGACAGGGAGAGATAGAAGTGTACAGTTTGAGGGACCCTACCTGTCTCGTAGTAATCATAGACTTTTACATAAGCCGGCTGCAAATTCTCCACCTCAAAATTATGGATAGCGTGAAATGATAATTGTAGGAGACGATGCGATTTCATCTGGAGAGTGAAGTTGCGTCAGTACCGGAGAAACGAAGTCTCTGCCCACTAACCTCACTTTCCCATGGCCCTGGCCAAAATGCACATCTCAACTTCACATCATAAACTCACATCACAAACTCACATCACAAACCCACATCACAAACCCACATCACAAACTCACTACACAAACTCACATTACAAACTCACATCAAAACTCACATCACAAACTCACATCACAAACTCACATCAAAACTCACATCACAAACTCACATCACAAACTCACATCACAAACTCACATCACAAACTCACATCACAAACTCACATCAAAACTCACATCACAAACTCACATCCGAAACCACATCAAAACTCACATCAAAACCCACATCACAAACTCACATCACAAACTCACATCACAAACTCACATCACAAACTCACATCACAAACTCACATCACAAACTCACATCACAAACTCACATCACAAACCCACATCACAAGCTCACATCACAAACTCACATCACAAACTCACATCACAAACCCACATCACAAACTCACATCACAAACTCACATCACAAACTCACATCACATTACAAACTCACATCACAAACTCACATCACAAACTCACATCACAAACTGACATCACAATCTAACATCACAAACTCACATCACAAACTCACATCACAAAACCCACATCACAAACTCACAACACAAACCCACATCACAATCTAACATCACAAACTCACATCACAAACTCACATCTCAACCCACATCACAAACTCACATCACAAACTCACATCACAAACCAACATCACAAACTCACATCACAAACTCACATCACAAACCCACATCACAATCTAACATCACAAACTCACATCAGAAACCCACATCACAAACTCACATCACAAACTCACATCACAAACTCACATCACAAACTCACATCACAAACTCACATCACAAACTCACATCACAAACTCACTTCACAAACTCACATCACAAACTCACATCAAAACTCACATCACAAACTCACATCACAAACTCACATCAAAACTCACATCACAAACTCACAATCCAAACCACATCAAAACTCACATCACAAACTCACATCACAAACCCACATCACAAACTCACATCACAAACTCACATCACAAACTCACATCACAAACTCACATCACAAACTCACATCACAAACTCACATCACAAACTCACATCACAAACTCACATCACAAACCCACATCACAAACTCACATCAAAACTCACATCACAAACTCACATCACAAACTCACATCACAAACTCACATCACAAACTCACATCACAAACCCACATCACATCCCGCATGGCAACTCATATATTTGCTCAGTATCTCCCAGCTCATCCGGTCCATGGGACCCACCATATTCACCGTTCTCTCCGCCTCTCCGACTACCTTTGTATCCACCCCTTTGTCACCCTTTCTCTCCGTCTCTTCCTCTCTCTCTGTCTCCCTCTCTCTCTGACACCCACTTTCTCTCTCCACTTTGTAACTCTCTCTCTCCACCACTGTCTGCACCCCGCCCACAACTCCCTCCCGCTCTCTCCTCCAATACTTACCGACTCAATGTAGATTATGACATGATCATCGCGGATTTCCAATTTGCTGACATTGGCATTTTCCCTGGGCTGAAATGATGTGGAGATGAATGAATATTAATTATTATTAATGAATATAAACGAATCATAATTACTACAAATAAATATTAAATCGTCCCATGTTGGTAGACAGAATGAGTGCAGTCATCTCATCCCATTAGACCCCGACAGCACCTTCCAGGGGACGACCGCTCGGTGGGGTCTGGGTCCAAGGGTGGGCGTCAGAATGTGAGTGTCAATAAGATATTCATTCATGAGAGGGGCCACCACTGTGCAGGAATCTCGAGAAGGAACCCAGAAAGAGGCACGCCCTAACCAACCCCCACCCCCATAACCCTGGGGTCACTGGATAGGGATCAGTGACAGGAACCCCGGGGCTGAGTCACCCCTCCCTAACCCAGGGGGTCACAGGACTGGGATCAGGAGAAGTGAAAATGTCCACCTCCATCTCCTGTGTGCAACCCTCCTCCTCTCTCGCATGATACAGGATGATCTGGTCTGGAGAAGGGCATGAAAAAAACTTTTCCTTCTCCTCTGGTCCTTGAACAGATTAAAGGCCCGAGTTGAGGAAACACTCACCAACAAATCAGAACTCTCATCCGCAGAGTAACCAGAAAGCATCTTCACATCGACAATTACCATGTTCGAAACTGGACGATCGCCCGTGAAGCTAGAACAAGGAAGGGGGAAAAGGGTGAGTCACATGGCCAGAGGGGTCAATCGATATAGACTATCCAACACACACCAGTTAAACACTGACCATCTCACTAACACCCATTAAATACTGACCATCTCACACACACCCATTAAATACTGACCATCTCACTCACACCCATTAATTACTGACCATCTTACTCACACCCATTAAATACTGACCATCTCACTCACACCCATTAAATACTGACCATCTCACTCACACCTATTAAATATTGACCATCTCATCACACTCATCAAAAACTGACCATTTCAATCATACCCATTATACACTGACCATCTCACTAACACCCATTAAATACTGACCATCTCACACACACCCATTAAATACTGACCATCTCACTCACACCCATTAATTACTGACCATCTTACTCACACCCATTAAATACTGACCATCTCACTCACACCCATTAAATACTGACCATCTCACTCACACCTATTAAATATTGACCATCTCATCACACTCATCAAAAACTGACCATTTCAATCATACCCATTATACACTGACCATCTCACTCACACCCATTAAATACTGGCCATCTCACGAACACAAATTAAATACTGACCTCACTCACACCCATTAAATATTGACCATCTCATCACACTCATCAAAAACTGACCATTTCAATCATACCCATTATATACTGACCATCTCACTCACACCCATTAAATACTGAACATCTCAATAACATCCATTAAATACTGACCATCTCACTCAGACCCAATAAATACTGACCAGCTGAATAAAACCCATTAAATACTGACGATCTCACTCACACCCATTAAAAACTGACCATCTGAATAAAACCCATTAAATACTGATCATCTCCCTCACACCCATTAAATACTGACCATTCACTCACACCCATTTAATACTGACCATCTCAATCAGACCAATTATATACTGACCATCTCACTCACACCCATTAAATACTGACCATCTCACTCACACCCATTAAATACTGACCATCTCAATCACATCCATTAAATACTGACCATCTCACTCACACCTATGAAATACTGACCTTTTAATCACACCAATTAAATACTGACCATCTCAATCACACCCATTATATAATGACCATCTCACTCACACCCATTAAATACTGACCATTCACTCACACCCATTATATACTGACCATCTCAATCAGACCCATTATTTACTGACCATCTCACTCACACCCATCAAGGACTGACCATCTCAATCACACCCATTAAATACTGACCATTCACTCACACCAATTAAATACTGACCACCTCACTCACACCCATTATATACTGACCATCCCGCTCGCACCCATTAAATACTGACCATCCCATTCACACCCACTAAATACTGACCATCCAACTCACACCCATTAAATACTGACCATTCACTGACACCCATTAAATACTGACCATTCGATTCACACCCATTGAAAGCAGACTATCTCACTCACAACTAAATACTGACCATCTCACTAACACCCATTAAATACTGGCCATCGCACTCACAGCCATTAGATACTGACCATTCCATTCACACCAATTCAATACTGACCATCTCAATCACACCCATTAAATACTGACCATCTCACTCGCACCCATGAAATACTGACCATCTCAATCACACCCATTAACTACTGACCATCTCACTCCTTCGTCAGGTGAGTGTGGGATTCGGATTCCATGGTAGGTTGCCTCACCTGACGAAGGTGAAAGCCTCCAAAAGCTTGTGATTTTCAAATAAAACAGTTGGACTATAACCTGTTGTTATAAGATTCCTTACATTTGTCAACCCCAGTCCATCACCGGCATCTCCACATCACCGTTAAATACTGACCATCCCCCTCACACCCATTTAATACTGACCATCCCACTCACACCTATTAAATACTGACCATCCCCCTCACACCCATTAATTACTGACCATCTCACTCACACCCATTAAATACTGACCAACACCCTCACACCTATTAAATACTGACCATCCCCCTCACACCCACTAAATACTGACCATCTCATTCACACCCATTAAACACTGACCATCCTTTGTCACTTTACTCACGTGACGTTGATGTCGATCCTGGGCTTTGAGATTTCACTCGTATTTTCAAATATTGAATTTACTGTCACCATCTCCACAGTTACGCTGAACGCGGGGTCTTTCATTGCGGGAGGTGTGTTGTATCGGAGAGTTGCCTGGAATTGGAAGTGATTTAGTTACTTGATCGTCAGCAAGGTCTGACCAAGGAGGGACCAATTCAATGCCACCCTCTCCCCAAATGCCTATCGCGCTCCTCCTCAAATCCCTCACACCCTCTACCCAAATGCCTCTCTCGCACCTGCTCAAAACCCTCACACCCTCTCCCCAAATCCCTCTCTAGCACCTCCTTAAATCCCTCACATTCACTCCCCATGTCACTCTTTCGCACCTCCTCAAAATCCTCACACCCTCTCCCAATATCCATCACTCCCACATCTACATATCCCTCACGAGCACCTCTCCCCAAATCCCTCTCTCGCAACTCATCAAATCCCTCACATCATCTCCCCATATCGCTCACTCCCAACTGCTCAAATCCTTCAACCCCCTCCCCATATCCATCACTCCCACATCTACATATCCCTCACTCGCACCTCTCCACATATCCCTCACTCGCACCTCGCAATCCTCTCCCCACATCCCTCACTCTCATTTCTACATATCCCTAACTCCCCCGTCACATATCCCTCAATCCCCCACCCCATATCCATCACTCCCCCATAACATATCCCTCATTCCCTCCTTCCTACCCGCTCCCAATATCACTCACCCCCACCTTCCCACACTCTCCTCATATCCCTCATTCCCACCTTCCCACGCTCTCCTCACTTCGCTCATTCCCACCTCCTCCTCCACTTCCGTATTTAATTCCTTCTTTCCACCCTCCCTCGCTCACCTCCTTCTCTTGGAATAACTGAAGCTGGGAATTGGGTATGATGCTGGCTCTCTACTGAGGCGGTGGAAGTGGGAGAAGGAGGGAAAGAGGTAGGGAGAGAAGGAAGGGAAGCGAGGGAGGGAAGGGAAGAAAAGTGAGGGAAGCGAGTGGGAGGCAAAGGGAAGGGTGGGGAGGCGAGCGGAAACGAGCTAAAGGGATGGAAGGAATGGAGAGGGGAGGGAGGGGAAGGGTATAGAGAGAGGATGGGGAATGGGAGGGAGGGAGATAGTGGAGGGAGAGAGGGGAGGGAAGGGTACGGAGGGGACGCACTGGTGACGGGGATGGAGGGAATGATGGAAGGGAAGGAGAGGGAGGGAATGAAAGGGAGGATAATCAGCGGTGATGGGAGGGATTGGAAGTGAGGGAAGGAGACGAAGAAAGGGAGGGGAAGAGAGTGAGGGAGGATTGTGAAGGAGGGAGGCCGAGCAGGGGGAGGAACAGATGGGAAATGAAGGCAGGAAAGGAAGGGAAGAGACGATGGACGGAGGGAATTCAAGACGGGAGGGAGGGGTGGGAGTAATGGAGGGGAGAAAGCGAGGGAGGTGAAGGGTGGAAGGGAAGGAGGGTGGGAAGGAGGATAAAAGAAAGGGAAGGGGAGGGGAGGAAGAAGGTTGGGAGAGGGAAGGGTGGAAGGGATGAGGGACGGAGCAAACGAGAGGAAGAACAGGAGGGAGAGGAGTGCGGAAGGGCGGTAGAGGAGGGAGGGTGGGAGAGGAGTGAGAGCAAGGTGAGAGGAAGGAGATGGAGAGAGGAAGGAGATGGCGAGAGGGAGGGAGGGAGGGAGAGAGGGAGGGAGGGAGGGAGAGAGGGAGAGAGAGAGGGAGAGAGAGAGGGAGGGAGGGAGAGAGGGAGGGAGGGAGGGAGAGAGGGAGGGAGGGAGAGAGGGAGAGAGAGAGGGAGAGAGGGAGGGAGGGAGGGAGGGAGGGAGGGAGGGAGGGAGGGAGGGGAGGGGAGGGAGGGAGGGGAGGGGAGGGAGGGAGGGGAGGGGAGGGAGGGAGGGAGGGAAGGAATGAGGGATGAAGGGAACGAGTGGAGGAGAAAGGGGAGCTCGGAGGAGAGGGGAGGGAGGAATACCGGAAGGGAGGGAGGGAGGAAGGGTTAAAGGGAGTGGAGAGGGAAGGAAGGAAAGGGAGATGGTTGGGAGGGAGTGGAGATAGATGAGTGTTGTGAGGGAGGGTGGGGAGCGAGGCACAAATGGAGGGGAGAGGGGAGCGAGGGTGGGAGTGAGAGACGCGTGAGGGAGGGATAGGAGGGAGGGAGGGAGGGAGGGAGGGAGGGAGGGAGGGAGGGAGGGAGGGAGGGAGGGAGGGAGGGAGGGAGGGAGGGAGGGGAGGGAGGGGAGGTAGGGGAGGGAGGGGAGGGAGGGAGGGGAGGGAGGGGAGGGAGGGAGGGGAGGGAGGGAGGGGAGGGAGGGAGGGAGGGGAGGGAGGGAGGGAGGGGAGGGAGGGAGGGGAGGGGAGGGAGGGAGGGGAGGGAGGGAGGGAGGGGAGGGAGGGAGGGAGGGGAGGGAGGGAGGGGAGGGAGGGGAGGGGAGGGAGGGAGGGGAGGGAGGGGAGGGATCGAGAGAAAGATGGGCGGGAGAGAAGGAGGGGAGAGGTTGGAGAGATGGAGAGAATGAGGGGAAGGAGTTGAAGGAGAAGATGGAAGGAGCTGATCGAGAGGCAGGGATTGAGAGAGTGAGTGAGAGGCGTTGAGTGAGTGGAGCAAGGGAGGAAGGGGATACAGCAGCGATTGAGGGAGGGAAGGATAGAGGGGTGGGACAGAGGGGTGTGAGGGAGAGAGGGCATGAGGGAGGGAAGGAAGGAGGGCAAGAGGGAGGGAAGGAAAGAGGGGAGGGAGAGAGGGAGGGGAGGAAGGGAGGCATTGATAGATTGAGGGGAGGCATTGAGGGAGTGAGTGGAGGGATTGAGTGAGTGAGGAGGGAAGGAGGGTAGGGAGATAAGGAGGGGAGGAAGGGAGGGAGTGAGTGGAGGGAGAGAGCGATTGAGGTCGTGAGGTGAAGGTGGGATTGAGGGAGTGAGCGATGGAAGCAGGGAGGGAGTGAATGATTAAGGGAGGGAAGGAGTGAGTGGAAGGAGAGAACGAAGGGTGGGTAAGAGTCGGGTTGTGAGGGAGTGAGTGAGAGGAGGCAAGGTAAAGGAGGGAGGGGAGGGATAGAGATGAATGAGTGGAGGTAAAGAATGGGGAGTGAGTGAGTGAGGGAGGGCTGTGAAGGGAGGATGAAATGGAGGGAGGGAGGGAGCGAAAGGATGGAGGGATGGGGAGGAGGGGAAAGTGACCAGGTGGGAGGGAGAGATGGGAATGGATGGTAGGGAAGAGGATGGAAGGATGGAGGAAAGTGGACAGGAATGGGAAGGAAGGAGGAAGAGAGGGAGGGAGGGGGAAGGAAGGAAGGAAGGAGGATGGAAGAAATTGTGGAAGGGATGGAAGGGAGGGAGTGGGAACGGAGAGGAAGGAGGGAAAGGAATGGAAGGGAAGGAGAAGAAGGTATAGAGAAGAGCGGAAGGGAGGGAAAGCAGGGGAGTTAGGGAGGGAAAGCAGGGGAGTTAGGGAGGGAAGGGAATGGAGAAAAGCAGGGAAGGGAGGGAGACGTAGGAAGGGATGGGAGGGACAGGAAAGGAACGGAGAGAGTGGAAGGGGGGTAGAGGAATGGAGGGAGGGAGAGAAGGGAGGGAGGGAGAGGAAGGGAGGGAGAGGAAGGGAGGGGGAGGGAGGGAGAGGAAGGGAGGGAGAGGAAGGGAGGGAGAGGGAGGGAGAGGAAGGGAGGGAGAGAAGGGAAGGCTGGGAGAGAAGGGGAGGTTGGGAGAGAAGGGAAGTTAGGGAGGGGAAGGGAAGGGGAGGGAAGGGATGGAGAGAAAGTGAAGGGAGCGAGGGAGAGTGAGGAAGGCGAGGGAGGGTGAGGAAGGGGAGGGAGGGTGAGGGAGGGTGAGGAAGGGGAGGGAGGGTGAGGCAGGGAAAGGAGGGAGAGGAAGGAATGGAGAGGAAGGGAAAGGGAGGGAGAGAAGCGATGGAGGGAAAGGAAGGGAGTGAGAGGAAGGGAAATGGCGGGACAGAAAGGAGGGGGGAGAGGATTGGAGGGAGAGGAGGGGATGGAGAGGAAGGGAAGGGATGGAGAGGAAGGGAAGGGATGGAGAGGAAGGGAAGGCAGGGAGGGAGGGAGAGAGGAAAGGGAGGGAGGGAGAGAGGAAAGGGAGGGAGATGAATGCAAGGGTGGGAGAGAAGAGAAGGGAGGGAGAGAAAGTAAGGAGGGAGCGGGAACAGTGTGGATAGAGGGTGAGGAAGTTGAGGGAGGGTGAGGAAAGAAGGGATGGGAAGGAGGGAGGGAATGTTGATAGCGGAAGTGAAGGGAGGAATGGAGTGAGAGGAAAGGTAGGGAGGGAGATAGGGAAGAGAAGAAGGTAGGAAGAATGTGAAGGAGAGAGGGAGGGGAAGGGATGGAAGTGAATGGGGAGGGAGAGGGGGAGGGGATAGAGCTGAAGGGAGGGGAGAGAGGGAAGGAAGGAGGGCAGAAGGGAGGGAAGGCAAAGGAAAGGGAAGAGAATGGGAAGTGTGGAAGGGAAGAAGGAGGGAAGGAAAGAAGGAAGTAAGGGAGGGAGGGAGGGAGGACAGGGATCGGAGGGAAAGAAATGGGATGGGAGGGGAGGGAAGGGAATGAGGGAAAGATGGAGGTAGGGAGTGAGTGTTCGGAGGGAATGCAGGAAGGAAGGAGGGGAAGCAGGGAGTGAAGGGAAGGAGGTAGGGAGGTAGAGGAAGGGAAGGCAGGGAGAGAAATGGAAGGGATGGAGGGAGGGAGAGGAAGGGAAGAGAGGGAGTGAAGGGAAGGGAAGGAGATGAAGGGAGGGAGTGAGAGGTAGTGAGGTAGAGGAAGGGAAGGGAGGGAGATGAAGATAAGTGAGGGAGAGGAAGGGAGCGGAGGGAGAGGAAGGGAGTGCTGTAGAGGAAAGGAAGGGATGGAGAGGAAGGGATGGAGAAGAAGGGAATGGAGGGAAATGAAGGTAATGGAGGGGGAGGAAGGGAGGGAGAGGAAGGGAAGGGAGGGAGAGGAAGGGAAGGGAGGGAGAGGAAGTGAGGGAGAGGAAGGAAAGGGAGGGGGAGAAAGGAAAGGGACGGAGGGAGAGAAGCGAGGGATGGAGAGGAAGGGAGGGAGAGTATGGGGAGAAAAGGGAAGGGAGGGAGAGAAAGATAATGCAGAGAGAGGAAGGGAGTAGAGAGAGAGAAGGGAAGGGAGGGAGGGGAAGGGAGGGAGGGGAAGGGAGGGAGGGGAAGGGAGGGAGGGGAAGGGAGGGAGGGGAAGGGAGGGAATGGAGTGATGGAGAGGAAGGGAGAAGAGAAAGTAGGAGAGAGCGGAAGGGAGGGAGATGAAAAGAAGGCAGGGAGAGGAAGGCAGAGAGGCAGACAAGTGAGGGATGGAGAGTAGGGCGGAGGAGAAGAAGGGGAGAGAAGTGAAGGGAGTGAGAGGAAGGGGAGGGAGGGAGAGGAAGGGGAGGGAGGGAGAGGAACGGAAGGGAGGGAGAGGAAGGGAACGGAGGGAGAGGAAGGGAGTGAGGGAGAGATAGGCGGAGGAGAGGTAGGGGAAGATAAGTGAAGGGAGGGAGCAGAAGGGAAGGGAAGGAGAGAGGGAAGGGATAGAGAGGAAGGGAGGGAATGGAGAGAATGGAAGGCAAGGAAGAAAGAGAGGGGAAGGAGGCAGCGGGAACAAAGGGGCGGGAGTGAGAGGAAGGGAAGGGAAGGAAGGAGGGAAGGGAGGGAGAGGAAGTGAAGGGATGGAGGGAGGGAGTGAGAGGAAGGAATGGGAGGGAGCGAAGGGAAGGGAGGGAGAGAGGGAAGAGAAGAAGGTAAGAAAAATGGGAAGGAGGGAGGGAGGGGAAGGGATGGAAGTGAATGGGAAGGGGAGGGTATTGCGGGAGTGATGGAGGTGAAGGGAGGGGAGAGAGGGTGGAAAGCAGGGCAGAAGGGAGAGTAGCGAAAGGAAGGGAAGAAGGAGGCAAGGGAAGAAGGAGGGAAGTGGGAGGACGGAGAGGGATTGGAGAGAAAGAAAGAGGAGGGAAGGTAATGAGGGAAAGATGGAGGGAGGGAGTGAGGGTTAGCAGGGAGTGCGGGAAGGAAGGATGGGAAGCAGGATGTGAAAGGAAGGAGGGAGGGTGGAAGGGAGGGTGGAAGGGAGGGAAGGAAGAAAGGAGGGAAGAAGGGAGCGGAAAGAGGAAGCAAAGGGGTGTGCGGGGGTGGGGGTGGGAAAGGAAGGGCAGTTAGTTAAGGGAGGAATAGGAGCGACGGAAGAGAAGGGAGAGAGTGGATGGAGGGAGAAGTGAAAGTTAAGGGAGGGAACGATGGAGGGAGTGAGTGAAGGAGGGAATGTGGGAGGGAGGGAATGGAATGGAAGGGAGGGGAAGGGAGTGTAAGGGAGCTGAAGACTAGGGTGGGATGGGATGGAGGGAGGGAATGAAGGGAAGGATGGGAGTGAGGAAGATGTGGGAGAGAGGAAGAGAGGGGAGAGAGAGAGGGAGCGGAGGGAGCGGGAAGGTGAGTGGGAGTGTACGAAGAACGGGAGGCAGTGATGGGAGGGTGGGAGCGGAGGGAGGAATGGTGGGGAGAGAGAGAAAGGAGGTTTGGGAAGGAGGGAAGGGAGTGAAGAAGGAGAGGAGGGAGGGATGGAGGGAGTGAGGGAGGGAGGGGAAGAAGGGAAGGGAGCAGAGTGAGGGAGAGGAGCAGCGTGAGGGAGGGAGTCGAGAGGAGGAGGGAAGGAGGGAGGGGAAGAGGTGAGGAAGGAGGGCGGGATGGAGGGATGGAGAGTGGGGAGCGAGGGGGAGAGGGAAGGGAGGGAGTAAAGGGAGGGAGAGAGGGAGTGATGACTAACCTGCAGAAGGAGGCAGCTTTTCCCTTTGACCTGGACGCTGTAATCTCCGGGAATCTCCTCTAATTTCTGTCGCTGGAGCAGTAACTGGTTGGAGGCATCGACGTGGAACTCGCTGTGAATTCCAGCCTCGGTGCTGATGGTCACTGAGTTGTGGGGCTCACTGACATGGGTCAGCTGGGCGTAGAGGGAGAGGGCCTGCAGAGCAACCACTGTGTCCTGAGGGAGGAAGGAGAGGGTCAGTAAATGCAGCACCCCACGGGGAGCAGGTCACAAGGAGCAGGAAATCTCTGGCCTGTGCTGATCAATCCCGAGATGGAACTGAGCTACACACACAAACACAAACACACACACACACACACACACACACAAACGGTGAGAGGACAGTGTCTGACCCACTGACCCACCCAGTTCCCATCAGAGAGAGGAGAACTTCACCCCCTCTCTCTGGGGGGTTTAACCCAGTTCCCAGAGGATGAGAGAACACTCTGGGTCGGGGGGGGGGGGGGGTGGTGGGGGGTGGTGGGGGTGGTGAGCAGCCAGATGTCGTGGTCCATATCGGTACCAAGGACATAGGTAGAAAGAGGGATGAGCTCTTGCAGGCAGTTGTTATGAAGTTAGGAAAGAGATTAAGATCCAGGTCCTCAAGGGTAGTAATCTCCGGATTACTCACGGTGCCACGCGCTAGCTGGTATAGAAATAGGAGGATAGAGTAGATGAATGGGTGGCTGGAGAGATGGTGCAGGAGGCAGCGCTTTAGATTCCTGGGGCATTGGGACCAGTTCTGGGGAAGGTAAGACCTCTACAGGCCGGATGGGTTGCCCCTCATCGGAGCTGGGAGGTTCGCTAGTGCTGTTGAGGGTGGGGGGATTAAAGTAATTTGATAGTGGGGGGATCACCAGGGTGTAGAACTGGAAAGGAGAAACAAGGGGCCCAAAGGATCGGGGAGAAAGATAGCACTAGAGCAAGTAATAGTACAGTATCAGGTGTGATCAGGCTGAGAGAGAGTACAACACAGTCTGGTTTGCAGAGCATGTGTGTAAACGCATGAAGCCTGGTGAATAAGGTTGGTGAGCTGCAGACATAAATAACCACATGGGAATATGATGTAATGGTGATAACGGAGACCTGGCTCAAAAAAGGGCAGGATTGGGTACTAAATATTCCTGGATACTAGGTATTCAGGAAAGATAGGGAAGGAAAGAAAGGAGGCAGATGGCAGTATTGATTAAAGACAATGTCCTGTAGGGGTCAAGGACAGAATCTATTTGTTTCGAGTTAAGAAACAATAGAGGTGCCATTATACTAATGGGTGTATTCTGTAGGCCACCAACTGGTGGAAGGAGATATAGGAGGAAATTTGCAGGGAAATTACAGCAAGTGCAAGAACTATAGATTTGTGACAATGGGCGACTTCAACTATCCTAATATAGACTGGGATAGTAATAATATATGGGGCAAAGAGGGGGAGGGATTTTTGAAATATGTGCAGGAAATCTTTCTTGACCAGTATGTTTCTGGCCCAATGAGGCGGGAGGCACTGCTGGATTTGATTCTAGGGAATGAGGAGGGACAAGTGGAGCAAGTGTCTGTGAGGGAGCATTTCGGAAATAGCGATCATAATATCATAAAGTTTAGAATTGCTATGGAAAAGGACACGGGTCATTCTGAATTAAAAATACTCAGATCTTGCCAGGGAAAATTGAAATTAAAGATTGGCAGGCAAAACTGTAATTGAACAGTGGGCGGACTTTAAGGAGGAGATGCTTCGGGTACAGTCTCGGTACATTTTTTTAGAGACAGAAAGATAGGGCAACTAAAGCCAGAGCTCCCTGGATGATAAAAGAGATACTGAGTAAGATGAAACGGAATAAAGGGGCGTATGTATGACAGATGTCAGGTTAATAAGACAAGTGAGAACCAGGCTCAGTATAGAAAGTTCAGAGGGGAAGTGAAAAATGAAATAAGAGGGGCAAAGAGAGAGTATGAGAACAGGCTGGCAGCCAATATGAAAGGGAATTCAAAAGTTTTCTCCAGACGTGTAAATAGTAAATGGGTAATAAGAGGAGGGGTTGGGCCGATTAGGGACCATAAAGGAGATCTGCTCATGGAGGCAAAGGGAATGGCCGAGTTACTAAATGAGTGCTTTGCATCTGACTTTACCAAGCAAGAAGATGCTGCCAGAGTCTCGGTAAAAGAAGATACAATTGAGATGCTGAATGGGCTAACAATTGATAAAAAGGTACTAGAAAGGCTGGCTGTGCTTGAAGCAGATAAGTCACCCGGTGCGGATGGGATGCATTCGAGGTTGCTGAGGGATGTAAGGGTGGAAATTGCAGAGATACTGGCCACAATCTTCCAAACATCCGTAGATACGGGGGTGGTGCCAGAGGACAGAGGAATTGCAAATGTTACAGCCTCGTTCAACAAGGGTGTAAGGTTAAACCCAGTAACTACAGGCCAGTCAGTTTAACTCAGTGGTGGGAAAGTGGTGAAAGGTTGTTTTTTGGACTGGAGGGAGGTGTACAGTGGTGTTCCACAGGGGTCACTGCTTGGACCACTGCTTTTTTTGATATATATTAATGACTTGGACTTGGGTGTATAATTTCAAAATTTCCACATGACACAAAACTTGGAAGTGTAGTAAACAGTGAGGAGGATAGTGATAGACTACAAGAGGATATAGACAGGCTGGTGGCATGGGCGGACACGTGTCAGATGAAAGTTATCGCAGAAAAATACAAAATGGTACATTTCGGTAGGAAGAACGAGGACAGGCAATATAAACTAGAGGGCACAATTCTAAAAGGGGTACAGGAACAGAGAGATCTGGGGGTATATGTGGATAAGTCGTTGAAGGTGTCAGAGTAGGTTGAGAAATTGGTTAATAATGCATACGGCATCCTGGGCTTTATAAATAGAGGCAGAGAGTACAAAAGTATGGAAGTCATGATGAACCTTTATAAAACACTGGTTCGGCCACAACTAGAGTATAGTGTCCAGTTCTGGGCACTGCACTTTAGGAAAGATGTGAAGGCCTCAGAGAGGGTGCAGAAGAGATTTACTAGAATGATTCCAGGGATGAGGGACTTATGTTACGTGGATAGATTGGTGAAGCTGGGGTTTATCTCCTTGGAACAGAGAAGGTTGCGAGGAGATTTGATCGAGGTGTTCAAAATCATGAAGGGTCTGGACAGACTGGATAGAGAGAAAGTGTTCACATTGGCGGAAGGGTCAACGACCAGAGGACATAGATTTAAGGTGATTGGCAAAAGAACCAAAGGTGACATGTGGAAAAGCTTTTTTACGCAGCGAGTTGTCAGTTCAGGGATGCACTGTCCGAGGGGGTGATGGAGGCAGATTCAATCATCGCCTTCAAAAGGGAACTGGATAAGTACTTGAAATGAAATGAATTACAGGGCTATGGTGAAGTGCAGGGGAGTGGGACTAGCTGGATTGCTCTTGCATAGACCCGGCACGGACTCGGCGGGCCGAATGGCCTCTTTCTGTTCTGTATCCTTTCAATGATTCTATGACAGTGTCGGAACCACTGACCCACCCAGTCTCCATCAGAGAGAGGAGCCCTTAATCCCCTTTGTCTGTGGTGGGATTTAACCCCAGCTCCCAGTTGGTGAGGTCGGGCCATTGGCCCTCGTGTTCTCTCCTTCTCTCTCTCCTCCGCCTCCTCCCCCGAGTTACCTGCGTCGACGCAAACCCGCCTTGGGAATTCCTCTGCTTGACCAGCCAGCTGACGATTGGAGTTGCCTGGCTCAGGTCAGAGATCGTAACCTGGGGCTTGGAGAGGAGGGCCAGCAGGACGTAGGCCGTCATCTCCACCTCCGCCGAAGGGGCCCTCCACCAGAACCCCCACTCCTCCTCCTCCGCCTTGTCCGCCCGCTGCCAGTGGGTCAACCCGCCTGCAACAGAGAGATCGGTGTCATCGTTAACTACGCATCACCCCACGGTTGAAGAGCCAGTTCCCGACATGCTCCGCGGTGAATAGCCAGTGAATCTCCTTATTGTCGAAGAACCATCCCCCTCAGCGCATGTTTGAATGAGCAGCCGCTCATTACCCTCCGTGGAGAATAACCAGAACCTCCAGCCACCGATGAATATCAGCCCCTTCCCCCATTTTTGATTATCCAGCCCCTCCCCCCATGGTTGAATAACCAGCACCTCCCCCATGGTTCAATAACCAGCCCCCTCCCCCCCCCCCCCCCCCCCGTGGTTGAATAAACAGCACCTCCCACCATGGTTGAATAACCAGCTCCCCCCCGTCTTCCAGGGGGGCAGGAAGGGCCCTGGTTTGTGGGGGAGTAGGGGAGGAGGTGGGTGGAGAGAGTGCGGTTGAATAAGGCCCACCTTGTTTGATGGCCAGTCCCTCGAGCCTGAGTAGTAGTTGCTCCCTCGTGGCCTGGTCCCCAGCCAGGGTGAAGGTGTAGGCCAAGAGGGCCAAGGTGTAGGTGCTGTTCACCTTATCCAGTGCCCTCCTCAGGCAACCGAGGGCCCCGTCTGTCACTCCCGTCTATACAGAATAGGGAGATGAAGTCAAGTCAGAGACACAGACTCACACCTACCTCCCCATATCGCTGAATCCCACCGCCTATATCCCTCGCTCCCACCTCCCCATATCGCTCAATCCCACCTCTTATATCCCTCGCTCCCACCTCCCCATATCCCTCGCTCCCACCTCCCCATATCACTCAATCACACCCCCCATATCTCTCGCTCCCACCTCCCCATATCGCTCAATCCCACCTCCCATATTCCTGGCTCCATCCCACCTCCCATATCCCTCGCTCCCACCTCCCCATATCACTGAATCCCACCTCCCATATACCTCGCTCCCACCTCCCCATATCCCTCGCTCCCACCTCCCCATATCGCTCAATCCCACCTCCCATATCCCTCGCTCCCACCTCCCCATATCGCTCAATCCCACCTCCCATATGCCTCACTTCCACATCCCCATATCCCTCACTCCCATCATCCCATATAACTCACTCACACCTCCCCATATCACTCAATCTCACCTCCTATATGCTTCAATCCCACTTCCCCTTATCCCTTACTCCAATCGCCCCATATTCCTCACTCACACCTCCCCATATCATTCAATCCCACCTCTCATATGCCTCACTCCCACCTCACCATATCACTCAATCCCACTTTCCTTGTTCCTCACTCCCACTGCCCCATATCCCTCAATCCCACCGCCACATATCCATCACTCCCACCGCCCCATAGCGCTCAATCCCAGCTCCCCATATCCCTCACTCCAACCTCCACATATCCCATACTTCCACATCTTTCACCCCCAGTTCCACATATGCCTCATGTCCACCTCACCATAATCCCTCATCCCCACCTCCAATATCCTACACTCCCACCTCCCATATGCCACACTCCCACATCACTATATCCCATAAAACAACATTATCATATCCCGCACTCCCACCTCCAATATCACTACTTCCCCTCCGATATCTCTCACACCCAGAACATCATATCACTCACTCCCATCTCCCATATCCCACACTCCCACATCACCGTATCCCTCACTTCCACATCACCATATCCCTCACTCGCACTTCACCATATCATACACTCACACCTCCCATATCCCACAGTCCCACCTCCCATATCACACACTCAAACATCATCATATCCCGCAATCCCACATCACCATATCCCTCACTCCCACATCCCATATCCTACACTCCCACATCACCTTATCTCACACGCCCACCTCCCATATCCAACACTCCCAACATCACCTTATCCCACACTCTCATCTCCCATATCCCACACTCACAACATCACCTTAGCCCATGCTCCCACCTCCCATATCCCACACTCCCACATCACCGTATCACTCACTCCCACATCACCATATCAATTACTCACATCTCCCATAACTCTCATTCCCAACTCTCACCTCCCATACCTGTCACTCCAATCTCCCCAATCCCTCACTCCCAAACCCCACCCACCCGGTGATGGCCTACAGTGTGAACGACTATCATTCCTTGGTCATCTTGCCTTCCCTGATGGCTACGGTACCCATAACAACGACTACCTCTCCCTCACCTCACGGCAGCGCTCCACTGTCCAAAGCCATCTTACCTCAAAGGTCACCCTCTCATTGCTGGAAATTATGGTCCACGGCAGTGTGATGTTGGCTTCTTCACCGAACTGGGACGCAGGCTCTGAAAATACGAATGCGCAGAGTAGGCCCAAACTGGGGAGTTACACTTGAGTAGTTTTGGGCCTCCAGTGATGGACTGGAGTCAGGTGTTGGCCCAGACCGGAGATTGAGGGACTGGAGTCAGGTGTAGACCCAGACCGTGGAGTGAGGTACTGAAGTCAGGTGTAGGAACAGACCGGGGAGTGCGGAACTGGAGTCAGGTGTAGGCCCAGAACGGGGAGTGAGGGATTGGTGTAAGGTGTAGGCCCAGACCGGGGAGTGAGGGACTGGAGTCAGGTGTAGGCCCAGACCGGGGAGTCAGGCACTGGAGTCAGGTGTAGGCCCAGACCGGGGAGTCAGGCACTGGAGTCAGGTTTAGGCCCAGAAAGGGGTGTGAGGGACTGGAATCCAGTGTAGGCCCAGACCGGGGAGTGAGGGACTGGAGTCAGGTAGATCCCCAGATCGGGCAGTGAGTGACAGGAGTCAGGTGTAGGCCCAGACCGGGGAGTGAGGGACTGGAGTCAGGTGTAAGCCCAGACCGGGGAGTGAGGGACTGGAATCAGGTGTAGGCCCAGACTGGTTAGTGACGGATTGGAGTCGGGTGTAGGCCCAGACCGGTGTGTGAGGGACTGGAGTCAGGTGTCGGCCCAGGTTGCGGAGTGAGAGACTGGAGTCGGGTGTAGGCCCACACCGTGGAGTGAGGGACTGGAGTCAGGTGTAGGCCCAGACCGGGGAGTGAGCTACTGGAGTCAGGTGTAGGCCCAGACCGTGGAGTGAGGGACTGGAGTCAGGTGCAAAACCCAGACTGGGGAGTTAGGGACTGGAGTCAGGTGTTGGCCAAGGCCTGGGAGTGAGGGACTGGTGTCAGGTGTAGGCCCAGACCGGGTAGTGAGGGACTGGATTGAGATGTAGGCCCAGACCGGGGAGTGAGGGACTGGAGTCAGGTGTAGGCCCAGACCGGGTAGTGAGGGACTGGAGTCAGGTGTAGGCTGAGACCGGGGAGTGAGGGACTGGAGTCAGTTGTAGGCTCAGACCGGGGTGTGAGGCACTGGTTTCAGGTGTAGGCCCAGACTGGTGAGTGAGGGACTGGAGTCAGGTGCAGGCCCAGACAGAGGAGTGCCGAACTGGAGTCAGGTGTAGGCCCAGAACGGGGAGTGAGGGATTGGTGTAAGGTGTAGCCCCAGACCGGGGAGTGAGGGACTGGAGTCAGGTGTGGGCCCAGACCGGGGAGTCAGGCAATGGAGTCAGGTTTAGGCCCAGACAGAGGAGTGAGGGACGAGAATCAGGTGTAGGCCCAGACCGGGGAGTGAGCGACTGGAGTCAGGTGTAGTCCCAGACCGGGTAGTGAGGGACTGGAATCAGGTGCAGGCTCAGACCGGGGAGTGAGGTACTGGAGTCAGTTGTAGGCTCAGAACGGGGACTGAGGTATTGAAGTCAGGTGTAGGAACAGACCGGGGAGTGATGGATTGGAGTCAGGTGTTGGCCCAGACCCTGGAGTGAGGGACTGGAGTCAGGTGTAGGCCCAGACCGGGGTGTGAGGGACTGGAGTCAGGTGTAGGAACAGACCGGGATGTGCGGGACTGGAGTCAGGTTTAGTCCCAGACCGGGGAGTGAGGGACTGGAGTCAAGTTTAGGCACAGACCGGGAATTGAGGGAGTGGATTCAGGTGCAAAACCTATACAGGGGAGTGAGGGACTGAAGTCAGGTGTGGGCTCAGACCGGGGTGTGAGGCACTTGAAGCGGATGTGGGCACAGACCGGGGATTGAGGGATTGGAGTCAGGTGTGGGCCCAGACGGGGGAGTGAGGGAGTGGAGTCAGGAGTGGGCTCAGACCAGGGAGTGAGGGACTGGAAGCGGATGTGGGCCCAGACCGGGGATTGAGGGATTGGAGTCAGGTGTGGGCCCAGACGGGGGAGTGAGGGACTGGAGTCA
Source organism: Heptranchias perlo (assembly GCF_035084215.1). Lineage (NCBI taxonomy): Eukaryota > Metazoa > Chordata > Chondrichthyes > Hexanchiformes > Hexanchidae > Heptranchias > Heptranchias perlo. The sequence goes on along the minus strand of NW_027139453.1, from coordinate 10,610,688 downwards.
GGAGTGGGCCCAGACCGGGGAGAGAGGGAATGGAGCCAGGTGTAGGCCCAGAACGGGGAGTGAGGGATTGGTGTAAGGTGTAGGCCCAGACCGGGGAGTGAGGGACTGGAGTCAGGTGTAGGCCCAGACCGGGGAGTCAGGCACTGGAGTCAGGTGTAGGCCCAGACCGGGGAGTCAGGCAATGGAGTCAGGTTTAGGACCAGAAAGGGGTGTGAGGGACTGGAATCCAGTGTAGGCCCAGACCGGGGAGTGAGGGACTGGAGTCAGGTAGATCCCCAGATCGGGCAGTGAGTGACAGGAGTCAGGTGTAGGCCCAGACCGGGGAGTGAGGGACTGGAGTCAGGTGTAAGCCCAGACCGGGGAGTGAGGGACTGGAATCAGGTGTAGGCCCAGACTGGTTAGTGACGGATTGGAGTCGGGTGTAGGCCCAGACCGGTGTGTGAGGGACTGGAGTCAGGTGTCGGCCCAGGTTGCGGAGTGAGAGACTGGAGTCGGGTGTAGGCCCAGACCGTGGAGTGAGGGACTGGAGTCAGGTGTAGGCCCAGACCGGGGAGTGAGGGATTGGTGTAAGGTGTAGCCCCAGACCGGGCAGTGAGGGACTGGAGTCAGGTGTAGGCCCAGACCGGGGAGTCAGGCACTGGAGTCAGGTTTAGGCCCAGACAGAGGAGTGAGGGACGAGAATCAGGTGTAGGCCCAGACCGGGGAGTGAGCGACTGGAGTCAGGTGTAGTCCCAGACCGGGTAGTGAGGGACTGGAGTCAGGTGCAGGCTCAGACCGGGGAGTGAGGTACTGGAGTCAGTTGTAGGCTCAGAACGGGGACTGAGGTATTGAAGTCAGGTGTAGGAACAGACCGGGGAGTGATGGATTGGAGTCAGGTGTAGGCCCAGACCAGGGAGTGAGGGACTGGAGTCAGATGTAGGCCCAGACCGCGGAGTGAGGCACTGGATTCAGCTGTAAGCTAAGACCGGGAAGTGAGGGACTGGAGTCAGGTTTAGGCCCAGTCCGAGGAGTGAGGGACTGGTGACGGGTGTAGGCCCAGAACTTGGAGTGAGGAACTGGAGTCAGTTGTAGGCACAAACCGGGGTGTGAGGGACTGGAGTCAGGTGTCGGAACAGACCAGGAAGTGCGCGACTGGAGTCAGGTGTAGACCCAGACCAGGGAGTGAGGGACTGGAGTCAAGTGTAGGCACAGACCGGGGATTGAGGGACTGGAGTCAGGTAGATGCCCAGACCGGGCATTGAGTGACAGGAGTCAGGTGTAGGCCCAGACCGGGGAGTGAGGGACTGGAATCAGGTGTAGGCCCAGACCGGGTGTGAGTGACTGGAGTCGGATGTAGGCCCAGAACGGTGAGTGAGTGACTGGAATCAGATGTAGGCCCAGGCCGGGGAGTGAGGGATTTCAGTCGGGTGTAGGCCAAGACCGGAGCGTGTGGGACTGGAGTCAGGTGTGGGCTCAGACCGGGGTGTGAGGCACTGGAGTCAGGTGTACGCCCAGACTGCGGAGTGAGTGACTGGAGTCAGTTGTAGGCCCAGACCTGGGAGTGAGAGACTGGAGCCAGGTGTCGGCCCAGACCGGAGAGTGAGGGATTGGAGTCAGGTGTAGGCTCAGACCGGGTAGTGAGGGACTGGAGTCAGGTATAGGAACAGACCGGGGAGTGCAGGACTGGAGTAATGTGTAGGCCCAGACCAGGGAGTGAGGGACTGGAAGCGGATGTGGGCCCAGACCGGGGATTGAGGGATTGGAGTCAGGTGTGGGCCCAGACGGGGGAGTGACGAACTGAAGTCAGGTGTTGGCCCAGACCGGGATGTGAGAGACTGGAGTCAGGTGTAGGAACAGACCGGGATGTGCGGGACTGGAGTCAGGTTTAGTCCCAGACCGGGGAGTGAGGGACTGGAGTCAAGTTTAGGCACAGACCGGGAATTGAGGGAGTGGATTCAGGTGCAAAACCTATACAGGGGAGTGAGGGACTGGAGTCAGGTGTGGGCTCAGACCGGGGTGTGAGGCACTTGAAGCGGATGTGGGCCCAGACCGGGGATTGAGGGATTGGAGTCAGGTGTGGGCCCAGACGGGGGAGTGAGGGACTGGAGTCAGGAGTGGGCTCAGACCAGGGAGTGAGGGACTGGAAGCGGATGTGGGCCCAGACCGGGGATTGAGGGATTGGAGTCAGGTGTGAGCCCAGACGGGGGAGTGAGGGACTGGATTCAGGAGTGGGCCCAGACCGGGGAGAGTGGGAATGGAGCCAGGTGTAGGCCCAGACCGGGGTGTTAGGGACTGGAGTCAGGTGTAGGCCCAGACCGGGGTGTGAGGTACTGGAGTAAGTTGTAGGCACAGACCGGGGAGTGAGGGATTTGGTGTCAGGTATAGGCCCAGACAGGGGTGTGAGGGACTGGAGTCAGGTGAAGGTACAAACCAGAGTGTGAGGGACTTGAGTCAAGTGTAGGAACAGACCGTGGAGTGAGGGACAGGAGTCAGGTGTAGACCCAGACCGGGGAGTGAGGGACTGGAGTCAAGTTTAGGCACAGACCGTGGATTGAGGGAGTTGAGACAGGTAGATGCCCATACCGGGAAGTGAGGGACAGGAGTCAGGTGTAGGCCCAGTCCGGGGTGTGAGGGACTGGAGTCAGTTGAAGGAACAAACCGGAGTGTGAGGGACTTGAGTCAAGTGTAGGAACAGACCGTGGAGTGAGGGAAAGGAGTCAGGTGTAGGCCCAGACCGGGGAGTGAGGGACTGATGTCAGGTGTGGGAACAGACCGGGGAGTGCAGGACTGGAGTCAGGTGTAGGTCCAGACGAGGGATTGAGGGACTGGAAGCGGATGTGGGCCAAGACCGGGGATTGAGGGATTGGAGTCAGGTGTGGGCCCAGACGGGGGAGTGACGAACTGAAGTCAGGTGTAGGCCCAGACCGGGGTGTGAGGGACTGGAGTCAGTTGAAGGCAGAAACCGGAGTGTGAGGGACTTGAGTCAAGTGTAGGAACAGACCGTGGAGTGAGGGACAGGAGTCTGGTGTAGGCCCAGACCGGGGCGTGAGGGACTGATGTCAGGTGTAGGAACAGACCGGGATGTGCGGGACTGGAGTCAAGTTTAGGCACAGACCGGGGATTGATGGAGCGGAGTCAGGTAGATGCCCAGACCGGGCAGTGAGGGACTGGAGTCAGTTGTAGTCCCACACCGTGGAGTGATGGACTGGAGTCAGGTGCAAAACCTATACAGGGGAGTGAGTGACTGGAGTCAGGTGTACGCCCAGACTGGGGAGTGAGTGACTGGAGTCAGTTGTAGGCCCAGACCTGGGAGTGAGAGACTGGAGTCAGGTGTAGGCCCAGACCGGGGAGTGAGGGACTGGAGTCAGGTGTAGTCCCACACCGTGGAGTGATGGACTGGAGTCAGGTGCAAAACCTATACATGGGAGTGAGGGACTGGAGTCACGTGTACGCCCAGACAGGGGAGTGAGTGACTGGAGTCAGTTGTAGGCCCAGACCTGGGAGTGAGAGACTGGAGTCAGGTGTAGGCCCAGACCTGAGAGTGAGGGATTGGAGTCAGGTGTCAGCTCAGACCGGGGAGTGAGGAACTGGAGTCAGGTGTAGGCTCAGACAGGGGAGTGCGGGATTGGAGTCAGGTGTCGGCCCAGACCAGGGAGTGAGGGTCTGGAGTCAGGTGTAGGCCCAGACCAGGGAGTGAGCGACTGGAGGCGGATGTGGGCCCAGACCGGGGAGTGAGGGATTGGAGTCAGGTGTGGGCCTAGACGGTGGAGTGAGGGACTGAAGTCAGTTGTAGGCCCCGACCGTGGAGTGAGGGATTTGACTCAGGTGTAGGCCCGGACCGGGGAGTGAGGGATTGGAGTCAGGTGTAGGCTCAGACCGGGGAGTGAGGGACTGGAGGCAGGTGTCGGCCCAGACTCAGGAGTGACGGACTGGAGTCAGGCGTAGGCTCAGACCGGGGAGTGAGGGACTGTAGTCAGGCGTAGGCTCAGACCGGGGAGTGAGGCACTTGAGTCAGGTGCAGTCCCAGACCGGGGAGTGAGGGACTGGAGTCAGGTGTTGGCTCAGACTGGGGAGTGAGGGACTGGAGTCAGGAGTAGGCCCAGACTGGGGAGTGAGGGACTGGAGTCAGGCGTAGGCTCAGACTGGGAATTGAGGTTTTGGAGTCAGGTGTAGGCCCAGACCGGGGAATGAGGGAATGGAGTCAGGTGTAGTCTAAGACCGGGGAGTGAGGGACTGGAGTCAGGTGTAGGCCCAAGCCCTGGAGTGAGTTACTGGAGTCAGTTGTGGGCCCAGACCGGTGAGTGAGGGACTGAAGTCAATTGTAGGCCCAGACCGGGGAGTGAGGGACTGGAGTGAGGTGTTGGAACAGACCGGGGAGTGTGGGACTGGAGTCAGATGTAGTCTAAGACCGGGGAGTTAAGGACTGGAGTCAGGTGTAGGCCCAGGCTGTGGAGTGAGGGGCTGGAGTCGTGTGTAGGCCCAGACCGGGAGTGAGGGACAGAAGACAGGTTTAGGCCCAGACCGGGAAGCGAAGGACTGGAGTCGGTTGTCGGCCCAGAACTTGGAGTGAGGGACTGGATTGCGGTGTAGGCCCAGTCCGGTGAGTGAGGGACTGGAGTCAGGTGTACGCCCAGATCGGGGAGTGATGGACTGGAGGCAGGTTTAGGCCCAGACCGGAGAGTGAGGGACTGGAGTCAGATGTCGGCCCAGACCTGGCAGGGAGGCACTGGAGTCAGGTAGATGCCCAGGCCGGGCAGTGAGCGACTGGAGTCAGCTAGATGCCCAGACCGGGGAGTGAGGGACTGGAGTCAGGTGTGGGCCCAGACCGGGGAGTAAGGGACTGGACTCAGGTGTGGGCCCAGACCGGGGAGTAAGGGACTGGAGTCAGGTGTGGGCCCAGACCGTGGAGTGAGGGACTGGAGTCAGGTGTACGCCCAGAACGAGGAGTGAGGGACTGGAGTGATGTGTAAGCCCAGACCGGGGAGTAAGGGACTGGAGTCAGATGTCGGCCCAGACCTGGCAGGGAGGCACTGGAGTCAGGTAGATGCCCAGGCCGGGCAGTGAGCGACTGGAGTCAGCTAGATGCCCAGACCGGTCAGTGAGGGACTGGAGTCAGGTATCGGCCCAGCCCGGGCAGTGAGGGACTGGAGTCGGGTATGGGCCCAGACCGAGCAGTGATGGACTGGAGTGAGGTCCACGGCTGGGGCAGGACGTTGATACTCACCTTCCTGGTACCTGCTTGTCGGTTGATGCCGCCATTCTCTGTACACCTCTTCGGCCTGGAAGCAGAAACATCTCGGTGAGTTTGTTGGCAAGCCCAAGCTCGCGCTCGCTGTTGACCCAAACTTTCCCCTCTGACCCCCTGCACGCTGATCCCCCGTCACACCTTGATGGCCTGACCGCCTTTGATCCCGCTGTTGGCTATCCCGCTCACTCCCCGATAACCACCTTGTCTCCTTTCCATTCTGACCCTCCATTGGCCCCCCTTTCATCCTTTGACCATCTGTTCTCCCTGTCCCCATCCCTTCATCACCCCTTGACGCTTGTCACCCTGACCCCTCGTCACCCGTTAACCCCCCGTCCCCTTGATCCCGTGCACCCCTGAAACCCCATTAACACCCCTGACATCCCTTGATCCCCGGGTCTCCCTGATCAGCGCATTGACCAACCCGTCCCGCTGTCAACTCGTGAATCCCCCATCCCCCTGTCCCACTGATCACCCATTGACCCCATGACCCCCGTACTCCCGCTCACAACTCGACACCCTGCCCCCCTTGACCTCTGCTTGCCCCCCATGAACCCCTCGACCTCCCTGTTCCCTCCGTCTCCTTTTTTCACCCCTTGTCTCTCTAACCCCGTCTCATATTTTCCCTTTTCCAATCTTCATCCCGCTCTCCTCTTCACGGAGGTCACACCTCAGTCTGTCACACGAAGCCATCATGATGGTTTGATACACCAGTCCACCACATTTCCGTCACACAAATCTGTCACAGCTCGTTGTCACGCCCGTCCCCCGCCTCCAAACCCCGAGCGCCGTAACGCTCCAGGACCAAAGGTCTCTTACCATCAAACGGTCCGTTTTGTTCAATTCGAGTAAGGTCGAGGTGACGTAAGCTGACAGCGAAATGTGATCATCGACTCCACCCTGAGGGGATGGAAACAAGTCAAGATCCGACAGTGCAGCGCTCCTTTGGTACTGGCCCTCCGACAGTGCAGCGCTCCCTGAGTACTGACCCACCGATAGTGCAGCGCTCCTTCGGTACTGACCCTCCGACAGTGCAGCGCTCCCTAGTACTGAGCCACCGATAGTGCAGCAATCCCTCAGTCCTCACCCTTGGACTGTGCAGCGCTACCTCAGTACTGATCCACCGACAGTGCACCACTCCCTCAGTACTGATCCACCGACAGTGCAGCAATCCCTCAGTACTGACCATCCGACAGTGCAGTGCTCCCTCGGTACTTTTTTTTTTATTCGTTCACGGGATGTGGGCGTCGCTGGCGAGGCCAGCATTTATTGCCCATCCCTAATTGCCCTCGAGAAGGTGGTGGTGAGCCGCCTTCTTGAACCGCTGCAGTCCGTATGGTGACTGTTCTCCCACAGTGCTGTTAGGAAGGGAGTTCAGGATTTTGACCCAGCGACAATGAAGGAACGGCGATATATTTCCAAGTCGGGATGGTGTGTGACTTGGAGGGGATCGTGCAGGTGGTGTTGTTCCCATGTACCTGCTGCCCTTGTCCTTCTAGGTGGTAGAGGTCGCGGGTTTGGGAGGTGCTGTCGAAGAAGCCTTGGCAAGTTGCTGCAGTGCATCCTCTGGATGGTGCACACTGCAGCCACAGTGCGCCGGTGGTGAAGGGAGTGAATGTTTAGGGTGGTGGATTGGGTGCCAATCAAGCGGGCTGCTTTATCTTGGTTGTTGTCGAGCTTCTTGAGTGTTGTTGGAGCTGCACTCATCCAGGCAAGTGGAGAGTATTCCATCACACTCCTGACTTGTGCCTTGTAGATGGTGGAAAGGCTTTGTGGAGTCAGGAGCTGAGTCACTCGGCGCACAATACCCAGCCTCTGACCTGCTCTCGTAGCCACAGTATTTATATGGCTGGTCCAGTTCAGTTTCTGGTCAATGGTGACCCCCAGGATGTTGATGGTGGGGGATTCGGCGATGGTAATGCCGTTGAATGTCAAGGGGAGGTGGTTCGACTCTTTCTTGTTGGAGATGGCCTTTGCCTGGCACTTATCTGGCGCGAATGTTACTTGCCACTTATGAGTCCAAGCCTGGATGTTGTCCAGGTCTTGCTGCATGCAAGCTCGGAGTGCTTCATTATCTGAGGGGTTGCGAATGGAACTGAACACTGTGCAGTCATCAGCGAATATCCCCATTTCTGACCTTATGATGGAGCGAAGGTCATTGATGAAGCAGCTGAAGATGGTTGGGCCTAGGACACTGCCCTGAGGAACTCCTGCAGCAATGCCCTGGGGCTGAGATGATTGGCCTACAACAACCACTACCATCTTCCTTTGTGCTAGGTATGACTCCGGCCATTGTAGAGTTTTCCCCCTGATTCCCATTGACTTCAATTTTACGAGGGCTCCTTGGTGCCACACTCGGTCAAATGCTGCCTTGATGTCAAGGGCAGTCACTCTCACCTCACCTCTGTAATTCAACTCTTTTGTCCATGTTTGGACCAAGGCTGCAATGAGGTCTGTAGCCGAGTGGTCCTGGCGGAACCCAAACTGAGCATCGGTGAGCAGTTTATTGGTGAGTCAGTGCCGCTTGATAGCACTGTCGACGACACCTTCCATCACTTTGCTGATGATTGAGATTAGACTGATGGGGCGGTAATTGGCCGGATTGGATTTGTCCTGCTTTTTGAGGACAGGACATGCCTGGGCAATTTTCCACATTGTCTGGTAGATGCCAGTGTTGTAGCTGTACTTGAACGGCTTGGCTAGAGGCGCAGCTAGTTCTGGAGCACAAGTCTTCAGCACTAAAGCTGGGATGTTTTCGGGACCCATCGCCTTTGCTGTATCCAGTGCACTCAGCCGTTTCTTGATATCACGTGGAGTGAATCGAATTGGCCGAAGACTGGCTTCTGTGATGGTGGGGATATCGGGAGGAGGCTGAGATGGATCATCCACTCGGCACTTCTGGCTGAAGATGGTTGCAAACGCTTCAGCCTTGTCATTTGCTCTCACGTGCTGGACTCCGCCATCATTGAGAATGGGGATGTTTGCAGAGCCTCCTCCTCCCGTTAGTTGTTTAATTGTCCACCACCATTCACGACTAGATGTGGCAGGACTGCAGAGCTTTGATCTGATTCGTTGGTTGTGGAATCGCTTAGCTCTGTCTATAGCATGTTGCTTCCGCTGTTTAGCATGCATGTAGTCCTGAGTTGTAGCTTCATCAGGTTGGCACATCATTTTTAGGTACGCCTGGTGCTGCTGCTGGCATGCTCTTCCTGACTCCGACAGTGCAGCGCTCCCTCATTACTGACCCTCCGACAGTGCAGCACTCCCTCGGTACTGACCCTCCGACAGTGCAGCACTCCCTCAGTACTGACCCTCTGACAGTGCAGCACTCCCACAGTACTGACCCTCCGACAGTGCAGCGCTCCCTCAACACTGACCCTCCGACAGTGCAGCACTCCCTCAGCACTGACCCTCCGACAGTGCAGCACGCCCTCAGTACTGACCCCCAACAGTGCAGCACTCCCTCAGAAATGACCGCCCGAACCCCTTTACCTGCATGGCGTTGTTCCACAAATGGCCCACACTGGCGAAACAGCCCGACTCCAGACGGTATTTGAGGAAGAATCTGGTTGACTGGCGAAGGACGGAATCATCGATGAAGATAAACGTCCGAGCCTGGAGGAAGGATTTCAGCACAAAGGCTGTCAGCCTGAGTGAGAAAGAGAGAGAGAGTGAGGGAGTGAGGGTGAGAGAGAGATTGAGTGAGAGAGTGAGAGAGAGTGAGAGAGAGAGAGAGGGAGAGAGAGGGAGAGAGAGTATGAGAGAGTATGAGAGAGAGGGAGGTGCGGAGTGTGTCAGAGAGAGGGGTGCAAGGAAGTAACACGTCGGCGGTGCATCTATCTACTTCTCCCTCTCTCTCTCACTCCATCTCTCTCACTCCCTCTCTCTATCTCTCTCCGTTCCGTACTTCTGTCTCTCCCTCCCTCTCTCTGTCTTTCTACCCCCCTCTCTCCCCTCTCTTCCCCTCTCTCCGCCTCTCTCTCTTGCCCTTTCCCCTCTCTTCCTCATTCTCTCTTTCTCCCCTCTCTCTTCCTCGCCCTCTCTCTCTTTCTCTCCCATCTCTCCCCTCTTTCTCTCTGTATCTTGCTCACTCTCCCTCGCCCTCTTTGTCTCTCTCTCTCTATGTCTATGTCTGTCTCTCTGCCTCTGTGTCGCGATGTCTTTCTCTCTCTGTGTTTCTGTCTCTCTCTGTCTCTGTTTGCCTTCTCGCTCTCTCCCTCTGTCTTTCCGATTCTTCATCTCCCTCTCTGTCTCTCTCTCTCCCGTTCTCCCTTTCTCTCTTTGTCTTTCTGCCTATGTCACTCTCGCCCACCCCTCTGTTTCACTCTCTCTCTCCCTGTCCCACACTTTCTCCCTCCCAATCTCTCGGTCTCCGTCTCTCACTCTCTCCATCTGTCTCTTCCTCTTGTGTCTCACTTTGTCTCTCTTCCTCTCTTTCTCTGTCTCTCAGTCTCTCTCTGTTTCTCTCTATCTCTGTGTTCCTCTCTCTCTCTGTTTCTCTCGCTGTCTGTTTCTCTCGCTCTCTGTTTCTCTCGCTCTCTGTGTCTCGCTCTCTGTGTCCCTCTTTCTATCTCGCGCCCTCCACCTCTCTGTCTTTCTTCCGCTTCCTCTCCTTCTCCCTCTCTCCCTCTTCCTCTCTCCCTCGCTTCCTCGCTCTCTCCAGCTCTTCCTCTCCTTCTCTTTCTACCTGTCTTCATCACCTTCTCCCTCTCTGTCTCTGTCTGTCTGGCTCCCTCTCTCCCCGTCTCGCTCCCTCTCTCCCTGTCTCTTTCCATGACTCACACACTCTCTACTTCTCTGACTCTCCCTCTCTCTCACTCTCTCTCCCTCTGCCTCTCCTTCTCAGTCTCTCTCTCTCTGTCACCTTCTCTCTCCCCTCTCCTTCTCTCCTTCCTTGTAGCTCTCTCCCTCCCTCTCCCTCTATCCTTCTCTGCCTCTCTCCCTCTCTCCCTGTCTCACTCCCTCTCTCCCTGTCTCACTCACTCTCTCCCTGTCTCACTCCCTCTCTCCTTCTCTGCCTCTCCCTCTCTCTCCCCTTCTCTCCTTCTCAGTCTCTCTTTCACTCTGTCTCTCCCTCTCTACCTCCCTCCGTCCCTGTCACTCTCGTCTCCCTCCTCTCTCTCTCCCTCCCTCCTCTCTCTCTCTCTGTCTCCCTCCCTGTCTCCCCCTTCTCTGTCTGTAAGTCTCTCTGTCTGTTTGTCTCTCTTTTTCCCTCTCTCTCTCTGTCACTCTCCTCTCTCTCTCTCTATTCTCTCTCTGTCTTTCCCCTCTCTGTCTCCTCTCTGAAGCTCTTCTCCACCTCTCTCTGTCTCTCCCCTCTCTGCCTCTCACCAATCTCTGTCCACCTCTCTCTGTCTCCCCCTCTCTCCTCTCTCTCCTCTCTCTCTGCCTCTCTCCTCTCACTCTTTCTGTCTCTCTCCTCTCTCTCTCAATCTCTCCCTCTCTCTCTCAATTTCTCTCTCCCTCCCTCTCTCTCTCCCCTCTGTCTCTATTTCCCTCTCTCCCCCCTCTCTCTCTCTATCCACTCTCTATCTCTCCACTCTCTCTCTCACAATATAACTCTCTTACCCAATACACACTTTCCCATTCATAGGACAGGTTCAGGAGCAGGGACCCAGGAAAATTAACGCGCTCCCGAACCATGGGGTCACTGAGGACAATTGTGGACACCCCCGGGGAGATTAGCTAACACAGTACAGGCCGGAGACGGAGCCTGGTCCTTGCCTGCTCTGTATGTGTGTGTTGTGTGTGTGTGTGTGTTTGGGGGTGGAGGTCGCAGCACAGGCCGGGGACAGAGCCTGGACCTTGCCTGCTGTGTGTGTGTGTTGGGGGGTGGTGGGGTGGGAGTCTCACTACAGGCCGGGGACGTAGCCTGGGCCTTGCCTGCTGTCTGTGTGTGTGTTGGGTGAGGTCGCAGCACAGGCCGCGGATGGAGACTGGGCCTTGCCTGCTGTGTATGCGTCGGGGAGTGGGGGGGCGAGTGGTGGGGGTCTCACTACAGGCCGAGGACAGAGCCTGGGCCTTGTCTGCTGTGTGTGTGGGGCTGAGTCCCCCAGAGGCCAGGCCGTGCCCTCTCTGTGTACTGGGGATGCCCATGGTTTGTGAGTGTGACTGGAATGGGTGGAGAAACAGATACCAAGTGTTCCCCTCGGGATCACTCTCCCCGAACGCGCTGAAGGAACCATCATTGTGTTTGAACGTCAGTTGGCGCTGGTAACCTGTGGGGGAGGAGAGAGAACGAATTAATTCTAGGTTAAACGTGGCACAGAGAGAGAGACAGACAGACAGAGATAGAAATTCAGAGCGAGAAAGAGAGAGAGACAAAGAGAGAGAGAGACAAAGAGAGAGAGAGATAGAGAGAGAGAGGGATACAGAGAGAGAATGAGAGAGAGAGAGATACAGAGAGAGAGAGAGACCCGGATAGAGACACAGAGAGAGAGAGACAGAGATAGAGGCACACCGAGAAAAAGAGACCGAGATAGAGAGAAAGAAAGACAGAGATAGAGACACAGATAGAAATAGAGACAGAGATAGGGGCACAGAGAGAGAAAAAGACAAAGAGATAGAAACACAGAGCGAAAGAGAGACAGAGATAGAGACATCAAAGAGAAAGAGATACAGAGATGCAGACACAGAGAGAGAAAGAGAGACAGAAATAGAGGCACAGAGAGAGAAAGGGAGACAGAGATAGAGAGACAGAGAGAGAGATAGACTGAGATAGAGATGCAGGGAGAAAGAGAGACAGAGATAGAGACACGCAGAGAGAAATAGAGACAGAGGTGGAGACACAGAGGGAAAGAGAGACAGAGAAATTAACAGTGGGAGAGAGACAGAAAGAAACAGAGAGAAAAAGAGAGACAAAGAGAGAAAGGGAGACATAGATAGAGACACAGAAATAGAGAACGAGAGACAGAGAGACAGAGAGAGAGAGAAATATAGATAATGAAGAGACATGGAGAGAGCCAGAGACAGAGGCAGATAGAGAGAGAATGAGGGACAGAGATAGAGACAGAGAGAGAGGCAGAGAGAGGGATACAGAGATAGAGACGGAGAGAGAGAGAGAGACAGAGAGAGAGAGAGCGATAGCAAGACAGAGAGAGAAAGAGAGACAGAGATAGAGACTCAGAGAGAGTCATGTCACTGAGCGGCTACAGGGCATTCTCAAGGGGGAGGGGGAGCAGGCAGAGGTCGTGGTCCACATTGGGACCAACGACATAGGTAGGAAAGAAGATGAGGTCCTGCATCAAGAATTTAGGGAGCTAGGTAGCAGATTAAAGAGCAGGACCTCAAATGTTGTAATCTCTGGATTGCTCCCAGTGCCACGGGCTAGTGAGTATAGAAATAGGAGGATAGAACAGATGAATGCGTGGCTAAAGAGTTGGTGCAGGAGGGATGGTTTCAGTTTCCTGGATCACTGGGCCTGCTTCTGGGGAAGGTGGGACTTGTACAAGTCAGACGGGTTGCACCTGAACCAGAGCGGGACAAATATCCTTGCGGGGAGGTTTGCTAGCACTGTTGTGGGGGGGGGGGGGGGGGGGGGTTAAACTAACTTGGCAGGGGGATGGGATACAGAGTGGAGCTACAATAGGGGGAGTTGTGCAGCCAAATATAGAGAAAAAAACAAGTCAGCTTGGAAGACAGGGCAAATATGTGAGGGCAAGGCTGGATGTCATCTATTTTAATGCAAGGAGTCTTGCAAATAAGGTGGATGAACTGAAGGTGTTGATAAACACATGGGAGTATGATATTGTTGCTGTCACAGAGACATGGTTGAGGGAGGGGCAAGACTGGCAGCTCAATATTCCGGGGTACAGAATCTTCAGGCGAGACAGAGGGGGAGGTATAAGAGGAGGGGGGGTCGCAATATTAATTAAAGAATCAATTACTGCCATAAGGAGGGATGATATATTAGCGGGTTCCTCTAATGAGGCCATATGGGTGGAGCTTAAAAACAAAAAGGGGGCAAGCACTTTGATGGGAGTGTACTACAGGCCCCCAAACAGTCAGGGGGAGATAGAGGAACAGATATGCAGGCAAATCTCAGAAAATTGTGCAAATAATAGGGTAATAATAGTGGGGGATTTCAACTTCCCCAATATTAACTGGGATACTCAAAGTGTAAAAGGCTTAGAGGGTACAAAATTCTTAACGTGCATCCAGGAGAGCTTTTTGAGCCAGCATGCAGAAAGTCCTATAAGAGAGGGTGCGGTACTGGACCTAATTCTAGGGAATGTGGCCGGCCAAGTGGAAGAAGTGCTAGTAGGTGAGCACTTTGGTGACAGTGACCATAATTCGGTGAGATTTAAGGTGGTCATGGAAAAGGACAGGGAGGGGCCGGAAATAAAGGTTCTAAATTGGGGGAAGGCCGATTTTAATAGGATAAGGCAGGATCTGGCCAAAATGGACTGGGATCAGCTGCTTGTAGGAAAATCCGCATCGGAGCAATGGGAGTCTTTCAGAAGGGAAATTGAGACCATACAATGGCAACATGTTCCCGTAAAGGTCAAGGGTGGTTCCAAGAACTCCAGGGAACCTTGGATGTCAGGGGATAAACGAGAATGGATTAGGAAAAAAAGGAGGGCTTTTGGCAGATACAAAAGGCTAAAGACGGAGGAAGCCCTAGAGGAGTACAAAAAGTGCAGGGGGTTACTTAAAAAAGAAATTAGGAGATCAAGGAGGGGCCATGAAATAACACTGGCGAGCAAAATAAAGGAAAATCCTAAGATGTTTTATAAGTATATTAAGGGTAAGACGATGACTAGGGAAAAAATAGGGCCCATTCGGGACAAAAATGGCAATCTGTGTGTGGAGCCGGCAGATGTAGGAGGGGTTCTAATGAATTTTTTGTATCTGTTTTCACTATGGAGAAGGACGATGTAGACATAGAAATACGGCAGGGGGACTGTGATATACTCGAACATATTAACATCGAGCGGGAGGAGGTATTGGCGGTTTTCGCAGGCCTAAAAATGAATAAATCCCCAGGCCCGGACGAAATGTATCCCAGGCTACTGTGTGAGGCAAAGGAGGAGATTGCGGGGGCTCTGACACATATATTCAGAACCTCTCTGGCCACAGGGGATGTGCCAGAGGACTGGAGAACCGCTAATGTAATACCATTATTCAAGAAGGGGAGTAGGGAAAAACCGGGGAACTACAGGCCAGTGAGCCTAACATCAGTGGCAGGAAAATTATTGGAAAAAATTCTGAAGGACAAAATTCGTCTCCACTTGGAGAAGCAGGGATTAATCAGGAATAGTCAACATGGCTTTGTCAAGGGAAGATCATGTCTGACTAATTTGATTGAATTTTTTGAGGGGGTGACGAGGCGTGTGGATGAGGCTAACGCAGTGGATGTGGTATACATGGATTTCAGTAAGGCCTTCGATAAAGTCCCCCACAGGAGACTGGTCAAGAAGGTACGAGCCCATGGAATCCAGGGTGCCTTCGCACTTTGGATACAAAACTGGCTTCGTGGCAGAAGGCAGAGGGTGATGGTCGAAGGTTGTTTTTGTGACTGGAAGCCTGTGGCCAGTGGGGTACCACAGGGATCGGTGCTGGGTCCCTTGCTGTTTGTGGTCTACATTAATGACTTGGATATGAATGTAAAAGGTATGATCAGTAAGTTCGCTGATGATACAAAAATTGGTAGGGTGGTAAATAGCGAGGAGGATAGCCTCAGTCTGCAGGACGATATAGATGGGTTGGTCAGATGGGCGGATCAGTGGCAAATGGAACTTAACCCGGAAAACTGCGAGGTGATGCACTTTGGAGGGACTAACAAGGCAAGGGAATAGACAATGAATGGGAGGACCCTAGGCAAGACAGAGGGTCAGAGGGATATTGGTGTGCAAGTTCACAGATCCCTGAAGGCGGCGGAACAGGTAGATAAGGTGGTAAAGAAGGCATATTGGATACTTGCCTTTATTAGCCGAGGCATAGAATATAAGAGCAAGGGGGTTATGATGGAGCTGTATAAAACACTGGTTAGGCCACAGCTGGAGTACTGTGTGCAGTTCTGGTCGCCACACCACAGGAAGGATGTGATCGCTTTGGAGAGGGTGCAGAGGAGATTCACCAGGATGTTACCATTGCTGGAGCGCTTCAGCTATGAAGAGAGACTGGGAAGATTGGGTTTGTTTTCCTTGGAGCAGAGGAGGCTGAGGGGGGACATGATTGAGGTGTACAAAATTATGAGGGGCACAGATAGGATGGATACAAAGGAGCTTTTTCCCTTCGTTGAGGGTTCTATAACAAGGGGACATAGGTTCAAGGTAAAAGGCGGGAGGTTTACAGGGGATTTGAGAAATAACTTTTTCACCCAGAGGGTGGTTGGAGTCTGGAACTCACTGCCTGAAAGGGTTGTGGAGGCAGGAACCCTCACAACATTCAAGAAGCATTTGGATGAGCACTTGAAATGCCACAGCATACAAGGCTACGGACCAAATGCTGGAATATGGGATTAGATAGACAGGGCTGATGGCCGGCGCGGACACGACGGGCCGAAGGGCCTCCATCCCTGCTGTATAACTCTATGACTCTATGAATCTATGACAACAGAGAGTTAAAGAGAAACAGAGATAGAGACACAGAGAGAGAGCAGACAGAGCGTGAAAGAGAGACAGATGTAGCGACACAGAGAGAGACAACAGAGAGAGAAAGAGAGACAGAGATGGAGACACAAAGGGACTGAGAGAGACAGACAGACAGAGAGGGGAAACAGACAGACACAATGATGCAGGCAAAATGATTCACACGGACAGACCCATAGTAATTCAAACACAAACAAGGCATTAGCACAGGCAGAGTGACAAAGAGAGAGAGAGACACACACATACACACTCGTGTACACACTAAGATACATAAACATACTGAAACTCACACAATTCCCCACACACTCACACTGTGTGACCCACTGACCCACCCAGTCTCTATCAGAGGGAGGAACACTTCATCCTCTCCGTCTGGGGCTGGGTATGACTTCAGGTCCCCGCGTACGAGAACCTGGCAGGGAGCTAACCCACATGAACCCATCGAGAGACTCAACACCTGGGGGTGGGGATCATTTGGATGCGGAGACTCTTGAAAGCATCGTACCTGTCTGTAGGAAGCTGATCGCCTTGGCCTGGATTTCCTCGGTGAGCTGATTGGTTTGATTCAGGTACCTCTGTACATAGATATTAGGGGCGAATTTCACCATATTCTGCTCCCCACATCCCGTGGGTAGTCTCAATAAACCATCGAGATTCTCCATCGCTGAACCCATGATGTCCCCTGGAGATAGGAGAGAGGGAGAGGCAATCACATGCACTTCAAAAACAGGAGATACACAATGATTGCATTCCGATTTATAGTTAGGTCAGATTGATTCAAAGACTTACAAATCCCAACGCCAACCTCAATTGCAGTCTCAATCCCAAACCCAACCACAATCTCAATCCCAATCCCACTCTCAATCCCAATCCCACTCTCAATCCCGATCCCACTCTCAATCCCAATCTCAATCTCAATCCCAATCACAAACCCAAACCCAATCTCAATCTCAATCCTAAACCCAATCCCAATCACAATCCCCATCACAATCCTGAACCCAAGATCAACCTCTAGATCAAACCCAATCCCAATCCCAATCTGAATCCCCATCACAATCCCAAACACAAATCTCAATCCCTATCACAATCCAAAACCCAACCACAATCCCAAATCCAATCTCAATCCCAATCACAAACTAAATTCCAATCCCAAACCCAATCTCAATCCCAATCTCAATCTCAATCACAATCTCAATCTCAATCTCAAACCCAAACCCAATCCCAATCTCAAACCCAAACCCAATCCCATTCTCAATCCCAATCTCAATCTCATTCCGAATCCCAAACCCAATCTCAATCTCAATCCAAATCTCAATCTCAAACCCAAACCCAATCCCAATCTCAATCTCAAACTCAATCCCAATCTCAATCCCAATCTCAATCTCAATCTCAAACCCAAACCCAATCCCAATCTCAATCCCAATCTCAATCTCAATCTCAAATCCAAACCCAATCCCAATCTCAAACCCAAACCCAATCTCAAACTCAAACCCAATTTCAATCTCAATCCCAATCTCAATCTCAATCCCAATCTCAATCTCAAACTCAATCCCAATCTCAATCCCAATCTCAATCTCAAACCCAAACCCAAACCCAATTGCCATCTCAATCTCAAACTCAAACTCAATCCCAATCTCAATCTCAATCTCAAACTCAATCCCAATCCCAATCTCAATCCCAATCCCAATCTCAATCCCAAACTCAATCCCAAACTCAATCCCAAACTCAATCTGAATCCCAACCATAATATCAATCCCAATCTCAATCTCAACACCAAACTCAATATCAATCCCAACCACAGTGGCAATCCCAATCTCAATCTCAATCCCAATCCCAATCTCAACCCCAATCTCAAGCTCAAACCCAATGCCAATCCCAATCTCAATCCCCATCACCATCCCAAACCCAATCCCAATCCCAATATCAATCCTCATCACAATCCCAAACACAATCCCAAACACAAACACAAACTCAATTGCTATCACAATCCCAAATCCAACCACAACCTCAATGGGGGTACGGTAGCATAGTGGTTATTTTACTGGACTGGAAATCCAGAGGCCTGGACAAATAATCCGGAGTCATGAGTTCAAATCCCACCACGGCAGCTGGGGAATTTAAATTCAATTAATGAAATAAAATCTGGAATTAAAGTACTAGTATCAGTAATGGTGGCCATGAAACTACTGGAATATCATAAGAACCCATCTGGTTCACTAAAGTCCTTTAGGGAAGGACATTACCTGGTCTGGCCTATATGTGACTCCAGACTCACAGCAATGTGGTTGATTCTTAATTGCCCTCTGAAATGGCCGACCTAGCCACACAGTTGTAAAATATCGCTTAAAAAAGTAATAATAAGACTAAAACCTGACGGACCAGCCAGCATCGGACCACGAGGCACCGGCACTGTGGGAGAACCTTCACCACACAGACTGCAGCGGTTCAAGAAGGTGGCTCTCCATCACCTTCTCAAGGGCAATTAGGGATGGGCAATAAATGATGGCCTTGCTAGCGACGCCCTCATCCCATGAACGAATAATAAAAAAAATCCCAATCTGAATCCCAATGCTAAACCGAATAACAAACCTAATTTAAATCTCAATCCCAGACCTAACAACAATCTCAATCTCAATCCCAATCCAAAGCCCAAACCCAATCCACATCACAATCCGAAACCCTACCACAATTTGAATCTGAGCACCAAAACCAATCTCAATCTCAATCCCCAAAACACAACCCAATCTCAATCCCCAAAACACAATCCCAATCTCAATCTCAATCCCCAAAAACACAACCCAATCTCAATCCCCAAAATACAACCCAATCTCAATCTCAATCCCCAAAACACAACCCAATCTCAATCTCAATCTCCCAAACACAATCCCAATCTCAATCCCCAAAACACAACCCAATCTCAATCCCCAAAATACAACCCAATCTCAATCTCAATCCCCAAAACACAATCCCAATCTCAATCCCCAAAACACAACCCAATCTCAATCCCCAAAATACAACCCAATCTCAATCTCAATCCCCAAAATACAACCCAATCTCAATCTCAATCCCCAAAACACAACCCAATCTCAATCCCCAAAACACAACCCAATCTCAATCTCAATCCCCAAAACACAATCCCAATCTCAATCCCCAAAACACAACCCAATCTCAATCCCTAAAACACAACCCAATCTCAATCCCCAAAACAAAACCCAATCTCAATCCCAAAGCACAACCGATCTCATACCCAGAAAACACAACCCAATCTCAATCCCAAAACACAATCACAACCTCAATCCCCAAAACACAACCCCAATATCAATCACAAAAACTTAACCCAATCTTAATCCCCAAACACAACTCCAATTTCAATCCCCAATACACAACCTCAATCTCAATCCCCAAAAAAACAATCCCAAACTCAATCCCCATTACACAACCTCAATCTCAATCCCTTAAAAACAGCCCCAATCTCAATCCCAAAACATAGCATCAATTTCAATCCTGAAACAAAATCTAAATGTCAATACCAAAATACAATCGCAATCATAATCCCAAAAACACAACTCCAACCTCAATCCTCAAAATACAATCCCAATCCCCAAAACACAATCCCAATTCCCAAAACTAAACCCGAATTTCAATCAAAAATTACAACTAGAAATTCAATCCCAAAAGATACCCCAATATCAATTTTGAAAATACCTTGATCGCAATCCCCAAAGGCACAATCTCAATCATAAAAAACATAAACAAACCTGTATCTGTAAACAGAAACCCAATCTTTATCTGTGTAACTCAACCCATCACAATCCCCAAAACACAACAACAAACTCACCCCCAAAACACAACCCCAATCTCAATCCCCAAAACACAACTCCAATTTCAATCAGCAAAATGCAACCACAACCTCAATCCACAAAAAACAACTCCAATCTCATTCCCAAAACATAATCCCAATCCCCCAAAACACAATCCCAATCTCAATACCAAAAACAAAATCCCAATCTCAGTCCCCAAAATACAAGTCCAATCGCAATAATCAAAACACAACATCATTCTTAATTCCTGAACACAATCTCAACCTTAAACGCAAAACACAATCCCAATCTCAATCACCAAAACAAAATCCCAATATAAATAGCAAAAAACACAATTCCAATCTCAATCCTCAAAAACGCAATCACAATCTCAATCCCAAAAACACAATCGTAAACTCAATCCACAAAAACACAATCCCAATCTCAATCACCAAAACAAAATCCCAATCTAAATAACAAAAAACACAATTCCAATCTCAATCCGTAAAAACACAATCCTAAACTGAATCCCCAAAACAACAATCCCAAACTCAATCCACAAAAACACAATCACAATGTCAATCCCCAAAACAAAATCCCAATCTCAATTCTTAAACACAAAAGCAATCTTAACTCCCAAAAACACAATCCCAATCTCAATCAGCAAGACAAAATCCCAATCTAAATAAACAAAAACACAATTCCAATCTCAATCCTCCAAAACACAATCCTAAACTAATTCCCCCAAAACACAATCCCAATCTCAATCCCCAAAAACACAATCACAATCTCAATCCCAAAAACAAAGTCCCAATCTCAATCTTTAAACACAACAGCAATCTCAATCCCCCAAACAAAATCACAATCACAATCCCCAAAAACACAATCCTAATCTCAAACCCAAAACAAAATCGAAATTTCAATCCCAAAGCCCATTGCCATTCTCAATTCCGAAAACACAATCCCAATCTCAATCCCCAAAACACAATCCCAATCTCAATCCCCGAAAACACAATCCGAATCACAATCCCCAAAAACACAATCCAATCTAAATCCCTAAAAACACAATCCCAATTTCAATCCCAAAAACCATTGCCATTCTCAATCCGCAAAACACAAACCCCAATCTCAATCCCCAAAAAACAATCCCAATCTCAATCCCCAAAAACACAATCCTAAACTGAATCCTCCAAAACACAATCACTATCATAATGCCCAAAACAAAACCCCAATCTCAATCCTTAAACACAAAAACAATCTCAATCCCTCAAAACACAATCACAATCTCAATCGCAAAAGGAGAATCCCAATATCAATCACCAAACCCAATGCCATTCTCAAACCCCAAAACAAAATCCCAATCTCATTCCCAAAAACACAATCCCAATCTCAATCATCAAAAACACAATCCTAAACTGAATCCCCTCAAACAAATCCCAGTCTCAATCCCCAAAAACACAATCACAATCTCAATCCCCAAAACAAAATCCAAATCTCAATTCTTAAAAAAAAAGCAATCTTCATTCCCAAAAAAACAATCCCAATCTCAATCCCCCAAAACACAATCCTAATCTCAAACACAAAAAAACAATCCCAATCTCAATCCTAAAACAAAATCCCAATCTCAATCCCCAGAATTCAATCGCAGTCTCAATCCCACAAAACACAATCCCAATCTCAATCCACAAAAACACAATCCTAATCTCAATCCCAAAAACACATTCCCAAACACAATCACCAAAACACAGTCCCAATCTCAATCCACAAAACACAATCCAAGTCTCGATCACCAAAACAAATTCCAAACTCAATCCCCCAAAACACAATCACAATCTCAATCCCAAAAATGCCATCCCAATCTCAATCCCAAAGATACAATCCCAATCTCAATCCCAAAAACAGAATCCCAATCTCAATTCCCAAAACCCAATCCCAATCTCAATCCTCAAAAACACAAATCCAATCTCAATCCTCAAAAACACAATCCCAATCTCAATCCCAAAAACACAATTCCAATCTGAATCCCCAAATTACAAAGTCAATCTCAATACTCCAAAACACAATCCAAATCTCAATCCCCCAATACACAATCCAAACCTTAATCCCCCAAAATACGATCCCAATCTCAATCCCAAAACAAAATCCCAAATTAAATTCCAAAACACAATCCCAATCTCCATCAAAACACAATCCCAATCCCCAAAATACAATCCAAGTCTCAATCACCAAAACAAATTCCAATCTCAAACCCCATAAACACAATCCCCATCTCAATCCCAAAAAACACAATCCCAATCTCAATCCCAAAAGTAATTTCCAATCCCAATCTTCAAAACACAATCCCAATCTCAAACGCACAAAATACATTCACAATCTCAATCCCCCAAAAGACACATCTAATCTCAATCCCCAAAAACACAATCCCAAAACACAATCCTAATCTCAATCACCAAAACGCAATCCCAGTCTCAATCACCAAAAAAAATCCCAAACTCAATCCCCCAAAACACAATCCCAATCTCTATCACAAAAACACAATCTCAAATCTCAATCCCAAAAACACAATCTCAAATCTCAATCCCAAAAACACAATCCCAATCTCAATCACCAAGAAAACAATCCCAATCTCGACCACAAAAACACAATCTCAAATCTCAATCCCCAAAACACAATCTCAATCCCAAAAACACAATCCCAATCTCAATCCCACAAAACACAATCCCAATCTTAGTCTCAAAAACAAAATCCCAATCTCACTCCCCAAAACACAATCCCAATCTCAATCACTAAAAACACAATTCCAATCTCTATCTCGAAAACAAAATCTCAATCTAAATCCCGAAAAACACTAAACCCAATCTCAACCCGAAAAAAACACAATCCCAGTCTCAATCACCAAAAACACAATTCCAATCTCAATCACAAAAACACATTCCCAATCTCAAGCCCCCCAAAAATGCCAACTCAATCAACAAGGAAACAATCGCAATCTCTACCACAAAAACACAATCTCAAATCTCAATCCCAAAAACACAATCTGAAATCGCAATCTCAAAAACAAAATCCCAATCTCAATCCAAAAAACACAATCCCAATCTCAATCCCATAAAACACAATCCCAATCTCAATCACTATAAACACAATCCCAATCTCTATCTCGAAAACAAAATCTCAATCTAAATCCCCAAAAACACAATCCTAATCTCAATCACCAAAAACAAAATCCCAATCTCAATCCCACAAAATCAAATCACAAACTCACTCCCCCAAAACAGAAACACAATCTCAATCCAAAAATCAACATCCCAAACTTAATCACCAAAAACACAATCCCAATCTCAATCCCCTAAAACACAATCCCAATCTCAATCCCGTAAATAAAATCCCAATCACAATCACCAAAAGGACAATCCCAATTTCAATTCGAAAACACAATCCCAATCTTAATCCACAAAAACATACTCCAAATCTCAATCACCAAAACACAATCCCAATCTCGCTCACTAAAAACACGATCCCAATCTCAATCCCCACAAAACAATCCCAATCTCAATTCAAAAACACAATCTCAATCTCAAATTACAAAAACACAATCTCAATCTGAATCTCAATCAGCAAAAACACATTCCCCATCTCAAACCCACAAAACACAATCTCAATCCCCAAAAACACAATTCGAATCTCTTTCACTAAAAATACTAACTAAATCTCAATCCCCATTACAGAATTCCAATCTAATTACCCAGAAACACAATCCCAATCTCAATCCACAAAAACACTATTCCAATATCAATCCCCCAAAACAAAATCCCAAACTCAATCCCAAAAGGCAAGCAACTTCAATCCCCAAACACACAATCGCAATTTCAATCCTCAAAAATAAAATCCCAATCTCAATCCACTAAAACACAATCCCAATCTCAATCCCAAAAAGACAATCCCAATCTGAATCCGAAAAACACAATTCAAGTCTTAATCGCCAAAAAACAATCCCAATCTCAATCCCAAAAGTACAATTCCAATCTGAATCCCCAAATCACAACCCAAATCGCAATCCCCCAAAATACAACCCCAAACTCAATCCCCAAAAACACAATCAAAATCTCAATCACAAAACAAAATCCCAATTTCAATCCCAAAACACAATCCCAATCTCAATCAAAACCCAATCCCAATATGAATCCCCAAAACACAATCCAAGCCTCAATCGCCAAAACAAATTCCAATCTCAATCACCATAATCACAATCCCAATATCAATCCCAAAAAACACAATGCTAATCTCAATCCCCAAAACACTTTCCCAATCCCAATCACCAAAACACTTTCTCAATCTCAATCCCCAAAAACACAATTCGAATCTCATTCACTGAAAATACGAACTAAATCTCAATCCCCATAACAGAATTCCAATTTCAACCCCAAAACACAATCCCAATCTCAATCTCAAAAAGACAATCAATCTCAATCCTCAAAAAAACAATCCCAATCTCAATCCCCTAAAACACAATCCCAATCTCAATCCCCTAAAACACAATCCCAATCTCAATCCCAAAAAGACAATCCCAAAAACACAATCCCAATCTCAATAACGGAAAATACAATCCCAATCTCAATCCCAAAAAGACAATCCCAATCTCAATCCCAAAATCACAATCCCAATCTCAATAACGGTAAAAACAATCCCAATCTCAATCCCCAAAACACAATCCCAATCTCAATAACAGAAAACACAATCCCAATCTCAATCCCCTAAAACACAATCCCAATCTCAATCCCAAAAAGACAATTCCATTCTCAATCCCCAAAACACAATTCCAATCTCAATCACCAAATATAAAATCCCAATCTCAATCCCCAAAACACAATCCAAATCTCATTGCTCAAAAACACAATCCCAATCTCAATCACCAAAACACTTTCTCAATCTCAATCCGCAAAAACAAAATTCGAATCTCATTCACTAAAAATACGAACTAAATCTCAATCCCCAGAACAGAATCACGATCTCAACCCCAAAAGCACAATCCCAATCTCAATGCCCCAAAACACAATCCCAATCTCAATAACGGAAAACACAATCCCAATCTCAATCGCCAAACACAATCCCAATCTCAATCCCCTAAAACACAATCCCAATCTCAATCCCAAAAAGACAATCCCAATCTCAATCCTCAAAACACAATCCCAATCTCAATCACCAGAGTTAAAATCCCAATCTCAAGCCCCCAATACACAATCCCAATCTCAATCCCCAAAAACACAACCCCAATCTAAAAAACCCAAAACACAATCCCAATCTCAATCACCAAAAACACAATCCCAATCTCGATCAATAAAAATACAATCGCAATCCCAATCCCCACAAAACAATCTCAATCTCAAAATCACAAGCACAATCTCAAAGCCACAAAACACAATCACAATCTCAATGCCCGAAAGCAGAACCCCAGTCTCAATCACTAGAAACACAATCCCAATCTCAATCCCCAAACACAAAATCCCAATCTCAATCCTCAAAAATACAACCCCAATCTCAATCCCCTAAAACACAATCCCAATCTCAATCCCAAAAAGACAATCCCAATCTCAATCCTCAAAACACAATCCCAATCTCAATCACCAGAGTTAAAATCCCAATCTCAAGCCCCCAATACACAATCCCAATCTCAATCCCCAAAAACACAACCCCAATCTAAAAAACCCAAAACACAATCCCAATCTCAATCACCAAAAACACAATCCCAATCTCGATCAATAAAAATACAATCGCAATCCCAATCCCCACAAAACAATCTCAATCTCAAAATCACAAGCACAATCTCAAAGCCACAAAACACAATCACAATCTCAATGACCGAAAGCAGAACCCCAGTCTCAATCACTAGAAACACAATCCCAATCTCAATCCCCAAACACAAAATCCCAATCTCAATCCTCAAAAATACAACCCCAATCTCAATCCCCTGAAACACAATCCCAATCTCAATCCCAAAAAGAAAATACCAATCTCAATCCCAAAAACATAATGCAAATCTCAAACTCCAAAAACACAACCCCAATCTCCAAAGCCCAAAACACAAAAAAGTAACGAAAGGATTGATAAAGAAAGGGAAGATAGATTATGAAAATAAATTAGATCAACATATAAAGACAGATAGCAAGGGTTTCTATAGTTACATAAAAAGAAAAAGGGTGGCTTAGGCAGACGTAGGTCCCTTAGAGGATGAGACCGGGAAATTAATGGTGGGAAATATGGAGATGGCAAAAATGCTGAACAAATTTTTTTTTCAGTATTTACGGTAGAGGACACTAAGAATAGCCCAGCACTGGACAAACAGGGGGCTCTAGGGGGGCGGGGGGGAGGAGCGAAATTCGATTAAAATTACTGAGGAATTGGTACTCAGTAAATTAATTGGACTCAAGGCGGATAAATCCCCTGGACCGGATTGCTTACATCCTAGGGTCTTGAGGGAAGTGGCAGTGGGGATTGCGGATGGTTTGGCAATAATTTTCCAAAATTCTCTGGACTCGGCAAAGGTCCCGGCAGATCGGAAAACTGCTCATGTAAAACACTTATTTCGAAAGGGTAGTAGGCAGAAGGCTGAAAATTAGAGACCAGTTAGCCTAACATCTGTGGTGGGTAAAATTTTGGAGTCTATTATTAAGGAGACAGTAGCGGAACATTTGGATAAACATAATTTAATAGGACAAAGTCAGCATGGCTTTACGAAGGGGAAGTCATTCCTGACAAATTTGCTTGAGTTCTTTGAGGACATAACGTAAAGGGTGGATAAAGGGGAACCAGTGGACGTAGTGTATTTAGACTTCCAGAAGGCATTCGACAAGGTGCCACAGAACAGATTATTGGTCAAGATAAAGAATCACTGGATTGGGGGTAATAT
The DNA here is from genome assembly GCF_035084215.1 of Heptranchias perlo. Taxonomy (NCBI): domain Eukaryota; kingdom Metazoa; phylum Chordata; class Chondrichthyes; order Hexanchiformes; family Hexanchidae; genus Heptranchias; species Heptranchias perlo. The sequence continues at coordinate 10,584,168 of NW_027139453.1, read as the reverse complement.
TCTGGCATGGGTGGAGGGTTGGTTATCTAACAGGAAGCAGAGAGTTGTGATAGATGGTTCATTCTCGGACTGACAATCAATGGCCTGTGGTGTTCCGCAGGGGTCGGTGCTGGGTACCCAGCTCTTTACAATCTATATTAACGATTTGGAGGAGGGGACCAAGTGTAACATATCAAAGTTTGCAGATGATAAAAAGATGGGTTGGAAAGTAGAGAGTGTGGAGGACATAAAAAACCTACAAAGGGATATAGACAGGCTGGGTGAGTGGGCGGTAATTTGGCAGATGCAATACAATATTTGAAAATGTGAGGTAATGCACTTTGGCAGGAAAAATCAGAGAGCAAGTTATTATCTTAATGGCGAGAAACTGGAAAGTACTGCAGTAAAAAGGGATCTGGGGTTCCGAGTGCAAGAAAATCAAAAAGTTAGTATGCAGGTGCAGAAGGTGATCAAGAAGGCCAACAGAATGTTGTATTTTATTGCTCGGGGGATAGAATATAAAAACAGGGAGGTATTGCTGCAGTTATATAAGGTATTGGTGAGACCACACCTGGAATACTGCATACAGTTTTGGTCTCCATACTTAAGAAAAGGCATACTTGCTCTCGAGGCAGTACAAAGAAGGTTCACTCGGTTGATCCCGGGGATGGGGGCGGACATATGAGGAGAGGTTGAGTAGATTGGGACTCTACTCATAGGAATTCAGAAGAATGAGAGGCGATCTTATTGAAACACATAAGATTGTGATGGGGCTTGATCGGGTGGATGCGGTAAGGATGTTCCCAAGGATGGGTGAAACTAGAACTAGGGGTCATAACCTTAGAATAAGGGGCTGCTCTTTCAAAACTGAGATGAGGAGAAACTTCTTCACTCAGAGGGTAAAAGGTCTGTGGAATTTGCTGCCCCAGGAAGCTGTGGAAGCTAGATCATTGAATAAATTTAAACCAGAAATAGACAGTTTCCTCGAAGTAAATGGAATTATGGGTTACGGGGAGCGGGCAGGAAATTGGACATGAATTTAGATTTGAGGCTAGGATCAGATCAGCCATGACCTTATTGAATGGCGGAGCTGGCTCGAGGGGCCGATTGGCATACTCCTGCTCCTATTTCTTATGTTCTTATGTTCTTAGAATCCCAATCTCAATCATCAAAAACACAATCCCAATCCCAAACCCCCAAAACACAATCCCAATCTCAATCCAAAAAATAGAATCCAAAACCCAATCCCAAACTCAATCCCAAAAACCCAATCCCAATCTCAAACCTCAAAAACACGTTCCTCATCTCAATCACCAAAAACACAATCTCAATCTCAATCCCAATAACACAAACACAATCTCAAACCCCCAAAACACAATCCCAATCTTAAAATCTAAAAACACAATCCCGATCTCCGTCACAAGAATACAATCGTAAACAATTTTACAACACCAAGTTATAGTCCAGCAATTTTATTTTAAATTCACAAGCTTTCGGAGGCTTCCCCCTTCGTCAGGTGAACGTTCACCTGACGAAGGGGGAAGCCTCCGAAAGCTTGTGAATTTAAAATAAAATTGCTGGACTATAACTTGGTGTTGTAAAATTGTTTACAATTGTCAACCCCAGTCCATCACCGGCATCTCCACATCAAGAATACAATCAGAATCTCAATCACCAAAAACACAATCCCAATCTCAAACCCCAAAATAGAATTCCAATCTCAATCACTAGAAACACTATCCCAATCTCCATGCGCAAAAACACAATTCTGAACTCAATCCCCAAAAACACAATCCCTATCTCAAACTCCAGAAACACAAATCCAATCTCAATCACCAAAACGCAATCCCAATCTCAATCCCAAACACACAACCCCAATCTCAAACGCCAAAAACACAAACCCAATCTGAATCACCAACAACACAATCCCAATCTCAAGATCCGCAAACACAATCCCAATTTCAATCCGAAAAACACAAGCCCGATCTCCATCACCAGAATGCAATCCCAATCTCAATCACCATAAAAACAATCCCAATCTCAATCCCCAAAAACACAATCCCAACCTCAAACTCCAAAAGTGTAATCCCAATCTCAATCACCAAAATATAATTCCAATCTCAATCCCAAAGCCACAATCCCAACCTGTATCACAAAAACACAATCACAATCTCAAACCCCCAAAACACGATCCCAATCTCAATCACTAAAAAACAATCTCAATCTCAAAGCCACAAAACACAGTCACAATCTCAATGCATGAAAGCACAATACCAATCTCAATCCCAAAAAGGGAATCCCAATCTCAAACCCCAAAAACACAATCCCAAACTCAAAAACCAACAACACAAGCCCAATCTCAAACTCCGAAAACACAATCCCAATTTCAATCTCAAAACACAATCCCGATCTCCATCACATGAATGCAATCTCAATCTCAATCCCTATAAAAACAATCCCAATCTCAATCCCGAAAAACACAATCCCAAACTTAATCCCCAAAAACACAATCCCAATTTCAATCCCCAAAACACAATCCCGATCTCCATCACAAGAAAGCAATCTCAATCTCAATCACTATAAAAACAATCCCAATCTCAATCCCGAAAAACACAATTCCAATCTCAATCATTAAAAACACAATCCATATCTCAATCCCCAATAACACACTCCCAATCTAAAACATCAAAAGCGTAATCCCAATCTCAATCACCAAAACATAATTCCAATGTAAATCCCAAAAACACAATCCCAATCACAAACTCCCAAAATACAATCCCGATCTCCATCACCAGAATGTAATCCCAATCTCAATCACCATAAAAACAATCACAATCTCAAACCCCAAAAACACAATCGCAAACTCAAACTCCAAAAGTGTAATCACAATCTCAATCACCAAAATATAATTCCAATCTCAATCCCAAAACCACAATCTCAATCTATATCACAAAAACACAATCCCAATCTCAAACCCCCAAAACACGATCCCAATCTCAATCACCAAAAAACAATCCCAATCTCAAAGCCACAAAACACAGTCACAATCTCAATGCATAAAAGCACAACCCCAATTTCAATCCCAAAAACACAATCCCAATCTCAAACCCCAAAAAAACAATCCCAATCTCAATCACCAACAACACAAGCCCAATCTCAAACTCCGAAAACACAATCCCAATTTCAATCCCAAAAACACAATCCCGATCTCCATCACAAGAATGCAATCTCAATCTCAATCACTATAAAAACAATCCCAATCTCAACCCCGAAAAACACAATTCCAATCGCAATCATTAAAAACACAATCCATATCTCAATCCCCAATAACGCAATCCCAATCTAAAGCAACAAAAGCGTAATCCCAATCTCAATCACCGAAACATAATTCCAATGTCAATCCCCAAAACACAATCCCAATCTCAAACTCCCAAAATACAATCCGGATCTCCATCACCAGAATACAATCCGATTCTCAATCACCAAAACACAATCCCAATATCAATCCAAAAAACACATTCCAAATCTCAAACACCAAATACAAAATCCCAATGTCAAACACAAAGAACACAATCCCAATCTCAATCTCCAAAAACACAATTCAAATTTCAATCCAAACATCACAATCGCAATCTAAATCACGAAAAACACAATCCCAATCTCAATTACAAAAACACAATCCCAATCTAAATCTCAAAAAACACAACCCCAATCTCAAACACCAAAACCACAATCCGAATCTCAATCACCAAAAAACAATCCCAATCACAATCCCAAAAACACAATCGCAATCTCAAACACCAAAAACACGATCCCAATCTCAATCACCAAAAACACAATCCCAATCTCAAACCCACAAAACACAATCCGAGTCTCAATCACCAAAACAAAATCCCAATCTCAATCCCCAAAATACAATCCAAAACAGAAACTCATTCTCAATTCAAAAAAACACATTTTCATTCTCAAACCTAAAAAACACAATCCCAATCTCATTCACCCAAAAAACAATCCCAATCTCAATCCCCAAAAACAAAATTCCAATCTCAATCACTAAAAACACGATCCCAATTTTAATCACAAAAACACAATCCTGATCTCCATCATCAGAATACAATCTCAATCGCAATCACCAAAAGCACAATCCCAATCTCAATCCTATCAAACATATTCCAAATCCCAAACACCAAAAACACAATCTCTATCTCAATCATAAAGAACACAATCCCAATTTCAATCCCAAAAACACAATCGCAATTTCAATCACAAAAACACAATCCCAATCTAAATCCCCCAAAACACAATCCGAATCTCAAACATACAAAACACAATCCGTGTCTCAATCACGAAAATACAATCACAATCACAATCCCAAAAACACATTCCAAAACACAATCTCGATCTCAATTCCAATAAAACAATCCCAATCTCAATCCCCATAAACACAATTCCAATCTCAATCACTAAAATGACAATCCCAATCTCAATCCCAAAAACACAATCCGAATCGTAAACCCCAAAAAAACAATCCCAATATCAATCACAAAAACACAACCCTGATCTCCATCACCAGGATTCAATCCCAATCTCAGTCAATAAAAACACAATCTCAATCTCAATCCCAAAAACACAATTCCAATCTCAATCACCAAAAACACAATCGCAATCGCAATCGCCAAAAACACAATCCTAACCTGAAACACAAAAAGCGTATTCCCAATCTCAATCACCAAAACAGAATCCCAATCTCAATCCACAAAACACAATCCAAATCTCAAACCCCAAAAACACAATGCCAATCTCAATCATAAAGAATACAATCCCAATCTAAATCCCCAAAAACAAAATTCCAATCTCAATCACTAAAAACACAATCCCAATTTCAAGCACAAAAACACAATCCCGATCTACATCATCAGAATACCATCCCAATCTAAATCACTTAAAACACAATCCCAATCTCAAATCCCAATAAAACATTCCAAATCTCAAACCCCAAAAACACAATCCCAATCTCAATTACCAAAACACAATCCCAATCTCAATCACCAAAACACAATCACAATCTCAATAACCAAAAACACAATCCCAATCTCAAACTTCGAAAACAAATACGAAATTTCAATCCCAAAAACACAATCCCGATCTCCATCACCAGAAGACAATCCCAAACTCAATCACCATAAACACGATCACAATCTCAATCCCCAAAACCAGAATTCCAATCTCAATCACTAAAAACATAATCCCAATCTAAATCCACCAAAACACAAACCCAATCTCAAACCCCGAAACACATTCCCAATATCAATCCCTAAAATACAATCCCGATCTCAATTCTAAATACACAATCCCAATCTCAAACTCTAAAAATACAATCCCGATCTCCATCACCAGATACATTACGATTCTCAAACACTAAAACACAATCCCAATAAAACATTCCAAATCTCCAACCCCAAAAACACAATCCAAATCTCAATCCCAAAAACACATTCACAATCTCAAACCCCAAAAACAAAATCCCAATCTCAATAACCAAAAACACAATCCCAATCTCAAACTCCGAAAACAAATTCGAAATTTCTATTCCAAAAACACAATCCCAATCTCCATCATCAGAATGCAATCCCAATCTCAATCACGATAAAAACAATCCCAATCTCAATCCCGAAAAACACAATTCCGATCACAATCACGAAAAACACACAATCCCAATCCAAATCACCAAAAACACAATTCCAATCTCAATCACGAAAAATACAATCCATATCTCAATCCGTAAAAACACAATCCCAATCTCAAACTCCGAAAACACTATCCCGATTTCAATCCCAAAAACACAATCCCGATCTCAATAGCAAAAACACATTCCCAAACTCAAACTTCAAAATTACAATCCCGATCTCCATCACCAGAATAAAATCCGATTCTCAATCACCAAAACTCAATCACAATCTCAATCTCAAAAACACATTCCAAATATCAAACCCCAAAAACACAACCTCAATCTCAATTACCAAAGTACACAATCCCAATCTCAATCCCCAAAAACACAATTCCAATCGCAATCATTAAAACGGAATCCCAATCTCAATCCCCAAAAACAGAATCCCATTCTCAATCCCCAAAAACACCATTCCAATCTCAATCCGCAAAAACACAATTCCAATCTCAATCACTAAAAACACAATGCCAATCTAAATCCCCAAAAACACAATCCCAATCTCAAACCCCGATACACAATCCGAATCTCAATCACAAAAATACAATCCCGATCTCAATCCCAAAAACACAATCCCAATCTCAAACTCCAAAAATACAATCACGATCTCCATCAACAGAAAGCAATCCTAATATCAATCACGATAACAACAATCCCAATCTGAATCCCGAAAAACACAATTCCAATCTCAATCACTAAATACACAATCCCAATCTAAATCACCAAAAACATAATTCCAATCTCAATCACGAAAATTACAATCCATATCTCAATCCGCAAAAACACAATCCCAATCTCAAACTCCAAAAATACAATCCGGATCACCATCACCAGAATACAATCCGATTCTCAATCACCAAAACACAATCCCAATCTCAATCTAAAAAACAAATTCCAAATCTCAAACTCCAAAAACACACTCCCAATCTCAATTAACAAAACACAATCCCAATCGCAATCCCAAAAACACAATGCAAATCTCAAACTCCAAAAACACAATCCCAATCTCAATGACCAAAGAACACAATCCCAATCTCAAACTCCGAAAGCACAATCTCAATTTCAAACTCAAAAACACAATCCCGATCTTAATCACCAGGATACAATCACAATCTCAATCACTAAAAGCACAATCCCAATCTAAAACTCCAAAAATACAATCCCGACCTCCATCACCAGAATAAAATCCGATTCTCAATCACAAAAACACAATCACAATCGAAATACCCAAAAACACAATCCCAATCTCAAAATCCAATAACACAATCCCAATCTAAATGAACAAAATACAATCCTAATCTCAATCCCAATAACGCATTCCCAATCTCAAACCTAAAAAACACAATCCCAATCTCATTCACAAAAAAACAATCCCAATCTCAATCCCAAAAAACAAAATTCCAATCTCAATCACTAGAAACACAATCCCAAGCACAATCCCCAAACACACAATTCCAATCTCAATCACAAAAAGCACAATCCCAATCTCAATCCCCTAAAACACGATACCAATCTCAATCCCTTGAAGAAAATCCCAATCTCAATCCCAAAAACACATTCCAAATCTCCATCACCAAAAGACAATCCCAGTCTCAAACGCGAAAAACACAACCACAATTTGAATCCCAAAAACCCAATTGCAATCTCAATCACCAAAACACAATCCCAATCTCATTCACCAAAAAAACAATCCCAATCTCAATCCTCCAAAACAAAATTCCAATCTCAATCACAAAAAACACAATCCCAATCTCAATCACCAAAATCACAATCCCAATCTCAATCTCTCAAAATAAAATTCCAATCTAAATCAATTAAAACACAATCCCAATCTCAATCCCAAAAAAAACATTCTTCCAATCTCAATCACGAGATTCACAATCCCAATCAAAACCCCCCAAAAAACTATTCCAATCTCAATCCCCAAAACACAATCCAAATCTCAATCCCCCAAAACACAATCCAATGTCAGTCCCAATAAGACAATCAAGCTCAATCGCCAAACAAACAATCCCAATCTCAAACCTCAAAAATACAATCCCAATCTCAGTCCCGTAAAACACGATCCCAATTTCAATCCCAAAAAGACAATCCCAATCTCAAACGCGAAAAATATAATCCCAATTTCAATCCTAAAACACAATCGCAATCTCAATCACCCAAACACAATTCCAATCTCAATCCCAAAAACACAATACCAAACTCAAAGCTCAAAATCACAATCGCAATCTTAATCACGAAAAACACAATCCCAATCTCATTCACCAAAACACAATCCCAATCTCAGTCACCAAAAACACAATCACAATCTCAATCACGAAAAACACAATCCCAATCGCAATCCCAAAAAGACAATCCCAATCTCAAACGCGAAAAATACAATCCCAATTTCAATCCTAAAAACACAATCGCAATCTCAATCACCCAAACACAATCCCAATCACAATCCCAAAAACACAATCCCAAACTCAAAGCCCAAAATCACAATCGCAATCTTAATCACGAAAAACACAATCCCAATCTCAATTACCAAAACACAATCCCAATCTCAATCCCGAATACACAATCGCAATCTCAATCACGAAAAACACAATCCCAATCTCATTCACCAAAACACAATCCCAATCTCAGTCACCAAAAACACAATCACAATCTCAATCACGATAAAAACAATCCCAATCGCAATCCCAAAAAGACAATACCAATCTCAAACGCGAAAAATACAATCCCAATTTCAATCCTAAAAACACAATCGCAATCTCAATCACCCAAAAACAATCCCAATCTCAATCCCAAAAACACAATCCCAACCACAAAGCCCAAAATCACAATCGCAATCTTAATCACGAAAAGCACAATCCCAATCTCAATCACCAAAACACAATCCCAATCTCAATCCCGAATACACAATCGCAATCTCAATCACGAAAAACACAATCCCAATCTCATTCACCAAAACACAATCCCAATCTCAGTAACCAAAAACACAATCCCAATCTCAAACCCCAAAAACGCAATCCCAATCTCAAACTCCGAAAACACAATCCAAATTTCAATCCCCAAAACACAATCCTGATCTCCATTACAGAATACAATCCAAATCTCAATCACTAAAAACACAGTTCCAATCTCAATCCCCCAAAACACAATCACAATCTCAAACTCCAAAAGCGTAACCCCAATCTCAATCACCAAAACATAATCCCAATCTGAACTCCAAAAACACAATCCCAATCTCAAACTCAAAAAATACATTCCCGATCTCCATCAACAGAATACAATCCGATTCTCAATCACCAAAGCACAATCCCAATTTCAATCCCAAAAACACAATCCCACTCTCAAACCCCCAAAACACAATCCCAATCTCAATCGCCAGCAACAAAATCCCAATCTCAAAACTCCGAAAACAAAATTACAATTTCAATCCCAAAAACACAATCCCAATCTCAATCACAAAAACACAATCCCAATCTCAATCCCCAAAAACACATTCCCAATCTCAAACGCCAAAACACAATTTCAATCTCAATTCCAAAAACACAATTCCAATCTCAAACTCCAAAAACACAATCCCGTTCTCCATCACCAGAATGCAATCAGATTCTCAATAACCAAACCACAATCACAACCGCAATCCCAAAAACACATTCCAAATCTCAAACCCCAAAAACACAATCCCAATCTCAATCACCAAAGAACACAATCCCAATCTCAAACTCCAAAAACGCAATCATAATTTCAATCCCAAAAACACAATCATAATTTCAATCCCAAAAACACAATCGCAATCACAATCACGAAAAACACAATCGCAATCTCAATCAACAAAACACAATCCCAATCCAATTCCCAAGAAACACAATCCCAATCTCAAACTCAAAAAATACATTCCCGATCTCCATCAACAGAATACAATCCGATTCTCAATCACCAAAGCACAATCCCAATTTCAATCCCAAAAACACAATCCCACTCTCAAACCCCCAAAACACAATCCCAATCTCAATCGCCAGCAACAAAATCCCAATCTCAAAACTCCGAAAACAAAATTACAATTTCAATCCCAAAAACACAATCCCAATCTCAATCACAAAAACACAATCCCAATCTCAATCCCCAAAAACACATTCCCAATCTCAAACGCCAAAACACAATTTCAATCTCAATTCCAAAAACACAATTCCAATCTCAAACTCCAAAAACACAATCCCGTTCTCCATCACCAGAATGCAATCAGATTCTCAATAACCAAACCACAATCACAACCGCAATCCCAAAAACACATTCCAAATCTCAAACCCCAAAAACACAATCCCAATCTCAATCACCAAAGAACACAATCCCAATCTCAAACTCCAAAAACGCAATCATAATTTCAATCCCAAAAACACAATCATAATTTCAATCCCAAAAACACAATCGCAATCACAATCACGAAAAACACAATCACAATCTCAATCAACAAAACACAATCCCAATCCAATTCCCAAGAAACACAATCCCAATCTCAAACTCGAAAAACATAAACACAATCCACATCACCAAAAGACAATCCTAACCTCAATCCCAATAACACAATCCCAATCCCAAGCACAATCACGAAAAACACAATGCCAATCTCAATCACAAAAGCACAATCCCAATCTCAAGCCCAGCAACACAATCCCAATCTCAAACCCCAAAACACGTTCCCCATCTCAATCACCAAAAGCACAATCTCAATCTCAATTCCAAAAACACAATCCATATCTGAAACTCCAAAAACACAATCCCAATCTCAATCACAAAATACAATACCAATCTCAATCCCAAAATCAAAACCCCAATCTCAAAACACAAAAACACAATCCCAATCTCAATCCACAAAAATACAATTCCATTCTCAATCACCAAAAACACAATCACAATCTCAATCCCCCAAAACAAAATTCCTATCTCAAACCCCAAAAACACAATCACAATCTTAAACTCCAAAAACACAATCCCAATTCCAATGCCAAAAACACAATCCCGATCTCCATCACCGGAATACAATTACAATCTCAATCACTAGAAACACAATCAAAATCTCAATCCACCAAAACACAATCACAATCTCAATCACCAAAAACACAATCCCAATCTCAATCACTAAAAACACAATTCCAATCTCAATCACCAAAAACGGAATCGCAATCTCAATCCCAAAACAAAATCCCAATTGCAATCACAAACACAATCCCAACCTCAATCCCGAAAACACAATCAATGGCTCAATCACCAAAACAAATTCCAATCTCAATCCCCATATGCACAATCCCAACCTCAATCACCATAAACACAATCCCAATCTCATCCCAAAAACACAATCACGATCTCCATCACCAGAATACAATTCCAATCTCAATCACTAGAAACACAATCACAATCTCAATCCCAAAAACACAATTGCAATCTGAAACCCCAAATCACAATCCCAATCTCAATCCCCCAAAACACAATCCAAATCTCAATCCCCCAAAAAACAATCCAAATCTCAATCTCCCAAAATACAACCCCAACCTCAAACCCCAAAAACAAATTTCCAATCTCAATCCCAAAAAAACCCAATTACAATCACAAACACAATCCCAACCTCAATCCCGAAAACACAATCCATGTCTCAATCACCAAATCAATTTCCAATCTCAATCCACATATGCGCAATCCCAACCTCAATTACCATAAACTCAATCCCAATCTCAATCTCAAAAAACACATTCCCAATCACCAAAACAAAATCCCAATTTCAATCCCACAAAACACACTCCCAATCTCAATCCGCAAAAACACAATCCCAATCTAAATCACAAAACCAATCCCAAAACACAATCCAAATCTCAATTACAAGACTCAATCCCAAACTCAATCCCCAAAACACAATCCCAATCTCAATCACAAAAACAAAATCTCAATCTCAATCCCCAATAACACAATCTCAATCTTAATCCCAAAAAGACATTCACAATCTCAACCCCCCAAAAAATCCGAATCTCATTCACCAAGAAAACAATCCCAATCTCGTCCTCAAAACACAATCTCAAATCTCAATCCCAAATACACAGTCCCTATCTCAATCACCAAAAATAAAGTAAAAATCTCAATCTCCAAAACACAATACCAATCTCAAACACAGAAAACACAACCCAATCTCAAACCCACAAAACACAATACGAATCTCAATCACCAAAACACAATCGCAATCTCAATCACCAAAACACAATCCGAATTTCAATCCCAAAAACACAATCGCAATCTCAATCACGAAAAACACAATCCCAATCTCAATCACCAAAGCACAATTCCTATCTCAAGCCCCAAAACACAATCCCAATCTCAAACCCAAAAACACGTTCCCCATCTCAATCACCAAAAGCACAATCTCAATCTCAATTCCAAAAAAACAATCCACATCTCAAACTCCAAAAACACAATCTCAATCTCAATCCCAAAAACACATTCCCAATCAAAAAAAACACAATCCCAATCCCAATCCCCCAAACACACTTCCAATCTCAACCCGCAAAAGCACAATCCCAATCTCAATCTCAAAACCAATCCCCCCAAAAAATCCAAATCTCAATTGCAAAATACAATCCCAATCTCAATCCCCAAAACACAATCCAGATCTCAAACCCCAAGAACAAAATCCCAATCTCAATCACCAAAAGACAATCCCAATCTCAAACGCGAAAAACACAATCCCAATCTCAATCTCCAAAAACACAATCCCAATCTCAATGTCCAAAACACAATCCGAATTTCAATCCCAAAAACACAATCGCTATCTCAATCACGAAAACACAATCCCAATCTTAATCACCAAAAACACAATCCCAATCTCAAACTCCAAACACACAATCCCAATTCGAATCACAAAAAAACACAATCCCAATCCCAATCACGAAAAACACAATCCCAATCTCAATCATCAAAGCACAATCCCTCTCTTAAGCCCAAAAACACAATCCCAATCTCAAACCCCAAAAACACGCTCCCCATCTAAATGACCAAAGGCACAATCTCAATCTCATTTCCAAAAAAAAAACAATCCATATCTCAAACTCCAAAAACACAATTCCAACCTCAATCACCTTAAGGACAATCCCAATCTCAATCCCAAAAGCACATTCCTAATCACCAAAATACAATCCCAATCACAATTCCCCAAAACATACTCCCAATCTCAATCCGCAAAAGCACAATCCCAATCTCAATCCCAAAACCAAACCCAAAACATAATCTAAATCTCAATTGCAAAATACAATCCCAATCTCAATCCCCAAAACAAAATTGCAGTCTCAATCACCAAAACACAATCCCAAACTCAATCCCCAAAACACAATCCCAATCTTAATCCCCAAAAACACATTCCCAATCTCAATCCGCAAAAGCACGATTCCGATCTCAATCCCAAAACCAAAACCAAAACACAATCCAAATCTCAATTGCAAAATACAATCCCAATCTCAATCACCAAAACACAATCCAAAACTCAATCCCCAAAACACAATCCCAATCTCAAACCCCAAAAACACGCTCCCCATCTAAATGACCAAAGGCACAATCTCAATCTCATTTCCAAAAAAAAACCAATCCATATCTGAAACTCCAAAAACACAATTCCAACCTCAATCACCGTAAGGACAATCCCAATCTCAATCCCAAAAGCACATTCCTAATCACCAAAATACAATCCCAATCACAATTCCCCAAAACATACTCCCAATCTCAATCCGCAAAAGCACAATCCCAATCTCAATCCCAAAACCAAACCCAAAACATAATCTAAATCTCAATTGCAAAATACAATCCCAATCTCAATCCCCAAAACAAAATTGCAGTCTCAATCACCAAAACACAATCCCAAACTCAATCCCCAAAACACAATCCCAATCTTAATCCCCAAAAACACATTCCCAATCTCAATCCGCAAAAGCACGATTCCGATCTCAATCCCAAAACCAAAACCAAAACACAATCCAAATCTCAATTGCAAAATACAATCCCAATCTCAATCACCAAAACACAATCCCAAACTCAATCCCCAAAACACAATCCCAATCTCAATCCCGAAAACACAATCCATGTCTCAATCACCAAATCAATTTCCAATCTCAATCCGCATACGCGCAATCCCAACCTCAATCACCATAAACTCAATCCCAATCTCAATCTCAAAAAACACATTCCCAATCACCAAAACAAAATCCCAATTTCAATCCCACAAAACACACTCCCAATCTCAATCCGCAAAAACACAATCCCAATCTCCATCACAAAACCAATCCCAAAACACAATCCAAATCTCAATTACAAGACTCAATCCCAAACTCAATCCCCAAAACACAATCCCAATCTCAATCACAAAAACAAAATCTTAATCTCAATCCCCAATAACACAATCTCAATCTTAATCCCAAAAATACATTCCCAATCTCAACCCCCCAAAAAATCCGAATCTCATTCACCAAGAAAACAATCCCAATCTCGTCCTCAAAAACACAATCTCAAATCTCAATCCCAAATACACAGTCTCTATCTCAATCACCAAAAATAAAGTAAAAATCTCAATCTCCAAAACACAATCCCAATCTCAAACACCAAAAACACAATACCAATCTCAATCACAGAAAACACAACCCAATCTCAAACCCACAAAACACAATACGAATCTCAATCTCCAAAAACACAATCCCAATCTCAATGTCCAAAACACAATCCGAATTTCAATCCCAAAAACACAATCGCTATCTCAATCACGAAAAACACAACCCCAATCTTAATCACCAAACACACAATCCCAATTCGAATCACAAAAAAACACAATCCCAATCCCAATCACGAAAAACACAATCCCAATCTCAATCATCAAAGCACAATCCCTCTCTTAAGCCCAAAAACACAATCCCAATCTCAAACCCCAAAAACACGCTCCCCATCTAAATGACCAAAGGCACAATCTCAATCTCATTTCCAAAAAAAAACCAATCCATATCTCAAACTCCAAAAACACAATTCCAACCTCAATCACCGTAAGGACAATCCCAATCTCAATCCCAAAAGCACATTCCTAATCACCAAAATACAATCCCAATCACAATTCCCCAAAACATACTCCCAATCTCAATCCGCAAAAGCACAATCCCAATCTCAATCCCAAAACCAAACCCAAAACATAATCTAAATCTCAATTGCAAAATACAATCCCAATCTCAATCACCAAAACACAATCCCAAACTCAATCCCCAAAACACAATCCCAATCTCAATCCCAAAAACACAATCTCAATCTCAATCCCCAAAAACACAATCCCAATCTTAGTCCAAATAAGACATTCCCAATCTCAACCCCCAAAAAATCCCAATCTCAGTCACCAAGAAAACAATCCCAATCTCGACCTAAAAAACACAATCTCAAATCTCAATCCCAAAAGTACAATCTCAAATCTCAATCCCAAATACACACTCCCTATCTCAATCACTAAAAATAAAATCAAAATCTTAATCACCAAAACAGAATCCCAATCTCAATCCCTAAAACACAATCCCAATCTCAAACACAAAAACACAATCCCAATCTCAATCCCCAAAACACATTCCTAATCACGAAAATACAATCCCAATCACAATCCCCCAAAACATACTCCCAATCTCAATCCGCAAAAGCACAATTCCAATCTCAATCCCAAAACCAATCCCAAAACATAATCCAAATCTCAATTGCAAAATACAATCCCAATCTCAATCCCCAAAACACAATTGCAGTCTCAATCACGAAAGCACAATCCCAAACTCAATCCCCAAAATACCATCCCAATCTCAATCCCAAAAACACAATCCAAATCTCAAACTCCTAAAACATAATCCCAATTTCAATCCCAAAAACACAACCCCGATCTCCATCACCAGAATACCATCCCAATATCAATCACCAAAAACACAATCCCAATCTCAATCTCCCAAAACACAATTCCAATCTGAATCCCTCAAAGCACAATCCCAATCTCTATCCCAAAACCAATCCCAAAACACAATCAAAATCTCAATTGCAAAACACAATTCCAATCTCAATTCCAAAAACACAATCCAGATCTCAAACCCCAAAAACACAATCGCAATCTCAATTACGAAAAACACAATCCCAATCTCAATCAGCAAAAGACAATCCCAATCTCAAACGCGAAAAACACAATCCCAATCTCAAACTCCAAAAACACAATCCCTATCTCAATGACCAAAACAAAATCCGAATTTCAATCACAAAAACACAATCGCTATCTCAATCACGAAAAACACAATCCCAATCTCAATCACCAAAATTACAATCCCAATCTCAACCTCCAAACACACAATCCCAATTTCAATCCCAAAAAAACACAATCACAATCCCAATCACGAAAAACACAATCCCAATCTCAATCACAAAACACACTGCCAATCTCAATCCCAAAAACAAAACCCCAATCTCAAAGCCCAAAAATACAATCCAGATCTCAAACTCCAAAAACACAATTCCAACCTCAATCACCATAAGGACAATTCCAATCTCAATCCCCAAAACACATTCCTAATCACCAAAATACAATCCCAATCACAATACCCCAAAACATACTCCCAATCTCAATCCGCAAAAGCACAATCCCAATCTCAATCCCAACACCAATCCCAAAAAATATGCAAATCTCAATTACAAAATACAATCCCAATCTCAGTACCCAAAACACAATTGCAGTGTTAATCACCAAAACACAATCCCAAACTCAATTCCCAAAACAAAATCCCAATCTCAATCCCACAAAATTCATTCCCAAACTCAATCCGCAAAAGCACAATTCCAATCTCAATCCTAAAACCAAACCCAAATACACACTCCCTATCTCAATCACTAAAAATAAAATCAAAATCTCAATCACCAAAACAGAATCCCAATCTCAATCCCAAAAACACAATCCCAATCTCAAACTCCAAAAACACAATCCCAAACTCAATCACCAAAACGCAATCGCATTCTCAATCACCAAAAGCACAACCCGATCTCAGAACCACAAAACACAATACGAATCTCAATCACCAAAACACAATCCCAATCTCAATCCAAAAACACAGTCCTAATCTCAAACCCCAAAAACATAATCCCAATCTCAATCCCAAAACCAAACCCAAAACACAATCCAAATCTCAATTGCAAAATACAATCCCAATCTCAATCCCCAAAATACAATCGCAGTCTCAATCACCAAAACACAATCCCAAACTCAATCCCCAAAACACAATCCCAATCTCAATCACCAAAATCACAATGCGATTCGCAATCACCAAAACACAATCCCATATCTAAGCCAAAAACACATTCCAAATCTCAAACCCCCAAAATAGAAACTCAATCACAATCAGCAAAGAATACAATCCAAATCTCAAACTCCAAAAACACAATCCTAATTTGAATCCCAAAAATAAAATCCCAATCTCAATCATCAAAACGCAATCCCAATCTAAATCCACAAAAATACAATCCTAATCTCAAACTCCAATAAAACAAATTCAATCTCAATCACCAAAGCACAATCCCAATCTCAAGCCCAAAAACACAATCCCAATCTTCAAACACGAAAAACACAATCCTAATCGGAATCACCAAAAAAGCAATCCCAATCTCAAACTCCAAAAACACAATCCCAATTTCAATCCTAAAAACAAAATAGCAATCTCAATCCCCAAAAACACAATCTCAATCTCAATCTCTAAAACACAATCACAATCTCAATCACCAAATACACAATTCCAATCGCAATCCCCAAAAGCACCATTCCAATCTTAATCCCAAAAAAAATCCCAATTTCAATCACAAAAACACAATCCCAATCTCAAACTCCAAAAAAAACAATCCCAATCTCAATCCCGCAAAGCACAATCACAATCCCAATCTCCAAAACACATTCCGAATCTCAATCCACAAAACACAATCCCAATCTCAATCACCAAAATCACAATGCGATTCGCAATCACCAAAACACAATCCCATTATCTAAACCAAAAACACATTCCAAATCTCAAACCCCCAAAATAGAAACTCAATCTCAATCGGCAATGAATACAATCCCAATCTCAAACTCCAAAAACACAATCCCAATTTCAATCCCAAAAATAAAATCCCAATCTCAATCATCAAAACACAATCCCAATCTAAATCCACAAAAATACAATCCTAATCTCAAACTCCAATAAAACAAATTCAATCTCAATCACCAAAGCACAATCACAATATCAAGCCCAAAAACACAATCCCAATCTCAAACCACCAAAAACACGTTCCACATCTCAATCACCAAAACACAATCCCAATCTCAATCCCAAAAACACAATCCCAATCTCAAACACGAAAAACACAATCCTAATCGGAATCACCAAAAAAACAATCCCAATCTCAAACTCCAAAAACACAATCCCAATTTCAATGCTAAAAACAAAATCGCAATCTCAATCCCCAAAAACACAATCTCAATCTCAATCTCTACAACACAATCACAATCTCAATCACCAAATACACAATTCCAATCGCAATCCCCAAAAGCACAATTCCAATCGCAATCCCAAAACAAAATCCCAATTTCAATCACAAAAACACAATCCCAATCTCAAACTCCAAAAAACACAATCCCAATTTCAATCCCAAAAACACAATCACAATGTTAATCAGGAAAAACACAATCCCAATCTCAATCACCAAAGCACAAACCCAATCTCAATCCCCCAAAGCTCAATCACAATCACAATCTCCAAAACACATTCCGAATCTCAATCCCCAAAACACAATCACAATCTCAAACCTCCAAAACACAATCCCAAACTCAATCACCAAAATCACAATCCCAATCTCAATCCCTCAAAACACAATTCCAATCGCAATCCCAAAACGAAATCCCAATTTCAATACCAAAACACAATCCAAATCTCAATCCAAAAAGCACAATCTCAATCTCAATTCCAAAAACACATTCCATATCTCAAACTCCAAAAGCACAATCCCAAACTCAATCACAAAACACAATCGCAATCTCAATCCCCAAAAACACAATCTCAATCTCAATCTCTAAAACACAATCACAATCTCAATCACCAAATACACAATTACAATCGCAATCCCCAAAAGCACAAATCCAATCGCGATCCCAAAACAAAATCCCAATTTCAATCCCAAAACACAATCCAAATCTCAACAACAGAAACACAATTCCAATCTCAATCCCCAAAAACACAATCTCAATCTCAAACTCCAAAAATACAATGCCGATCTCCATCAACAGTATACAATCCGATTCTCAATCACCAAAACACAATCCCAATCTCAAACCCCAAAACAAATTCCAAATCTCAAGCCCCAAAAACACAAACTCGATCTCAATCATCAAAGAACACAATCCCAATCGCAAACTCCAAAAACACGATCCCAATTTCAATCCCAAAAACACAATCCCAATCTCAGTCACCAAAACACAATCCCAATCTAAATCCACAAAAACACAATCCCAATCTCAAACTCCAAAAACACAATCGCAATCTCAATTAGCAAAGCACAATCCAAATCTCAAACCCACAAAACACAATCCGAATCTCAATCACCAAAACACCATCCCAATCTCAATCCCAAAAACACAATCTCAATCTCAAACCCGAAAAACACAATCCTAATATGAATCACCAAAAACATAATCGCAATCTCAAAATCCAAAAATACAATCCCAATTTCAATCCCAAAAACACAATCCTGACCTCCGTCACCAGAATACATTCCCAATCTCAATCGCCCAAAACACAATCCCAATCTCAATCACCAAAGCGCAAACCCAATCTCAATCCCCCAAAGCACAATTCCAATTTCAATCTCCAAAACACATTTCGAATGTCAATCCCCAAAACACATTCCCAATCTCAACCCCCAAAAAATCCCAATCTCATTCACCAAGAAAACAATTACAAACTTGTCCTAAACACACAATCTCAAATCTCAATCCCAAAAACACAATCTGAAATCTCAATCCCAAACACACACTCCCTATCTCAATCAACAAAAATAAAATCAAAATCTCAATCACCAAAACAGAATCCCAATCTCAATCCCAAAAACACAATCCCAAAATCAAACACCAAAATCACAATCCCAATCTCAATCACCAAAAACACAACCCAATCTCAAACCCACAAAACATAATACGAATCTCAATCACCAAAACACAATCCCAATCTCAAAACCCAAAAGCACAATCGCAATCCCCCAAAACACAATCCCAATCTCAAACTCCAAAAACACAATCCCAATCTCAATCACCAAAACACAATCGCAATCTCAATTCCAAAAACACAATCCCAATCTCAAATTCCTAAAACATAATCCCAATTTCAATCCCAAAAACACAATCACGATGTTAATCAGGAAAAACACAATCCCAATCTCAATCACCAAAGCGCAAACCCAATCTCAATCCCCCAAAGCTCAATCCCAATCACAATCTCCAAAACACATTCCGAATCTCAATCCCCAAAACACAATCAGAATCTCAAACCTCCAAAACTCAATCCCAAACTCAATCACCAAAATTACAATCCCAATCTGAATCCCCCAAAACACAATTCCAATCGCAATCCCAAAACGAAATCCAAATTTCAATACCAAAACACAATCCAAATCTCAATCCAAAAAACACAATCCCAATCTCAAACCCCAAAAACACGTTCCCCATCTCAATCACCAAAAGCACAATCTGAATCTCAATTCCAAAAACACAATCCATATCTCAAACTCCAAAAGCACAATCCCAAACTCAATCACAAAACACAATCCCAATCTCAATCCCAAAAACACAAACCTATTCTCAAAACCACGAATTAGAATCCGAATCTCAATCACCAAACACAATCCCAATCCCAATCCCAAAAACACAATCGCAATCTCAAGCGCGAAAAACACAATCCGAATTTCAATCACCAAAACACAATCCCAATCTCAAACTCCAAACACACAATCCCAATTTCAATCCCAAAAAACAAAATCCCAATCTCAATCACGAGAAACACAATCCAAATCTCAATCACAGATCACAAGGTCAGACATGAAGCTCACGGGTGGGGCCTAACGTGATACAGAATATGGCTATTATTTACTCCCAAACAGGGTAAAATTACCCCCCATCAACCTAGATCCGATTTACACTGCCGGCTCCAGCAACCTTTCCATGGAATTTCTCCCACAGCTTGAACCCCCTCCCGGAGAGAAAAAAGAGAGAATCCCCCTGTTCACAGCTTGAAAGAACAATCCCAATCTCAAGCCAAAAAACACAATCCCAATCTCAAACCCCAAAAACACGTTCCCCATCTCAATCACCAAAAGCACAATCTCAACCTCAATTCCAAAAACACAATCCATATCTGAAACTCCAAAAACACAATCCCAATCCCAATCACAAAACACAATCCCAATCTCAATCCCAAAACAAAACCCCAATCTCAAACACCCAAAACACAATCCCAATCTCAAACCCCCAAAACACGTTCCCCATCTCAATCACCAAAAACACAATCCCACACTTAAACTCCAAAAGCACAATCCCAATTCCAATGCCAAAATCTCAATCCTGATTTCCATCACCAGAATACAATCACAGTCTCAATCCCCCAAAACACAATTCCAATCTCAATCACAAAACCCAATCCCAATCTCAATTCCTAAAACAAAGCCCCAATATCAAACCACGAAAACACAATCGCAATCTCAAACTCCAAAAACACATTCCTAATCTCATTCCCCAAAAACACAAACCCAATCACCAAGGAACACAATCCCAATCTCAAACTCCAAATACACAATCCCAATTTCAATCCCAAAAACACAATCGCAATCTCAATTACGAAAAACACAATCCCAATCTCAAACTCCAAAAACACAATCCCAATCTCAATCACCAAAACACAATCCTAATCTCAATCCCAAAAACTCAATCCCAATCGCAAACCCCAAAATCACAATCCCAATCTCAATCACCAAAACACATTACCAAACTCAAACCCCAAAACACAATCCCAATCTCAAACCGCAAAGCACAATCCCAATCTCAAACCCCCAAAACACAATCGCAATCTCAAACCTAAAAAAACACAATCCCTATCTCAAACCCCAAAAACACAATCCCAATCTCAATCACCAAAAACACAATCCCAATCTCAAACCCCAAAAACACAAGCACAATCTCAATCACCAAAAACACAATCCCAATCTCAATCATCAAAACACCATCCCAATCTCAATCACCAAATGACAATCCCAATCTCAATCTCGGGTGAGAGAAGGTAACGCAGCACAGGCCTAATTTGGAGCCTGGGCTTTTCCTGCTCTGTGTTTGAGCATTCAGTAACTGAGGGGGCTTGGCTCTTACCCAGCACGGTGATGTCGGCCCTGCTCGATCCTTCAACCACATTTTCCGGAACCTGGAGGTGAATTTTTTCTGTGATCGTTTTGCCTGGAATGCAAAAGATCACAAGGTGAGACATGAAGCTCACGGGTGGGGCCTCAGGTGATACAGAATATGACTATTATTTACTCCCAAACAACGTAAAATTACCCCCCATCAACCTCGATCCCATTTACACTGCCGGCTCGAACAACCTTTCCATGGAAATTATCCCACAGCTTGAACCCCCTCCCGGAGAGAGGGAGAGAATCCCCCTGATCACAGCTCGAACCCCCTCCCCCAGAGAGAGAGAATATCCGTGATCACAGCTCGAACCCCCTTCCCCAGAGAGAGAGAGAGAGAGAATCCCCCTGATCACAGCTCGAACCCACTTCCCGAGAGTGAGAGAGAGAATCCCCCTGATCAAAGCTCGAACCCACTTCCCGAGAGTGAGAGAGAGAATCCCCCTGATCAAAGCTCGAACCCACTTCCCGAGAGTGAGAGAGAGAATCCCCCTGATCAAAGCTCGAACCCCCTCCCTCATAGAGAGAGAGAAACCCCTGATCACAGCTTGAACCCCTTCCCCCAGATAGAGAGAATCCCCCTGATCACAGCTCAAACCCACTCCCTCAGACAGAGAGAGAGAATGACCCTGATCACAGTTCGAAACCACTCCCCGAGAGAGAGAGAGCGAGAGAGAATCCGCCTGATCACAGCTCGAAACCCCTCCCCCAGAAAGAGAGCGAGAATCCCCCTGATCACAGCTCGAAACCCCTCCCCCAGAAAGAGAGACAGAACCCCCCTGATCACAGCTCGAAACCCCTCCCCCAGAAAGAGAGACAGAACCCCCCTGATCACAGCTCGAAACCCCTCCCCCAGAAAGAGAGAGAGAATCCTCCTGATCACAGCTCGAACCCCCTCCCACAGCGAGAGTGAATCCCCCTGATCATAGCTCAAATCCCCTCCCCCAGAAAGAGAGAGAGAGAGCGATTCCGCCTGATCACAGCTCGAACCCCCTCACCGAGAGAGAGAGAGAGAGAGATTCCCCCTTATCACAGCTCGAACCCCCTCCCCGAGAGAGAGTTAGAGAATACCCCTGATAACAGGTCGAAACCCCTCCCACAGAAAGACAGAGAATCCCCCTTATCACAGCTCGAACTCCCACCCCCAGCGAGAGAGAATCCCCCTGATCACAGCTCGAACCCCCTCCCCCAGAGAGAGAGAGAGAGAGAGAGAGAACCCCCTGATCACAGCTCGAACCCCCTCCCCCAGAGAGAGAGAGAGAGAGAGAATCCCCTGATCACAGCTCGAACCCCCTCCCCAGAGAGAGAGAGAGAGAGAATCCCCTGATCACAGCTCGAACCCCCTCCCCAGAGAGAGAGAGAGAGAATCCCCTGATCACAGCTCGAACCCCCTCCCCAGAGAGAGAGAGAGAGAGAATCCCCCTGATCACAGCTCGAACCCCCACCCCCCGAGAGAGATAGAGAGAATCCCCCTGATCACAGCTCGAACCCCCACCCCCAGAGAGAGAGAGAGAGAATCCCCCTGATCACAGCTCGAACCCACTTCCCGAGAGTGAGAGAGAGAATCCCCCTGATCACAGCTCGAACCCCCACCCCGAGAGAGAAAGAGAGAATCCCTCTGATCACAGCTCGAACCCCCTCCCACAGCGAGAGAGAATCCCCCTGATCATAGCTCAAATCCTCTCCCCCAGAATGAGAGAGAGAGAGCGATTCCGCCTGATCACAGCTCGAACTCCCTCACCGAGAGAGAGAGAGAGAGATTCCCCCTTATCACAGCTCGAACTCCCTCACCGAGAGAGAGAGAGAGAGATTCCCCCTTATCACAGCTCGAACCCCCTCCCCCAGAGAGAGAGAGAGAATCCCCTGATCACAGCTCGAACCCCCTCCCCAGAGAGAGAGAGAGAGAATCCCCCTGATCACAGCTCGAACCCCCACCCCCCGAGAGAGAGAGAGAGAATCCCCCTGATCACAGCTCG